>NC_044392.1:46613393-47239107 GCF_006542625.1 Nomascus leucogenys
TAAAATCAGATAAAACTAAAAGCTCTAATTCTGTTGGACAATAATGAGAAGGCTGTACTGTTTGGCTTAACTAAAAAATGTGGTGAGGCATGGTGGCTCACGCCTGTAATTCCAGCACTCAGGGAGGCCAAGGGAGGCAGATTGCTTGAGCCCAGGAGTTTGTGACCAGCCTGGGCAACATAATGTGGCCCTATTTCTACGAAAAAAAATTTTTTTTAATTAGCCAAGCATGGTGGTATGTGCCTGTAGTCCCAGCTGCTTAAGAAGCTGAGGCAGGAGGATTGCTTGAGCCCAGGAGTTTGAGATTGCAGTGAAACATGACTGTACCACTGCACTCTGGCCTGGGTGACAGAGACCTTGTCTCTTAAAAAATAAATAAATAAATAAATAAATAAAGGACATCATGGCTGTGCATAAGTACATCTATGACAGCTAGTCTGTTTTGGCCTTTTCCCTTTGATGTACCCAAATGCAGAAACTCCTGTCTTGCCTAGCAAAGCCTCTGGCAGCCCTGGACATGGAGCTCCCTGGTTTGTACTGCCCAGCAAAGATGCCATAGTAGTTTCCCATGGCTGTCTGCTGTAAAAAAATAACCACAAACTAGGTGGCTTAAAACAACGGAAATTTATTCTCTGATAGTGCTGGAGGCCAGAAATCTGAAATCAGTATCACTGGGCCATGTTGGCAGGGCTGTGGTCCCTCCAGAGGCTGTAGGGGAGAATGCATTCTTTGCCTCTCCCAACCTCTGGTGGGTGCTGGTATCGCTTGTCTTGCAGCTGCGGCTCTAGTCTTCAAGGCTAGCATCTTCAAATCATTCTCTACTCTGTCTTCACATGGCCTTCTCCTCTGTGTGTGTAGATGGAAATTTTTTTGAACTTGCCAACACTAAAAGAAACACTTTTAAAGACCAGTGATCACTTGAAAATGGCTCTCTGTCAAATTCCAAGAAAACCACTTCACTGGAAGTCAGTTCTACAAAAGCCCCTCCATCCTACCCCTTTGCCTCCTCAGTTTCCTCGTCAATCTTCTGCTCTACAGCAGCAGGGAGACAGCAGAGCACATTTCCTCTAAATTCTATTAAGAAGACTGAATAAAAACTGGTCAGTTAAGACTAGGGAGATTTAAGAAAAAAGTAAATGCAATATATTGATTGTTTCGTAAATTGGTTATTCAAGGAATTGACCATTTGGCAAATTGACTTTCGGTAAATTGGCTGTTGGTGAAATCAGCCTATTTTCCTGAGAAACACTGCAGAACTCAGGGCAGTGGCTGCCTTGAGCCTGCCCAGGACAGGACTGTGATTGTCCTCTCCCGCTTTCTACAAGCCATGGAGATGAGGCCATTGCTCTTGCATGAGGCTGGGACTGAGAGCAGCCCCCCACAGGCTGGATCTGGATCCTAGGGAAGAAGAAGATGGGAGATCTCCCCCTCTGGGTCCCGACTCAATAGAACCCAAATGTAGGCCAGTAGTTGAACCTCTGTGCTAGCCAGAGCCAGGCCAGAAGTTAGTCAGGTGCTGCATCCAAGAACAATCTAGCATCGGAGAAGCGGCTTAAGGGTGTCAGGATATAATGTATAAAACCACAAGTTGTATAGGGTCACCCTGTGGGGTAGTTATCAGACTGAATGTACATTTATTATACATACCTGCAAAAGATTGCACACAGGCCTGTTATTATTAGTAGTATTATTTTACATATGTAATATTATTACAAATGTTATATCTTTATTATATAATACTTAAGCCTGGCACATATAGATAGTTGATAAATACCACTTTTTTTCTTTGTTACTAGATAACTTACTGGAGTGGATAAAGGCACTTAATAGCTTTTGGAGACCTCTTTTTCTTCTGGTGGTATCTGAGGCATTTCTTTCTTTCTTTCTTTCTTTTTTCTTTTTATTTTTTTGAGATGGAGTTTCGCTCTTGTTGCCCAGGGTAGAGTGCAATGGTGCGATCATGGCTCACTGCAACCTCCGCCTCCCAGGTTCAAGCGATTCTCCTGCCTCAGCCTCCCTAGTAGCTGGGATTACAGGCATGTGCCACCACATCCGGCTAATTTTGTATTTTTAGTAAAGATGGAGTTTCTCTATGTTAGGCGGGTCTCGAACTCCCGACCTCAGGTGATCCACCCACCTCGGTGTCCCAAAGTGCTGGGATTACAGGCATGAGCCACCGCGCCCAGCCGCATTTCTTGCTTTCTTGTAACTTCAAAAGCCAGTTTTAGCTGGGAGCAGTGGTTAACGCCTGTAATCCCAGCATTTTCGGAGGCCAAGGCAGGTGGATCACCTGAGGTCAGGAGTTCGCGACCAGCCTGGCCAACATAGTGAGACCCCACCTGTGCTAAAAATACAAAAATTAGCCAGGCATGATGGTGCATGCCTGTAGTCCCAGCTACTTGGGAGGCTGAGGCAGGAGAATCACTTGTACCTGGGAGGTGGAGGTTGCAGTGAAGCGAGATCACACCACTGCACTCCAGCCTGGACAACAGAGTGAGATTCTGTCTCAAAAAAAAAAAAAAAAAAAAAAAGAAGCCATTTCTGGTCATTAACATCAATAGAATATATGTCAGCATAAATACTGCCACAGAGCACTACTCAGCCAGTTGGGCAACTCACTCTTCTCTACCAAAAGCTTTACAGGTTATCAAAGCAAGTGGGTTTACTATGGGAGGCCACTGTGAATTTTGAAAATTAATGTTGAGGGACTGGCACAGTGGCTCACACCTGTAATCCCAACATTTTGGGAGGCCGAGGCAGGCAGATCACGAAGTCAGGAGATTGAGACCATCCTGGCTAACACGGTGAAACCCCGTCTCTACTAAAAATACAAAAAATTAGCCAGGCATGGTGGCATGCACCTGTAGTCCCAGCTACTTGGGAGGCTGAGACAAGAGAATCACTTGAACCTGGGAGGTGGAGGTTGCAGTGAGCTGAGATCGCACCACTGCACTCCAACCTGGGCAAAAGAGTGAGACTCTGTCTCAAAAAAAAAAAAAAAAAGAAAATTAATGTTGATTGTTAGGAGCTGTTTTAGTGGAATAAAAACTCAATGATAAAGAATTGAGGAGAAACAACGATAACAAAAAAGGAGGGCAATAAATTTGTGCCTAGCAACTCTGAATTGCTTACTATGCATTTCCTCAGAGTTATTCTAAAATGATGCCCTGGTACTTAAAAATAACTGAGTAGGCTGGGCGCGGTGGCTCACGCCTGTAATCCCAGCACTTTGGGAGGCCAAGACGGGCGGATCACGAGGTCAGGAGATCGAGACCATCCTGGCTAACACAGTGAAACCCCATCTCTAATAAAAATACAAAAAAATAGCCGGGCGTGGTGGCGGGCGCCTGTAGTCCCAGCCACTCGGGAGGCTGAGGCAGGAGAATGGTGTGAACCCAGGAGGCGGAGCTTGCAGTGAGCCGAGATTGCACCACTGCACTCCAGCCTGGGTGACAGAGCGAGACTCCTTCTCAAAAAAAAAAAAAATAATAATAATAATAATTTATTACTTTCTTTGATAATATGTTGCAAGTTGTTTAGAATACATCCATTGGCAGTACATTTCGGTTCCAGTATCACTGTATGAGCAAATACTGAAGGAGTTTGCAGACATCTGCTTTACAGTAGACAGGGAGATAGATGTTCCAATTGGATATAGCCCATATGTGTAGTAAAGTCTGGTTATAGGAAATTACAGACTAAAGAAGACTGTTGTTGTAAACATGTATCCCTGCATGCAGTAAGGTTAAACAGAAGATCCACAACAAACCAAATTAACAATTACTAAGTCAGACTAACAGTTACTTATAGTTAAAAAGCAAGAATAGCAGGGATTGGAAAACAAAACCAACTCAGGGGCCCTGATAATAGCATGTTCTTTCCTATAGGTGGGGAAGTCTCACCCCCCGAATGCACTTATAGAGCTAGAGCTTGGCACTGCTATGTGGAAGCCAGACTTCAGAGAATACTGAGTTTCTGAGTACTTCATTTTTAGACAGTAACTCTTAATCATTTAGGTGGTTTTTAGTAAGTAGCCCTAGGTGGTATAGATACATCTGGGGTCATTTCACAGGCCCCTGGGGAGGTGAGCCATTCTTTATAGGAAGAGCTCCTCCCTTGGGAGAGGACTGACCACCCATGTGTTGGCAGTGCCGTTACACACGGGGAAGTTACACACAGGGAAAACGCTCGAAGGGTAGGCACGGATGAATGATGAATTAACAATGGGTGATTTTTATTGTGTTTGCTTGTCTGTATTTTCTGAAATAAACCTATTACTTTTGGTTAATTTTTTTTAAAGACTTTCATCCAACTCGTCAAGTTCCTACAATAGAACAGTTAAAAAAAAAAAAAAAAAAGACTTACATCATCACCTCACAACCATGGGGGAGTTAAAACAATTACTGAAGGGGAGGAGATGAAATGTTTATGAATAAGACTGCAGTTACTTGAGCTGCTAAGATTAAATGACAATAGGAGTTGTTCTTTCAAAGCGTAAACTGACTTCTGTTGAGGAAAGGTCACTGCTTCACCACTGTGTCCTATGTTAGACTAAAAGGGGTGGGGGGAGCAGCGGTGCAGCTTCCCTCTCATAGTAGTTGTGATTAAAGCTTTTCTGGATCATTTCTGAAGAAGGGTAAAGGCTTTCAGATTGTCTTGCCTGAAGACAAGAAAGCAGAGGTAAGATATAACTCCTGTTACTTAAACGGAGGAAAAAAAAACATGGGGAAGTGGACTGGAATTGCAACAGCAAGAGTTTGTTGTGGTTCTTGTTTGTTTTTACCTTTTAAATTTGTGAAATACAGCATATATATGCAGAAACATGAATAAAACATAAATGTATAATGAAATTATTGGAAAGCAAACATATGTAGCCACTACCCAAGTCAAGAGGTAGAACATCACCAGTACCCAAAAGATTTCTTCCCAGTCAAAACTCCCACCTTTCTCCCTAGAAGTAATTAATCACAATTTTGTCTTTTTTTTTTTTTTTTTGAGACGGCGTCTTGCTCTGTCTCCAGGCTGGAGTGCAGTGCCACGATCTTGGCTCACTGCAACCTCCGACTCCCTGGTTCAAGCGTTTCTCCCACCTCAGCCTCCCCAGTAGCTGGGACTACAGGCACATGCCACCATGCCCAGCTAATTTTTTGTATTTTTAGTAGAGATGGGGTTTCACCGTGTTGGCCAGGATGGTCTCGATCTCCTGACCTTGTGATCCGCCCACCTCGGCCTTCCAAAGTGCTAGGCTTACAGGCGTGAGTCACTGCGCCCAGCCTCATTTTGTCTTTTATGCAGAGCATACTATAGTTCGGTTTTGCCTGGCTTGGGACTTTCTGTAAGTGGGACCATATAGTATACATATGGCTTTTCCCACTCAGTATCATATTTAGATAATTAGCTACCTTGTTGCATGCGTAGATCTTTTATTTTTGTTGCTGTATCATATTCCATCATGGGCATATGCCACCATTTATCCATTTTACTTTTGATGGACATTTGGGTTGTTTCCAGTTTGGGGGCTATTACAGATATTACAAATAATGCAACCATGAACTTCTTGGGGTTTACCATTACCTCTCTAGATAATGGTAAACTGGTTTCCTGTAGTGACTAGGAGCTGCTCTGCATCCTTGCTGCCACCTGGTCTAATCAGATGGCTAATGCTGTCTGTCTGGTGAATGGACAGTAGCTCACTGTAGCTATACTGTGCATTTCTCTGATGTGATGGGGTTGAGAACCTTTTCATATGTTTGGTATTTTTTATCTCCTGTGAAATTGTCTTTCGATTGTTTTTGCCCATTGTTATACCTACTGAGTGGTCTGTTATTCTTTCAACTAACCAGCCGTCTGAAGGCTAATCTAAGGATATAAAACATGCCTCCTGCCCCGGAGGAGATGACTTGACAATTCTAGAGGCAGATATATGAACAAGAAGTACATGATAATTGTGATTACTGAGGCATCCATCTTCCTTACCAGACTAGCTAAAGGATGGCGCTCTTATTTGTGTCATATCCTGGGTGCTAAACACAGTATCTGCCACATAATTAGGTGCTTAGTAAAGTTTTGTTAAATGATCTAATGGGGCGTTTTTAGCGCAATGTGCAAGTGCCCTGTTAGGGGTAGGTGCCCAGTAACTCGAGAAGCATGGAGTAAGAAACCACAAACAGCACCAGCTCCCCCCTCCCCTCCCCCTACCTGCTGTGGGGAAGGCCTCCCTTGTAGATTTGAAAGGTTGATTCACGGAAAGCAGTGGAAGAGGTGCATGCTAGGCCAACGAATAGAATGTGCAGAGGCCCAGAAGGAAGACAGAGCCCAGCCTGCAAGGGAATGTTAATTTGGAGTTACTAACACTGTGAAAGGGCATCAGCTGGAGATACTGCTATAAAGGGGACTGCCTTGTAATCTCATAAGCGGGGGATAAAATTAAGATTAAACACAGGGAAAGAACATTCTCACAGGTGAGGATGGTGTTGAACCCTAGAATAATCGTTTCCCAGATACCTTGAACAAAAATCGAGCAGTTAGAGAAGCCTGACCGTGAAGCAAATTTGACTTTTGTCCCTCTAGATAACTAAAGTTATATTTTTGAAAGTAATGGTGTAATTTGAATGAGTGTAGAGAAGCGCTGAAGACTGAGCTTTCCGCCTTCAGACCTGAATTTGGCAGCAGCGTGGCCTTAGTCAAGCCTCGGTTTCTACACCTGCAAAGTGGGAATAATACCTACCTTGGAGAGCTGTTGTGAAGATTAAGGGAGATAATACATGTAAAGTACTTAACCATTGCCTGGTGGGGTAGTTTTTATGACCTAGATCCTAAATTTTTCACTGCTAATGTTGCTACTCTTGGTACTTTTTACTGGCTGGCATCTGCTTGCTTAAGTTTGTAACATAGTAGGAGCATTAACAAGGTCCCACGGTGGGGACCTTGGTCGTTTGAAGAGATCGGCCCTCCCGCCCATCCCCCCACCGCCCCACTTTGGAGACGCGGCCACCACCGCGCTGGCGCAGAGAGAGGGAGGACCGGGCCTCATGCTGTTTCTGGCCTGAGGTTTTGCGTGCCTTTGTTTTCCTTTTGCTCTATTCGTGTATTCCTGCTTAGGGCCTGTGCGGGGAATTAGGAGCTCAGTACTGAAACGGCGGTTTTCCTAAAGAGTACCGGACGGGCGCGGGAGCTGACGCCTGTAATCCCAACACTTTGGGAGGCCGAGGTGGGCGGATCTCTTGAAGCCTGGAGTTCAAGACCACCCTGGCTAACGTGGTGAAACCCTGTTCTTACTAAAAATACCAAAAAAAAAAAAAAAAAAAGCCAGGAGTGATGGCGCGCGCCTGTAATCCCAGCTACTCCGGAGGCTGAGGCAGGAGAATCGCTTGAACCCAGGAGGCAGAGGTTGCAGTGAGCCGAGATTGCGCCATTGCACTCCAGCCTGGGCAAAAAGAGCGAGACTCCGTCTCAAAAAAAAAAAAAAAAAAAAGTACCTTCCGTAGTTCTCATGCAACGGAGGGGTTCGACCTGTAACCGGCCTGAAACCGAGCGCTGGCGCAAGATTTGCTCAAGCCCCTCCTCTTGGCCAAACTTTCCGGAGGGGAAGGCTTTCCGAGGAAACGAAAGCGAAATTGAACCGGAGCCATCTTGGGCCCAGCGCGCAGACCTGCGGAGTTTCCCGTGCAGACGCCCCGGGGCCACTTCCAGTGCGGAGCAGCGGGGGCGTGGGGGCCTCGAGGGGCTGGCGCGGCGCAGCGGTCGGGCCAGGGTCGTGCCGCCGGCGGGTCGGGTCGGGCAATGCCTCTCGGGCGCCATGAACCCGCGGCAGGTAAGCCGGGCCGGCCGGGCCGGCCCTGGACCTTCGCCGCCGTCTGGGCTCGTTTTCAACCTCACAGGCTTTGTGTGGAGTGCGTAGCGTGTGCGTCTTGTGAGTGTTAGAGTGTGTGTGTGTGTTTGTGTGTGTGGTCTTGCCAAGCAGCATTGCTGGTTTAGGAATTTGTGCGTCGTGTGTGTGTGTGTGTGTGTGTGTGTGTGTGTGTGTGTGTCCGTTCTTGCCAAGCAGCATTGCTGGTTTAGGAATTTGTGAATTTGTATCCTGCTCATTAATTCTGCAGAATGGAGCAGTGCGTGAAGAGGGCTTGGGGGAAAATGCGCCCCCGCCTGGGTAGGAAGGCCTGAGCCCATGTCAAGGCAGACATCTCGTCTGCCTTTCTGCCAGGGCCCCTTGTGAACCCCCTACCCCCGCTTAAGCCCCACTTGAACAACGTTCGGACTTTGAGCAGCGCACACTATCCTCAGCGCACCTTATCCACCTCCTGAAGGCCTTCTGGGAGTTAAAAATGGCCCTTAAGCTGTAGGAGAAAGCTTGTTAACCACTATAAATTGTAGCTAAAAACTGGAAAAACACAATGTCCTTCAGCAGGTTAATAGATAAACCGAAATACATCCACATAATGGGATACTGCTTAGTAGCGAAGAGGAAATACTGTTACAAGTAACAACACGGGTGACTCACAAGTGCGTTATGCTAAGCACGAGAAGGCAGACTCAAAAGACTGCATACTGTATGAGTCCATTTATATGACATTCCGGAAAAAAAAAAACACAGTTATAGGGATGGAAAGTGGATCCGTGGGTGCCAGGGACTGGGTATCGCGGAAGAAATTGATTGTTAAGTGGTATGAAAAAACTTTTTAGGGAAATAGAAATGTTCTATATCTTGATTGTGGTGGCGATTGTCGAAACTCATAGATTTATACACTTAAAAGGATAAATTTTACTGTATCTAAATTATATACCTCAATTTTGTTAAGAGATATATATATATATATATATATATTTTTTTTTTTTTTTTAAAGCACTCCTTTGAAAGGATTAAGGACGCCTGACTTGAAGGAAAAGCATTTCTGCACAGGTGTCAGTGTATTGCACTGTGGAACCTGTGTGGTAAAGGCAAAGGGGATAGTGCTTATCTCTTGATCCTAAATATATGAGACCAGATTAACGTGAAATCTGGGGGGCAATGAATGTTAAATGAGTTGTTATGTAATTTGCATAGAGGTGATGCTGAGAGATTTAGAAAGGATCACTATGGGTTGCTTGCTCACTTTCTTGCTCTTCTGTTCAGTAGCTTTCCAAATGGCTGTACTCAACGGTGGCTTGGTTTTTAGGGGATTTAAGGGGGGCAAAAAGAAAAATTAATAATCTCCTCCTCTCCCTCTAACCCTACTGCCCTAAGATATCCTGTAGCAAACTTACATCTCCTTTCTTTTCTCTGTGTTCATTCCATTGTGCGTACACATACACATTCATGGATTTTCTCTTTTTGTTTAGGGAAAAAAAATTATAATGTACATATTATTCTACAACTTTTTGTTGTTTTATTTAACATTATATGATTCCTAAATTATCCCCAGGTGAATACAAATAGATATGACACATTTTAAAAAAATAAAATAACTGGCCAGTCGTGGTAGCTCATGCCTGTAATCCCAGCACTTTGGGAGGCCGAGGAGGGCGGATCAGGAGATGGAGACCATCCTGGCCAGCATGGTGAAACCCCATCTCTACTAAAAATACAGAAATTAGCTGGGTGTGGTGGCGTGCGCCTGTAATCCTAGCTGCTCTGGAGGCTGAGGCAGGAGAATCACTTGAACCCGGGAGGCGGAGATTGCAGTGAGCTGAGATCACACTGCACTCCAGCCTGATTGCAGTGAGCCGAGATCATGCCACCGCACTCCAGCTTGGCAACAGAGCGAGACTCCGTCTCAAAAAAAATAAATAAATAAAAAATAAAAATAACCGTGTGAGTACTATTCCATCGAATGAATGTATCATAATTTAATTATTCTATAGACAGACATTAAAATATTTTCTAGATTTGGGCCAAGAGTAGCAGTTTAAAAAACATTTAGCTTTTAACTGACTTTAGCCACTTTGAAACACAATTTTTTTTCCTAAGGTCACTCAAAGAGCTAATAGGAGAACCCCTAAGTCCCATAATTCAGCTGCGGGAGCCAGCACTCTGTACACACATTTGCCTCTGTCCCTAGCAATATGGTGGGCGTGAGGGTGCAGCAAGAGGAACAAGAAGGAAATGATTGCTTGCATAGCGGCGTCTTGTTCATGCAGTCATTCATTCAACAAATGTTTCTTGAGAATCAACTTAGTGCCAAGTGCTAGGGAGGTTGAGATGATTGAAGCATAGTCCTTGACCCCCAAGAGCTCACCATGGAATCAACTGAAGCCCCTCATCAATACTGTGTTGGGAATATTGAGAGTGGAGAGTTGAGTATAACTTATAGGACACCTAATGTTAATTACCTTTCAGACACTGCAATCTGTGTGTGCCATAAAAAAAAAATCCAGTAGCTCTGATACAAAGTAAAGTAAATGGTTTAACAGGTGCTGAGTGGGAGAAGCTCAAGGAGAGGAAACCCCAAGGGCTGAAGAAGGTGGGAGTCAGGAGTCTCCTGAAGCAAGTGGCATTTAAGGAGCTCTATAAGGGAAGGGTCAGAGTTGTGATAGGTGGCTGTGGAGGGAGATGTGCCACCTGGATTGGCATGTAGAGGGACAGAAAGATTAGAGGCCTTTGCAGTGGCCCAGTAAGAGGTAATGAGGGGCTGGAACTGGAAGAAAACACATTTAAGAGACAGTACAGAGGTGGCAGACAAGGCGGGACTTGGCAACTACCTGATTAGATCCAGGAGATGAGGCCAGGAGGCAGGCAGCAAAGATGACTCAGGTTTCCAGCCTTAATAGGCTAGGAGGAGAGTGATGCCATTAGCAATAAGAACTACAGGAGAAGGAGCTGAGTTTGAGGGAACTATTAATTTGGTTCAGAATATGTGCTGTTTGAGTTATGGCAGGATATTGAAGTGGACAGACTGTCGTCATAGTTGGAAATTCAGATCTTAAGCTCCCACACAAGGTAGTGGCTGGACATAGATTTGAGTGCTCTTGCTTCAGAGGGCTAGTTTAGGTTGGGGCAGTGATTAAAGCAACCTAGGAAATAACTTATTAAAGAAGAAGAGGTCCTTAAAACCTTGGAGACTATTTATATAAAGGGTGGATCCGTTAATACAGTAGCTATTAAAAAATTATAAGGGGTGGGAAAAAGGGGCAAAGAAGAAAAAAGAGGTGAAAGACCTTTGGTGCTGTGTCACCAAACCCTGGGAGGAGAATTTTTTAAAAGAAGAGTGCTCAATCCACAGTGAACTCAGGCATGTTTGTTAAACACAATTGACCACCACACAGTGAAGACCCAACTGAGGTTCAAGAGAAGGAATTTTTATGGACCCTGTTAGCACAAGTCAGGGTCCTTCTCCAGTACCGTTGGGAGGCTTTGGAGAAGAAAAGGGGGACAGTGGGCCTTGGGTGGAGAAGGGAACTGACCATGAGATCCAGGTGGGGTGAGGAGGTGTGTGAAGTCAGAGTGGGGAAGAATCAGGGTGGCTGACTGGCAGCTTCACCGGGGTCATGCGAGGAGCAGGTTCCACCAGAGTAAGGAGTGAAGTTGTAGAAACACAGGGAAGTCACCATCAGAAAAGAGCAGGAGTCAAGAAGCTATGGCCCACAGGTACAAACTACCTGTTTTTATAAATAAGCTTCATGGTAAATGAATTTTAAATAAAGTTTTGCATATTGTGTGAGGCTGTTTTTGCGCTACAGTGGCAGAGCTATCTGGCCCTTTATAGAAAAAGTTTGTCAGCCACTGGAAAGGAGTTGCAGGATTTGAGGTCTTGGTGTGATGGCCTAGGTTAGAGTCATAGTGAGATTGAAGGAGTAGCTAGACAAGCCAGTTGTGTGGCAGAAAGGTAGGGATGGAGATCACTGGGTTAAGTATCCTTGTAGCCAGGACACCATGAGAGTGATTGACAAGAATGCTGAAATCCCCTAAGTGTGTCAGGATGTGGAAGAGTAGAAGGCTAGAGTTATGGAAGAAAGGGTCCCAACTCTACCTGTGCAGCCGTCAGGAGAGTCTGAGGAGGGGGTGGTGAGTGTGAGCAAATGTTGCCAGAATCCCTCCTCCCAGTCTACAAGCCCCAGGGAAAGGAAGCAAGGTGTTTACTGATACCCCCAGGCTTATAAGTACTTCCTGGCTCCATCACCCTCCAGTGAACAGCCCTGGGGAGAAGACAGTACTGGTTTGCAGGTGGGTGGGTGGGGAAAGGGGTCACAGGTGCTCGGTGTTTGGTAAATGTGCATATGAGAACATGGGGTTGCTTGTGCCTTGTCCGTCAGGGTTCAGAAGAATGTGCGGTGGAAGCAGCTATGGGGAGGTAGCTAGGGAAGGTAGGACTGGTCTGAGGTGGTGTGGAGCAGATGCTGCCAGCTCCACACATCCAGGAGAGCCTGGGTGGTTTGGGCAAAAGTCTCTGGCATCCCTTCGGAGCCTGGTTACCACACTGAAGAGTGAGGACAGTGTGCCATTTTTATCAGGAAACCCTCCAGCTCCCTGAAAACCAAATTCTGATCCTCCTGGGATGGCAGTGAAGAGCCACAGAGATGACTCTGAGGTCCCGTGGCCTTTTCCCACCTGGAGATTGTTTTTGTTACTGCGCTGTTACAGCCTTGGAGGACTGGGGTTCAGCTTCATCCAATCACATTTCTTCTTTTGTCATAGTCATCTGAACGATAGATCTTAGAGACAGGTGGGCAGGGGGTGCACTGGCTGTGCACTGGTGAGCCTGACTCAAGGAGAGGTCATCTCGTCCCCTCCCTAGTCCCATCTCCCTTGGTTATTGTTATTTCATGTGATTGTTCTGGTTATTTCAGGTTATTCTGTTTTTGTTTTCAAAACAAAATAACATTTATTTGTGTTCTGATTTTAAAGGGGTAATTGTTTTGATAACTAGAAAATTTCCTTCTCAACTCCCTTAAATTCTGTCAATGGGAAAAGTAAGTTAGGTTGCTGGAGAGGCTGTGCTGAGGCCTCAGAACCTCTGTACTCCTGGAAGTTCCGCGTGCTTTGCCTCCTGCCCCCCTCTCTCTGTGTTCCTGTTGGCAGGCCCCTAGGCAGGATTTAGGAGGTAGGCAAGTCACCCTAGACAAGTCATAAGCCCATGGCTCAATTGCCTTCTCAGCCCATCAAGGGCTGTTCCACAGGCAGCAAAGGGAGGGGCCTCCACAAGTTCACCACTGCAGCCCTAATTCATTTTCTTTTCCACTGTCTTATTCTGCAGGGGTATTCCCTCAACGGATACTACCCCCATCCATTTCAAGGCTATGAGCACAGAAAGTTCGGATACCAGCAGCCTGGGCCAGGATCTTCCCCCAATAGTTTCCTGCTTAAGCAAATAGAGTTTCTCAAGGGGCAGCTCCCAGAAGCGCCGGTGATTGTAAAGCAGACACCGTCACTGCCACCTTCCCTCCCAGGACTCCAGCCAAGGTTTCCAGTACTACTTGCCTCTAGTACCAGAGGCAGGCAAGTGGACATCAGGGGTGTCCCCAGGAGTGTGCATCTTGGAAGTCAGGGGCTCCAGAGAGGGTTCCAGCCTCCTTCACCACGTGGCAGGAGTCTGCCACAGAGAGGTGTTGATTGCCTTTCCTCATATTTCCAGGAACTGAGTATCAACCAAGATCAGGAACAAAGGATCTTAAAGTTCCTGGAAGAGCTTGGGGAAGGGAAGGCCACCACAGCACATGATCTGTCTGGGAAACTTGGGGCTCCGAAGAAAGAAATCAATCGAGTTTTATACTCCCTGGCAAAGAAGGGCAAGCTACAGAAAGAGGCAGGAACACCCCCTTTGTGGAAAATCACGGTCACCACTCAGGCTTGGAACCAGCACAGCGGAGTGGTAAGACCAGACGGTCATAGCCAAGGATCCCCAAACTCAGACCCAGGTTTGGAACCTGAAGACAGCAACTCCACATCTGCCTTGGAAGATCCTCTTGAGTTTTTTGACATGGCTGAGATCAAGGAGAAAATCTGCGACTATCTCTTCAATGTGTCTGACTCGTCTGCCCTGAATTTGGCTAAAAATATTGGCCTCACCAAGGCCCGAGATATAAATGCCGTGCTAATTGACATGGAAAGGCAGGGGGATGTCTATAGACAAGGGACAACCCCTCCCATATGGCATTTGACAGACAAGAAGCGAGAGAGGATGCAAATCAAGAGAAATACGAACAGTGTTCCTGAAACCACTCCAGCTGCAATCCCTGAGACCAAAAGAAACACAGAGTTCCTCACCTGTAATATACCCACATCAAATGCCTCAAATAACATGGTAACCACAGAAAAAGTGGAGAATGGGCAGGAACCTGTCATAAAGTTAGAAAACAGGCAAGAGGCCAGACCAGAACCAGTAAGACTGAAACCACCTGTTCATAACAATGGCCCCTCAAAAGCAGGGTATGTTGACTTTGAAAATGGCCAGTGGGCCACAGATGACATCCCAGATGACTTGAATAGTATCCGTGCAGCACCAGGTGAGTTTCGAGCCATCATGGAGATGCCCTCCTTCTACAGTCATGGCTTGCCACGGTGTTCACCCTACAAGAAACTGACAGAGTGCCAGCTGAAGAACCCCATCAGCGGGCTGTTAGAATATGCCCAGTTCGCTAGTCAAACCTGTGAGTTCAACATGATAGAGCAGAGTGGACCACCCCATGAACCTCGGTAAGAGACCACCCAGGAACTGTACCTAGGGTTGGGGTCAGGTGCTCTTGCTCCTGACGCAGTCTTGGCTGATTTGTGAGCAGTGCTGTTTGGTGGTGCCTATCTTTTCCTCCTTCCCTTCTGCCTTTTAGCTAAATCCCCCTTGATTGGCCCTTTCTCCAGATGTTGAGCAGGGAATATAGACCTTGGACCGGCTAGAATCTTGGCTGAACAAGGGGGAGGTTGACTCTGTTGGCTGTAATGAAGCTTCTTTAGAAATGATTGGTTTTGGCCGTACGCGGTGGCTCATGCCTGTAATCCCAGCACTTTTTGAGGCCGAGGCAGGCATATCACAAGGTCAGGAGTTTGAGACCAGCCTGGCCAACATGGTGAAAAACCCTGTCTCTACTAAAAATACAAAAATTAGCTGGGCGTGGTGGCGTGCGCCTGTAGTCCCAGCTACTCAGGAGGCTGAGACAGGAGAATCACTTGAACCCAGGAGGCAGAGGTTGCAGTGAGCTGAGATTGCACCACTGCACTCCAGCCTGGGCCACAGAGCGAGACTCCATCTCAAAAAAAAAAAAAAAAGAAATGATTGGTCTTGGGGGCCGGGGTGGTGGCTTACGACTGTAATCCCAGCACTTTGGGAGGCTGAGGCAGGCAGATAAGGAGGTCAGGAGTTCGAGACCAGCCTGGCCAACATGGTGAAACCCCATCTCTACTAAAAATACAAAAATTAGCCGGGGGTGGTGGTGCTTGCCTGTAATCCCAGCTACTTGGGAGGCTGAGGCAGGAGAATCACTTGAACCCAGGAGGTGGGGGTTGTAGTGAGCCGAAATGGCGCCACTGCACTCCAGCCTGGGCGACAGAGTGAGACTCCATCTCGGAAAAAGAAAGAAAAAAGAAAAACATGATTGATCTCCATGCATCAATGTCATGCCTGCCTCCTAAGGCCAGAGGTAATGAAGACTTAATTCCCTTCTGTAGGCCTTCCCCTCCTCCCTAAGCTGTTTCTGAGAGAGGTGCAGGAGCAGGTGGGTTGGGGCAGACTGCATACACAGAGTGGGGGTGGGTTGTGCTGCTAAGCAGCAGCAAGTCCACAATCCCCCCTCTGCATAGCTCCTGGGGGGAAAGGATGGAGGAGCGCGTGCACGGCTGCCTGCCTGCCTATTGAAGGTGGTGGTTCTAATTTTATACACCTCCTCTGCACAGATGGGTAGGCTAGCACTTGCTGCCACTCCTGAGCTGTGAAGTCAGCGATTACCTCACTCAGATAGCTGGTCAGGCCCTGCACTGTAGGTCCTAATAGGCCACTGGACAGATCGAGGAAAACAGGAGCTGCTGAAGGGCGTAACAGAGAGCAAAACCACTGAAGTTGAGTGGCTGCAGCTGCAGCCAAGGAAAGAGCCAGTAGGATGGGGGAGAATTCCACTGACCTTTATGTTTTCCTAGCCTGGTTTCTAGGGGTGTAGATTCCTGGCTAGGGCCCTTATTCCTTGTCTTGACTGTCTTCATGACACCAATTTGGCATTTCAGGAGAGCTGTTAAGAAAAGGGGTTGTGTCTGTCCAAAAGCTGGCAAGGCCAGAGCTGGATTGTTTGGGGTAGAGACTGGATGGCCGTCATTCTCTTTTGCCTCCATCCCTCCTCCTCAGAGTTGGAGCAAAGCAGTGGATTTTGTGGTTAATCATTCTTTGGACTCACACTATAAGAAACATTGGTGCCATGTTCAAATATATCAGAAGACCTAGGAAATAAGAAATTTGACCTACTTTTCTAAATGAGATCCCAGACTGAGCAAAGAACTCACCACATTTGAAAGCTTGAACAAAGCGGAGCCTAGGCTAAGTCCGGAGGCCTAGAACAAATGCTTTTTTATTTTCTACATAACAAGGGGAAATTCCTTGTTATGTAGAAAATAGCTTGAGACAAATGTTGCTATAGAATGACTCATAACAAACTAGAGTGATATAGGTCTAGGGACAAAAGCAGGCCACTGATAAGTGGCAGATGCCTGATCCCCCTAGGTAGTGGGGAGTGTGAGACTGGGTTATAAGAAGCCTTCACTATCTTTTAGGACCCTCCCTTGAAGAGGCCAGTCTACCACAATTGCTTTAGAATGAAGGTCTTTTGGTTGCTCACAAGACTATAATGGCGATTTTTGGCTCATCATTTTTGTGTGTGTGGGTTTTATCTTAATTCATTGTTAAGAGATAGTGGGTTTCCCCTGAGCTAGTTTCCTATCATCTGTGCCTATGTTTGCTTCACTGAGCTATGGGGAAAGAGTCACTGGCTGCTTTGTTTACAAAAAGAAAGGACAGGCTGAGCCTTAAGGAGTAGGAAGGAGTTCCTTGGCCTACCCTTCATCTCCTCCACAAGTGAAAAGCTCTTTAGCATAGCAGAAAATTCCAGGTTGAAGGTCTCTTTGGAGAAGGCAGAAGGAATGACCTAGACTCCTGTTCACACATCTAATCACTTTCCGTCAAGATTTAAATTCCAGGTTGTCATCAATGGCCGAGAGTTTCCCCCAGCTGAAGCTGGAAGCAAGAAAGTGGCCAAGCAGGATGCAGCTATGAAAGCCATGACAATTCTGCTAGAGGAAGCCAAAGCCAAGGACAGTGGAAAATCAGAAGAATCATCCCACTATTCCACAGAGAAAGAATCAGAGAAGGTAGGTGTCCTCCTGCCATCTGGGAGGATATCAGTTCCCTGTCAGTGTCTGGATTGTAACTGACTCCCTTGAAGCAATCCCAGCCTAAACAACTGACACCGTCTCAGAGTCAGCTTCCCACTCTTCCCTCTACCCTATCTCATACCCAGCTCCTCTCTCTGCTCCTGTCCCAACATAATTGGATTTACAGAATTTCCGACTTGAAAGAGACCTGAAAGGTTATTGAGGCCAATCTCCTCTCTTGGAAGATGCGGAATGAGAGCTCCAGCAGCCCCTTTAACTTTGGGAAGCCAACCCCTTGACAGTTAGTTGGTGGGATGAAAGTCCCCCATCCCCATCCCCTCTTCTGTGATGGACTAACCAGTGTTTTCTTAGTTTTGTTTTCTTCTTGTCTCTCATTTTCTCTAGACCGCAGAGTCCCAGATCCCCACCCCTTCAGCCACATCCTTCTTTTCTGGGAAGAGCCCTGTCACCACATTGCTCGAGTGTATGCACAAATTGGGGAACTCCTGCGAATTCCGTCTCTTGTCCAAAGAAGGCCCTGCCCATGAGCCCAAGTATGTCCCACGTGTCCTCTGTCCAGCTGAGGTTTTCTCAGAAAGAAAAAGAGACACATTTTCTTCCTTGCTTCCTCAGGGATGGCAGATTGACCAATTTCTCCTGTTTCAAAATGGGGAAAGGAGGGCTCTGAGGGCCTGGTTGCTGCTTGTGAGGCAGACAATTAGGGATTAGGAATTCAAAGGGAATTCCTGGCCCACCCTCTATCTCCTCTATAAGCACTAGGGAGGTTCACGGCTTGGAGGTCACTCACTGTTGGTGGGACAGAAAGGTACAGGACCTGAGAAGCTCTCTGCCTGTGGGTCTGTAGACTCACGTGTTCAAGAGAAGTGTTCCTGGAAGAGGTGAAACTAGGTTGATGCTTAAATGTTGAAAGGGGTCAGCCAGGCTAAGAGACACTGGCTGTTCAAGGCAGAAGTGACTGCATGAGATGTGACTGCACAGAGGTGATGTGTTCAAGGAAATTACCAGTAGTGGAGGATGGCAGCCTGGCAGAGGCTAGGTCAGGCTCCTCAGTCAAAACCATTTTAATCCTTCTACTTGCTTCATCTCCTGTCAGGTTCCAATACTGTGTTGCAGTGGGAGCCCAAACTTTCCCCAGTGTGAGTGCCCCCAGCAAGAAAGTGGCAAAGCAGATGGCCGCAGAGGAAGCCATGAAGGCCCTGCATGGGGAGGCGACCAACTCCATGGCTTCTGATAACCAGGTAGGGCGTTTTCCTACTCAAAAGATACAGGTCGTTTTTAGCAACTGAGTGGTTTAAGATTGCTAGTGAGTCCCTCAACATTTCCTGAAGTGTTTACGGCTCCTCTGTTTGATGGATTCTCCTTTAGCCCGAAGGTATGATCTCAGAGTCACTTGATAACTTGGAATCCATGATGCCCAACAAGGTCAGGAAGATTGGCGAGCTTGTGAGATACCTGAACACCAACCCTGTGGGTGGCCTTTTGGAGTATGCCCGCTCCCATGGCTTTGCTGCTGAATTCAAGTTGGTCGACCAGTCCGGACCTCCTCACGAGCCCAAGTGAGTGTCCTAGTCCTGGCTAATGCATATGTCACCAGTTGGGGATGGTCTGTAACCCAGGGAAAACAAGGGTGTGCTTTAGCTGTGTAGGACAGAAGGGGCGAGTTGAGGGAAACAAGTCCAGCCCTGTCTCCACTTCCTCTTAGAAGACAATAGACCTGCCAAGAGTGAATGCAGTCACTCTTCCAGTAAGCGTGATCCTTTTTAATTTTTTGACTAGTTTTAATTTTTAAAGAAATGTATAGGTACATTAAATCATTCAGGCCAGACGTGGTGGCTCACGCCTGTAATCCCAGCACTTTGGGAAGTTGAGGCAGGTAGATTACCTGAAGTCAGGAGTTCAAGAGCAGCCTGACCATATGGTGAAACCCTGTCTCTACTAAAAATACAAAAATTAGCTGGGCATGGCGGCGGGTGCCTGTAATCCCAGCTACTCGGGAGGCTGAGACAGGAGAATTGCTTGAACCTGGGAGGCGGAGGTTGCAGTGAGCTGAGATCGTGCCACTGCACTCCAGCCTGAGCAACAGAGCAAGACTGCATCTTGAAAAAATTATTCAAGCTGATGGAAAAAGTCATTTCAATGAAAAGTCTCATTTCCATCTCAGACTTCTAGTTTCCCTCCCCAGACCCATATACTACTATAGCCCTGCATTAGCAACGGGGATGCGGTCTGAGAAACATGGTTTTGTTGTTGTGAGAACATCAGAGTGTATTCACATAAACCTAGATGGTATGAGCTCCTACACATGTACAGGCTGTATGGTATGGCCGGTTGCTCCTAGGCTACAAACCTGTACAGCATGTAACTGTAGTGAATACTGTGGGCAGCTGCAACACACTGGTAAGTATTGGTGTCTATCTAAACAGCAAAAAGATACAGTAAAAAGACAGCATAAAGGATAAAAAAACACTACACCTGTATAGGGCGCCTGCCATGAATGGAGCTTGCAGGACTAGAAGTTGCTGTGGATGAGTCAGCCAGTGAGTGGAGAGTGAACGTGAGGGCCTAGGACATGACTGTACACTAGTGTAGGCTTTGTAAACACTGTTCACTTAGGCTAACTACATTTATTTAAAATATTTTTCTTTAATAAATTAACCTTAGCTTACTGTAACTTTTTTACTTTATTTTTATTTTTTACTTCATTATTAACTTTTTTATTTTTTGTTTCTTTTGTAATAATATTTAGCTTAAAACACAAACATGTTGTACAGCTATCCAAAAATATTTCCTTTGTTTATATCCTTAATTCTATAGCCTTTTTTCTGTTTTTGAATTTTTTTTTTAACTTTTAAACTTTTTTGTTGAAAGAAAACAAATATATCTTCTGTTTTATACGTTGACTCCTTTACTTACCAGACTTCTTGCATAGCTGCATAGTATTTCATTGAATAGAAGCTGACAAATTCAGTTTCTCAGAGATAAACATTTAATAGGGACTTAGGAACAGAAATGATGTCTTGGGTGGCTGCAAGGCGGTGGATCCCTGCACTTACCCTCCAGAAAGTATGCTTTCTATAGAGGCTTTTTTGGTTAAACATGCAGCTGGTCACACCTTATACTTTCTTATGAAACTTATAAGCACTAGCTGGTAGGGAGGCTTGGTAGACATCTTTGTGTGGAATTATTTATGCTACCCAACACCTTGGGATGCGGGAGTCAAATATTGGTGGTCATGGTGGTTTTGCATCAAGATGGCATCACTCTTGCCATGCAACAGGCATGTTTTGTTAATCTCTAAGGTCTATCACAAAGTGGAAAAGCAAGGTATAAAGTGAGGGGAGAGGTGAAGATTGTCTGTATATGGCTAGAATATTTTGTTGAAGGATCGAAAAAACTGGGAACGTGTTTGCTTCTGGGGAAGGAGGGACACTTTTATTGTACACTCTTAACTGTTTGAATTTTCACATGTTTGGCATCCACTTTGTCCATTTTAAAGGCATTAAGGAAAAAAGCTTATAAAAATGCTATCTTATTACTTTAAATTTGTCTCTCCTTAATAGAAGTAATGTCAGCCGGGCACAGTGACTTATGCCTATAATCCCAGCACTTTGGGAGGCCGAGGTGGGTGGATCATGTGAGCTCAGGAGTTTGAGACCAGCCTGGCCAACATGGTAAAACCCCACCTCTACTAAAAATACAAAAAATAGCTGAGCATGGTGGTATGCCCCTGTATGCCAGCTACTCCGGAGGCTGAGCAGGAGAATTACTTGAACCCAGGAGGCGGAAGTTGCAGTGACCTGAGATTGTGCCACGGCACTCCAGCCTGGGTGATGGAGTGAGACTCCGTCTCAAAAAAAAAAAAAAAAAAATTAGAAGTAATGGCATTTCACTTATTCATATTTATGTGTTATTTGCATTTCCTTTTCTGTGAACCACCTGTTCTTGTCCTTTTCCAGTTTTCTTTCAGATTGTTACTCTTTATGGATATGTAAGAACTTTTAACGTAATTTTTTAAAGTAGCCCTTTGCCCAACATGACCCAATTTAGAACACACATCTGCCCACTGTTTAAGCCATCTGGAAAAGGAGGGGCCAGTCTCCCTCCATCTGCTCTTCTACTAATTCATATCCTTCACTCTCAATAAGCACCTCCTTATCTTCAAGCACAGTCCTTCAGATGATAGGTTCAGTTCATTTCCTCTTTCTCTTCTGTGAAATCTTCTATGAAATCCTTTCTAGGACTTCAAGTCAGCCATTCATTGAGAATGTAAGAACTTACTATGAACTAGATGGAAGATACGAAAAATTGCTGCCCCTGAGTGTGTGGCAGACATATAGCCATAACAGTATTGAAATGTGCCATCGGAGGTGAATGCAGAGTGCTGTGGGGACACAGAGGACACTGCTGCCAGTGTCTGCCAGGGAGCTGAGGAAGGTTGCATAGAGAGGGGAAATGCTAATTGAGTAACTACGTTTATTAACTATCTCGTACAATAATATACTCTAGTTCCTTCTTAATGTGGATTATGCTGGGTCTTTTTTTCCTTTCTGTCTACTCTTGTTGGTGACATTAACTAATTTTATGACTTCTTTTCTTTTTTTTTTTTTTTTTTTTTTTTAGAGATAGAGTCTCACTCTGTTGCCCAGGCTGGAGTGCAGTGGCGCAGTCTCAGCTCACTGCAACCTCCGCCTCCTGAGTTCAAACAATTCTCTTGCCTCAGCTCCTTGAGTAGCTGGGATAACAGGCATCTGCCACCACATCTGACTAATTTTTGTATTCTTAGTAGAGACGGAGTTTCACCATGTTGGCTGGTCTTGAACTCCTGACCTAAGATGATCCACCCGCCTCGGCCTCCCAAAGTGCTGGGATTACAGGCGTGAACCACCGCGACAGCCATGACTTTTAATATCTAAATGCTGGAGACCACTCGGAGCTCCAGATTCCTCCATCTAGTTGCTTACTTGTCACCTCTGTTTGGATGAACATCCCTAATATGACATGTCCAAAGCAGAACTCTTGGGTTTTGCCCCCTTCACTTCATTTCCCCCAAGTCTTTCCCAGCTCAGTAAGTGATACCACTGTCTACCCAGTGGCTCAAGTCAGAAACCTGAGGATCATCTTTTCCTCTATCTCCTTTACCTCTTTCATCAACTCATCCTTAAGTCCTATTGGTTATACTTAGAATTTCTATCCCAAATCCCTTCCTCTTCTTTCCACGTCCGGCATCAGCACTCTAATCCAAGCCACTGTCTCATCTAGACTGTCACAATAGCCTCCTAACTGATCTTTCTACTTTATTTACTCAACACTTATTTATGGAGTATCTTCTATTTTTTTTTAGAACAGGAACCAAACATTAACCAATAGTCACCTAAAGAAATGTAAGATCTCATATTTGATAAGTATTCCAAAGGGCTGGAGTTGCAGTGAGAATCAATTATAGCACAGTTTGACTTAGTAAGGAGAGGGGGAAG
Source organism: Nomascus leucogenys (assembly GCF_006542625.1). NCBI lineage: Eukaryota > Metazoa > Chordata > Mammalia > Primates > Hylobatidae > Nomascus > Nomascus leucogenys. The sequence goes on from NC_044392.1 coordinate 46,636,149, forward strand.
GGCTTCCCCAAGAAGTACTGCCTGAGCTGAGACTTTAAGGATGATGAAGAGAGAAAGACTGAGGGTTCTAGGCAAAGGGCACTGTTAAATCCTGTGGTGGGAGAAGAGCAGAGCTGGCAAAGAGGCTGAGAGGAGGCACTTAATGGGTGGAGCAGAGAGCACGAGGGAGGGCTGGCACTAGAGGAGATTAGAGAGTTGATCAAGGTGGCCCACCAGGGCCTGCCTTGTTAGTCACGTTAGTGCTTTTACCACAGAAGCAGTGGAGAGCCATTGAAGGTTTTTAATAAAGGACTGTGACTTTGCCTCTCCCCACACTCTTGTCCCTTTCCCAGCATTTTTCTTCTTAATTTTCTTTCCTCTGCTGAGAGAACCATTTCAGACCTTTGCCTCTTTCTTCAGATTTCCACCCATACCCGTTGCTCACTTTAAACTACGTTACTTCACACTTAATTGAAAAAATAGCAATAAGCATACAAGAAATACCTCATCTTCCCATTACCAAACTACCCCCTACCTCCATCTGTACCAGCAAGAGTGAAGGACGCATCCCTCCTATCCCGGTGTCCTGGATCCCATCCCTCTCATCTGCTCTAAGACTTTATTGCTTTGGTCGTCTCCTCTCTCCTTGTCTGCAGCTGCTCCATCTAGATCATTCCCACCAGCCTTGAAACATGCCCATGACCATCTTTTAAAAACCTTCCCTCTACCCCATGTCTCCCTGCAGGTACCATCTCATTTCTTTGCTTCTCTTACAGCCAAACTTCTCAAAAGAGTTATTCATACTCATTGTCTTCACTTGAGCTCATTTCACTAAAAAGGCCAATCACTAGCCACATGTGGTTATTGAGCACTCGAATTGTGGCTAGTGTGCTGAGGCACTGAATTATTAATTGCATTGTAATTAACTTAAATTCAGTAGCCCCATGTGGCTAATGGCTACCATATTGGATAGCACAGCTCTAAAGGATTCTAATTGCATAATTAACAAACTTTATCATATATGTAAATATATCATACCAATATAAAACTTTGCACATAAGAGTTCATATTCTTTTCAAACACATAGGGCAGTTATGAAATTCTCCTGGATCCCTGAGGTAAAGAATACTACACAGTCTGTCCCTCCTGACCGCCTTCACCATCTTCTTTTCATGCCACTGTCCCTCTCATTCTGAACTTAAGCCCCCTGGCCTGCAAGAGCCTGCCAGCATGGGCAAAGAAAGGAGTGAAGGCATTCATTTGCTTCGGATCATCAAGGAACAGTGAGAAACTCCATGTGGTTGAACATAAACGTTGATTCCTTTTACTGCCCGAGCTGCTAAGTCTTGAAACTGAAGCCTCTGTTGTATGCAGTTAGAGTATCCAAAGCTGGGTTCTCAGCCAGTAGATTAGGATCTGGTTGAAAGCTAGGATTCTTGATGCCTTGTCTGGTACATTTCCAAGCTGTTTTGCTCCACCATGCTCTTCCCTCTGTGTTTGGAAATTCCCAGCCGGAGCGGTGGAAGCCACCTCCCTGCTCCACTTGGGCACTTTATTGTCAGCACAGCTCATGGGCCCAAGATCCATTCCTTACCCCAGAGTTAGCTCAAGCCTGCCAGGAGTCAAAAAATAACTCCCAGCAAAGCTTGGGTCCTGGCCTAAGGCCGACGTTGACCTAATGACCTCTCCAGGTCAAGTCCCTTGAGCTAATAGGAAGTAAATGAGGGAATGGAGTTGGGCACTTTAAAAATCAGACAGTGTATGAAGTAACAGTGACTCGTGGGGAGAAAGGTAGTCCCTTCTCATTTCTGCTTAAGAAGAGAGTCCAAGTTGGTGCGAGCATTTCGTTAAGCCTTCCTCATACTTCATAATCTTCCTTTATAGTAAGGACAGGCTCAGAGCCTTTGCAGGTAACAGTATCTAGTCAGAACTTTATAACATGATTTTATCATATTCTGTTTTACAGCCACCTTCAATATGTGGCAAGTGATACTGGTTTTCCATTTACAGTAGTGAAAGAAAGTTTCCTATTTCAGTGTGTTTACATTTTTATCTCTTTTTTCATACCTAGTATTATGGATATTTACATTTTTAAAGAGTCTGTTTATTTATTTTAGAGATGGGGATCTTGCTCTCTTGCCCAGGCTGGAGTGCAGTGATATGGTCATAGCTCACTGCAGCCTTGACCTCCAGGGCTCAAGTGATCCTCTCACCCCGGCCTCCCAAGTACCTGAGACTATAGGCACACACCACCGTGCCCAGCTAAATTTTTTTTTTTTTTTTAAGAGACAGGGGTCTTGCTATGTTGCCTGGGGGATTACTATGTTGCCCAGGCTGGTCTTGAACTCCTGGCCTCAAGTGATCTCCCACCTTAGCTCCTCGAGTTGCTGGGATTATAGGTGTGAGCCACAGTGGCTGGCTCTAAGAAGTCAATTTAGAGAAAAATATTAAGTAATAGTCCAAGTAATACCTGGATCTGGCACAAATCATGTGGTGATTCATGAATGACCAAAACTAGGAAATGCTGCCTTAGAAACAGCTTCTGTTTGACGGGTCCATATGTTTGCAAGACTGGCCACATCTTCAGCAAAACTAACCCTTCCTTGGAACAACTGTCAGGGTCTGGCACTTGTCTTCATCCTCCGCTTCTCATCCCAAAGGTTCGTTTACCAAGCAAAAGTTGGGGGTCGCTGGTTCCCAGCCGTCTGCGCACACAGCAAGAAGCAAGGCAAGCAGGAAGCAGCAGATGCGGCTCTCCGTGTCTTGATTGGGGAGAACGAGAAGGCAGAACGCATGGGTTTCACAGAGGTAACCCCAGTGACAGGGGCCAGTCTCAGAAGAACTATGCTCCTCCTCTCAAGGTCCCCAGAAGCACAGCCAAAGACAGTTAAGACGTCTACTTTTGGTGTCTTTTTGTTTGCGGGGGGGGGGGGGGGTCCTAACTCCTCTCTCAATGGAGGTGGCTCTTGCTGTCATGCGAGTTATTCCTAGGCTTTACTCTTAGCCTCAAGAGAGCACATAACTGGGACACTAGATGTAAGAAGGAAAAGATGACTCACACGACAAGTAGAGCTTGATCTCCCTGCCCACGGTGAATATGGTGGACACAGCCTCAGCTTTGTGGTGCTGACACAGCCTCCTTTCCCCACAGCTCCCTCTCACTGGCAGCACCTTCCATGACCAGATAGCCATGCTGAGCCACCGGTGCTTCAACACTCTGACTAACAGCTTCCAGCCCTCCTTGCTCGGCCGCAAGATTCTGGCCGCCATCATTATGAAAAAAGACTCTGAGGACATGGGTGTCGTCGTCAGCTTGGGAACAGGTGAGTGAGGCTCTGAGACATGCCGCCTCCCGTGGCGCCTGAAAGTGGGTCCCTCTCATCCTCCCCTGGAGTCCATGCATGCAAGTCCAAGACAGGGAGAAGAGACTTCATTTTAGCTGCAGTCAATTCAGAGTGAGGAATGAGTTCTTAGTTCTTAGAGGAGAGAATATGGGAGTCTAGGATCTGAGAAATTGAGGCTGTTTCTGCCTTGAAGCTTTCAGAACAAATAGCCTTCATCCTGTTTGCCATCGATTTCCTTCCATTATTCTATTTCTGTTTTAAACACCTTCCTAGGGAATCGCTGTGTGAAAGGAGATTCTCTCAGCCTAAAGGGAGAAACTGTCAATGACTGCCATGCAGAAATAATCTCCCGGAGAGGCTTCATCAGGTGAGTGAGATCAGAGCTGTGGCCTGGCTGCCCGGCTGTGGAGAGCTCCAATTCCCTGCCCCACATGGCTCCGACACGGCCTCTGAATCCCCCTCAGACAGATGGGTCATGATGTGGTAGTGGCAGCCTTTGCTTTTCACCCGTCCATTTGAACCTGTCTGATGGAATCCATCCCCTCTGTGACCTGAGCTGCTTCCCACTACTCAGCCTGTTTTTAAATGCTGTCCTTTTTTCTGCTAACTCTGCTGCTTCATGTTCTTTTCTAAAAACACAAAATGACCTTTTAGTCGTCAGGGCCTTGGGGATGAGGCAGCTTTCCATTTCCGTTTGAGGACCTACACAACCTTGATGCCCTGCCAGCTTTCTCCTCTAGCTCACCTTTTCTTTAATTTATGAAGGGAGAGACTTGGAAAGGAGCAACAGCTTCCTGTAGTCCTTGAATCAGTTTGCTCTGCCCTAGAATCCCTGTAGCTGCCATAGCGAGGAGCCCTCAGCAGAAATGAAGGAGACCCAAAAGGCTAAGTATGCTTTATGAAATGCTGGGGTCTCCCCTGGAGAATTTCCACCTAATAAACTGTGAAAGGTCTGCAACATTGAGGCTTTTCCTTACTTGCTCATTTGGAGGTCAGATTATAGAAGCAACTGCTTTTCCCAGACTTGAACCTGCCTTCCTAACCAGACTTTCTTTTTGTAGGTTTCTCTACAGTGAATTAATGAAATACAACCCCCAGACTGCGAAGGATAGTATATTTGAACCTGCTAAGGGAGGAGAAAAGCTCCAAATAAAAAAGACTGTGTCGTTCCATCTCTATATCAGGTCTGTACAGTTCCTGTTGCTGCCAGGGCGGGCCCTGCCAGGCTGTTAGAATTGGGTATCCGAATGCTCTCCTGGCCTGTAAATCGGACCTCATACAATAAGCCACACTCCACTGTGGGTTTGAGGTCCATATTCAGGTGTAGAATGACCCACGTGTACTGCTATCCACCTCGTCTCCCATGGTAGGCCTTAGAAAACATCCCTTACTTCTGTCACATCTGACTGTTTTGGAGCCCCACGAAATTGCAGATTTCCCACAGGTGAGTTTTAACAGCCACCCCTGTTTTTCAGCACCGCTCCATGTGGAGATGGCGCCCTCTTTGACAAGTCCTGCAGCGACCGTGCTATGGAAAGCACAGACTCCCGCCACTACCCTGTCTTCGAGAATCCCAAACAAGGAAAGCTCCGCACCAAGGTGGAGAATGGTGAGTGATATATGCCCCCGCCTCCTTTCCGCAAAAGGTTCTGCAAGGTCCCCGGACCCCAAGTCTCTGCAAGGCTGCTAGGATTTTACCATTAGTCACTGGGCACAGAGGTGCTGTTTACAGGAAAGGGAAGACCTGGGTCAGGGAGCTGTGTGGTAAGATCAAGGTTCCATTTTGAATGTGTTAGTTTGGGAGACCTGGGAGATCCCCAAGTCAAATAGGAGGTGGGGGTTCCCATGTGGAGCTCAGAGGAGGGAGCTTGGCTGGAAATAGAAATATGGGAGTCATCCCCCTATAGGGTCTTCACGGCCATGAGAATGCATAGGATCACCTCGAGAAAGGAGGGAGGAAATGAAGAGTGCAGCCCAACCAAGCCCTGCGGAGTTGACAGATGAGGGTGCCAAGTGCCAAGGTCCCCTCCTGTCTAGCTGGCAGTTGACTCTGCCTTGTCCACTGGCTCCTTCTCTCCTATCCTCTCCTGTCTCCTTACTGTCTCTTCGCATCCACTCCATTGCGTTCAGGCCACGTCAGCAGTCATCATGGTGGTCCTGAAACCCTGCTAAATACCCTAAAGTATAGACACAGTTACCATGGAGCCAGTGCTCCACTCCTAGGTATATGCTCCAGAGAGATGGAGATCCGTGTCCACATGGAAACTAATAGGTGAATGTTCATGGCAGCATTACTCACAAGAGCCAAAAAAGTGGAAACAACCCAGACGTCCATCAGCTGATGGATTCATAAATAAAACATCAAATATATCCATAAATTGAATATTATTTTGGCCATAAAAAGAAGTGAAGTGCTGATACATTCTTACAATATGGATGCACTTGAAAACTTGATGATGCCAAATGAAAAAAGCCAGTCACAAAAGATCACATGTTGTATGATTCCATTTATATGAAATGTCCAGAATAGACAAATCCATAGAGACGGAAAGTAGATTAGTGGTTGTCAGGGCCAGGAGTGGGAGAGTTGGAGAGATGAGGAGTGACTGCACCAATGGGTAGAAGGTTTCTTTTTGGAGCGATGAAATGTTCTAAAATTGACTGTGGTGACAGTTGCAGAACTCTGTGAATATACTAAAAATGACTGAATTGTATGCTTTAAATGGGTGAACTGTATGGCATATGAACTGTATCTCAGTAAAGCGTTTTTTTTGTTTTGTTTTGCTTTTTTTAAACCCTATAGTGGTTTCCCACTGCACCGCATATACAAGCAAAACCTGCTGTGATCACCCGGCCTCCTCTCATGCCACTTTCCCCATCCCTCGCATATGCTCTCTCCACACTGGCTCTCTGTCAGGCCCCCGAACAGCCAATCCGCTGGCTGCCTTGGGGCCTTTGCTTTTGTCCTGTGTGCCTGAAACACTCTTACTCCAGCTGTCCTCCTCCATGTCTGGGCTCCCCTGCTGCTGCTGTCCCAGGAGGTGTCCCCTGTGGTCCTCTGTCATAGCTCCCTCAGAGCCTTCAGAGCACTGTCAGCATTTGGAATTCTTCCGTATGTACTGGCTACTGGTTTAGTGTCTATTCTCTCCCCTTTCAATCTCCTCACCACCATAGATGTTTTAGGAGGACAAGGATCTTACTTGGTTTTGCTCACCGTTCTTTCCCAGCACCAAGCATAGCAGGGGCTGTGAAATATGTGAAGAATGAATGAATGTAGCCTGTGGCCCAAGCTTAAGGAGGATAGAAACCACGCCAGGGAGTGGTTTGGTCCATTGGCGCCTGTGGGTCTGACCCAAGTCTCTCACACAGGAGAAGGCACAATCCCTGTGGAATCCAGTGACATTGTGCCTACGTGGGATGGCATTCGGCTCGGGGAGAGACTCCGTACCATGTCCTGTAGTGACAAAATCCTACGCTGGAATGTGCTGGGCCTGCAAGGGGCACTGTTGACCCACTTCCTGCAGCCCATTTATCTGAAATCTGTCACATTGGGTAAGGGGCCTGCCTTGGGATCTAGAACTGGTCTGTCCTTCTTGTGCGCAGATCCCAAACTGCACGCTTTGTTGCCAGGTGTTTTGTCTCCCCTGTCAAAGTGAGCATGAGTCACTCCTCAGTAATTGATTGAGTGTCCAGTCTGCTGTGGTAGGAAGATCCTGGTAGCCCCAGTCAGAAGGTGCTTCCTAACCAAGGCAACTGTTTCTCTTTCTTGACAACCGTATCTTGTACCTCCAAAATCCCCACATGCCTCTGCCTCTTAACAGCATTTGGTGCAAACACAGGTATATACGTTTCTCTTTTTTGTACTCAGGTTACCTTTTCAGCCAAGGGCATCTGACCCGTGCTATTTGCTGTCGTGTGACAAGAGATGGGAGTGCATTTGAGGATGGACTACGACATCCCTTTACTGTCAACCACCCCAAGGTGCTATAATCCCCTTCTATTTTCCCTGACATTTTCCTCCTTTTCAAGCAGTCATGTAAACAGAGGAAAAATGTACACTGTGGGCAAGGGGAACATTGCTCACAGTGGTAACCCACATTGGAGCATTGCCCACAGTGGCCCACCACCAACATTGGTTGGTGTCCCAAGAACTTAAACTTTCTTCCTTTTGGATGCCAAGGGCTTTTCTTCTCTTAGTCTAGAATTAATCTGAATCGAGGTGGAGTTAGTATGTCTAGAGTGTGCTCAGTCTTAGCCAAACAGAACCCTAAGTACATAGGAAAGATCATGACCCCACACTTCCTCTCTCCTATGAGTCTTGAGTCCCTGCTTCAGAATCTTATTCCTGAAAGGTTTCCATCTTTCTCCCGTTGCTTCTGGGATTCCTAGGTTGGCAGAGTCAGCGTATATGATTCCAAAAGGCAATCCGGGAAGACCAAGGAGACAAGCGTCAACTGGTGTCTGGCTGATGGGTATGACCTGGAGATCCTGGACGGTACCAGAGGCACTGTGGATGGGTAAGGAGACAGGAGAGCGCAGTGAGGACCAAGCCTCTGCCCTGACTTGCAAGGGTGCATCATACCTCTGCAGTCTCAGGGCTTGAGAGCCGCCTCCCCTCCCACAGTGTCTCCACTGTGAGCTCCTCATCTTACAGGTCCCAGGTGAATAATGAGTGCTTTTGTTTCTCTAGGCCACGGAATGAATTGTCCCGGGTCTCCAAAAAGAACATTTTTCTTCTATTTAAGAAGCTCTGCTCCTTCCGTTACCGCAGGGATCTACTGAGACTGTCCTATGGTGAGGCCAAGAAAGCTGCCCGTGACTACGAGACGGCCAAGAACTACTTCAAAAAAGGCCTGAAGGATATGGGCTATGGGAACTGGATTAGCAAACCCCAGGAGGAAAAGAACTTTTATCTCTGCCCAGTATAGTATGCTCTAGTGACAGATGGATTAGGGTGTGTCATACTAGGATGAGAGAGAGGTAGGTCGTAGCATTCCTCATCACATGGTCAGGGGATTTTTTTTTCTTTTTAAGCCATAATTGGTGATACTGAAAACTTTGGGTTCCCATTTATCCTGCTTTCTTTGGGATTGCTAGGCAAGGTCTGGCCAGGCCCCCCTTTTTTCCCCCAGGTGAAGAGTCAGAAACCTAAGAAGTTCTTTTCTTTCTACCCAAAGCATACATAGTCATTGAACACCGGCGGTCCATTTCCTCTTAAAAGTTTTGTTTTGATTTTTTTCCATTTCCTTTCCCTTTGTGTTTGCTACACTGACCTCTTGTGGTCTTGATTAGGTTTCGGTCAACTCTGGATCATGTCAGGGACTGATAATTTCATTTGCGGATTATGCAGACCCCTCTACTTCCCCTCTTTCCCTTCTGAGATTCTTTCCTTGTGATCAGAATTTCTCCTTTTCCCCCTCAGAGGGCAAAGAGGTGAACTTAAAGGATTTGGTGAAACATTTGTAAGGGTAGTAGTTGAAAACTGCAGTTCCCAGTGCCACGGAAGTGTGATTGGAGCCTGCAGATAATGCCCAGCCATCCTCCCATCCTGCACTCCAGCCAGCCGCAGGGTGGGGCAAGGCAAGGCAAGCTGCTTCCCTGGAAGTGTATCCCTTTCCCTGGCAGCAGGGAAGTCTAGAACCAGCCAGACTGGGTTAAGGGAGTTGCTCAAGCAATAACAGAGGTCTCACCTGGCAGATGACACAGAGCACTTCCCAGGGAGCACGGGCATGCCTTGGAATATTGCCAAGCTTCCAGCTGCCTCTTCTCCTAAAGCATTCCTAGGAATTTTCCCCGGCAATGCTGGGCGTACACCCTAGCCAACTAGTAGGAAAAAATCCAGGACAAATCCTAGAGGGTATAAAATCATCTCTGCTCAGATAATCATGACTTAGCAAGAATAAGGGCAAAAAATCCTGTTGGCTTACGTCACTGTTCCACCCAGCATAAAATCTCTCATGACAGTGACACCAAGGGAAGTTGACTAAGTCATATGTAAATTAGGAGTATTTTAAAGAATGCCATAGATGTTGATTCTTAACTGCTACAGGTAACCTATAATTGAGCAGATTTAAAATTCAGGCATACTTTTCCATTTATCCAAGTGCTTTCATTTTTCGAGATGGCTTCAGAAGTAGGCTCGTGGGCAGGGCGGAGACCTGATCTTTATAGGGTTGACATAGAAAGCAGTGGTTGTGGGTGAAAGGGCAGGTTGTCTTCAAACTCTGTGAGGTGGAATCCTTTGTCTACACCTCCATGAACATTGACTCGTGTGTTCAGAGCCTTTGTGGCCTCTCTGTGGAGTCTGGCTCTCTGGCTTCTGTGCATTCTTTGAATAGTCGCTCGTAAAAATTGTCAATGCTTGAAACTATTTCCTTTACTCACGTTGAAGGGACTTTGTTGGCTTTTAGAGTGTTGGTCATGACTCCAAGAGCAGAGCGGGGAAGAGCCCAAGCGTAGACTTGATGCCGTGGTGATGGCTGCAGTCCAGTTTTGTGATTCTGCTTTTACGTGTCCCTCGATAACAGTCAGCTAGGCACACTCAGGAGGACTACTGAGGCTCTGTGACCTTCAGGACCTGAGCCTGCCTCTCACCTTTAGATGACAGACCTTCATCTGGGAACGTGCTGAGCCAGCACCCTCAGATGATTTCCCTCCAAACTGCTGACTAGGTCACCCTCTGTCTGGTAGAGACATTCACATCTTTGCTTTTATTCTATACTCTCTGTACTTTTGACCAAAAATTGACCAAAATAAGAAAATGCAAATTCTAAAAATAGACTAAGGATTCCTTTGCAGAACACCAAAGCATCCCAAGGAACTGGTAGGGAAATGGCGCCTGTCTCCTGGGGTGGAAGAGGCCTGCTCCCTGGCTCTGGGTCTGCTGGGGGCACAGTAAATCAGTCTTGGCACCCACATCCAGGGCAGAGAGGTCTGTGGTTCTTAGCATCAGAAGGCAGCACAGCCCCTCTCCTCTTCAGGCTACAGGATTGTCACCTGCTGAGTCCTCGGGTTGTTTGGCCTCTCGGGTCCATCTTGGGCATTAGATTCTCCAGCAGAGCTCTGGCCAGCTGCCTCTTCTTATAACTGGGAACACAGGCTCTCACAAGATCAGAACCCCCACTCACCCCCGAGATCTTATCTAGCAAGCCTGTAGTATTCAGTTTTTGTTGTAGGAAGAGAGCAAGGCATCCTTGAATTCCACGCATCTGCTGGAAATGAGCCGTGTCAGATCGCACACCCCCGCGCCCCCATGCCCCTCTGAGTCACACAGGACAGAGGAGGCAGAGCTTCTGCTCACTGTTACCTTCACTTTCTTTGTCCAGTCTTTTGTTTTTAATAAGCAGTGCCCCTCCCTACTCTTCTTTTTAATGATTTTTGTAGTTGATTTGTCTGAACTGTGGCTACTGTGCATTCCTTGAATACTCACTTGTAAAAATTGTCAGTGCTTGAAGCTGTTTCCTTTACTCACATTGAAGGGACTTTGTTGGTTTTTTGGAGTCTTAGTTGTTACTCCAAGAGCAGAGTCAGGAAGACCCCAAGCATAGACTTGGGTACTGTGATGATGGCTGCAGTCCAGTTTTATGATTCCGCTTTTATGTGTCCCTTGATAACAGTGACTTAACAATATACATTCCTCATAAATAAAAAAAAACAAGAATCTGAATTCTTAGAAAGTTTTAAGTCCTGGTTTCTTGGGGGAGGTGAAAATGGGAACAAAGGGACCTGTGGCCCTGGGGTTTCTAATTAACAGCACCAGTGGCATCTGACAACCTGTGGGGGACAGGGCTGTCCCTCAGCCTTTGGAAAGGAGCCGTTTCAAAGAACCTCCCTTTGTGGGTAAGTTTGCGTCTGGGTGGGGTGGGGTTCATCAGGCACCTTTTGATTACTTCCCCAGCAGGGCCCTTCCCCAGCAGAGCCCACTATTGATTGATTGATTGATTTAGAGATGGAGTATCACTCTGTCGCCCAGGCTAGAGTGCAGTGGCGCGATCTCGGCTCACTGCAAGCTCCGCCTCCTGGGTTCACGCCATTCTCCTGCCTCAGCCTCCCGAGTAGCTGGGACTACAGGCGCCCACCACCACGCCCGGCTAACTTTTTTATATTTTTAGTAGAGACGGGGTTTCACCGTGTTAGCCAGGATGGTCTCGATCTCCTGACCTCATGAGGTCCACCTCGGCCTCCCAAAGTGCTGGGATTACAGGCGTGAGCCACCGCACCCGGCCAGAGCCCACTATTAAATATCTTATCCCACAGGACTTGAGACGCAAGATTTCAAGGCCCAGAGTAGGAAAACGTCCCTTGAGAGAGGATCACCTATTACGTACATAATTCCAGCTCTCCTTCAGGGGTGTTTCCTACCTCCTCCAAACCCCACTACTACCAGCTGTTTGACTTCCAGGAATGTGCATATTTGGAGTAAAGTTGTAGCCAGGACCAGGACAGGCTTGGCTATCGTTTTAGGAGACAGACCATTTTCTTTTTACATCATAGATGACATCCAAATTCTCCATCTTGAATTTCAGAGAGAATGTACCTTTTTTCACATTGTAATTTACATCAGAATTTCTAGAAGACTCATCCTGGACCCTTTAATAATATACCAGAGGATCTGGTATATTATTAAATATACCTAATATTTAATAATACCTCACTGGTACCTAACAGTGAGGCTAAGTCCCAGTTAAACCTGCCTCATCCATTACACTGCAGGAACAACTGAGGCTAGAAGGGCCAGTGACATGTTGTTTGTGGGCATATTTCTTGAGGACCAGAACACCACAACACCACAGGTGTCATTCGTCGTCTACTGAGATACATTGCTGGGTAAGCTGAACAGTTGGTTTTTTGTTTTGTTTGAGACAAAGTTTTGCTTTTGTTGCCCAAGGTGGAGTGCAATGGCACGATCTTGGCTCACTGCAACCTCTGCCTCCCAGGTTCAAGCGATTCTGCCTCAGCCTCCCGAGTAGCTGGGATTACAGGCATGTGCCGCCACCATGGCCAGCTAATGTTTTGTATACCATGTTGGCCAGGCCGGTCTCAAACTCCTGACCTCAAGTGATCCACCTGCCTCAGCCTTCCAAAGTGCTGGGATTACAGGCGTGAGCCACTGCACCTGGCCAACAGTTTTAAATGGAAAGACAGTGAAGGCTGTTGTCTCTGCCTGCTGTGATGTACCAGGAACCTTGAGTGCCTCTGTCCTCTCTGTTCTCAGCTCCAGTTCCACATGGACGGAAATGTAGCGCCAGGTCTTTTAAAAAGTGGACAGTTTCCTCATAGCCTGAGGCAAGTGCCCAGCCACTTTGTGTCCAGAGGGAACAACACTGTCCTCCCACAACGCTCCCTGAGTGGGCTGGGAAGTAGGGCTGCCCTGAGGGAGCGCAAGAGGGATTTTCTTCAGCTCATTTCTGTTGCTGTCCACCCTGCATTTCATTTAGGGGGCTCACAATTTAATACTGTTTCCAGGATGTAGGCCCAGCTCTGCAGTCTGGCCTTACGCAAACTGCAGCCTTGACTTCCCAGAGCACAGGGCCTGTGAGAGGAATCCCCAGCCATCCCCGCCTCCAGGAGAGTGGTCCTCACCTCCACCCAGCCCTTTACAAAGGACTCCCAGGGGCCTTTTCTGGACTCTGCCTACTCCAGGCCCAGTCATTGGGCCATTTCTTTTCCATCTGAGTGGATTTGTAAAGCAACAAATCACAGTGATTCAGCAGACTGTCACCACTCACCTTTTCTTTGGATTCTTGTGATGTCTTTTAAGCTCTCACAAGTCCAGTTTCTCCAGCATTCTCCCTTTTTCCTGTATTCGCCAACGCTGGCCCCCGCGGGCTCTCTCCCAACCCGCAAACAGAGTGACAAGACAACTTCAGAAACAACTTCTTTACGAGAATCTTGAGTTCCTAATGAGTCTGACCTGGAGTGGGCTAGACCAGTGCAAATACTCCAGGAGTGCAGATGGGGGAGGCCAAGGGCAGTGTGGGGAAGATGGGGGCAGCGAGGGTGGCCAAGTGAGTGTCCTAATGATTCCTAGACCTACAGTCCCTTAGGAACTGCGTGGCTATCACATTGGCCGCTGCCTGGACCTGTTGGGATGAATACTAAAAGGTGGCTGTTCCCTGTCTAGTCAAGGCCGGTGAATGGGAGTCTGGCCAGCACTGGTCGGGCAGGGAGGGATGGTATGACACCTGCCTGACTCTGCCCGGAAACGGGGACAACTGGAACCGGGTCTACTCTGGCTTGGGGAGTGGTTCAGAGAAGGCCCTGAATGCCCCTTAATTTCCTCCCGAGGAGCTCTTCTGCCTGCCTCAGCGGCTATAGCAAGAGTGTGGGCTTTGGGGTTCAGGCCCAGCACTACTCACTAGCTGTCACTTGGTCTCTCTGAGCCACGTTTCTGTTACGTAGGTGGAAGCCCCTTCTCATAGGATTGTCGTGAGGAAAAAAGACAACGCATGCTGAGGACCTGGCGCAGAGCAGACCCTTAGTAACGGGAGCTAATACTGAGATACAAACAGCCCCGGGCCCCCAAACCACCCAAAGAGGCCTCCCTGTTTCCTCTTCCGGTTTCAAGACCATTAGGGGGAAACGGTCTTGCCCTTCCTCTGCCGTAGCCTTCCTCAGCAGAACACACCACCTGGGGGCTGCTGTGTCTTGTTTGCTTTTAAATTTTCAATAACTTGGTACCAGCTGTTCTAGTATTTCTATCTCCCTGCCAGGAAGCTGCCTTCCTCCCACCACAACGCCACCTGTCAAAAGCAGAGAGCCTGTGCATGCCTTCTTTTCAGACAAAAATAGTTCTCAGATCACCTGTGGCCTTGCCATCTCTGATGGAGACAATCTCAACCTGTTCCTCACTTCCCCCTCCCAAACCCTTGCTCCAGGTTTCCATCCAGTATCTCTGCCGCCTCCAGATCTGGAGCTTCTTCCAGTCCTTACCCAGCATTAAGCTGGGCACCCGATTCTCTGCAGAGATAGCCCCACCACGGGAAGGAGGCATAGGGGCTTCCCTGACATCGAGAGAAGAGGACACACGACCCAAGGGTGGAAGAGACTGTGGTTCCCCAAAGCTTCCCCGTGCACTTGAGGGTTCACACTCTCCCACCACATGGTAACACCTTGCCTGGGCACTGGAGCCTTCACCTCTGCCCTCACCTCTTCCTTACTGTGATGGTCCCCAAAGGGCTGCATACAGAGATGGAGGAAATGACACTGCCCAGGTAACCCTTTCATATACGCTGACCCCTTCCTTGCTGAAGACCTCAGCTAGCTCTGTCATCTTCATTTTGTAGATGCAGCACAGCTGGTTCTTATAAGAGGTCAAACAGCAGACAACCTCCAGGCCTGTTCCCTCGTGTTAACTGGGTCATGGAGAGGAGCTGGACAAGCTGCTCTCTGCCATCCCCTCTAGCACCATTTGGTGACTTAACTTGGACAACAGTCATGTATGGGAAATATTAAAAGCAAATACAGCCACAGCAGCAGCTGCTGGGGCCTCAGGGTAGCCCAGGCCCTGGGAGAGGCAAGAGGGAGGGCCTCAGGCCGGCATCCTGCCCTTCAGAGGGAGGCTCCTTTCCTGTTGCTGTTTCTGGTTCCAAGACGCCTTCCCTGGGACCATGAGTTCAAGGAGGGTTCAGGCATAATACAGGCAACTCCCAATCTGCTCTAGAAGAGGGGAAGTTTCCATAGTGCAGAGACACTGCCTGCTACTAAGAAAAGGTGTCCGTGAGCCCATCCTGACAGACGAGGAGATGCGCTGAGGCCTGTCTGCTGCAGTCACTGGCTTCCTGTCCCAGTGATATGCTTCCACAGCCAGTACAGGACTAGAGCCTGGGATCCCTGAGCACACACCTGTGTCAGGAGGTGCTGACCCAGAAGGGAGGCAGGGCCAGGGCAAGGGTTCAGCCCAGGAATGGAATGAAACTGCTGAGGGGGCTGCAGAGAGAAGCCTGCCCACCCGCTAGACTCCCTCTGGTGTTCCTGTAATGTTCCTCCCAGCTCCCCCAGCTCTTCCTGATAAGGGAGACTTGGTTTCCTCAGGGAAGAGGGGGGAAGAGTGGGCCTGGGAGGGAGGCTGGCATGACAGGGAACCCCATTCTCACCAGCTCCAGTTGCCTCTCAGACTGAACATTCATGAAGCATCTACTCTGTGCCAGGTACAGTGCTAGACTTTTTCACAAGCACTGCCTTATCCTCACAGCAACCTCAGGAAGAGGGCATTACCACCCACATTTTATAGGCAAGGAAGCTGAGCTCTAGCAAGATGAAGGGACTTGCTCAAGCTGGCTCATGTGAGTTACTAGCAGGGCCAGGACTTGAATCCAGACTCTGGGGTCCCTGTCCTATGCTCTGTGCCTGTGCTGCGTCTCCTCCCTCCTCTGCCCTGCCTAGAGAAGCAGGAGTCCCAGCTGGGCTCTAGGGACAAAATGGCTTGTGTCAGGTCAGGTCCCTCAGGTGCACTTGGCAGGCTGATCCCTCTGTAACCCACCATCTGCTGGCCCAGCATTGAGCCCAGGCTGGGACCATAAGCAAGCAGGAGATCCCTTAAGAGGTCTGTTCCCTGGGCTACCCAGCCAGGTGGCCTCCAGCTGGCCTCTGGGAGCAGAGTCGGTACAGCTTCCAGGGACACATGGGACAGGAAGCCGAAGCTCTGTCCTTCCCAAGTTCTGCTTCAAAGCTGCTCAGGTTTGGTTGGGAAGGGGAAGAGGAAGAGTGACAGCCAGAAGGATGGAGCCATGAGCAGAACAGACTGGAGCAGCACGGATGTAGCAGGGTTCCAGCTGTTCACCTCAGCTCTGCTGTGGACAAAGAGGCTGGGTTGGCTTAAAGCTAACATCCTTAGTTCACTTCCTTCGAGTAACCAGTCAGTTCAAAGTGGGGAAAAAACAGGGCACTTGACAGATGGATCTCGGGGCAGGGAGGAAGAGTCAGACCCACCTGTGCTTGTCTCACCGTGTGGGTCAGTTTCTTCATCTGCAACATGGCTCGTGTTGGAATCCATGGCTGTACAAAGTTCTTCCAGTTCCAAAAGCCCATGAACTTGGACTTCTCACAGAGTTCAAGTATTTGGACCTGAGGCTCCAAGCAGGTCACCCAAAGATTCAGAACTCAGAAGCTGCCCTAATACTCAGCCTTGCCCATCACACCTTGAGCCTGAGAAAGGAAGGAATGAGAGGGAAGTCCAGAGGGTACAGAATTCTTCAGTGGGGAATGAGGATCTGGGGCAGGTCTCTGGACCCCTTAGAAGCAAGGGGCTGTGGGACTGAGCTGGAAGCCTCCCCCAGGGGTCTGTGACCATGGGGCCAGGCTAAACCCTACTTGGCAGGAACCGCTGACCACTGTGGGGCCCACCCAGTCCAGCTGCTGTCCACTCAAGCAGCGGCAGGTGTCAGGTCACACCCAGGCCTCTCTCCTCTTCCCCTCACTTCAGAGCTACCATTGTGTCAGGCCAGCCCGGTGCAGTCTGAGCTCCTGCCCTTCCACCCCTTGTCCTATACCCCTCTTCTCCCATGACTTGGAGGCAGCAGACAATCCTGTTCCCTTCCTTGCCCCTTGCCCATCACTCCTCAGGGTGGATGGCTCTGCCATCTCTGTCTTCCACTTCTCAGCAGCCTTGCTCCCCTCCTCAACACTATTGCCTGGGCTGGTACAAGAGGAGGAGAGCGGCCAAAACAAAGCAGCTGGTCCAGCCTCCAGGTTGGAGCTGCTGTGTGTGGATGGAGGTGTGGGGGAGGAGGGGCTCCAGATGAAGCAAAAGGATGGATCTGTGGGGGCAGTGCCCTCTTCCTGGTAGCTCACTCGTCCATCCTCCACCCAACACTACTGTGCAGCAGAGGGTGGTGGAGTGAAGGAGCATGGAGGTGAGGAAGGGCCTCACTTGGAGCTGGGGGCTGGGTGGTCTGAGTGGAGGAAGGTGGTGGTGGTGTAGTTCTGGAAGAGAGGCTGCAGGAACATGCCGATGGTGCCAAAGACACAGACAAAGACGAAGATCCAGAGGAAGAGGCGGTCGATGACCATGGCGACGTACTTCCAGTCCTCACTCACCTGGATGGAGGAAACGGAGGCGGCCCAGGTCACATGATGCAGGATGGGAGGCAAATGAGTATAAGCGGGTCCCCCCACATAGATACACAACCCACTCCTCTCCTGCAGTGATCCCAGAATGATCTTGCTAAAGCATGGCTCTGATCTTAGTAAAAGCCTCCAGTGGCCCCACTGCCTTCAGGGCCCATCCAAACCCCCAAGTCTGGAATCAAGACCCACCCATGACAAATATGAGCCTATCTCCTCCTTCTCCCACCCCATAACATACCCCTACCAAACCCCAGTGTGTCCTCCCAGGTCTCTGTGTCTGGGTTTCCTTTGTGTCTGGAAATCCTGAGCTCCCTTTCTCTACCTGGTACACTCCTACATACCCTTCAAAGCCCAAATCAAACATCATCTTCTCTGAAGGCTGCCTCGACCCCCAGATCAGCATGAACTGCTGTCTGCTCTGGGTTCCCTCTGTGCTGTGTACACATCTCCATCAGAGTATATTTACTGTAGTGTATTGTTTCAATTTGCATGCCTGTTCCCCTACTAAGCTACAAGTTCCCAAACAACAAGGACCCTGATTCATCTTTGTCATCTCAACATCTGGAACACAGAGTGTTGACTAAATGGCTGATGCTTTAGTGAGTAAATGGCTGCCTCAGCTGGCCTGGCTCCTTTTATGATCACACACTGAGCCCCATCCAACCACACCGCGTCCCCAGAGGGTGAGGACCAGGTCCCAGATGTGAACAAATCGGTCAAAAAGATAATCCTGTCTGTGGGTTTGAGAGCCAGTCACAAGGCTTGCACAAAGGGCCAGCGTCTCCTCAGAGCTGTTCCACTCCAGCCTGAGTCTGGGCCTTTGTGCGCGTGTTTATCTGGAGCCAGGCCAGCTCAAGGGGGTGGGGAGACGGCCACTGAGCATCTTTATTTAGTCAGCAGCTGAAGAACTCATTCGCGTGGCAACTGTGCCTGTTATATACTTGGCACCATGCTACACACTGGGGATGCAAATGAGCAACAGAAACGCATCCAGTGGTTGACAGTCTACTGAGGGAGGTGGAGCAAAAATAAGCACAAATTTAAAAATTCCACACTGGCAAATAAAGGATTGAGATAAAGAAGAGGAGGAGATATCATTGAGAGTGTGGTCTGGGAATGCCTTTTTGAGGAGGTGAGATTTAAGCTAAGGTCTGATGAGTGAGAGAGAACCAGCTGCATGAGGAAAAAGTTGAAGAAAGAATCAGACAAACCCACACGGAGGGACATTCAGCCTGCCTGGACCCTTTAAAAACGTTTATGCCGTGAAAGACAAAGCTGAGGAACTGTTCCAGATTGAAGGAAACTAGAGACATGACAACTAAATGTAATTTGAGACCCTGGATTAGGACGAGGGTGGGGGGTGATGCTACAAAGGACATCACTGGGACAATTGGGAAAATTTAAATGTGGAATTTATATGAGATACAGATATCAATGCTAAATTTCCAGCAGTCGATCACTGAACCTGGGTTATGCAAGAAAGTGTCCCTGTTCTTAGGAGAGACACACTGAATTATTTGGGATAAAGGGTCACAGTGTCTACAATTTACTCTCAAATAGTAGAGTGAAAGTTAATAATTGTAATAATTTTCTTTAAAAGAAAAAAACAGGGCATCCCAGGCAGAGGGACCCATGCTTGCAAAGGTCCTGAGGCCACGAAAGAGCTTGGCTTGCTTAAGACAAGATAAGCCAGGCCAGGCGCAGTGGCTCATGCCTGTAATCCCAGCACTTTGGGAGACTGAGGCGGGTGGATCACCTGAGGTCAAGGGTTCGAGACCAGCCTGGCCAACATGGTAAAACCCCGTTTCTACTAAAAATAAAAAAAATTAGCTGGGCGTGGTGGCGGGAACCTATAATCCCAGCTACTTGGGAGGCTGAGGCAGGAGAATCGCTTGAACCCGGGAGGCGGAGATTGCAGTGAGCCGAGGTTGCACCATTGCACTCCAGCCTGGGCAATAAAAGCGAAACTCCATATCAAAAAAATAAATAAAAGATAAGCCAGTGACCAGTGAGCTGGGCAAGGAGGGAAAGGCATGAGCCGAGAGGGAGATGTCTATTTGGATGCAGGAGCACAGGAGCTGAATCGGGGAGACTATTAGGAGACTCTTCTGCCCTAGGCCAGGCAAGAGCTGATGATGTCCTAGAACCAGGGTGTTAGCATGGAGATGCTGAAAAACGGATGAAGCTGAGAATGACTTTGGGGTTGTGACAGGACAAGACTTCTGATGACTTGGACAGAGAGGGAGGTGAGAAAGGACAGGATCAAGGATCACTCCGGGTTTTCGGTCTGAGCCATTGAGTGAATGGTGACGCCGTGTACTAAAAACTGGTGGAGGAGCAAGTTGGTGGTTAGGATGTAGACCAAATACTCAGTTTTGAGCATGTTGAGTTTGAGGTGCCTGTGAAGCATCCAAGTAGGTCACCACATCCTCAGCACCCAGCTCGGTAAATGCACAATACATACGTGACTGCAGCAGGAGAGGTGGAGGCGGTAACCGCAGCCTGCTGAGTCCCTGAATCCCAGCATCTCCCACTTGGCCTCAGCTGGCTCTACGGTTTCGACCCCATCTCCTCTAGTGTTTGCCCCCCTCTTCTTCCATCAAGACTGTAAGATGCTCCCTGGTCCAAGCTTCAGCTCCAACCCATCTTCTGCTGTCCAGGGAAACAGATCTCTGAGGCCCACACCGCAGTGCCCTTCTTCATCCCCCAGCCGGAATGGCAGCTGTCCTAGAGGAAACCTGGCCAGTCACCACGGCAACAGCTGAGCCTCAGCCTGGAACCAGCCAGGTAGCCAGAGACTGACCACAGGGTGGGGCCGGCCCCTGCACAAAGTGCAGGGTCGGAGGGGATGTCAACCTATCATATCTCCCCCCAACTCTTGGCTCAGTCTCAAGGAAGCTCTCAGGGAACCCTGTAGAAGAAGCCAAAAGCTGGGTGTGCAGAAAGCCTGGGGAAGGGGCCAAGGAGCCCTCTCCTTCACCCACCCCCATCTCCATAAATATCTCAGGAGGCCACCCCCTGGGACTCAGAAGAACAGGGATATTGATTTGGGACTCCATGCTCTCCGCCACAAGCAGGCTCCTGGAATCTCTAACCCTGCCATCAACACCACCCCTCCCCCAACACACACCACTCCTACTGTCCTCAATTTTGCCCCCTCCTGCCTGTGGGGTGCACAAAAGACTCATCACTTGTGCTAAGAGCTGCAGGTTAACAACTTGGATGTGGGCATGCAAGCAGCGGGGAGGGACTCTCGAGGTCACGGCCACAGGCTGGCTGCCAACCCTAAAGGGCCTCCTCGTGTTTCAGGCCTCCCTGTCCATATAACGATGCCCCAGCTCAGGCATTTTGCCCTGGGTGCTAGCCCTCAGGAAGCAGCAAGGTCATCCTCCACCGACTCCAATTTAGGCCGCACAATCTCCGGAAGCCAACCCAGAAGGGCCCTAGCCAGCACCCAGGCCCGCAACACAGGCCTGACTCACAGTTCCCTCTCCTACACTCCTACTAGCTCTGCATGTCTGCAGAACGCCGTTGCTTTCCAGATACCCGGGCCCTGGCAGACCCCATATCTCACGCCCGGGGTCCCAGCCTGCGGCACTCACGCTCTGGTCGTCGTCCTCGCTCCGCATGTGGTCTGCGATGAAGCGCACGCCGTCCACCGCCTCCCGGAGGCCACAGCCACACGGCTCCCCTGAGCGCCCCGGGCCCGCCACCTGTGCAGGCTCAGCCCCGAAGGCCCCGGCCAAGCCCTGCACCGACGCGCGGTTGACGAAGCACGTGCAGGAGTCGGCCCCCGGGGCTTCGCGGAAGAAGAGGGCTCCAGCGCCCTCGCGCTCACGCTGGCGTCGCCGCAGGCGCAGGCGCTGACGGGCGCAATGGTGGCGTGGCTGCTGCATGAAGAGCAGCGCGGGCAGCTTCTCCAGGAAGACGACCTTCACCCAGGGCGCCATGGTGTGCGTGGTGGGCGAGCGGTGGTGCACGTTGAGCACGCACACGCTGGTGACGATGGAGAAGGTGACAAGCACCATGGTGAACATGAGGTACTTGCCGACGAGCGGCACGTCGAGGGAGGTGGGAGGCACGATCTTGGAGATGAGCAGCAGGAAGACCGTGAGCGCCAGCAGCACTGAGATGCACAACGTCATCTTCTCGCCACAGTCGGATGGCAGGTAGAAGACAAGGATGGCTAGCGAGGTGATGAGCACACAGGGGATGATGAGATTGATGGTGTAGAAGAGCGGCTTGCGGCGAATGATGAAATCATACGTGATGTCCACGTACGTAGAGTCGTCGGGGTTCTCGTTGCGCCTGCCCGGCAGCGCCACGATGTCCCACTCACCACTAGGTGTGAAGTCGTCCAGGCTGGCCACGTCACTCTTCAGCACCAAGTCGATCTCTGTGCGGTCGTAGGTCCACGAACGGAACTTCATGGTGCAGTTCTGCTGATCAAATGGGAAGTGCTTTACTTCAATCTTGCATGCGCTCTTGTAGATGGCAGGCGGCAGCCAGAAGATGCTGCCATCATAGGAGACCACGGCATTGGAATAGAAGGACACCTCGTACATGCCATCAGCACTGCCAAAGGATGGGCACAGTCAGCCCTGGCCTAAGCGTTCCTTCCTCCCCACCCATCAACCCAGCCCCTAATGGGAGGAGAGCAAAACCAGAGGGAGACATGGGGAGGGGACACCCAGATCTGAGAGTAACCATCCAGGAGTATAGAGAGGTGGAGCAGGAATTGAGCAAAAAGGGGATATGGGGAGGTGGGGGAAGGTTAGTGACCAGAAGAAGTGTCCTGGTCAGAAGGCCTGTGTGACACCTCGCAGGTAGAAGGGGGTGGTGGGTGGAGGAAGGGGACACGTCTGCTACTTGTCACACATTGTATAAGCTGGTTGATCCTCATGAGGGTGAAGTTGGGGGAGCCAGGAGGCCAGAGTGAGGATCCCCAAGCAATGGAAGGGGACAGGGCATGGTCCCATCAGTTGAGGAAGGTGGCTTTGTACCTTAGAGATAAGATGGATTATTGCAGGAGACAGGATAGAATCTGGAGGAGAAACTGGGACCTTAAGAAAAGTTCTTTGATCCTTCCCAGGCTTCCAGGAAAGCCTGTTCCTGAATCAGTTGAGGTGCTGGGGACTGTCAATACTTGTTTGTATTCCCACCACATCATCAAATACATACTGAGAGTCCTAACTGGCTGGGAGTGGGCTGGTCATTGCCCAGGTCACCTTGGCTGTCCACACTGTACCTCACTGGTCTGGGTCTGTCTGTCTAGGTAGTGACCACTTATCTATTATAAGTCCCTCCCCTCCCACAGCATAAGTAATTCCTCTTATTTTCCCCATAACCTCTTCCCTCCCTGAGCCCTCCAGTGGTCTCCCCCAACCTTCCCATTGCACCTACTTATTGTACAGGACCACATCTGGGAGCCAGATGTGTTTGGAAGGGAGCCGAACTTTCTTCATATTGTCAAACTCTTCAGGCTTCCAGGTGAGGCGATAATCTTCCCACTCCTGGGAAATGAGAGAGGGAGGCAGTACCAACTCCTGCCCTGGGCGGGTCTCAAGGTTAAGGAAACGAACTAGAGGGGGCCCATATGGCTTGAGGGACCTTTTAAAAGCCAGCCTCTTCCCCACAGTGACTTCTCTGCCCATCAAGTGTGGCTCACTTGGTACTTTCTCATTTAATTTGCACAGCTAGGCCAAGGTACAGTATTAGAATCTACATTTACAAATGAGAAAATCAATCTTGGAGAGTTTAATATATTTAAAGTCACAAGGCTGGTGAGTGCCAAGATTCAAATCCAATTATTTAGGACTCCAAACTCTATATCTTTCTGCCTGTTTTGAGAGATTAAGAAAGAAAAAAGCACATGGGGAAAAAGGAGGAGAGAGGAGGCCAGGGGTGTGGCTGGAAGAGAGCACTTATGCTTACCTGGGTCAGCCAGACATTGGTGGTCATGATCTGCTCCCGCTCATGCTGCAGGGAGGAAGAGAGGCTGCCGAGAAGGCCCCTCAGCCTGTGGGCTCACTGCCACCACCCAGGGTCCCTCTCACACCTCCCCAAGCCTTGGAAACACCAGGGGAGGAATTACACAAGTGTTAACACATTTTGGCGGGGCTGACTTCAGTAGCTGGGCAGAGAGCCTGGGACCCCCACTCACCACACTGATGAGCTGGGCCAGTGACACCATGAGCTGTACTGTCACCAGCTCAGAGCCATTGGTGGCTGGGCGGATAAGCTTGTTGTAGCGGGAAGGATCCAGGAGATGCTCCACCAGCCGCTCCTCTGTGTCCGTACCCCACACCCCTGGGCAGGGGAAAGGCAGGAAGAAAGTAAGCAGGCAAGGAGAGCCCACCCAGCATCCCACCCTCCCCAGGCAAATGGGACAATCCAGGCCCAACCAGTATCTCCCTACATCCCTAAGGATACTGCAAAACGCTTAGATTACCCCCAGGGAGGCCCCACATTAACGTCTTCATAGAAAAGCCCCTCTCTGAGACCACTGACCAAAGAGTCCACGCAGCTCCACAGAGGTGACTTGAGACTAAGAACCCACTCTGCAAGGATTCATGGAGACCTGCTCTTCCCCCAAAGTCTCAGAGGGCAGTTTGAGGTTTCTGCTTCCATGGTTTCCCCAGCAAATACCTATGACTCAAGGGAGGTTTTGCAGGGCGGTGAAGGGGAACAGTTATTTGTCCCAGTTATTTGTGTCCCACCACACACACCCTTTCTCCTGCCGACTGAGGAGGAGAAAGTGTATGTGTGGTGGGACACAAATAACTGTTCCCGTTCACCATTTACATGTGCAAATGACATTATGTGCCTCACGTAATGACACATGACTGTGGTCACGACGCCATCCTCCCCTCTCCCTAAAGGCACTGGGTTGGAGTGGAATAGCTGGGCTGCCTAAGCTGTGGGTCAGGCATATATCTAGCCCCAAGTTTCACACACACAGCAGCCCACCCCCAGAAGTGGCCTGTAGGTGTGGAAAGCTCATTCGGTTGTGCATTCCCTTTTTACCTGCCCCTCCCTGGCACACTGCATCCCCCTCTGCAACTCTGCACGACCACACCCCTCCCCATCTCCTCAGAGAGTTCCTTCCTAGTCCTCAGCCTGGCAGAGTTTCTTCCCTTCCAAGCCTCCTGTTCCACCCTACAAGAGGGTTGAAAAGTCTGTTCCGTTTTCTCCCCTTCTGTGCCCCTGAGGGATGACGAGAATCTGGAGCCTAATGTGGGGGATGGGAAACGATGGGGAGCCCAGGGAGGGGTGCTGGTCCAGGTACCTTTCTTGAGATAATGTTTCACAAAAAGTCAGATGGCATCTTAGCGCCCTCAGAGCCGGCCCTCCTGCCACCCCAGAACGCCTGGGGAGATCCCCTGCCTCCTTGCTCTCTGTGCCTGCACCACCCCTACCACCGCTGGCCAGGTTTCCATCTCTTTCTTGCTTCACTTACTCCTTCGAGTATGTCTCCTTCCCAATCCAGCCTCCCAGGTGCTCTCTGCAGTCCCGGGGGCTCTCCCCTAACCCCCAGCAGACTCCCCCACCTCTAGGGAATCCCTCCTTCCACCTTCCGGCCTAGCAGGGGTGAGTCAGAGCACGGCGAGTCTTGGGCTGTTGGCTGGGGTAGGAGAACCTGGCCAGTGCCCGTCTTTCCCTTACCTGAGCACAGCCGGAGGAGGCCGAAGCCAAGGAGCAGCGCCACGGGGCCGCAGCGCCGGGCCATGCCGCGGGCATAGCTCGCTGCCTCGCCTACACCGGCTGGAGCGCGCCGCCGGAGGGAGGGCCGCGGGTGGGGCGCTGTCCGTGGTGCTGAAGCCGCGCCCGCCTGGAGCTGGGTCCAGGTGGTGCCGGCGGCCGCGGTGGTTCCTGGGGCTCAGGGAGCCGGCTGCGAGGAGAAACCAGCTTCTCGCCTATCCTGGTATGAGCAGACGGCGGCTTTTCCGGCTGCTCTTCCAGCGAATACAATTGGGACGGTGAGGGGGAGGAGTCTGCGCCCCGGAGGCGGAAACGCTGGGTCCCAGAAAAAAAAAAGGGGGGTCCCCGGGTGGGATAGTCTTCGATTGGTTCTGCCCTGGTAGGGTGTGCGTGAGGTGGAAGAAGGGCTGTTCCTCCACGGCACGATGGAGGTGTTCTGAAGCCCTAAAGTTGGGGCAGGACCTGGAGCATGGTCGGAGAAGGGGCGAGAGGCCCTGCGGGAAGAAGCAGCAGGAGTAAGACAAGTAGGTCAGGGCCTGCTTAGTACTGAGGGCCAGAGGGCCAGAACGAGGGTCGGGAGACGGGAGGAGTGTCCGGGGTTTTCGCCCTCCTTTTTTCTCTTACCAAACCCAAATGATCCTGCTCCCCAGGTAGGCTGAGGATACGGCAGAGAAAATGCGTTTAGGCCCTTAAAGAGATAGGGGGCTGTGGGTTTGCTATTTTTAAGAAAGCAAACGGCTTTGGAGTCTAAAAGGCTAAGCTTCCTGCCCTCCCACTGAGGGTCTACCTCAGGAGGTCTAGACTTGCCTGCAAAGAAGGTAGCCTTGAGGGTAAGACTGGAAAGACAAGTAGCCCCTATTCATCGGCCTTCCTCACCCCCTTCTCTTGACTCCAGCTGTTGGCTTCTGTGTGACTAGGGAGATCAGAGACCACTCGCAGAGGCCTGATCAAGAAAGAAGCTAACACAAAGGAGACCAAAGATGAGAACCCTGAACTCTTAGCCCCTCTTTTTCCTTCAGTGGGTTTGTTGTCACTTTCAACCAAAAGATTCCTGACTAAAGCAGACTTAGCATACAGCAAGGCTCTGTCCTGTTTTGTCCCTGCTTACTTCAACCTCATCTGGGTCACTCCACCCCCAGCTCCACATTCCAACTATTGGCAAGGTCTTCAGGATCCTTGAACATCTTATCCGTCCCATCATCCCCCACACTTCGGGGACTTAAATGCATGGTTCTCTTTGGCTCCTTTATAACCCATTTTCACCCTAATCGCCTTCTACTTAACTTTGAGCATTTGGCAGGAATGTCAATTCCTTAGGGAAGCTTCGCCTGACCAAGGACTAGATCAGATACCTTGTTATATATTTCCAGGGCATGTCCAATGAATAAATGAATCCACCTGAGGCAGTGGCTACCTCTCTAGATTATGAATCAACACAGTGCCTGGCATATTATTATTAAGGGCTCAACAGGTAAGGAAAAGGGCTACTACTGGACTGACACTTTTTAATGTGTGGGGAAAATTCCTCTCTAAAAGCTCAGCTAGGGACCAGGAGAGGTAACTCAAGCCCGTAATCTCAGCATTTTCAAAGGCTGAGGCAGAAGGATCACTTGAGCCCAGGCGTTTGAAACCAGCCTGGACAACATAATGAGATCACGTGTGTACAAAAAGTTTAAAAATTAGTCGGGCATGATGGTGTGTGCCTATAGTCCCAGCTACTCAAGAGGCTGAGGTGGGAGGATCACTTAAGCCAGGGAGGTCAGGGCTGCAGGTTAGGGCGTGATGGCACCACTGCACTCTAGCCTGGGCAAGGAAGCAAGACCCCATTTCAAAAACTAAACAAATAAATAAAAGCTCAGCTAAAAGCAACTTATTTACCATGTCCCCAGGTCATGGAATTAAGGGAAGAAGCAGAAAAGTTCTAGAAGAGGACTGGAGATGTAGGAGGACTACAGACCCCATGATGCACATGGAAATGGGCGTAAATCTGCACCACTTGCTCTGGGGCATGTGCGTGTGTAAGCGCACAATAATCTCTTAAGAATTAAAGAAAACTTGGAACAAAGAAAAGGAGTGAAGAAAAGCCTTAAGGAAAAGGGAAGGAATGTGTGTAGTCCCTCTACTTAAGGAAAAGATAGAGGGTGGGAAGAAGATCTTCCTTCAAAAATTTAGATCAACATTTGTTAGGTATATGTGATTTCCCAGGAAACTGCATGTATATTGTGGACCATATGTGTTGAAGATGCAGTGATCAAAAATACTTAGTCCCAGCTATTAAGGAGATCACAGTTTGGCAGCAAATTATTATAGAATGTGGTGGCTGTTCTAACAGACATATAAAGGAAGTGCTATGGATGGAAGCACAGAGGAAAAAGAGGTTAATAGTGTCTAAAAACCTAGAAGGAATGAAGATGAAAATTGAGATTTGAAAGGTGAGAAAGTCATTAAGACAAGGATGACTTAAAGGTATTCCAAACTCCTAAGAGATACAGGGAGTTTTGGTGGATGCATAATGATTGAGGAAGGCTGTGAAAGTCTTCTCTTAAAATCTCTTTCTGTCATGGTTGCTTGTTTATGGAATGAGAAACTAGGGGGTCATTTGCTTGCTTAAAGCCTCTGGCTTCTCCTGATGCAACTTCCAGGCCAGTCTACCTTCTCTTCTCAAATCCCCCAGCTTTTGCTTCAAGTTTACTTTCAGTCTGGCAAGGAGTTAGTCTTCTGAGCACAACCACCCAGTGTCCAAGCAGAGCTGGAACACCCTCCTTCCTCATCTCTCCCACACATACTCCTTCCATACCCACCAAGAAGAAAGGCAGCCAGGAAGAGTGGACAGGTCCAGAACCACAGAGGGTGATGAACAGATGCAGAAGTATCAATCCTGAGGCTAAAGAGTAATTGGGCAAAGTTTTGGTGAGACACTCCCATTGCCTCTGATGATAAGGAATGTTTTCTCTTGAAAGGCTTAAAATTGGTGGAAAGCAGTGGCTCATGCCCGTAATCCAAGCACTTTGGGAGGCTGGGGCACGTGGATGGACTGAGCTCAAGAGTTCAAGATCAGCCTGGGCAACATGGTGAAACCCTGTTTCTACAAAAAATTTAAAAATATTAGCCAGGTGTGGTGGCATGTGCCTGTAGTCCCAGCTACTTGGGAGGCTGAGGAGGGAGGATATCGTGAGCCCTGGAGGTGGAGGTGGTTGCAGTGAGCTAAGACTGTGTCACTGAACTCCAGCCTGGGCAACAGAGCCAGACCCTGTCTCAAACAAAAAAGTCGGGGGAGGGAAAAGGCTTAAAATCAATGTTATTATCCTTTATTTAAGGTGTTTTAGGCTGAGTGTGGTGGCTCACACCTGTAATCCTGGCACTTAGGGAGGCCAAGGCGGATCACCTGAGATCAGGAATTCAAGACCAGCCTGGCCAATGTGGTGAAACCCCGTCTCTACTGAAAAATACAAAAATTAGCCTGCTGTGGTGGCATTAGCTACTCGGGAGACTGAGGCAGGAAGAATTGCTTGAACCCAGGAGGCAGAGGTTGCAGTGAGCCGAGATTGCACCACTGCACTCCCAGCCTGGGCAACAGAATGAGACGCCATCTCAAAAAAAAAAAGATGTTTTAAATTTTAAAAATTGTATTACAAAAGTAATACATGTATTCATGAATACCAATTGGAAAACAAGTCAGCAAAACATAGTAAGTACAAAATGGATTCATACTCCTACCTCCCAGGAAAAAAATCAGTGTTCGCAGTAATATATTTCACACACACACACCCCCCTCCAAATTTATCTATATGTACTTAGATATAACACTCATACAGCAAAGTATATACAAGTGTATAGCTAAATTTTCACAACATAAACACAGCCATATAGCTGCCATTTAGATTTTTTTTTTAAAAAAGAAACACACATAACTAACATCCAGAAGTCCCCATGATGACTCTTCCAGTAGTTACTCTCTCTTCTTCAAAAGTAACACCTTGGGGCCAGGCGCAGTGGCTCACACCTGTAATCCCAGCACTTTGGGAGGCTGAGGCGGGCGGATCACAAGGTCAAGAGATCAAGACCATCCTAACACAGTGAAACCCAGTCTCTACTAAAAATACAAAAAAAATTAGCCGGGCGTGGTGGCGGGTGCCCATAGTTCCAGCTACTCGGGCGGCTGAGGCAGGAGAATGGCGTGAACCCGGGAGGCGGAGCTTGCAGTGAGCCGAGATGGCACCATTGCACTCTAGCCTGGGCGACAGAGCGAGACTCCATCTCGAAAAAAAAAAAAAAGTAACACCTTGGGAGGGAGGAGGGAGGAATGGGGGGTGGTGACTACTTACCTGGAACTAGACAGTAGTAATGGTTATACAACTTGTGAATGCACTGAATGCCACTGAGTCGTACACTTTAAAATAGTCAAAGTAGCAGATTTTATGTTATGTGTGCCACAATTTTAAAAAAATGACTGAAGGTAAAATAAATAACTACTGTCCTGTCTTCTAATAGCATAGGTCGACTTTGCCTGTGGAACACTGTAATATAGCTTTGTAACCACCTTTCTTTTTAAATTTTTTAAATCTTCAGCTCACTTCAGCCTAACCTTTTTTAATTTACTATTTCTCAAACAACTCTCCATACCAATAAGTATTTTTGATAACTATTTTTCACAGCTACATAGTTTTCCCTTTTAGGCAAATTTGTGCACGTACCTTTTCTTTCCAAGTGTAATTGCTGGGTTAAAGTTTTAACATGTTTTGAATATTAATTGCTAAACTGACTTTCAGAAGCATTGATACTACCAGGCTATCAGGGTTACCCTGGGATCTCAGGCGACAGCACCAATGACCAACACCTCTGCAACTCTTGCCTATGCTGAGCTCCCTCCTTGTCTCTTTCCCTTCCTTTTATTTGAGTCAGACTCTCACTGTCACCCAGGCTGGAGTGCAGTGGCACCATCTTGGCTCGCTGCAACTTCCGCCTCCTGGGTTCAAGTGTTTTTCGAGCTTCAGGCTCCCGAGTAGCTGAGACTATAGGTGCCCGCCACCACGCCCGGCTAATTTTTGTATTTTTAGTAGAGACGGGATTTCACCACGTTGGCCAGGCTGGTCTCAAACTCCTGACCTCATGTTATCTGCCTGCCTTGGCCGCCTCCCACAGTGCTGGGATTACAGGCGTGAGCCACCGCACCAGCCCCCTTCTTAAGTCATTCTTTCTTTGTTTTAGACCTTTCTTCCCAACTTCCTTCTACTTTAGGGCCCAGTTCTTTCAGAATGTTCTCCCATTCCACCTAAGAAACTCTTACCTTCACATTCTTTTTTGGGAGTTAATCCTATTAATAATATCACCCTTCAAGGCCCTTCCCCTTCTTGATCCCTATTATTGTGTTCATCATATTGTATTACTGTCAGTGAGATCTGGCTCCACTTCATCCATCACTGTGTGCTCCTAAGGGCTGAAGCAAGAATACAACAAAAGTAATGAGTAGGAACTGTCCTGTAAGGAGCCTCTCCTCTGTACCACAAATCACGTTCTCAAAGGGGCCATTATCTTCTTTATCTCTGCATCCCCAGTGCCCTCTACAATTCCTGCAAAGACCAAGTGCTTAGGACATTATTTGTTGAGTCAATGACAGAATTCTATGCTCAGGGAGCAAGCCAAAGGAGAAGATTGCTCACTCTACTCCAAATATGGGCACCTGTAATGAATGATTTTTTGGAGGAAAAAAAATCCCTACAATCCATTTTCCACAGAAGAGCCAGAGTGATCTTTTAAATTTGTTTTTATTTTTGAGACGGAGTCTCCCTCTGTCACCCAGGCTGGAGTGCAGTGGTGCGATCTCGGCTCACTGCAAGCTCCGCCTCCTGGGTTCATGCCATTCTCCTGCCTCAGCCTCCCGAGTAGCTGGGACTCCAGGCGCCTGCCACCATGCCCGGCTAATTTTTTGTGTTTTGTTTAGTACAGACGAAATTTCACCTAGTTAGTGAGGATGGTCTAGATCTCCTGACCTTGTGATCCGCCCGCCTCAGCCTCCCAAAGTGCTAGGATTACAAGCGTGAGCCACCGCACCCGGCTGATCTTTAAAATTTTTAAATCAGCTCATGCCACTCCCTGCTTAAAATCCTCCAGGGGCTTCCCACTGTGCTTTGAATAAAACCCAAACAATGTACTGTGGTCTCCATAATCTAGCCCCTGCTTTCTTCACTGGACTAATCTCCTACCCTTCTCTTTCACTAGACACAAGCCATGCTGAGCCCCAACTTTTAAAAAAAATGTTTGAGTTCTTACCATGGCCAATATTTTATGCACTTTATGTGTGTTCTTACATAATCCTCCTAACAAGTAGGTACTATTATGATCTCCATTTTACAGGTGTGAAAACTGAGGCACAAACAAGCTAAGTAATTTCCCCACAGTCACATCATTAGTAGTTGGCAGAGCTGGGGTTCAACACACTAAAAAAGGCAAAGTGGGGTACAAGGGCATGGACTTTGGAGACAGGCCTAGGAACTCCGTTTACAGACTGTATATCCTTGCAGAGTCACTCCTTATACCCAGTTGTAAACGGGTAAAAATACTTACCTTGCAACGTTGTTGGGAGATTTAAAAATATTTGCACCTGGGCACAGTGGCTCACACCTGTAATCCCAGCACTTTGGGAGGCCGAGATGGGCAAATCACTTGAGCCCAGGAGTTTGAGACCAGCCTGGGCAACATGCCAAGATCCCTCTCTACAAAAAAATACGAAAATTAGCCGGCTGTGGTAGCATGCACCTGTAATCCCAGCTACTTGGGAGGCTGCGGTGGGAGGATAGCTTCAGGCCTCCCGAGGCTGCAGTGAGCTGAGATTGTGCCCCTGCACTCCAGCCTGGGCGAGAGAGCAAGACCCTGTCTTAAAATAAATAAATAAATAAATAAATAAATAAATAAATAAATAAATAAATAAATATTTGCAAAACATTTTCGCTCAGGAAATAATAAACAGGAATTCCTACCACAGCCTTTTATGCTATCAGCTTGCACACACAGACACAAAGTCAACATGTAGCAAACTGTTCAGGCTACCCAAACCAGATAAATGGCCCCAGGAAGACCAGGAACACACTGTAATCATCTTTAAATATCCATACCCCAACTTGACCAAATGAGGCCTCCGCAGAGGCAATTGAATAGTCTTCCGCAAAGGCTAGCTCATTTTAGTATAAGTGGGAGAGAAAGGGGGCAATCTGACCAGTGGTTTAAGGGCTGAGTTGGCCCAACAGAATTGACCAGGCCTTACCACAGGCTAATAACACCTGCCCTTGGCAAAACGAACGCCAGCTCGGGATTTCTGTAGCTTCAGCCAGCTTTGTCCTTTGTGATAGTGCCACCTAGCGAGGGTCCGGAGGCACTACCTACTCCTGGCAGCTGCCAGGACCACTGCGACAAGGTGTTAGCCATTTAGGCCTAGGAAGGGGAATGGGGTCCACCCGAGTCAGCACTCCTTCCATGACTCCGTAGAGGAAGCCCATGCTGTCCTTCCCCCAAGCTCGTCCAGACCCATGGGATCTGAAAAGCGCGAAAGGCCTGATATTGACTAACACTTGTACATAACACAGCAGTGATCTATTATCATTCCTCATTTCATGGTGTCCTCGCATCGAATCCCTCCCTGGGAATAGGAAAAACAGGCATCATCCTCATGAGAGCCATTGTACAGATGAGGAAACTGAGACTCGGCGGGAAAGTGGTTAACCCAAGGTCACAAAACGCCATAAAAAACAGGGCTGGGACGAGAATCCACGCCTCTTGCATTCCGGGTTCCCGGCTCCTACCCCGACCACACACCCCAGTGTGAAGACACCGCATGCCCACCCCCACGGGGAGCAGAGACTCCCGGATCCTGCGCCGAAGACCAGCATGTGGGCGCAGGATAAGGCCTGCACAGGGAAGACCGCACTTCTTTCTTTTCTGTCCATGGAGTACCGGGCACGCTCGCCACGGCTCGGGGGCGGGGGAAGCGGGGCCCGGGGCAGGAAACAGCGTCCTGCGCGGGTAGCCCCTGGGAGCACGCGGCGCCGAGTCACGTGAGAGGGGAGAACAGGCGAAGGGGCGTCGCGCGCAAGCACGCACGACGTACGCAAACACGCACTGAGGCGCTCACAGAGGCAAGCCCCAGGCCCCGGGTCACATGTGGAGGGTGGCAGGCGAGAACCAGGGGGCGGGAAAGACGGAGAGATCACGTGGAGGAGGCCAGAGGAGGGAAGTCACGTGAGGGGGACGGAGGCGGGGCCGCCCAGGAGGAGGAGGAGGAGGAGGGGCGCGCGGCTTCCGGCGGCTGGGGGGCCAGCGAGCGGAGGGGGGGCCTGTCCCGGAGGTGGCGGCGGCGCCATCTTGGCGAAGGGGGGATCAGGAAGTGCGGACCGCGGCGGCGGCGGCGGCGGCGGCGGAGCCCGGAGCGGAGGCCGGAGGCTCCCGGCCCGCCGGCCCCGGAGCGGAGCGGAGCGGAGGATGCAGCAGCCGCAGCCGCAGGGGCAGCAGCAGCCGGGGCCGGGGCAGCAGCTGGGGGGCCAGGGGGCGGCGCCGGGGGCCGGGGGAGGCCCAGGGGGGGGCCCGGGGCCGGGGCCCTGCCTGAGGCGAGAGCTGAAGCTGCTCGAGTCCATCTTCCACCGCGGCCACGAGCGCTTCCGCATTGCCAGCGCCTGCCTGGACGAGCTGAGCTGCGAGTTCCTGCTGGCTGGGGCCGGAGGGGCCGGGGCGGGGGCCGCGCCCGGACCGCATCTCCCCCCACGAGGGTCGGTGCCTGGGGATCCTGTCCGCATCCACTGCAACATCACGGTGAGGATCCCCTCGCGTGCGCCTCTGTGGGGGCCCCTTGTCAGGGACCCAGGATCACTCCATCCAGCTTTTTGCTCTCGAAGGACCTGGGAGGCCGAAGCCCCTCTCAGGGCTCAGCTGTTTCTCTCCAGGTTACATTTGTTTCTGCTGCTTGAGGTTATGCAGTGCACCCAGAAACTCTACCATTGACCCCGATAGCGAGGGACACCCCGACATATGGCGCCTAGACTACCCGTTTCCACGAACCCACCCACATCCCAAGGTTCATGATTTTGGCTCTTTTTGGCTACTCCTCCACAACTTTACCTTGCCACCTAGGAATGCGTCTTTCTTCCCCTCACTCTTATTTCAAGGTTTTAGGCCTCGGCACTGACCCTAACTGCAAAGACCTGGCCTGAAACTCTCTGCACATTTCAGTGATGCCCCCTTCTCATTAGTACCTCTGACTTAGGAGGTTGCCACCTGTGGGATCCCCGCCTAGGCATCCCTCATGCAGCCCCTCTTGCTCTCTCAACTTCACCAAGTGATAGTTTGCAATTCATTGACTCCTCTTCCTTCTCTCCTTTGGATTCTTTTTCTGGTATAACCTCTAACTCTCCTCTTTTTGCCTCAGCTGGTAGCAGTTCTGCCACTCCCCTCCCTGTTCCCTGTGGATATGTCCATTTGCCCTGGGTTGTTGCTTTTCCTGGTAATGGTAGTGATGTGATGTGCGAGGGCTACCCCCATTTATTCTAAGCAGTAACAGTTGCATTTCTCCCTGGTGAGCGTCATTCCATCCTAGGCATACACCTTACAAGTCTCCTGCCTGGTCTACCCTCAGACATCCCTTGAACAGAGAATTGGCTTCTGCTAATTTGGGAATGTCTGGTACTGCATGCTATAGCACTTATATTGGTTGATGTTACCTGCTGTGATGGTATTCTCTCTACCGGAGCAGTAGCTGAAATGCTAGCAGACCTAATCGGAGTAGCCTGGGGAAAGGCAGAGTTGTGAATTCTCTGCTACTTGGGGGTCTGAATTCAACTTACTGGTGTTTTTTGTCCGTTTTCTCAACCAAACCAAGTTAAGGTTTGGTGAGGTAAAGCCTCAGTTTGGATTGATTGGTGCCCCACCAAAACTCATTTGTCCCATTTCTCTTTCATTTCCTTTCTTTTTTCCTGCTAGAAAGTTAAAATTGAAGGACTAGGAGTGGCTTAGTTAAGTGAAGACTTGGGCGTCTTTGATAATTATTTTTCCTCCAGCATTGAGGATTAGAGTCATGGCAATGCTAAGATACCCAGTAGAGGTGGGTAAGGTTTCCCTGGCTTGTGTGGGAACCTCAAGAGTTAATTTTGTTCCTGAATTAAGCTTCTAATTCCTTAAGTGTAGGTTTGCCACCATCCAGCTGCTCTGTTGCCAGAGGCCATTTACTGCTTTTGTCCCTGGCAGGAAGTTAAATTTAGGGGGTCCTCAGCTAGACTCCCCATGGCTATAAAGGAGAATTGTCCTAAACTAGACCCCTTGGTTTGGGCAGAGAGGGAGTCTGGTCAGGCTGCATTTGGCACCGTGGCTCAGGAATGCTGGGAATGTCAGTAGCGTAGGCTTCTTTTCTACCAGCCTGCCATGTGGAGCCCTACAGCCCACGCCTGGACCGAAAAGGTGGCAGGTTCCCAAGGGAGAGGTAGGGAGAATTGGTCTTTAAGGGGCTCTTCTGAGAGTGGTGTGGGTAGATTTTTGCCAGTATCCTTTTACTCTTGGGTTCTGGAGAT
This sequence comes from Nomascus leucogenys, assembly GCF_006542625.1. Lineage (NCBI taxonomy): Eukaryota > Metazoa > Chordata > Mammalia > Primates > Hylobatidae > Nomascus > Nomascus leucogenys. The sequence goes on from NC_044392.1 coordinate 46,671,787, forward strand.
ACAGTCTAGTTTTTATACTTCCTTACTGAACTCTGCTTTTTTCACTTCAGTGTCATTGTGATGAGGTGATCCCTTCCTCAGCCGATTCTGGAGTTTGAAAAGCAAGCTTGGAGGACTGTTCTGGGTCCAGGGAGAACTTGAAGTCTAGAACTTGTATAGGCAGTGCAGGAGATGAGGAGTCCCCCTTCGCTGTTAGCCAAGTTTGGCTGTGCTAGGTTTCCCGGTTTGCACTCACGAGGAAAGAAAGAAAAGGTTCCAGTCTGCTTCTTGGAAAGGGTCCTCCCAGGGACTGTTTTTCTTCCAGTTTAGAATTTGTTGTGAAGCTGCTTGGTTAGATGCTGACCTGAGTTGGGCTTTTATGTGTGTGTAGGGGGTAAGGGGTGGGGGAGGGAAGCAAAGGAGCTAGAAGTCTTGGGGGGAAGAGGACAGGCAAAATCTGGCTTTTCCCAGAGTCACCCATTTTGATTGCTCTTGTTGCTCTTTTCTCTTCAGGAGTCATACCCTGCTGTGCCCCCCATCTGGTCGGTGGAGTCTGATGACCCTAACTTGGCTGCTGTCTTGGAGAGGCTGGTGGACATAAAGAAAGGGAATACTCTGGTGAGGGGGCCACAGGGTAGGGGTACATTTTGTTCCTATGAGGCCCATGCCACAAAGGCATCCTGTGAAAGGGATGTATACCATCCTGAATTAAGCTTCTATCCTGAAAAGTGGATGGTATACAGCTAAACATTTAGGGGACGACCTCTCAGGGGAGTTGCTTACTGAAGCCAGAGGGAGACCCCGCATCGGCCCTGGGATTGGTCCATCAGGAGACTCATTCCCACAGCCACATGGCCCATAACGCTTAGAGAACTAGTTATTGGTGTGGGGCCTGAACTAAGAGCTCATCCATGCACTTATCCAGATTGGAGTGGGGAAGGACTATTTGATGTCTCTGTGCTCCCCTACCTGTAGCTATTGCAGCATCTGAAGAGGATCATCTCCGACCTGTGTAAACTCTATAACCTCCCTCAGCATCCAGATGTGGAGATGCTGGATCAACCCTTGCCAGCAGAGCAGGTGAGCAGCTGAGGAGCCTCAGGCCCTGTTGTGCAGAGTTGCCCCACAGAGTACTCAGTAAATAATTGAGACAAATCTGCAGTAGTTTCTCTCCATCCCCACCGGTTCCCAAAAACATACACGTCTTATGACTCTCACCCTCGTTCTTCTCCAGATGGGAATCTTCTCTTGCTAAGTGGGGCACTGGTAGCTTCATCTCTGATATCAAAACTCACTCTCATGGGCAGTATCCCAAATGTTGAAAGGGAGCGGGGGAATTTTTACCATTATCTTAGCAATAACAATTGGTGGCCACTGGGGACCCAGGCCCCTTGTTGAGAACCAAGAATGCAATATCAGTCTAAAGAAAATCAAGTAAAGGAGGGGTTCTTAGGAAAATTAAACTAGGATTTGTGAGGTGGGTGACAGAGACAGCCATTTTGCTTTTCTTTTATTCTTTGGCAGTGATAGGCGAAAAATAATGGGCTGGTAGCAAAGCCATTCCCTGGGCTGTTGCTTCCACTCAGATCTGGCTGGTGGAGAGACTGGCAGCATTACAAGCAGGCGCACAGCTTCCAGACCTGGGGGCTCAGGGGAGTAGGTTGGAGGCTGCATTCTAGCAAGCCACTGGGGCTCTGATCTCCATCTTTCCCCTCCCCGCTGCAGTGCACACAGGAAGACGTGTCTTCAGAAGATGAAGATGAGGAGATGCCTGAGGTAGGCTTGCCCCCTGAGGTGGCATTGGCTGGAAGCTCTTGCAGTCAGCAGTATTGGTACCCATATCCAGAATTCCAGTCTAGAACTGGAGAGAGAAAAATGTCAAAGGAATTGATCACCCATATCCAGAACTCCAGTCTAGAACTGGAGAGAGAAAAATGTCAAAGGAATTGATCACCCGTATCCAGAACTTCAGTCTAGAACTGGAGAGAGAAAAATATCAAAGGAATAAAGACAGATTTACTAACCCGGAGGAATAGCCAGTGTAGTAGAGGAGACAGGGCACCCATATCCAACCACTGAAGACAGGTGCAACGCAGTTCAAACCAAATACTGGGTAAGTTAATTTCAAATGGCTTTGGAGCCCAACAAACCTGTGTTTGCATCCTAGCTATCCTAATTGAGGAATTTTATGTAATCTCACTAAGCTACAGTTTTCTTATCTATAAAGTAGGATTATAATACCTACTGCATATGGTTGTCTTGAGATTAAATGAGGTGTTATATATAAAATGCTTCAGACGATACATGGTAAGTGCTAAACAATCTACCTGATATATTCTCTAAAAACTTACTTGTACAGAATATAAAATCATGGTTAGGAATTTGAGCTTTAGAGCTAGACAGAACTTGACTGAATCTTAGCTCTGCTAAGGGCTCTGTGACTTTGGGCATGATAATTGACCTCACTAGACTCAGCTTCCGCATCTGTAAAATGGATAATGATAGAATAATGAGTGGTGGTGGTAAGAATGAAAGGAGCTAGTATGTGCGACACCTAGGACAGAATGTGGCATGTAATAAAACACTCAGTAGACATTACCTGCTGGTGTGATAATTAGGTATGTCCTGCCAGAAATAGGGAGATCACTCTGATTACTTTTGTTTCCTAGCATTAGATTAATATCCCAGGTTCTATAACGCTGTAAGGTTCTTGAGACTGGCAAAGGGTTGACGACATGAAATTTACTCCTCCCAGACAGTGGACAGCCCTCTGGGCCACACCCCCAACATCTGGCTGAGGGGTTGAACCCTAGATAGGGTCTCCTCCTCCCCTATGCTCAGTGAGCTAGCTGCTTGCTCACTTACAGCAGGATGAATAAGGGGCTAATTCTGTTCTTGACCTCTTCCATATATCTCTCTGGCAGTGGGTGCCTTTCTCTTTTCCATCTGGCAGTGGGTGCCTCTGCATACCTGATTCATGCCCTGCATTTGTAGTGAGGAGAGGAGATTTAATGATCCAGGTTTCGCCTTTAGGCTTGGAGCCCTGAGAACTCCCAGGTGCAATAGTCACCTGGTGAAACATGAGCTTTGAGTCACAGGGTCGGGCCCAAGTCATTTCTGCTAGGAATTAGGGAAGAGTTTCTGCTGCCAAGGGAGTTTTAGGAACAGTTGGAGCAGGGTCAGTCCAGGAAACGAGGGCTAAGTCCCTGCCTCGGTCTCAGCTGCAGCTCTGCTCGCTTCCTAAGTCCTTGCTGTAGCTTGAGAGCTGAAGAAGACATTTGCCTCATCCTTTAGATTGGAGGGAATGGGGCTGGAAATTGTTCTAAAAACGGGAAGCACATTGCGTTTATAAGACTGCTAGGTGGACTGCCTCACTTTAACTTTTGGCTCTTCGCCAAATGGAACTGGGAAGGTGATGGTCATTCTCTAACCTGTGTTGGTTTTTGTCCTTTTCCTTTCACTCCCACCCCACACCTCCCCCAGGACACAGAAGACTTAGATCACTATGAAATGAAAGAGGAAGAGCCGGCTGAGGGCAAGAAATCTGAAGATGATGGCATTGGAAAAGAAAACTTGGCCATCCTAGAGAAAATTAAAAAGAACCAGAGGCAAGATTACTTAAATGTACGTGCCTTCTAGAGAGAGGCTGGTGAAGGGGTTGGTGGGAAATGGCTGGGAAGTAGTAGGCCGTCGCATCTCAGTATGGAGAGCAGACTCCTTTTCTGTGCCTAATCCTTCCTTAAATCCTGGGCAAGCTGTCAGACTGTCCCTAAGGTCTAACGTGTGTTTACAAACCACACGACCAAGGAATGTTCCTGTCATCCATCCCTCACAGGGTGCAGTGTCTGGCTCGGTGCAGGCCACTGACCGGCTGATGAAGGAGCTCAGGGATATATACCGATCACAGAGTTTCAAAGGCGGTGAGTTTGCCCCAGAGAGGGGCCTGCACAAGAGTCACCCATAAAGAAGGGTATGGTGGCAAGGGGCCCAAGAGGTTCTGGGGTCCAGGAGTGCTTATGAACTTTTCAGGCCAAGAATGGAGCAGCTCAAGCCAGTGGCTTGGTTGCATGTCCATCTGTGGTGAACCTAGAGCTGTTGATCTTTTTCTCTCAGTCTGGGAAAGGGGTCTGCATTAGAGACCACTCACCACCTGGACCATCCTACTAACACCTATCTTTTCCCTCCTTCCAGGAAACTATGCAGTCGAACTCGTGAATGACAGTCTGTATGATTGGAATGTCAAACTCCTCAAGTGAGTGGGGACTCTGGGATTGGAGAGGAAGTTGAGGAGGAGTGTGAGTGGGGCTACTGTGGTGGGATCTCCAGGGAAGCCCCATCCAGCATTTTCATTCAGGGTCCCGGAGCGGGTGTGGGCAGTGGTTTGGTGGTCTGCTGCCAGCCAGGGCAGGGGAGCCCTTATGAAGCTCCTGAGGTGGAACCAGGCATCTGAACCCAGGCTTGTTGCTTCTTAGAGTTGACCAGGACAGCGCTTTGCACAACGATCTCCAGATCCTCAAAGAGAAAGAAGGAGCTGACTTCATTCTACTTAACTTTTCCTTTAAAGTAAGGCTTTTCTTTTCCAGTCTCTCGTCTGGCCTAGGCTGCCCAGTCTGCCTGACAGTCCTGTGGAGGATGCTGGCCTCCCTCCCCTGATTGTCGTCTCTCTCTCTCTCAGGATAACTTTCCCTTTGACCCACCATTTGTCAGGGTTGTGTCTCCAGTCCTCTCTGGAGGGTGAGTGGCTGGCATGTGGAAGAGGGCATCTCCTCTGGCAGAGGGCGGGGAAGAGACTTGGAGCTTTTGTCAGGCACAGCTGACTAACCTTTCTCATGCAGGTATGTTCTGGGCGGAGGGGCCATCTGCATGGAACTTCTCACCAAACAGGTGAGCCTGTCTCTCCTCCTTGGCCAGGCCGGCCTGGGCGGGGATTGTCTGAGCTTTACAGCACACACCCCTGCGGGCTGGGTGATAGGCATGATGTGGCACTTTCATTCTGCTGGGCTGGGTCTGCACCCACTGACCTAGACAGACAGGTGGTGGCAGTGCTGGGGGCAAAGGGCAAGGGCCCTCCTATAGACACAGCTGATTGCCCAGAGGACAAGCATGAGGCTTCTCTGGAAGCTCCATCCGGACCTGCTTACCTTGTCCCTCCCTTCACCCAGGGCTGGAGCAGTGCCTACTCCATAGAGTCAGTGATCATGCAGATCAGTGCCACACTGGTGAAGGGGAAAGCACGAGTGCAGTTTGGAGCCAACAAAGTAAGGATCCTGGCCCTGGGGCCGGTGGGGCTGGGTGGAGCCAAGTACACTTGGGGCCACTAGCAGGCCAAGGCTGCCTTCTTTAGAGGAATGAGCATAAGGCCCCTGGGCTGGTGGCATTGGATGAGAGGGCCTAGGGTGCCCATAATGGAACAACTGTGCCTTGGCCCCTAGGGACACCCCTAGGACTTTTGGGAGGTTGCGGGTCTGGAAAAGGAAGACAATGGGATTATGCCCCCAAGGGACCTCGCAGGTGGAGGGTACTTAGTGTTTTACTAGACCACAGTGCTGGGAGCTGGGACTCCGGGGTCTCTGGGTGACAGCCTGCAGAAGGTGAGGGGCAGTAAGGCCACAGCTAGCAATGGCCTGATCTGGTGGCTTCTTCTCCCCAGTCTCAGTACAGTCTGACAAGAGCACAGCAGTCCTACAAGTCCTTGGTGCAGATCCACGAAAAAAACGGTGAGGCTGGAGCCAGGACTGAGGAGATTCGGACACTTGCCACATCCAGGTTTTCACTTCCAGCCACAGAGCAAGAACCCCTTCTTTTGGTTTCTGATACTCAACCACCCATTATTAGCACAGCACCTGCCCCAGTTCTCCCAGGAGGGACTGACGGTGGCCAACATTCAGAACCTCTTCCAGAAACACACCAAAATGATCATATCACCGATAAACTTGGTGCTACCCCCTTCTCAACCAACTTTTGAAAAAGCTCATCTAACTCTCCCATCATCTCAGGTTGGGCACATCATTCCCCTTTCTTTCTCATCTCCAGGTATGCAGGCTCAGCTTCCCATGCACCTCTCCCCACATAGCATAGCCCTCCCCAATACCCTCTTACCTCTGACACTGGAGACATCTTCAGGGATTGGGGCAGGACAGGGAGGGTGGGCCTGAACCTCCACCTCACTGACCATTCCATTTCTTTGCAGGCTGGTACACACCCCCAAAGGAAGACGGCTAACCCTGGAGTATCACCCTTCCTCCCTCCCCAGGCACCACTGGACCAATTACCTTTGAATGCTGTATTTGGATCTCACGCTGCCTCTGTGGTTCCCTCCCTCATTTTTCCTGGACGTGATAGCTCTGCCTATTGCAGGACAATGATGGCTATTCTAAACGCTAAGGAAAAAAACAAACACAGAACTGTTTCAAGTACTCAAGACTGACTTACAGACCAACCAACAACCTTGCTGGAACCCTTGCTAGCAGGCATTCTTATAAAAGAAACTTTCGAGCCTCCTTATATTGCTGGAAACTCAGCTGTGCTCCAGACTAGAGCCTCCTTACCTATGCTATGGATTTTTAATTTATTTTCTCTTATTTCATGTACACTGCTTTTTTTGGTTACAGTGTATGATGGATGTGTATGAAAAAAATGTATCTTTGGGAAAACAATTACAGTTTGTTAATTTGAAGATGCTGGTCTTGACTCATCTTTATTTTTATTCGCACATCCCACCCCATCCCCTGAACTACTTGGGAGGTGGGGAGGGGTACGAGTCCACTGTTGCTTTGGTAGAGATGAGAGGCTGCGTTTTGCTGCTAAAGCAAGAGAAACATCATGGAGCTGAAGCACACACCTGGTCCGTCCCTAGATTTCTCCTCAAGGCCTCTGGAGCAACCAGCACTTGCCCCCTTGGAATGCAGAGCCTGGCCTGCCAAACTACAATGTGGTAGGCTGAAACGATGGTGTTAATTCTTAGGACTACTTTTCTAGTCACTGATGTTTTCAAATTTCTAAGAAAAAGAAAATGAGGCTCAAGAGGCTGCTTCGTAGAATTCCTTTTGAATGAATTGAGTGGGGATGGGGACACAGTCTCCAAGTGTGTATGTGGTCTTTTCTGATCTCAGCTGTGTGGCTGCACCTCTTCGCTGTTCATTGGTTCCTCTCCTGGAAAGTTGCTTCTAACCAGCACCGGATGGTGATCATTGGTAAGCTCTGCTCACCTCCCTCTCTCTTGCTTCATTTGGCTTTATCAAAAAGAACTGGCATAGCTCTGAAGTTGTTTGGCTTGGGAAATTATGGATTCTTTCAAGCCACTCCCCCAAGGTGGGTCCTACTAGAAAGAGTTAGCATTTTAAGGGGGGTTGTTCTATACATCTGTGTCCTTACCCCAGGTTCAGGAACTGCCAGGGAGGGAAGATGAGGTGGGGAGTCTGTACTGAGATGGAACTGTCAGTGCTGTGTTGTATGTACTTGCTGTTGTAAAAGTTTGGGCATGACTTTGCATCTAGCGGGTGCTGCCTGCATCTCTTTGTCTGTAAGCTTGCTCTGGGATTCAGACAGCCTCTTAGGACCTACGATGCCAGCAGCTCTCATTAAGAGTGAAATGACTGACAGAGGCCAAGGATGGCCAAGTGAAGACCCAAGTCTCAGAAAACCCAGACTTGGGACAACTGCCTGGGAACTGTAGGATGCTAAAGCAGTTCTGTAATGCTTTGAGACACAGCAATTTTCACATTGGCCATTCTTTCCCCTCCCCCACCCCTTTTCTTTTGAGGGACTTTTAATGTTTGCTGCTTTAGGTGGATGGAGAGTCCACCAGTCCCACTCAATGCTGCTCTAATTCTACCCACACCCACCTAATTAGGGGTGCTAATAAAACATATGCTGAGGTTGAGATAAAGACGGGACATAAGGGGAAAATTCATTCCATAGAGCTGAAATCTGGTTTTCAAGGCCTCTGTGGCTTTCTTCTGAACTTACCACCAGCCCTGGCTGGAATGTAGATTGTGTTTTTAGTAATGTGTACTGTGAGCTGTCTTCTGTATAATGTATTTTGTAATGTATTTTTCTCATCTACCAAAGGATGAAACAAATAAAATTATTTAAATAGTTTGGCTCTAATAGAATTATTCAAAGAAACAGTGGGGTTCATGTTCACTTGACATAGAGGGAAATGCCTGCCCCTGTGAGTTGCATAACACCAACTCTAAGAGAATCCTCCATTTTTCTTGCCAAACCCAGCACTCCCTTTTATGACCTTAAGTAAGTTTAGGGTTCTAATAAAGTACAAAGTATAAAAAAGAATCAAGGCCATATCATCATGAAACAATTTTCTTCTCTCCACTTAGAAGGCAAGGAGAAATGAAACTAACTCTTAGGTCGTTCCCCTACACTTCAAACATGTATCTATATCCCAGGCAGGGTTTGCATGGCCCAGAGCCCACACTGGCAGGCTCTAAGCTCACTGCAGCAGTTTTAGAGGGCACGGCAGGGCAGTGGAAGGGTGGCTGGAAAGAAGTATCAATCACTCCAAACTCATGAAACATGCCAACATTTATTTGCTCATTGGTTAAATATTCTCTACCTATTCTACATGGAATGCCAGGAAAACTAGCAGAGGGCTTCTCCATTATCCAGAATCTGTTAGGACCACTTATATCATGCTCTGGGGTGCAAAGAAAGACACAAGAAAGACCATCCCAGCTGCCTCAGGCTTTCAACCTAATGGTAGTTTCCTATGTTTGGTTCAAACGTTCATGCCAAGTTGGGGAACTGAAGACACATGACAAATGAGACTTCACTCTCTTTTGAGAGGGAAGCTGGGAGTAAAAGCAAAATGGAAATAAATCCTGGGCACAGTCTGGCCTTTTTCACCTCCCAGGCCTCAAGAGTGAAAGGGGTACGAGAAGACAGGGCAGGTGGCCTCTGGATCCGTGGCAAACAGGAGAGGGAACATGCTGAGGGAAGCCCCATTATTTAGACTCTTCAAACTTTAGGATGTGCGACTGAAAGAGAGAGACAAAGCCTTGGTGGGAAGGAAGGCCCACTGCAGCCAGTTCACCCAGCCCCTCAGATAACCAGTTCGTTTGATCTAAAAGAATGCCAGGTAAATATTGTGTCCAGGCCTAGGCAGCAGCCTGCTGCAGAGACCCTAAGGGCAGGAGTGGAGGGACAACAGCCAAGTTAGATGCAGGGGCAGTTACCTCCGAGTTCAAAGCACCAGTGATTTTCCCTTTGAGGATTCGATGGACAACCTCATACGAACTCAAAATGTCTGCAAAACAAGACACAACAACAAAACCTCAGTGGCACGGGGTTGGGCAGGAGGAGCAAAGGAGGGAAGCAAAAGGCAGGGGCTGCAGGGAAAGTGCTCTGGCTGCCAACCAGCTCCAACCAGCAAGTCTCTGCTAGTTCCTGCTAAATCCCTGCTGCCAGGATCAAATGAGATGATAAATGCTGAAAAGGTAGCATAGGGGGAGGGCAAAATAACAGCAGATAAAGGGAGGAGGCACTTGTTAAAATAATTACAGGGATCTGAGATTTTTAATGAGAAATTCTACTGGGGACAGAAAATCATGTTCACTGAACTCTTCTCTGAGAGTTCCGGCTGGATAGAAGAAGGTTGAAACCAGAGAGGGTTTCACCATGAGACGCAAGCACTCTTACATGCTGGAACCAGGCAGGGGGCTCATCAAAAACCCACCTTTCCCCAGGATGTCGTCCCTCACACAACTCCCACCATCCCACCAGTCCCCAAACTCTGGGACTGTTTGTATGTATGACACTGAATCACTAAGAGTCAGACCTAGGTTTCATCCCCACTATGCCATTTTCTTGCTATTAAGTATGAGTTCATTCACTTTTCAGAGCCGTATTTTCCTCATCCATAAGGGGAGAAAAACTGACGCTTGTCTGACTTATCTCTGGGTTGGGGACTCTGGCCCTTCTGACAGGCTGGGAGCTGCACTTTGAAACAGGAAGCTCCTCTTCCCTGGGTCACCTGAAGAAGCTCCTGATGCCTGGCTATTCCCAGCCTGGGCAGCAGGGACCCTCTTCATGCAATGACCCAAGACAACCTCTGGGTGGTGCTCCCTGCCCAGTGGGCACAAGCCCCACCAGCCTCCCAGGAAGCCTTGGCCCTGCACAATTGGGAGATGCCTTTCCATCTTTAAATATATATATAATATATCATATAATATGATATATATTATATGATATATTGTATAATATATGATATATATTATGATGATATATCGTATTATATGATATGTATATGATATGATATATTGTATAACATGATATATATGATATGATATGATATATTGTATAATATATGATATATAAAATGATATATAGTATATGATATATATTATACTATATATCATATATATTATATATATATATTTTGGCCTGGTGCAGTGGCTCACACCTGTAATCCGAAGACTTTGGGAGGCCAAGGCGGGCAGATCACGAGGTCAGGAGTTCGAGACCAGCCTGACCAACACAGTGAAACTCCATCGCTATTAAAAATAGAAAAATTAGCCAGGCGTGGTGGTGCATGCCTGTAATCCCAGCTACTCAGGAGGCCGAGGCAGGAGAATCGCTTGATCCCGGGAGGCGGAGGTTGCAGTGAGCTGAGATCGCGCCACTGCACTCCAGCCTGGGCGACAGAGCGAGACTCCATCCCAAGACTTAGTTTGTCTGAGGGCCGGGCACAGTGGCTCACACCTGTAATCCCAGCACTTTGGGAGGCCAAGGCGGGCGGATCACGAGGTCAGGAGTTCAAGACCAGTCTGGCCAACACAGTGAAACCCTATCTCTACTAAAAAAAAAAAAAAAAAAAAAAAAAATTAGCCAGGTGTGGTGGTATGTGCCTGTAATTGGGAGGCTGAGGCGGAAGAATTGTGTGAACCTGGGAGGCGGAGGTTGCAGTGAGCCGAGATTGCGCCTCTGCACTCCAGCCTGGGTGACAGAACGAGACTCCATCTCAAAAAAAAAAAAAGACTTAGTTTGTCTGTAAAACGTTTCCATCTCAGCTAAGTGCAGCAGCTTATGCCTGTCATCCCAGCACTTTGAGAGGCCAAGGTGGAAGGATCACTTGAGCCCAGGAGTTTGAGGCTGCAATGAGTTATGATTATGCCACTATACTCCAGCATGGGCAACAGAGTGAGAACCTGCCTTTGAAAAAAAAATTTTTGTAATAAAACTTTTCCATCTTACTTCCTATGTGTATGTGTATGTATGCTTCTTTACCTCCACTTCTCCTGACTGCCCCCTAAAACATTCTTTCATCCTTTTACATTTCACCTAACTTCGATCTTGAGAAGGGGCCTCTTCATTTCCACCTATGGAGAAACCCACAGGGGTCTGAGGCTAAATGAACCACATTAGGAGAGTGCAGTACTAAGTGCTGTGTTCTGGCCTCTAGCACTGGCATTCAAGTGCTAGTTTTCTTCTACGGCAGAATCCTTTTCCAGTGAAATCTGAAGCAACACGCAAAGTATGTAAAACAGATGAAAGCTGAGCAGCTCTGGTGGAAGCAGGGGTGGGAAATCTGCCCTCTTCTCTCCCCTTCCAGAGAACTCAGCCTTTGGGCAGCATCTGAGGTCCCTCTTGGGATCTTGGGCTCCAGATCCCAGGCATGAAAACCAACACTTGAGAGGCAGCTTTGCCGGGGTCAGATGCTGAAAACCGGGGTTGGGTGGAAAGAGAGACTGAAGCACCTTGGCCGCCCACTATGCTGTTTCCTGCTCAGGTCCCAGAAGCAACCATGGCTTCTCCTGTCCCTGAAACCCTCAGGAGGAAGGTAGATGTCTCACCTTTCTCCAGCATGAATGGCTGAGTCAGGGGTGGGATGGTCCAGAAGTCGTCACTGTCTAGGCTGCGCAGAGACTGCACAGGGATGGTGGCCAACTGTCCAAAATCAATGAACATGACCACAGCCCAGGTGTCCACCCTGTCCAGCACCCAACACCTGGCAGAGGAAAGGAGAAAGACAGAGGAAAATCATTCTGCCTAGTACCTGCACAGCAGTCCTCAACAAAGCGGATGTGAAAGTGGAGGTAGGAGGGAGGAAGAGCGAGTTTGCTCTGTTTCTCCGCAATCCTTGAGTGAGGAAATAATGATAAAGATGATTTTGAGAGAAGAAGCCACAGGAAAAAAAAACAGAGCCCAAACGAAGAGAATGCAAGAAGGGAGCATCTTCCCTGCACGCCTCTCTCATAGCCTCTACCCCTGCCCAGGCACACACCTGTTCCAAGCGTGTCCATAATCCCCCAGGTGGTACTCTGCCAGACAGCGAGTCCCGCGCTTAACGGCGGAGCCCTCCAGGTAGGGCTGCTGCTCCTCCGCCTGAGCCAGGGTGCTAAACAGCGCCTGCATGTTCTGGTGCAGAGCCTGTGGGGTGCAAAATGCAACGGCCCCGCTGCCTGCACTGCATTACAAATCTGCCTCTGTAGATGTCACCTGTTACATTAGAACCGCTAATCTGTCCCAAGGCCATCAGGTACGAGGTGGGAGAGAGAATGAGACTGAACCCGGGGATCAGACTGTAGTTACCCTGCATCTCCACCACTGACCGGCCCCGTCACCATGCCCACCCTAGGGAGGCCACGCAGGAAGGCACAGGAGCCTGAGGGGGCCAACAACCAGTCCATACCTCAGTGATGTGCATGGCCCAGAAAAATGGGGTCTTCGGGACGATACTGGTCACCAGCAGCCCTGCCTCCCCACGGACACTGTGAATGAGTGCCAGCCAGCTCAGGTCTCGGAAGCATTCCCTCAGGAGCAGCACCAGGAAGGACCCTCTGCGGGAAGAGCAAGGGGAGCAAGGAAAGGAACGACTGGACCAACGCCTGTCCTGCAGGAGGCTGAACTGCCTGGGGGATGAGTCCCCTAAGCAGAAGGGCTGTGCCCACCCCCTCTAGGGTGGGAGCTAAAGCCAGTTCCCAAGTAATCCCAGTCCACGGCAGAGGAAAGGAAGGGCCATTCTGGGGGCGTAGGGGCTGAAGAGTTCAGGAAAAGGAAGCAGCAGAGGGAAACAAAAACACATTGAGAAACTCCGAGAGAGGTGGACAAAAGTCCTCAATGGGTAGATTTGGGGCCTCCTAAGTGATTCACGAGCCTCTAAATGATGCAGGTGTGGACTGTCCACCAAGCAGGATATGCCTTCCATCCCAAAGCTGCTCCTCCCCTGCGTCTACGCACATTCCAAATGTCACCCTGCTGCTCCACAAACTCAATCACCTGCCTAAACCACGCGTAGCTAGTAACAAAAACAAAGCCACAGACCCTACAGCATTTCAAGTCAAACTGAGTATTCTGGCACTCCTGACATTAACAACGGTATCCGCTGTTAAAGCAAAGCAGGGGACATGGTGGGCATAATGATCTCATGGCATCCAGGGCAGGGGACGGTCACAGGCCTTTGCTGTACATAAGTGGAAGCTGATTTTATTATTTTGTTTTATTTATTTATTTATTTATTTTGAGATAGAGTCTCACTCTGTCGCTCAGGCTGGACTGCAGTGGCACAATCTCGGCTCACTGCAACCTCTACCTCCTGGGTTCAAGCGATTCTCCTGCCTCAGCCTCCCGAGTAGCTGGGACTACAGATGCCCACCACCATGCCTGGCTAATTCTTGTATTTTTAGTAGAGATGGGGTTTCGCCATGTTGGCCAGGCTGGTCTTGAACTCCTGACCTCAAGTGATCCACCCACTTTGGCCTTCCAAAGCGCTGGGATTACAGGCATGAGCCACTGCGCCCGGCTGGGAAGCTGATTTTCTAAGTCAGTGTGGGTCACAGCCTTACAGCCTGGGTCTGACACAGGAGTTCCCAAAAACTATCCCCCACCCCAGTACTATCCTTGTCCCCACTCTCTGGGGGACAGAGGATGTCTGTAATTGCCATTTGCCCTGGTGGTCTTTCTATACGTTGCTCACCTCATTTCCAAGGGGACTGCAAAGACGGCTGCCCTCAGTTTCTCTGTCTCACACAGGTCAACAGGAGCTTTAGGAGCGAGCTGTATAATAGCTAGAAAGCAGAAGACTAAGTCCCGGAGGCACCAGAACTACCCAGAGAGGAATTGCTCCCCTAACCCAAAAGAGACCTTGGCCCTGCCCTCCAAGGAAGCATAAAATGGACCAAGAAGCTGCAGCCCCCCACTTCTCAGTCTCTAGATTCTCATCCGGGTGGGAAGGGTCAGTCGGATAATATTCTTTAATTAAGAAAGCATCCTAGGGCTGGGTATGGTGGCTTGCACCTGTAATCCCAGCACTTTGGGAGGCTGAGGTGGAAGGATCACTTAAGGCAAGGAGTTTAAGACCAGCCTAGGCAACATAGCAAGACTCCATCTCACAAAAAATTTTAACAATTAGCCAGGCATGGTGATGCACACCTATAGTCCTAGCTACTGTGGAGGCTGAGGAGGGAGGATGGCTTGAGCCCAGGAGTTTGAGGCTGCAGTGAGCTATGACCATGCCACTGCACTATAATCTGGGTGACAGAGGGAGATCTTGTCTCAAAGAAAAAATGCAAGCAAGCAAGCATCCTAGAGGAAGAAAGGGAAAAGGGATATTTATACACTAAGGGTCATCAGGGGACTGAGCTGGAAGGGAGGCTGCAGAAGGGGCTGGAAGAGGTCCATTAGGAGCTGCAAAGCCACATCCTGGGAACGGATGGCAGCGCAGAATCTCACCGGCGGTTTTGCCAAATCCTTCACCAGAAGCCTTCTCCAACACCTGGGAAGAAAAATGAAAGGTCTCACTCAGCCATGGTGGCATTTGTTTTATTGATTTCTATGTTGAATCACTCCAGGTAGACTGGGAGACAGAGCATTGGCAGCCCCTGTTCTGACTCCAACTTTAAAGCTGACTTTTGAGACATCCATCCACTTTCTCCATCCTCACGGCATCCTGAGCCAACCCAAAGAAAAGACAATCAGAAGCAGGGAAGGCAGGGAGCAGGGCTGCTGCCAGGGAGCACTCATCCGGAGCTACAGTCACAGAATGAGCTGCCCAGCAGCCTTCCCCAGACAGCGGCAGAAAGCACCACCAGGACGCTTAGCCTGGTGCCCTGCTGGCACTACCTGCAGGGAGGAAAAGAAGAGGTAGCAGTCACACTGATGCAGGGCTGGGTGGGGACAGAAAGGCCTGGGTGCCCTGCCACTCCCCACAGCCTTGCAGCCCCCAACCCACGCTGGTCTCCCTCTCTCCACTGTTCTCACCTGAAAAACCCCCAACCCTGGGGAAACCCAAGTATCTATCCCCCTGCCCACTGCCCTGCATCCAGGCCTTTCCATCCTACTACCACCACCACCCACGCGCCTTGACTTTCCTTCTCTCCAAAGGACCTCACGTCCTCTCCTTTCTTCAAAACGCCCACAAACCCCGCCCATTAACTTGCCTCTTCATCAGAGGGCAAACAGAAAGCAATGAGACAGGAGGCCCTCTTCTCCCCACCCCACCACCAACCCCGCTCGCGCTCCTGCCCTCCCCACCATCCCTCCCCTGCATGGACCTGCTCCCTCCCGCTCTGGCTCAAGCCCTCACCCTGCAGACCCACCCTGCTGCTCCTCCAGCACTGTCTCCCTCCTGTGTGAGCCTTTTCCACAGGAAACAAGCAGGCTCTGATACCCATTTGGAAAGACCCTGACTGACCTCACAGCTCCTCCAATTCCTGCTTCTGTGCTCCTCTCACTGCAAGTCCACAGTTGCACGGTCTCTGTGCAACAGTTTACCTCCACACTCACGTCTCCTCTCAGGCTTCCCTGAAATGGCCCTGCACAAAGTCAGCACGAACTGTCAGGCTGCCAAATCCAATGGTCACTTCCCTGTTCTGAATCCACCTGCAGTGTTCTCTCTGCTCCCTCTTTGCAGAAACGCATCTCTTGGCATCACATGTATCTGGTTCTCCTTCTCTTTCCCTGGCTGGCCTTCTCAGTTCAACTGCTCAACACTGGCACATCCCAGGACTTGTCCTCTCCCCATCCACCTTCTCTCCAAGGCCATCTCCAGTGCAACGGTTTTAGGTATCAACAATGTACCACGGACTCTCAAAGCTGCAGCCCCAGCCCTCATCATTCTCTGGAATTCCACTCACATGTGATGTCCACTTGACAGGACAGTGAAGAGGTACACAGACTTAGCATGTCTGCAACAGAACCGCCCAAGGAGCCTGCAATCACGAACAAATAAAGCAGACCCTCCCCAGCCTAGCTTTCTCCATTTGAGTGAACGGCATCTTTTTATCTTTTTTTTTTTTGGAGAGATGGGGTTTCACCATGTTGCCCAGGCTGGTCTTGAACTCCTGGGCTCAAGCGATCTGCCTGCCTCAGCCTTCCAGAGTGCTGGGATTCCAGGCATGAGCCACTGTGCTCAGCCTACCGCATCACTATCTACAGAGCAGTTCACCCAAGTTCTCTCTCCCAAGTTCCCTAGGTCAAATTCATCAGCAAGCCAAGCTACCGCCTCCTCCAAGACACACCCGAGGCCATGAGCATTTTTCTCTGTGTCCATACCCACCACCGCAGTACTCGCCATCTCTTACCACAATAACAGCGACAGCAAACAGGGAGCTCTGCTGCGGCACCTGCCCCCACAATCCAATCACCTGAGGACTGTGATCCTTTTCAAACAAAAAGTAGATCACATGACATCACTGGTTAAAATCTTCCAACATCTCCCCGTCATGCTTACAAATAAAACCCGAAGTCTTGACCTTGGCTCTCAAGGCTGTACCAATGGATGCCCCTTCCCAGTGACCTCTCCGCCTACTCCCCTCCCCTTCACCCACCAGGCTCATACCTTGGGCCACTTGCAGGCCTCCCTCTGCCTGGAAGGTTCTTAGTCTGGTCTTCCAAGTGGCTGGCTCTGAGCTGGCATTCAGATCTCAGTAGAGATGTCACTACCCCACAAAAGGGGCCCCCCAAGAACCATCTAAAGAAGTGACCTCTCACTCTTCATCACATCATCATATTTTAGTTCTCCGGCTGCTACTCATTATCTGGTATTTTCTTGTCTCTTTTACCACTGGAATGTAAACATCACAAGAACAAGAATGACAAGTGTCTTCCAACAATTACCTTGACCATGGAGGTAACACCAGGGCCTAAGAAATGCCTGGTGCATATTAAGCTCTCAGTAAATATGTGCTGAATGAAAGAATCAAATAAGAAATGACCTACGGGCTGGGTACTGCAGCTCACGCCTGTAATCCCAGCACTTTGGGAGGCCTAGGTGGGCAGATCACATGAGGCCAGAAGTTCGAGACCAGCCTGACCAGCCTGGCTAACACGGCAAAACTGTCTCTACTAAAAATACAAAAAATTAGCTGGCCGTGGTGGCGGGTGCCTGTAATCCCAGCTACCCGGGAGGCTGAGACAGGAGAATTGCTTGAACCCAGGAGGTGGAGGTTGCAGCGAGCCGAGATTGTGCCATTGCACTCCAGCCTGGGTGACAAAATAAGACTCTGTTTAAAAAAAAGAAAAAAGAAAAGAAAAGAGAGACAAGAAAGAAAGAAATGACCTAGGGCAAATTCTTCACTCTCTAAATCTTGGTTTCCTCTTCCACACCAGGAATCCCACCTGTCTTGATGTGAGGATTTAGTTGGGCTCAGGACAATGACATGCAGTTGGTACTAAGAAACAGAAGCAGCACAACACAGCAGTTACAAGTGCGGATTCAAGAGTCAGGCTGTCTGGACCCCAATCCTGGTTGGGAGATTGGCTGCTTAAGTCTGGGTGAGTTACTTGGTGTTCACATCTGTGGAACGGGATAGTTAACAGCACCTACTGCTGTAATTAAATGAGTTCATACCGTAAAACAATTACAGAGTGAGTCCTCAGTGCAAGTTAACCACTGCTGTCAATCAATGAGACCCAAATGGATCCTTTCCTCACTAAACCAACCACGTTCTGCCTCTCTTCCTTACCCATAACAAAGCCAAGCCACGGTGCTAAAAATTGGTCCCCTGTAGGCAAACACGTAAGGTGCCTTTTTATTCAGAATCTCCTAAGGCAGTTTTTTTTTTTTTTTTTTTTTTTGAGATGGAGACTCGCTCTGTTGCCCAGGCTGGAGTCTCGCTCTGTTGCCCAGGCTGGAGTGCAGTGGCGTGATCTCGGCTCACTGCAAGCTCCGCCTCCCAGGTTCATACCATTCTCCTGCCTCAGCCTCCCGAGTAGCTGGGACTACAGGTGCCCGCCACCATACCCGGCTAATTTTTTGTATTTTTAGTAGAGATGGGGTTTCACCATGTTAGCTAGGATGGTCTCGATCTCCTGTTCTCGTGATCCGCCCGCCTTGGCCTCCCAAAGTGCTGGGATTACAGGCATGAGCCACCGTGCCTGGCCTTTTTTTTTTTTTGAGATAGAGTTTCGCTCTTGTTGCCCAGGCTGGAGTGCAATGGCACGATCTCAGCTCACCGCAACCTCTACCTCCCAGGTTCAAGCAATTCTCCTATCTCAGCCTCCTGAGTAGCTGGGATTACAGGCATGCGCCACCATACCCAGCTAATTTTTTGTGTATTTAGTAGAGACGGGGGTTTCTCCTTGGTGGTCAGGCTGGTCTCGAACTCCTGACCTCAGGTGATCTGCCCACCTCGGCCTCCCAAAGTGCTGGGATTACAGGCGTGAGCCACCGTGCCTGGCCTCTCCTAAGGCAGTTCTAAATACCAACCCCACAAACCAATTATCACTAGCAATTTCAAGCCAAAAATGATTATTAATACAGAAGCACTTCACATCATTTTTGGTCTAATTATTATTCCCTAATGATTTAAGTGATAAATATAACAAACCCATTCTGACAGTTTGTAAAATTAAGTTCCAGAGGAAAATCTACATAATTATCATCCAACAGCCACAGCAGGCGCGTCACCTAAACACAGACCTCCAATTTCCGATGTGTCTGTAATACAAAGGTGGCCACATGGAAGCCACAGAGATCAAGGCAGCACCTCAATAGCTGCAAGAGCAGCTAATTTTAATTAAGTTCCATTGTTGCTATAAGCATGGTCACCCTCATGCCCAGATCAATCAACAGCTGTTAATTATCCCTTTACTTTGTTCTGGGACATTTCTACCAGGTGGTCAAGTGTTCTTAGAGGTGTGCCTGCTCCAGAGTGATGCTGGGGAGTCCGTGCAGTGGGAGAGGAGAAACAAAAATACAAAGGTTGGTGGCCAGAAGACGTGGAGGTGGGACCATCCTTCCAGTCCCCTCCACACACCAGGGAGAAGTTCTTGGGTACACTCAGCAGGGTACAGCCTCATGACACCCAGAACACAGGCAGCGTCCCAACCTGCAGCCTCCAAGTCTGCTCGCTGCCACAACCCTGGGCCATCACTCTTTAAGCGCTGTCTACTCCCACCCTCACCTCCACCAACCTGGGGAACTGCACCTGGGAACACCTGAGGGACCCATCCTGGTGGAAATTTCGCATGTGCAGCTTTAACCTCAACTGCTTCCCTCTCATTCTTTAATCACTTGCACTTCTATGTGCCACACACAAAAAGACAAAGATGAAAGACAAAGACCTTTGCGTGGGCTCCTCAGGGAGCCCCCCTTTAGTCACCCACAAATATAAAACGCCACCACAAAGCTCACGTTCTGGTGGGGGCAGAAGACACTAAATAAGTATACAAAGAGGAATAATGTCTTTGGCTGGCAGTAAGAGGGATGAAGAGACACAAGTCAGAAAGAGGGGATGAAGGGCACCAGGGGTGGGGTGCTGTCTCATGGAAAGTCCTCCTGAGGTGGTGACTGCTGAGCGGAGCCCGGAATGAAGGGAGACAGCAAACCCTATAGACACGTGGGAGAAGAGCCTTCTGGGCTGACAACAGTAGGTCCAGAGGCCCTAAGGTGGGGATGCACTTGGCTTGTTCAGGGGGTGGCCCCAGGGCTGGTGTGACAAGATATTTTCATCTCTTCCCTGGACTGCCAGAAACAGGTCTTCCTGCCTCCATTCTGGCCTCCTCCAGTGGGTTCTAGAGGGTCCCTTTAAAAGTTAAATCTAGGTGCAAGGACGAATAAATGGTGGCACATGATACAACAGAATATCACTCAGCAATAAAAAAAGAACTGCTGATGATGCAACCACATGGATGCATCTCAATAACATTCCACTGAATGAAAGAAGCCGGACACAAAGAAGCACGCATAGCCTGATGCCATTTACAGGACACGCTGGAAAAGCTCCATCTCATCGAAGGGATGGACAACAGCTGAGGGCTGCTGGGGGCCCTGAAGGGGCAATCTTTTGGGCGACTGAAATGTTCTCTATCTTGATTGTGACAGTGGTTACATGCTGCACGCACTGGTCAAAATTCATCAAGCTGTACACTTAAATGGGTTCACTTTAAGTAAATTATACTTCAGTAAGTATATTGAATACTTCAACAAAGTTGATTTTCTATCAACTTTGTGATATGGGTTCTATCTGGCTATGTCACCCCGTGCTCAAAGCCTCCAGTGTTCTCATTATTATGTGACTGCAAATCCTATTGAATCAAGTTATGTGTTATTTTTATTCTTAAGCAACTTTTTTTTTTTAAGATGGAGTTTCGCTCTTGTTGTCCTGGCTGGAGTGCAACAGCACAATCTCAGCTCACCACAACCTCTGCCTCCCAAGTTCAAGCAATTCTTCTGCCTCACCCTCCTGAGTAGCTAGGATTACAGGCATGTGCCACCACGCCCAGCTAATTTTTGTGTTTTTAGTAAAGACGGGGTTTCACCATGTTGGCCAGGCTGGTCTCGAACACCTGACCTCGTGATCCACCCGCCTCGGCCTCCCAAAGTGCTGGGATTACAGGCGTGAGCCACCGCACCTGGCCTGCAACCTTTTCTTAGGCATTAACTGCTGCTTTTTCCCCAGTCCATTTACTTGGATTTCCTTGAATCTTTGGCTAAGTTTTCCTATAACCTCCAGTGGCTCTTCATAATACCGCTCCTCTCAATTTTACATTTTTCTTCCTGCCAACGTCACCCCTGGAGTCTCACCCCGTCCTGCTCTGCTCTGGACTGCCTGCTGCACAGCGACTGTTCCAGGACTGCCTTTGGCCAATCTGGGAAGCCTCTCATCTCTCTCCTCTTGGATCTGGGTTGGATACCAGATCCTGTCTTGTTTTGGCTTACTGATTCATTTTTGTTGGAACACACTCCTTCGTAGCTTTCTGACAACAGGTACATGGGGCACACATTTTTTGAGACCCTATCTTTCTGAGCAAGTCTTTTTCTACCTTTTTTTCAAAGTGACAGTGTCTTATTTTGTTACCCAGGCTGGAGTGCTGGCACAATCATAGCTCAGTGCAACCTCAAACTCCTTCAGCTCAAGTGATCCTCCCATCTCAGCCTCACCAGTAGTTGGGACTACATGTGTGTGCCACCACACCCGGCACATTTTTTGTCGATAGGGTTGCCCAGGATGTTCTCAAACTCCTGGCCTGAAGCAATCCTCCCGCCTCAGCTTCCCAAATCCCAAATCCCAAAGCACTGGGATTACAGGTGCATGCCACTGCAGATGGCTTACCCTTATATTCTCTTCCTTTTTTTCTTGAGATGGAGTCTCGCTCTGATGCCCAGGCTGGAGTGCAGTGGCATGATCTCAGCTCACTGCAACCTCTGCCTCCTGGGTTCAAGGGATTCTCCTGACTCAGCCTCCTGAGGAGCTGGAATTACAGGTGTGCACCGCCACACTTGGCTAATTTTCATATTTTTAATAGAGATGGGGTTTCACCATGTTAGCCAGGCTGGTCTCAAACTCCTGACTTCAAGTGATCCACCCATCTCGGCCTCCCAAAGTGCTGCCCTTATTCTTTACTGACTTGTTTGGGCTTGGATATTATTTTCCTGAAGAATTCAATCACACCACCTGATTCCATATCCTTCAATGTGGATTCTCTTCCTAAAGCTTTATCCCTAGTATTCTAAAATACTTCTGTAAAGTGCCTTCATGTAGTTTTTTATTTTCTCATTCATTATCCTGGGCACTCATTGGCTGCCTTGTATCTGAAAACTCACATCCTTCCCCCAAGGGAAATTATCTTATATCATTTGATAATCTCTCCCCCACGCTGACCTGAACTCTGCCTGGATGTGTGTTGTGCCACGTAAGCTGATCTTCTAATTTTACTTTTTCTTTTCTTTAAAACAATTTTACTACAAAATATTTCAATCAACAAATCCTCTCCCCAAAAAGCAATAACAAATCTTGACAAATTGTCAAAAACAGCACTTCAGGACTCTGGAAATTGACTGAAGCATACAAGAAATTGAAAACATCTATTAAAAAGAAAACAGTAACAACAACGACTGACCCTTGTACAAAAACAGTGAGTATCTGGGGCTTCCCCTCTCCCCGCTCCTTCGGCGGATAGTTCTACCAGGACGGGCAAAGCCATGGAAACCAGGAGCATCGAAGGTGGCTGACTTGATCGGAGCAGGCTATGGAAAACCACCAGGTACCTGGGTGTTGTCAGAAACTGCCACCTCGTGGTAAGCAACGGGAAAGTTGCAGCCTGGCTTTTATGCATCTTCACCTACAAAAGGTGCCTATTCCTAGCTCTTGCTCATTTTTCTATTAGGTTGTTTCTTTCTTGCATTGATTTCCAGGCATTTTCATCCTGTTTTTTTATTTTCGTTTTTTTAAAAATAGCCTATATCTTAACTCAGGAACTGGCAAACTTTTTCTGCAACGGGCCAGATAGTAAATATTTTAGATTTTGGGGGACTGTCTGTCATGAGTCCACTCTGCTGCTGCAGTGAGGAAGCAGCCACAGGCAATCTGTAAACAAATGGCTGAGGCTGCATGCCAGGAATGCTTCATGGACACAAACTGAATTTCATACAATTTTCATGTGTCATGAAATAGTCTTCATTTTTTTCCCATTTAAAAACACGGCTGGGGGTCTCACGCCTATAATCCTAGCAGTTTGGGAAGTGGAGACAGGAGGATTGCTTGCCAGGAGTTCAAGACCAGCTTGGGCAACATAGTGGGACCCCATCTCTACAAACAATAGAAAATTTAAAAATATATATATATATATGGCTGGGCACAGTGGCTGCCCTGCAATTCCAGCACTTTGGGAGGCTAAAGCAGGAGGATTGCTTGAGGCCAAATCAGCTGGGCATGGTGGTATATGCCTGTAGTCCCAGCTACTCACGAGGCTGAGGCAGGATTGCTTGAGCCCAGGAGTTCGAGGCTGCAGTAAGTTCAGATCACGCCACTGCACTCCAGTCTCGGCAACAGAGCAAGACCCTGCTCTAAAAATATAAATAAATAAAAAACCATTCTTGGAACCTCCACTCTGAGAAGATGAAATATACATACTTCATCTTAGTTCTGTTAAACACAACTAAGAGCCCAGGACACTACACGTAAAACAAACATAAGAAGACTGAATGGTGGAGAGAAGGGAACAGGCTGACCAGAGACCTTGGAACCCAGGGTACAGCATGGTGATGACTTCTCTGGGTTTTCCTTTTGCTTTATATATTCCAAACTTAGAACTGAAGAGGCCAGCAACCCAGAAACACCAATAGGCCCAGAAAAAAAAAAAGCCCCAACAAAAGCCTGCTCTTTCTAGCCAAAGCACCAGAAAAGAGACAGGCTAGGAAGACAGAAAGCTTGTAGATAATAACTCCTCTACTCCAGCTAAACGCCACCAACAAGGCGAGCCCATCTCCACGCACGCCAGCAAAGACAGCATGCAGGGCCCAGACTTCTGCCCTCATGGAGCTGGAATGAGTCGCCCAATACCCCCATCCTGACGGTGTCACAAAGGGCCAAGCAGGCAGCCAGGAATTTCATCCCCCACCCAATAATGAAACCGGTCTCTCCCTACTGCCACCCTGCCTGGGTGTCAATAGAAACCACTTGGGAATCCTGGACTTCCATACCCACCTCACAGAGAGAAAGCCCCCTCTCTCTCCCTATTGGGGTGGTGTCAGAAGAGGTGTAGTGGAGAGTCAAGACTTTCCCCAGCAGTAATGAAGCCATCCACGCCAAGATGTCAGTGGAGACCACAAACCAGAACTGGCAATAACAAGGGACTCGCTGCTGCCTTAGAGGCTGAATAGGGAGCCTGACTTCCACCCTGACCTGGCAGCAGCAAGGCAGTACCATGTTCCCCCGTGGGAGCAGCGTCAGAGGAAGCCAGTTAAAACACAAGGTGTACACAAAATCTAGTCTAGCAACGTAACAAGAAAATGTCCAAGTTTCCAGTGAAACTCACTCATCATATCAAGAACCAGGAAAATTTCACATGGAATGAAAAAAATGAGAGGTGACAGCGTGCTGGCAGCCCTCGCAGCCCTCGATCGCTCTCGGTGCCTCCTCGGCCTCAGCACCCATTTTGGCCGCACTTGAGGAGTGCTTCAGCCCGCCGCTGCACCATGGGAGCCCTTCTCTGGGCTGGCGGAAGCCAGAGCCGCCTCCCCTGGCTCACAGGGAGGTGTGGAGGGAGACGCACGGGCGGGAACCAGGGCTGCACGCGGTGCTTGCAGGCCAGCTAGAGTTCCGGGTGGGCATGGGCTTGGCGGGCCCCACACTCGGAGCGGCTGGCTGGCCCTGCCGGCCTCGGGCAGTGAGGGGCTTAGCACTCCGGCCAGCAGGTGCAGAGGGTACACCAGGTCCCCCAGCAGTGCTGGCCCACCAGTGCTGTGCTTGATTTCTCACCAGGCCTTAGCTGCCTCCCCGCAGGGCAGGGCTCGGGACCTGCAGCCCGCCATGCCTGAGTCTCCCCACCACCCCACGTGGGCTCCTGAGCGGCCTGAGCCTCCCTGACGAGCGATGCCCCCTGCTCCACAGCGCCTGGTCCTATCAACCACCCAAGGGCTGAGGAGTGCGGGCGCACGGCATGGGACTGGCAGGCAGCTCCACCTGTGGCCCCGGTGCGAGATCCACTGGGTGAAGCCAGCTGGGTTCCTGAGTCTAGTGGGGACTTGGAGAACCTTTATGACGAGCTAAGGGATTGTAAATACACCAATCAGCACTCTGTCTAGCTCAAGGTTTGTAAATACACCAATCGACACTCTGTATCTAGCTAATCTAGTGGTGAGGTGGAGAACTTTCGCGTCTAGCTCAGGGCTTGTAAACGCACCAATCAGCACCCTGTCAAAACAGACCAATCAGCTCTCTGTAAAATGGACCAATCAGCAGGATGTGGGTGGGGGCAGATAAAGGAATAAAAGCAGGCTGCCCAAGCCAGCAGTAGCAACCTGCTGTGGTCCCCTTCCACACTGTGGAAGCTTTATTCTTTTGCTCTTTGCAATAAATCTTGCTGCTGCTCACTCTTTAGGTCCACACTGCCTTTATGAGCTGTAACACTCACCACGAAGGTCTGCAGCTTCACTCCTGAAGCCAGTGAGACCACGAACCCACCGGGAGGAACGAACAACTCCAGACGTGCTGCCTTAAGAGCTGTAACACTCACCACGAAGGTCTGCAGCTTCACTCCTGAGCCAGCGAGACCACGAAGCCACCAGAAGGAAGAAACTCCGAACACATCCGAACATCAGAAGGAACAAACTCCGGACACGCCGCCTTTAAGAACTGTAACACTTACCACGAGGGTCCGCGGCTTCATTCTTGAAGTCAGTGAGACCAAGAACCCACCAATTCTGGGCACAAAAAGACAATTAATACCTGCCAATGCCGAGACGACACTGGTGCTGGCACTACCTGACAAACATCTTAAAGCAGCCACGACAAAATGCTTCAAGGAGCAATGACAAGCACCCTTAAAACAAATGAAAAAATAGAAACTCTTGGCAAAGAAACCAAGTCTCAGCAAAAAACAGTATTTAAAAATGGAAATTTTAGACCAGGTGTGGTGGCTCACACCTGTAATCCTAGCACTTTGGGAGGCTGAGGCAGGCGGATCACTTGAGGTCAGGAGTTCAAAACCAGCCTGGCCAACATGGTGAAACCCCATCTCTACTAAAAATACAAAAAAATTAGTTGGGCGTGGTGGCGGGTCCCTGTAATCCCAGCTACTTGGGAGGCAGAGGCAGGAGAACCGCTTGAGCCAAGATCGTGCCAATGTACTCCAGCCTGGGTGACAGAGTGAGACTCGTCTCAAAAAAAAAAAAAAAAAAATTAAACTGAAAAATACCATAACCAAAATAAAAAGCTCAGTGGGTAAACTCTACAACAGAATGGAGGGCCAGAAGAAAGAACTGGTGACTGGAAGGCACAGCAATAAAAATTATGCAGTCTGAACAACAGAAAGACGGTAGACCAAGAAAACCTAGATTCAAAAAGGCAAGTGAACCCAGAACAGTAAAAATACAAAGAAATGCCAAGACATATCACAATTAAACTCTGAAAACTAAAAACCAAGCAAAAATCTTGAATGCAGAGAAAAACCATTTGAATGACAACAGATTTTTCATCAGAAACCATGGAGGCTCAGCTGGGTAATCTCACCACTGTGGGAGGCTGAGGCAGATGAATCACTTAAGTCCAGAGGTTCAAGACCAGCCTGAGCAACATGGTGAAACCCCACCTCTGTTTCAAAAGAAAAAAAAAATTTTAATGAAAAAAACTTAAAAAAAAAAAAAAAGGAAACCATGGAAGTCAGAAGAAAGTGGTACAATTATGTTTCCAGTGTTGAAAGAAAAAACTGTTTATCTAATGAAAATGTTTTTAGGCCAGACACTTCATGCTTCTAATCCCAGCACTCTGGGAGACAGAGTCGGGCAGATCACCTGAGGTCAGGAGTTCAAGACCAGCCTGGCCAACATGGTGAAACCCTGTCTCTACTAAAAATACAAAATTAGCCGGGCATGGTGGCAGGTGCCTGTAATTCCAGCTCCTCGGGAGGCTGAGGCAGGAGAATCACTTGAATCCGGGAGGTGGAGGTTGCAGTGAGCCAAGATCGTGTCATTGCACTCCAACCAGCCTGGGCAACAACAGCGAAGGCTCCGTCTCAGAAAAAAAAAAAAAAAGAAAAAAATATTCTTTAGGAATGAAGGGGAAATTAAGACATTCTCAGATGAAGGAAAAGAATTTGTTACTAGCAGACCTACCCTAGGAGAACAGCCAAAGGAAGTTCTCTAAATAGGAAAGAAACGATAAAAGGTAGAACTTTGGGACATTAGAAAGAAAGAAAGAAGCTGGGCGCAGTAGCTCACACCTGTAATCCCGGCACTTTGGGTGGCCAAGACAGGCGGATCACCTGAGGTCAGGAATTCAAGACCAGCCTGGCCAACAAAGTGAAACCCCGTCTCTACTAAAAATACAAAAATTAGCCAGTGTGGTGGTGGACGCCTATCATCTCAGCTACCTGGGAGGCTGAGGCAGGAGAATCACTCGAACCTGGGAGGCGGAGGTTGCAGTGAGCCGAGACCACGCTATTGCACTTCAGCCTGGTCAACAGGAGCAAAACTCCGTCTCAAAAAAAAAAAAGAAAATGAACACAGAAAAAATATGGGTAAATATTAGGTTGGTGCAAAAGTTATTGCGGTTTCTGCTATTACTTTTAATGGCAAAAACCACACTTTTGCACCAACAATACATCTTCCTTCTCCTCTTGAGTTTTTGATGTTATATTTGACAGCTGAAGCAAAAATTATAATGTTTTCCAGCCAGGCATGGTGGCTCACGCCTGTAATCCCAGCACTTTGGGAGGCTGAAATGGGTGGATCACCTGAGGTCAGGAGTTCGAGACCTGCCTGGTCAACATGGCGAGGTCTCTACTAAAAATACAAAATTAGCTGGGTGTGGTGGTGCATGCCTGTAATCCCAGCTACTTGGGAGGCTGAGGCAGGAGAATTGCTTCAACCTGGGAGGTGGAGGTTGCAGTGAGCTGAGATTGCACCACTGCACTCCAGCCTGGGTGACAAGAGCAAAACTCCGTCTCAAAAAAAAAAAAACATAATTCTTTCTGACTTGGATCTAAATGTATATAGAGTAAATATTTAATTTCAAATACAACTGCATTATTAACAGGGAAAGGTAAAGGGAAGTAAATAGATGTACTCAAACTGGTAAAACCAACAAGAGTAGGCTATAAGTTATGTGTATACAATGTAATAAGGTAACATCTAGCACAACTATTTTAAAAGGTATACAAAGAGATGCACTTAACACTATAAATAAAAATGTAATTCTATTTATCTTTATTATTACTTTTTTTTGAGACAGAGTCTCACTCTGTAGACCAAGCTGACGTGCAGTGGCGCGATCTCAGCTCACTGCAACCTCTGCCTCCTGGGTTCAAGTGATTCTCCTGCCTCAGCTTCCCGAGTAGCTTGGATTACAGGCGTGCACCACCACACCAGGCTAATTTTTGTATTTTTAGTAGAGACAGGGTTTCACCATGTTGGCCAGGCTGGTCTCTGCCTGCCTCAGCCTCCCAAAGTGCTGGGATTACAGGCGTGAGCCATTGTACCTGGTCTATTTATTATTTTTATGTTTAAAAAAATTTTTTTGGCAGGGTGCAGCATCTCACACCTGTAATCCCAGCACTTTGGGAGGCTGAGGTGGGCAGATCACCTGAGGTCTGGAGTTCTAGACCAGCCTGATCAACATGGCAAGACCCAGTCTCGACTACAAATACAAAAAAATTAGCTGGGCGTGGTGGTGCACGCCTGTAGTCCCAGCTACCAGGGAGGCTGAGGAAGGCGAATCTCGAACACAGAAGGCAGAGGTTGTCCAGCGAATGAAGATCGCACCACTGCACTCCAGCCTGGGCAACAGAGCAAGACTCTATCTCAAAAAAAAAAAAAATTTTTTTTTTTTGAAGAGACGAGGTTTTCCTATGTTGACCAGGTTGTTCTCAAACTTCTGGCCTCACCTTGGCCTTTCAAAGTGCTGGGATTACAGGCATGAAGCCACTGCACTCAGCCAAGAAATGGAATTCTAAAAAATGTTCAAGTAAGCCTCAGGAAAACAGAGAAATAAAAACTATAGAAGAAACAAAAGACAAAAAGTAAAATGTTCTGTATCTGGACTGGGTCAATGTTACTATCCTAGTTGTGATAGTTTTTGTAAGATGTTACCACTGGGGAGAAACTGGATAAAGAGTATACCAGATCTTTCTGTATTGTTGTTACAATTGTATGTGAATCTGCTATTAATCTCAAAATAAAAACTGTAATTTAAAAAAACATTTTTAGCTTGCCAGCAGTATAAAAATGGGCAGTAGGCCATATTTGAATCACTGGCCAAAGTCTATGACACCTTTCCTGTTCCTTTGTTAGTTATATTATTGCAAATATCTTCTCCCAGTTCTTGGCTTGAATTTATCTTTCTTTATATATCAACTTTCAAAGAGGCTTTATATATCAACTTTCAAAGAGTTGGTCTTTATTTTAACTTATCCATCTTTTTTTTTCACCTGATGCTTTATGCCTTGACAAATCTCATCCTATCTGAGATCATATCCGGTAGGACATCTGATAAGATCATCTTCACTGAGATCGTAAAGATATTCTACTACGTTTCTTCTAAAAGTTTTTAAGTTTTGTCTTTCACTGCCAAGTTTATAATCCACCTAGTATTTTTGTGCATGGGATAAGGTAGGGATATAATTTCATAGTTTTCTACATGAATAAGCAATTGTCCCAGTTCAATTTACTGAAGTGTGTATCCTTTCCCCAGAGATCTACCACTCTACCTGAATAATAGTTTCTGCGTACAAATGAGCCTCTTTTTGAGTTCTCAATTATATTTTATTGGTCCAACTGTCTGGCCTTAAGCCAATACAATTGGTCTTCCCTATCTGTGGTTTCTGCATCCATAGACTCAACAAATATTTTAAAAAATTCAGGGTCAGGCGCAGTGGCTCATGCCTGTAATCCCAGCACTTTGGAAGGCAGAGGCAGGCGGATCACCTAAGGTCAGGAGTTCGAGACCAGCCTGGCCAACATGGCAAAATCCTGTCCGTACTAAAAATACAAAAACTAGGCGGGCATGGTGGTGGGCGCCTGTAATCCCAGCTACTTGGGAGGCTGAGACAGGGAGAACTGCTTGAACCCAGAAGGCAGAGGTTGCAGTGAGCCAAGACTGTGCCACTGCACTCCAGCCTGCGTGACAAGAGCGAGACTCTGTCTAAAAAAAAAAAAATTCAGGCCAGGTGCGGTGGCTCACGCCTGTAATCCCAGCACTTTGGGAGGCTGAGGCGGGCGATTACTTGAGGTCAGGAGTTGCAGACCAGCCTGGCCAACATGGTGAAACCCCATCCATACCAAAAAAATAACAAAAACTAGGCAGGTGTGGTGGCGGGCGCCTGTAATCCCAGCTACTCGGGAGGCTGAGGCAGGAAGAATTGCTTGAACCCAGAAGGCGGAGGTTGAAGTGAGCCAAGACTGTGCCACTGCACTCCAGCCTGGGTGACAAGAGCAAGACTCTGTCTTAAAAAAAAAAAAAAAAAAAAAAAAAAATTCAGGCCAGGTGCAGTGGCTCACACCTGTAATCCCAGCACTTTGGGAGGTCGAGGCGGGCGATTACTTGAGGTCAGGAGTTGGAGACCAGCCTGGCCAACATGGTGAAACCCCATCTATACCAAAAAATACAAAAATTAGGCTGGGCACAGTGGCTCATGCCTGTAATCCCAGCACTTTGGGAGACCAAGAAGGGCGGATCACAAGGTCAGGAGTTTGAGATCAGCCTGGCCAACATGGTGAAACCCCATCTCTACAAAAATACAAAAATTAGCCGGGCGTGGTGGCGTGCGGCTGTAATCCCAGCTGCTTGAGAGACTGAGGCAGGAGAATCGCTTGAACCCAGGAGGCAGAGGTTGCAGTAAGCTGAGATCGCGCCACTGCACTCCAGCCAAGTGACAGAGCAAGACTTTGTCTCAAAAAAAAAAAAAAAAAAAGAAAATTTGTGAAAGTTGTTTTGGGTTTTTGTTTGTTTGTTTGTTTGTTTTTTAGAGAAAGGGTCTCACTCTGTTGCCCAGGCTGGAGTGAAGTGGCATTATCATAACTCACTACATCTCCCAGGCTCAAGTGATCCTACCATCTCAGCCTGCCAAAGTGCCTGTAGGCCTGGCTAGGTTTTTTTTTTTTTTTTTTTGAGATGGAGTCTCACTCTGTCACCAGGCTGGAGTGCAGTGGCACAATCTTGGCTCACTGCAACTTCTACTTCCCAGGTTCAAGCAATTTTCCTGCCTCAGCCTCCCGAGTAGCTGGGACTACAGGCACACGCCACCACGCCTGGCTAATTTTTGTATTTTTTTTTATTAGAGACGGGGTTTCACCATACTGGCCAGGGTGGTCTCGAACTCCTGACCTTGTGATCCACCTGCCTCAGCCTCCCAAAGTGCTAGGATTACAGGTGTGAGCCACCGCGCCCAGCCTCTTTTTTTTTTTTTTTTTTTTTTTGAGATGGAATCTTGCTCTGTTGCCCAGGCTGGAGTGCAGTGGCGCAATCTTGGCTCACTGTAACCTCCGCCTCCGGGGTTCAAGCAATTCTCCCTGCCTCAGCCTCCCAAGCAGCTGGGATTACAGGCACCTGCCACCATGCCCGGCTAATTTTTGTATTTTTTAGTAGAGATGGGGTTTCCCCATGTTGGCCAGGCTGGTCTTGAACTCCTGACCTCAGATTATCTGCCCACCTTGGCCTCCCAAAGAGCTGGGATTACAGGTGTTAGCCACCCTGCCCGGCCATTAATGTCTACTTCCTATTTGGATGTTAAAATGTTTTTACCTACTTCTTCAATCAACTCTTAGCTCATTAATATTCAACCTTTCTTCTTTGCTCATCTAAGATTGGATGAACCTCTAAATATTGCCTTCACTATATCCCAAAACTTTTCAGGGGCAGTATTTTCCTCATTATTCAGTTCTAAGTGTTTTTAAGTTTCTTTATAAATTCTTCTTTGACCCATGTGTTGTTTACATAGGAATGCTTTTAAATGTCCACATTTATGGGGATTTCGTGTTCAGCTTTTGTGTACTTACTTCTAATTTAAAAGCAGTGGGAATACTGGGAAATCATCTTTATCCCAAGAGAAAAAAAGGGGAGAGCCATGATTCTCTTTCCCAGTATCTGGTTCTGGCATGACACAACTTAATTCTCACCCCAAACAACTCTAAAACTGGACAAAATACAGGAACTCACCATTTCCAGCACTGGACTAATGAGAGTGAATGGCAGAGGGCTGTTTCCTGAGCAAAGGAAAGCACGTGAGCACCACATTCACCCTGACCTCCTGCCTGGGGGCATATTCCCAAACCACAGCAAAGGGAAACAGAGCCCAAGCAGAAAGCGGCAGTCTCACTGGGCAGCAACAGAGTTTAAGTGACAGGAATTTGGGGACAGAGGACCAGAGAGGAAGGAGCCACACATAAGTCCAAGGAATCTAGGTGTCTGCCTCAGGTCCTTGGTTGAGGCCTAAGCTGTCCGTGGTGCGGGACAAGTACCGGGAGGCCTTAAAGAGAACAGTTGCTATGAAGGTGGGGGAGAGGGCTCTGAGAGAGGACACAGATGCTGGAGGTCTCACAGTGCTGGAGACAATGGAGTTCCAACCTGGCAAGGGGGACAGACCTTGGCAAGCACCCGGAGCACTCACCTGAAACCCTACAAAAGCCAAGCCTTAGGAAAAATGATGTTACCCAAGAAAAAGACTCAAAATGAAACATTTCAATCCTAACCATGACACACACACACAAACGCTTAATAGGATAAAAGATCTGCTAATAATTTAATCTTTGCTAGAAAAATTTCAACACCATTTAGAGGACAATAACAGAAGCCTCCACGATATAGCATCTATAATATCCAACACACAATAAAAAATTACTATAGGCTGGGTGCAGTGGCTCAGCTCATGGCTATAATCCCAGCACTTTGAGAGGCCAAGGTGGGCAGATCACTTAAGCCCAGGAGTTCAAGACCAGCCTGGGCAACATGGCGAAACCCCATTTCTATAAAAAATACAAAAATTAGCCAGGCATAGTGGTGCATGCCTGTAGTCCCAGCTACTAGGGAGGCTAAGGTGGGAGGATGGCTTGAGCCCAAGAGGTGGAGGTTGCAGTGAGCTATGACTG
Organism: Nomascus leucogenys; assembly: GCF_006542625.1. Lineage (NCBI taxonomy): Eukaryota > Metazoa > Chordata > Mammalia > Primates > Hylobatidae > Nomascus > Nomascus leucogenys. The sequence goes on from NC_044392.1 coordinate 46,704,743, forward strand.
AGCCACTGCACTCCAGCCTGGGTAACGAAGCAACACCCTGTCTCAGGAAAAAACAGAAAACTATTTGTAAAGGGGCCTGACAATTTTACCCATAATCAAGGGATAAATGTCAACAGAAGCAGATCCACAAATGACTCAAATATTGGAATTAGCAGAAAATGATTTTATAATAACTATTAGAAAAATGTTAATCTTAAAAAAAGAGACAAAATAGGTGAAAAGATGAAAAAGTCCAGCACAGAAATGGGAAAACAGAATAAAATGGAAGTTGAAAAATATCTAAAATAGAAGATTCATTAGATGGGCTTAAGAGCAGATTGGACATAGGAGGAGAAAAGATCAGAGAATTCCAAAACAGGTCAGTTTGGAAGAGTGGGAAAGCCTGTGACCATACACATATACTGAGACCAGTTAGCAAGGTTGTGTGAATGTCTTCAGGGGCTCAGAGGGTGGGTTCAGAACAGGCAGAGGGCTGGGTTCAACTAGGATTAGTGTTCTGCAAGCTATAACCTAGTGAGAAAAGGGCAATGGAGTTAAAGATGTTTGAACTAAGGTGGTTGTTGACTATAGAATCTAGGCTAAGAGGGAAATGAGAGAACAAAGAGAATATTGAAAAATGAACAAATGGTGGGGTCAGCAGACTTTGGGTGCCTATGTGTGCCAATGCATCAACTGTTAGACTGAGGCTGTAGAGCCTTGCTACTAAAATGTGGTCCCAGGGCCAGGAACATCAGCACCACCTGAAGCTTGTGCAAATTCCCAGGCCCTACCCTACATGTACTGAGTCAGAATCGCCGGGGCTAGGGCTCAGAAAGCTGTGTTCACAAACCCTTTTGTTGATTCTGATCTTGTTAAAGCTTGAGAACCACTCTTCCAGAGTAAGAGAGCTGCAAAGACTGGGGGACAGCACAGAGTGGGATGCTTGAAATGGTTACAGCAATGACAAGGTCTGAAATACGGCTAGGGGAATGAGAAACTGTGACCAAGTGGAAGAAAAGATCATTAAAGACACAACAATCCAGGTGGGGTGCAGTGGCTCATGCCTGTAATCCCAGCACTTTGGGAGGCTGAAGTGGACGGATCATTTGAGGTCAGGAGTTCGAGATCAGCCTGGTCAATGTGGTGAAACCCTGTCTCTATCAAAAAAATATAAAAATTAGCCAGGCATGGTGGTTCACACTTGTAGTCCCAGCTGAGGTGACAGAATCCCTTGAACCCAGGAGGCAGAGGCTGCAGTGAGCTGAGATCACTCCACTGCACTCCAGCCTGGGCAACAGAATGAGACCCTGTCTCAAAAAAAAAAAAGATACAATGGTCCAGGAAGTAAGTGACTGGACTCTTAGACGAATCATCCACATAGATGCTAAATTTGCATGATAATAAGACAGAAAGATGATGAGCCAGAAGCTGAAGTTTTCAGTGAAGGGCATAACACAGAGAAGAGCAGACAACTGCTGCCAGGAAGGTTCCTAAGCAGTATAGTCTGACAGTCTGCCCTTTCAAAGAGGGCTTAAGAGAGAAAGGAAGAGAAAGAGTTTGAAATTAGCAAAGGGAGTCACCTCTGACAATCTTTTTTTTTTTTTTTCGTGTTTATAGAGATGGGTCTTGCTATGTTGGCTAGGCTGGTCTCAAAGTCCTAGCTTTAAGCCATCCTCCTGCCTCGGTCTCCCAAAGCATTGGGATTATAGGTGTGAGCCACTGCGCCTGGCCCACCTCTGAAAATCTGACTGTAGTCAATAATTCCAACTCATCTCTCAGCTTCCACCTCCAACCTCTCCAGCTTTGTGGCTGACCTTAACTGCCAGCCATACGCATGCTCTGCTTCCTTGCTGACAGAACCCCAAGTTTAGCAACAATGTGTCTATCTTTTAAAACTACATCTCTCAGCATCTGTGCACTTAAGGCCATGAGTTACGAGGACATCCAGTTAAACACAAGAACTGTGGTCAGTGAAAGAGGCCCGGCAAGGATCAGACTATACCAGTCGCGGTCAAGAGATCTTTATTGGAGGTATCGAGCGGAGGACGAGAGGAGAGGAGGGGAGGGGAGGGGAGGGGGGAGGGAGGGGAGGGGAGGAGAGCTGCTGGCGTGCTGGGTTTTATATCCCTTGGGCCTACGTGGGGTGGGCCCAAGGGAAGGCGGGAGATGCTTCTTTCTGATTGGCCCTCCTTTGGCGGGTTCAGACAGTGCTCGGTCAAGGAGGGGAGAAGAACCCGGAACCGGCGCCATTAAGGTACCCCTGTTGCCTAACAGTCAGGGCTTCTGGGAAATGCACCTTTTAAGAGGACACAGGCCCCTTTTGCCCTCTGTTTCTCCCCTTCTTCCTGCCTAGAACCCTGATACAACCATGGAGGCCCCATAGCAACCCTGGACTCCCTACCTCCTGACTTCTATAGGAAGGAAAAACAAATCGCTAACTTGTTTAATCTACTATTGTTCCGATTTCCTCGTATGTGCAGCCAAGTCGGCTGCTAGCACTAACACTTCAGGCTCTGGAATGGGATCTTTTTCTCCTGGTTCACCTCTGCGTACAGAGAATGGGCCCTCCTCCTTTTGAGGGAAGCTCCCAGGGGTTAGTTATGGACCTTATCTTCTCTGCCTGCAGAGGCAGCCTCCACCATTAACTGCCCCCCATACCTCATATTTGGCAATATTTATCTTCCTGCCAGGAAGAGCTAGATTTTATTGACTTTTGTCTTACACTTCACACCAGCAGCCAGAACAAGGCTGTACAAACAGTAGACACTCAATGTCTGCTACATTAACAAGGAAAACCTAAGTTTCAATATTCCAGGTTGAAAAAGCCTTGACTGAATTGCCTAATGACCCTTTTTATCCTTGCCAAAAATATAGTCTCCTTAATTTACAAATTCCAAGTTTTCTGCATCTGACCTTACCTCTGACTGTTAAAAGGTCATAAAAGTTCCCTGATTTCACCCGAGACCCTGCCTTCTTCTCCACAGTCAGACTGGACTGGAGGAGGATGAAAGCACTGAAAGCAAAGTCAGCCATGCTCTACAGGGTGAAAATGGAACGCCCCAGAGCAGAAAGGCCAGAAGACATACCAGCGGCGCCCAGGGCTGCTGGATCACATCAGGGGTCCTCTTGGGGGGCCTTTTGCTTGTATTCACAAACAGTTTTCGCTTGTGGAAGAGTTTGCCATTCAGCTCCTGGACTGCAAGTCTCACTTTCTGCATGGAGCCCAGATCTACAAATGCAAAGCTGAAAAGGGAAGAGAGAGAGGGCGGCTTTGAGCACATCTCCAGAGAAGCCCAGAGCTTCAGGGAGGCACCAAGCCCGAGCTGGAAGGGCAGTGTCCTCTCTCTCTGCAGTGACAGATGAACTGTTCACAAGCAAGCTACGAGTATGTCCAGACTTGGGGCTGGGCCAGTGTGAGATACTGTCATGGGCCTCTAAGGAGCAAAAGAAATGAGCAGACTTTCACTATGCATCGTATGTCTATGCCTTTGAGTTTCTTTAATACTACTGCCCCAAAAGTTCAAAGCAAGCCAAGTGTGGTGGCTCATATCTGCAATCCCAGCACTTTGGGAGGCCAAGACAGGTGGATCGCTTAGGCCCAGGAGTTCCAGACCAGTCTGGACAACATAGCAAAGCCCCATCTCTACAAAAAAATACAAAAATTAGCCGGATGTGATGGTGTACACCTGTAGTCCCAGCTACTTCAGAGGCTGAGGTGGGAGGATTGCTTGAGCCTGGGAGGCGGAAGTTGCAGTGAGCCGAGACTGCACCACAGCACTCCAGCCTGAGCGACAGAGCGAGACCCTGTCTCAAACAAACAAACGTTCAAAGCACTTTTTACTGCCTTGAAAATAAGAAAGGGAAAATATAAGTAGGTCTGGTTTTCAGGAACAACTAAGGCTTAAGGTGGTATAGTAACTTATCTCAAGTCAGAAAACACAGCAAGGACATGACCAAAAATATACTCAGGTCTCTGGACTTCTAAGCCAGGGTTGTGTTGATAAGACAGTATTCGCTGCTGGGTCAGAGGGTTAAATATGGAAAGGGGGTTTCCCAAATGTTCCTTTGCCAAGTCACAGTGGGTGTGGATGTGGCAGTTGCTGGGCTAGTCTGCAACATGAGTGCATCAGCAAAATGGACAGGGAGGAAAGGAGCTGCTTCCCAAAGAAAACAAAGAAAGAACAGTCATTACCATTTGCAGCCATTCTGGATTTTGTGGACATCAAGAGGGTTGAAGTCCTTTAGAAGGTACAGAATTTCCTCCTACAACAGCAGGGTTTAAAAGAGAGAGACCCAGAGACATAACTTACAACCACTTCTCAAGGTTTCAGATCCCCAGCCAGCTAGTCTGGACCCAACTTAACTCATACTTAATGAGGATCTATTATGTGCTGTATGTGCCAGGTTTTGTAGGATAGACAAGAAAGGCCGCAGCCCTGTCTTCAGTAGAAGCTCACCAGTCAAGCAGGGATGCAGACAAGACAATTAAGTAAACACACCGTTTCATCACTGCACATACGGCCTGTCGTTTAATCCAGATTTGGAGGGAAAGGAGGTGGTTAGGGTATGCTCCCAGGAAGAAGTGACTTCCGCAGCTTTGCGAGTACCTCCTCCTCACTGCTTCTCAACCCTGCCTGGCCTCTGCCCAGCGATATGGTTCCCTTCCTCTTCCCCGGACATTTCCCTACACCCTTCTTATCTCCTCTCCTAGTCTGCCCTCAGGCCGTCTTCCTCACCCCATCCCCTCCTCCCCATCCTGCTCCACGGACTTGGGTTGCTGTCTCCCCAAAGGCACCAACCTCCCCTGCTTTATGATAACGTCTATGCCACCCGGAGGCCTTTTTGAACTACACCCTATTTTTTCTCTTTTCTGCCAAACCTGTAGAAAGAGCCGTGGCCACCTAATGCCTCCGTTTCCTCCCTGCCCACTCCCTCCTGACTGCCTGCGCCAGGCTGGTTCCAGCACTACTGAAATGCTTTCTTTCAGGTCACAGACATGCGCTCGCTGCCCACTGTTATGGATTTGCTTCAGGTTCAGCTCTTTCACCTCCTGCCTGCACCCCTCAATACTTCCTCCTTCCTTGGCTTCCCCACAAGAGTGTTAATGATTATAAAATTTCACAACCATGATGAAAACCAATTTTTCTCTGGAAAACTCTATTTTGGAAAAAGTTTATATTTATACCATCTTCCAAAGTCACTTTGTTGACTTAGGAAAATAGAAATGCATTATGTATAACTCATTTTTCTCAGTCTTCATGTTTATATTACATTTACATTCAAATTTTCTAATTGCTTTACTCTTAAATATTTAATGTTTATTACATATGAATGTAAAAGATGCTGAGTAACAAGCAATTTGTGAGAACGAGCAATGTGTGCTTAGCATTTTCACTTTACCAAGCACTTTCATATCCTTTATTCCATTTGGTTTTCACAACCACCCTATAAAGTACACATTATTACTATACTCATTGCACAGAGGCATAAAATAAGGATCAGAGAGGTTAAATGACGTCTCTATGGCTAGGACTTGAACTCCAGACTCTTAACTTCAAATCCTACATTTTTTTTCCATTATATTATGAAAAACCATAGTTTTCTTCTCAGATTTTACCATTACTAAAATAAAATAGAAAACTAGTATTTTGGCAGTTATCAGGAAACCATAACCTTGGGCCAAATCCAGTCCACTACCTTTTTTTGTAAATAAAGTTTTACTGGAACACAGCCATGCACATCCATTCACTCATTGTCTACAGCTGCTTTCAGGCTACAATGGCCTTCAACGCATAAAGTATTTACTATGTCGCTGGGCACAGTGGCTCACATGCTTGTAATCCCAGCACTTTGGGAGGCTGAGGCAGGCAGATCACGAGGTCAGGAAATCGAGACCATCCTGGCTAACATGGTGAAACCCCATCTCTACTAAAAATACAAAAAAAATTAGCCAGGCATGGTGGCGGGCACCTGTAGTCCTAGCTACTCAGAAGGCTGAGGCGGGAGAATGGCGTGAACCTGGGAGGTGGAGCTTGCAGTGAACCAAGATCGCACCACTGCACTCCAGCCTGGTTGACAGAGCAAGACTCCGTCTCAAAAAAAAAAAAAAAAGTTTTGATCAATTATAAATTTGAAAGGAGGCTTGGTACATTAAGCTAAAATTGCCTCATGCACATCTCATTTTAAATCATAAAAGTAACATTAGGATTTTTTAAATTACAAAGACATTGAATGTTTATTGTAGAATATTTTTAAAAACTCAGATAAGCAAACTAGAAGTATTGTCCATAATTCTGCCACCAAAATATGAACACTGCACATCTACTATAAATATCATGAAATCATACTGCACCTTCTGCTTTGTAACCTATTTCACTTAAAGACACATCCCTTCCAATCAATCACCGCCAACCACATGGTTTAAGGGATCAATAGCCTGCTATTAGTTAAGGCAGCAGCATTTATGGACCACTGACTTTGTGCCAGACAGGTAGGAGGTTACTGCACTCACCTATGTGCTAAGTAATTTCATGCCCATCCAACTGGCAGCAATTTAACAGTTGGACAACACCAAACATTCATGATAGAGGAACCCTGTGCTGCTGGTGGGAGTGCAAGTCAGTCCCCTTCCTGGTCCAGCTGTGAGGACCATGTGGCCCTGATGCCCCACACCTAGGTACAGGTCCCAGAGGCACTCGCACCTCGCACACCGATATGCGTACAAGCCAGTTCACTGAAGCTCTGCTTGAGGAAGCAAAAACTAGGAAAATATTAGTGTGAGCCATGTAAAATTGATGATTTTGCAGATTAAAAAAATGGTCCAAGTCGGGCGCGCTGGCTCACGCCTGTAATCCCAGCACTTTGGGAGGCTGAGGTGGGCAGATCACCTGAGATCAGGAGTTTGAGACTAGCCTGACCAACATGGTGAAACCTTGTCTCTACTAAAAATACAAAATTAGCCAGGCGTGGTGGCAGATGCCTGTAATCCCAGCTACTTGGCAGGCTGAGGCAGGAGAATCCCTTAAACCCTGGGGGGCAGAGGTTGCAGTGAGCCGAGATCGCACCATTGCACTCCAGCCTGGGCAACAAGAACGAGACTACGTCTCAAAAAAAAAAGAAAAAAAAAGGTCCAATACCAGCTATTTCATATGGTACAACCTAAGAACTGGAATGTCTATTTGCAGGTAAACACACTGTGGTAGGTTCATACGAAAGAATATTGTAACAGCCGAAATTACTGCCTGGAGCTGCACATGCCAACACGGACATGATCAAAGCAAGCCACAGACAAATATGCAGACAGAAGGTGAGGGATCAACAACCACCTGCCCAGCACCTCAGCTCCCTGCTTTTCAGGGTACACCCCAGACATGGTCATTCCCAATGCCTACCCCCAAACGACAGCTTTGAACCCTGCACTCTCTGACCCCCTCCTATCTTTCCTACTCACACCTCTGGTTCTCCAACTACACTCCCCAGTACTGTGACCCTTCAGACTCCACCGCTTTCCACCCTCCTGCAAACTCCTGATTCTGACCCTTTTCTCCTAACCATCCTGCCCCACTCAAACCTACAATGTCCTTGCTGTGCTTTTTTTTTTTTTTTTTTGAGTCAGGGTCTGGCTCTGTTGCTCAGGCTGGAGTGCAGTGGCATGATCTTGGCTCACTACAGCCTCTGCCTCCCAGGCTCAAGCCAACCTCCCACCTCAGCCTCCTAAGTAGCTGGGATTACAGGCATGCGCCATCATGCCTGGCTCACTTCTGTATTTTTCGTAGAGATGGGGTTTTGTCATGCTGCCCAGGCTAATCTGAAACTCCTGAGCTCAGGCAATCCACCCACCTGGGCCTCCCAAAGGGCTGGGATGACAGGCGTGAGCTACCATGCAATGCTCCTGGCCCCTGATGTGCTCATTAACCAGCTTAGGTGCCAGGGTCTATCACTGCAATCACTACCTAGTGTCCAGTACTTCATGGCATTCCTACTACCTATTCCTCATCATCAGCCCCTCACTCTCCCAGAAAAAACTACCACACACTTTGCACATCCTTTCTATTCAGCAGAGAACCCTGATTTTTACTTCACTGAGAAAAGAGAAGCAACCAAAGGGGAACTTCCATTCTCCCACCACCCCTGTATCTGTACTCATCCCTCTAAGTGGAAGACCTGTCCCTGCCCCGATCCCTTCCTTCCCACCTTCTCGAGGCCTCTGCCGCTAAATCAGCTCCTCTCTTTCCAGCATCAGTTTCCCTCTCCATTGGATGGGCATACAAATTGGCCATGTTAATACTTATTACACATAACGCCTCAGACCCCATACACCCCTCCTGCTACAACTCCATCTTTCTACTCTTCTTTTTGACTGAAATCCTTGAAAAAGTCATCTACGCTATCTTCACTTCCTCTCACTCTTTCATTCAATAGATACTTATTAGATGCCCACTCTGTGCTAGAAATGTGTTAGGTGTAGAAAGCAGAGCCCTCCTGGGCTCATCTTTTATGGGGAAGAGATCATCACTAAGGGGAGTAAGTAGCAGGTGGCCAGGCATGGTGGCTCACGCCTGTAATCCCAGCACTTGTGGAGGCTGAGGCAGGCAGATCACCTGAGGTCAGGAGTTTGAGATCAGCCTGGCCAACATGGTGAAACCCCGCCTCTACTAAAAAAATACAAAAATTAACTGGGTGTGGTGACAGGTGCCTGTAATCCCAGCTGCTCAGGAGGCTGAGGCAGGAGAATCACTTGAACCCAGGAGGCAGAGGTGGCAGTGAGCCAAGATCATGCCATTGCACTCCAGCCAGGGTGACAAGAACGAAATTGCATCTCAAAAAATAAAAAAGAGGAGTAAGCAGCAGGTGTGGTGAGTTCGATGGTGGAAAGTATTAAGGAGACACAGAGCAGGAAGGACAGGAAGAATGGGGGCTACAACTGAGGGAGAAGAGCCGGGGAGGGCCTCTGAGAAGGCCACCTCCGAAGCAGAGCAGTGAGCAGAGGAAACTGCAGGTGCAAGGCCCTATGGCAGGTTCTGGGCTGAGCAAGGAGGCCCGAGAGCCTGCTGTGGAGCAAACAAGGAAGAAGGTAGGAGTGAGGCGGGCACAGGGAGCGGTTCATGCAGGGCCGCAAGGGACTCTGCTCTTCCTAAATAAGAAGGGAAGCCACTGGAGGCTTCTGAGTGGAGGGGGGCCAAGACCTGCTTGCCACTTTATGGGGTCACTCTGGCTGCTATGTTAAGATTAGACTGCAGGGGAGCAGGGCAGAAGCGAGAAGAGCTGGCTGGGCGCGGTGGCTCATAGCTGTAATCCCAGCACTTTGGGAGGCCGAGGCAGGCAGATCACTTGAGCCCAGGAGTTTGAGACCAGCCTGAGCAACATGACGAAATCCTGTCATAAAAATTAGCCAGAGGCTGAACGTGGTGGCTCACTCCTATAATCCCAGTGAGAGGTGACAGTGTGCTGGCAGTCCTCACAGCCCTCGATTGCTCTTGGCGCCTCCTGTGCCTGGGCTCCCGCTTTGGCGGCACTTGAGGAGCCCTTCAGCCCACCGCTGCACTGTGGGAGCCCCTTTCTGGGCTGGCCAAGGCTGGAGCCCACTCCCTCAGCTTGCAGGGAGGTGTGGCGGGAGAGGCGCGTGCGGGAACCGGGGCTGCGTGCCGCGGCTGCGGGCCAGCTGGAGTTCCGGGTGGGCGTGGGCTTGGCAGGCCCACACTCGGAGCAACTGGCCGGCCCTGCCGGCCCCAGGCAATGAGGGACTTAGCACCTGGGCCAGCAGCTGCAGAGAGTGTAATGGGTCCCCCAGCAGTGCCAGCCCACCGGCGCTACACTCGATTTCTCGCTGGACCTTAGCTGCCTTCCCACAGGGCAGGCCTCGGGACTGCAGCCCGCCATGCCTGAGCCTTCCCCCGCCTCCGTGGGCTCCTGTGCAGCCCCAGCCTCCCCGACGAGTGCCGCCGCCTGCTCCACGGCGCCCAGTCCCATCGATCACCCAAGGGCTGAGGAGCGCAAGCGCATGGCACGGGACTGGCAGGCAGCTCCTCCTGCAGCCCCAGTGTGGGATCCACTGGGTGAAGCCAGCTGGGCTCCTGAGTCTGGTGGGGCCTTGGAGAACCTTTAAGTCTAGCTCAGGGATTGTAAATACACCAATCGGCACTCTGTATCTAGCTCAAGGTTTGTAAACACACCAATCAGCACCCTGTGTCTAGCTCAGGGTTTGTGAGTGCACCAATCGACACTCCGTATCTAGCTGCTCTGGTGGGGCCTTGGAGAACCTTTACTTCTAGCTCAGGGATTGTAAATACACCAATCGGCACTCTGTATCTAGCTCAAGGTTTGTAAACACACCAATCAGCACCCTGTGTCTAGCTCAGGGTTTGTGAGTGCACCAATCGACACTCCGTATCTAGCTGCTCTGGTGGGGCCTTGGAGAACCTTTACGTCTAGCTCAGGGATTGTAAATACACCAATCGGCACTCTGTATCTAGCTCAAGGTTTGTAAACACGCCAATCAGCACCCTGTGTCTAGCTCAGGGTTTGTGAGTGCACCAATCGACACTCTGTATCTAGCTGCTCTGGTGGGCCTTGGAGAACCTTTGTGTCAATACTCTGTATCTAACTGATGCGATGGGGAGGTGGAGAACCTTTATGTCTAGCTCAGGGATTGTAAACGCACTAATCAGCGCCCTGTCAAAACAGACCACTCGGCTCTACCAATCAGCAGGACGTGGGTGGGGCCAGATAAGAGAATAAAAGCAGGCTGCCCAAGCCAGCAGTGGCAACCCGCTTGGCTCCCCTTCCACGCTGTGGAAGCTTTGTTCTTTCGCTCTTTGCAATAAATCTTGCTACTGCTCACTCTTTGGGTCCACACTGCCTTTATGAGCTGTAACACTCACCACGAAGGTCTGCAGCTTCACTCCTGAAGCCAGCGAGACCACAAGCCCACCGGGAGGAACAAACAACTCCAGACGCGCCGCCTTAAGAGCTGTAACACTCACCACAAAGGTCTGTAGCTTCACTCCTAGAGCCAGTGAGACCACGAGCCCACCGGGAGGAACGATCAAACTCCAGATGTGCCACCTTAAGAGCTGTAACACTCACCGCGAGGGTCCGCGGCTTCATTCTTGAAGTCAGTGAGACCAAGAACCCACCAATTCCGGACACACCAGCACTCTGGGAAGCCGAGGTGGGTGGATCATTTGAGGTCAGGTGTTCGAGACCAGCATGGCCAACATGGTGAAGCCCTGTCTCTACTAAAAATACAAAAATTAGCCAGGTGTGGTAGTGCACACCTGTAACCTCAGCTACACAGGAGGCTGAGGCAGGAGAATCGCTTGAACCCAAGAGGTGGAAGCTGCAGTGTGCCGAGATCACGCCACTGCACTCTAGCCTGGACAACAGAGTAAGGCTCCATGTCAAAAAAAATAAAAATAAATAAATAAATAAGCTGGGTATGGTGATGTGTTCCTGTGGTCCCAGCTACATGGGAGGCCAACATAGGGGGCTTTTGCTTGGGCCCGGGAGGTCGAGGCTGCAGTGAGCCATAACTGCACCACTGCACTCCAGCCTGGGTGACAGAGCAAGACCCTGTCTCAAAAAACAAACAAACAAACAAAAAAACCAAATGAACTAAGATCCCTGGCAGTAATACAGGTGGGACAGCAGTGGGTTGGCCGGGGTGCGAGCAGTGGCGTTGACAATAGGTGCCAGATTCTGGATGTAGGTAACTTTTTGTTATAAAATAATTCCAAACATACACAGATGTAGAGAGTACAATGAACTCCCACAAACCCATCACCATGCTTCAACCAGTACCCCCATTCCGTGTGTTTCCCCTGTCTCTCCACCCCTTGTTCACCAGTGTCTTAGAGAATCCTGGGCATTCTGTCATCTCACCCTTAAATACTTTAGCCTACTCCTCAAAGAGGCATTTTCTCACTAGACACATCATTATCAAACTAAGAAAAACAATAATGTCTTACTATCAACAGGTAAACGTCACCAATTGTCTCAGAAATGTCTTTTTGTGGTTGTTTTGTCCAAAACGGGATCAAGACAAAGGCTACCACTGTATTTCATTATCATTTCTAAGTCTCTTCTATTTTATTTTTGAGACAGAGTCTTGCTCTGTCACCCAGGCTGGAATGTAGTGGCGTGACCTCGGCTCACTGCAACCTCTGCCTCCCTGGTTCAAACAATTCTCCTGTCTCAGCCTCCTCAGTAGCTGGGATTACAGGCACCTGACACCATGTCTGGCTAATTTTTGTATTTTTAGTAGAGACGTGGTTTCACCACATTGGCCAGGGTGGTCTCAAACTCCTGACCTCAGGTGATCCACCCGCCTTGGCCTCCCAAACTGCTGGGATTACAGGCGTGAGCCACCAAACCCAGCTCCTAAGTCTCTTCCAAATCTCTTTAAATCTCTATCAGATCTACTTTAATTTTTCCGTGACTGACTTGTTCTAGAAATCAGGTCAGCTGTTCTATAGACAGGAGTGCTGCTGCTTTATGGCGGCATTATTTTGGTCTTCTATTCCCTATATTTCCTTTTGACTACAAATCTGCTATAGAGCTTGACTAGTATACGTGTTTTTTGGGCAGAATACTTTAAAATGCTGTGGTCGCCTTTATCTTGCATCACTTTTTAGGGGGCTCATATCTGGTTATCTCATTTTTAGTGAGGCTAAAATTAGTCAGCAAGTTCAAATGGTTACATCCTAATCCATCCATTGTAAAACTGCCCATCAATACTTTACCTAATGAATTAAGCAAGCTCAGATAACCACTGTCTGAAACAGGTATCTTACTGGGGTTTGCACAATGGTTATTTTCTAATTCTACCATTTCTTCTGCATTTATGAGCTAGAGTTCTTCTTTAAAGAACTTTCTCTCATTCACTAGGGTTGTTTGCTCTGAAAATGCTATTACACTGGTGTTGGAAAAGCACAATAAATACTTCTTCTCTTTAATTATCAAGTTTTATGTTAATGAACCATTATCTTTCCATTTTCAGTTGTGTCCAGTGTTATTTCTTTCTTTAGATACCACTACAAATTAATGCTTTTTAAAATCATTGGTGAATTTTAATCAAATGTAGTACTTGATGCTCAAATTGCTCTGTCCTTGGCGCATGGGACACCCTCTTTGCTTGCTCTTGTGTCTTTTTATTTGGAAACTTTCGAATCGGAATAAAAATAGATAAAATAGTATTACAAATCCCTATACGCCTATCACTCAGCAGCCTCAGCAATTCTCAATTCATGGCCATTCCCATTTCATCATAACATCTCTCCCGGCCACTAGGCTATTCTGAAACAAATCTCAAACACCACATTGCTTCACATGCAAACACTTCAGCACAAACTCCAAGAATCAAGAACACCACCTCTAAATAAACCACCTCTGAATAAAACCTCCTCTGTCTTTTCATTCAAACTTCAATAGTCTTTGATAGCTTTCTGGCATAACAGCTCCAGATCTGGAATCAGCCATTTCTCTAAGAAGGACTGGTTCTCTTTAGCAGGAAAGAACACAATCTATGGGCCAGGAGTGTTACTGCTACTGGGTAATCAGAGCTCCAATGTCTCTCAGTAGACATAGCTAGAAGATATGCACCTTAAAAGAGGAAAAAGTCGCCAGGCGCAGTACCTCACACCTGTAATCCCAGCACTTTGGGAGGCTGAGGCAGGCGTAACACCTGAGGTCAGGGGTTTGAGACCAGCCTGACCATCATGGAGAAACCCTGTCTCTACTAAAAATACAAATTTAGCCAGGCGTGGTGGCGCATGCCTGTAATCCCAGCTACTCGGGAGACTGAAGCAGGAGAATTTCTTGAACCTGGGAGACAGAGGTTGCAGTGAGCCGAGATCGAGCCATTGCACTCCAGCCTGGGCAACAAGAGCGAAACTCTGTCTTAAAAACAAAAACAAACAACAACAACAACAACAACAAAAAAGGAACAAAGTACTAAGACACACTCTAACACAAATGAACCCTGAAAACATGCTTAGTGAAAGAAAACACAAAATTCCACATTGTATGATTCTATTGATATAAAATGTCCAGAATAGGAAATCCTTAAGAGACAGAAAGTAGATTCGTCGTTACCAGGGGCTGGGAGGAAGGGGGAAGGCAAAGGACTGCTAATGAGTATGAGGTTTATTTTGGGGGTGATGAAAATATTCAGGAATTAGGATTGATAGCCGCACAATCTTGTGAATATATTAATAATTGAATTGTAATTTTTTTTTTTTGAGACACAGTTTCACTCTGTCACCCAGGCTGGAGTGCAGTGGCATGATCTCGTCTCACTTGCATCCTCTGTCTCCTGGGTTCAAGTGATTCTTGTGCCTCAGCCTCCTGAGTAGCTGGGATTGCAGGTGTGTGCCACCACGCCTGGCTAATTTTTATTTTTTTGCTTTTTGTTGTCATTGCTGTTGTTGTTTGAGATGGAGTCTTGCTCTGTTGCCAGGCTGGAGTCCAATGGCGCAATCTCGGCTCATTGCAACCTCCACCTCCCAGGCTGAAGTGATTTCCCTGCCTCAGCCTCTCGAGTAGCTGGGACTACAGGTGCGCACCACCACGCCCAGCTAACTTTTTGTATTTTAGTAGAGACGGGGTTTCACCACATTGGCCAGGCTGGTCTCGAACTCCTGACCTTGTGATCTGCCCACCTCGGCCTCCCAAAGTGCTGGGATTACAGGTGTGAGCCACTGCACCTGGCTAATTTTTGTATTATTAATATTATTTGTATTATTAGTAATTTTTAGTATTGTTTAGCATTAGTAATAATTTGTATTATTAGTAATATTTGTATTATTAATATTATTAGTTTCACCATGTTGACCAGGCTGATCTCAAACTCCTGTGATCCGCCCATATCGGCCTCCCAAAGTGCTGGGATTACAGGCATGAGCCACCACGCCCGGCCTGAATTGTACATTTTTAAATAATAAATTTTCCAGACTGGGCAACATTGTGAGACCCCATCTCTACTAAAAACACAAAAAAATAGCCAGGCGTGGTGGTGCACAACTGTGGTCCCAGCTACACAGGAGGCTGAGGTGGGAGGATTGTTTGAGCCTTGAGGGCAGAGGCTGCAGTGAGCTGAGATCGCATCACTGCATTCCAGCCTGGGTGACAAAATGAGATCCTGTCTCAAACAAACAAACAAACAAAAAAGTTAATGGTAAATTTTAAGATATGTAAATATTATATATATTTAAAATTTTTTTTTTTTTTGAAAACAGGGTCTTACTCTGTCTCCCAGGCTGGAGTGCAGTGGTGCAATCTCGGCTCACTGCAAGCTCCGCCTCCCGGGTTCACGCCATTCTCCTGCCTCAGCCTTCTGAGTAGCTGGGACTACAGGTGCCCGCCACCACACCCAGCTAATTTTTTTTGTATTTTTAGTAGAGACGGGGTTTCATCATGTTAGCCAGGATGATCTCGATCTCCTGACCTCATGATCCACCAGCCTCAGCCTCCCAAAGCGCTGGGATTACAGGCATGAGCTACCGCGCCCGGCCTGAAAAGTTTTTTAAAAATACTGGCTACTGTAGTAGATGATCTTTCAACTCTGACCCAAGATTCTTGTGTCTTCTACCAGAAACCTGGAAACTGCTGCAGGCCAATTTGTTAGTTTGTAATCAGGGTAAAATCTCAGACGTTTCAGTTTTTTTGTTTTTGTTTTTGTTTTTTTGAGACGGAGTCTCGCTCTGTCGCCCAGGCTGGAGTGCAGTAGCACGATCTTGGCTCACTGCAAGCTCCACTTCCCAGGTTCACGCCATTCTCCTGCCTCAGCCTCCCGAGTAGCTGGGACTACAAGTGCCCACCACCATGCCCAGCTAATTTTTTGTATTTTTAGTAGAGACGGGGTTTCACCGTGTTCGCCAGGATGGTCTCGATCTCCTGACCTTGTGATTCACCCGCCTCGGCCTCCCAAAGTGCTGGGATTACAGGCGTGAACCACCGCACCCAGCCCATTTCACAGTTCTTGACAGGGCATTAATGTTACCATCCAAAATTTCTTTTTCTCTTTTCTTTTCTTTTTTTTTAAGAGATGTGGTCTCGCAATGTTGCCTAGGCTGGTCTTGAACTCCTTGGGCTTAAGTGATCCTTCTGCCTCAGCCTCCCGAAGTACTGGGATTATAGTTGTAAACTACCATGCCTGGTCTAGAAATTTCTTTTGAAAACCCTACTCCTTCTCTAAAGCACAGCTCAAATCTTTCTTATAAGGCTGGTCCGAGTTTGAGTCGAAAGAAGGCACTATGGGGAGGGCTGCTGCTTTCTGTGAAGGGGACAAGGATGAAATGTTCCCTTACCATGCTGTGGGACAGTATGGCCAAGCAAGCCCCAGGTGCTGGGCTCTGGAATGGGGTCTACTGGGGAGTGGGGAAGAGAGAGGTGGCAGAACTGCTCAGCATCTTACCTCCCCAGACCACTGCAGGAATCACATGTAGGGCTCCTCTGCCCACTTCACTGTCAAGTAACAGGTTGGACCAGCCTGCCAAAAATGGGGGAGGAGAACCAGCCCCAGTAGGCTCGTCTATCAGGTGCCAGGAATCCCCCAACCTACCCCTTTGATTGAATATGATTTCTTTTATTGGATCACAATGACTTACTATGCTCCAATACCATTTTCTTCTCTCTGTCACACAAAACATCATGGTCCATCTTTTATTTGGTGAGTTATTTCCACATCTTATCGGTTACATGATTTGGCACAAAGCAAAGAACATGGGACTTGGGAGCAACTGAGCATGGATTCCACTCCTGGCTGAGCACTCACTAGGTCTGTGTACTTAGCTGAGGGACGTGACTTCTCAGAGCCTTGGCTGCCTCATCTCCAAGATGGGGGCATTACCACCACCCAGAGTTACAATAATAATTTAATAAAACCACATGAATAAAGCATTTAGCTTATTTCCTAGAGCATGCCTGACAGTTAAAATATAGTAAATAGCGTAAAGGAATAAGGTACAACTGGGCAGAGATGATTGAGTGGAACTGGTTAGCAAGGGAAAATGGAGACCAAGAAAATTTTGAAAAATGTCTGGCATGCTGCAGGGGTTCCACAAAGGTTAGTTTCTCTCATCCTTCTTCTAGGACTGAGCTCCTTGAAGGCAAGGACTAGGTTGTTTATCTTCAAGCATGCCAAACTGCAGGCACAATATTTTGCATGTAGTAGATGCCAAAAAAAAAAAAAAGTCAGGGGGCGCTTCAATTCAGTAGATCACACTTTCATTTTCCTTTCATCTGTATTTCAAATACACTTACTACAAAATTTAAGCACTTATATTGTTTTATAATTATTTCAGGTTTGTTGGTCTGGCCTCTCCAAATAGTAAGGTGCCTGGGGTCAAAAATACGATTGCTTACATTCTACTCTCTAAGTCCCACTAACACAGCACTGACAGAACCAGCTCATTCCAAAGTCAAATAGGTGTCATTTTTTTTGGCTGAAACCAACTGCTCCCCATTACCACAGCAGCTGAGCCCTAACAAGGTCCCTTCCTAAAAAGAAGCTACCTCAACCCAAAATGACAAGAAGGCTGACCAGCCATCCAGGTCAGGGATAAAGAGTGGGACTAACTGTCCGGGATGCCAGATTAGAATTTCAGTGCTAAAACTGGGAAAGTTCAAGGCAAACTGTGATGCATTGGTTACCCTAGCCACCAACAAGTGACTGTCTGCACTATCATAGCTCTCAAACGTCTTTTAAAACTGGGGAAATTAAGTTACTAGCAGGTTACTAAGTCATATGGGAAGTCCAAGGAAGATAAGCAGCCTATTGTGAAGAATAAATACCTTAGAAATATCCAGTGGAAGATTGCCAACATACACCTCTGTCTCTCTTTTCTTGAATCCTAAGAAGAAAAACAGCATTAAATGGCAGGCATACATATGGTTAGAGGATTCAGAGGAGTCAGAACACATAAGTCACTTTTTGTATTTCTTCCTTTTTTTTCTTTTTCTTGAGACAGAGTCTTGCTCTGTCACCCAGGCTGGAGTGCAGTGGTATGATCATGGCTCACCCACTTGACCTCCCAGGTCCACGCAATTTTCCCACCTCAGCCTCACAAGTGGCTGGGACTACAGGCACATGCCACCATAACTGGATAATTTTTTTTTTTTTTGGTAGAGACAGGGTCTCTCTATGTTGCCCAGGCTGGTCTCAAATTCTTGGGCTCAAGCAATCCTCCTACCTCAGTCTCCCAAAGTCCTGGGATTACAGGCGTGAGCCACTGTACCTGGCTTCACTTTTTCTTCAATGTTAAAATATTCCCATGCACATACACCCCTACAAACATCCCCCCACCCCTGTGAACACTGAATGGCTATACTGTACCCCATCATTCAGCAATACTTATCAATATTAAGGAGTGGTCCATGATAAGTGCTGGCCGTGCATATCCCTGCCTTCCCAGCAGGGGATCACTCTGCAGGGACCTAGAGCCATGGGCACACCAGGAATCCAGCACTTTCAACGAGAGAGGTATTATGAAGTATTTCAGGACCCATGGGGTTGTGCTTCCCGAGTTAACACTAAGCTGAGCGTGGAGAGCATGCAGGGGCCCAGGGAAATGCAGGAGGGAGGCTGAAGGGAATCCAGGCAGAGGGAACAGCCCATGCCAGGACATGGAGATACGAAAAAGCTCAGCACATTTGGGAAATTGCTCATAGCCAGGACTAGGTGCCAGGTGGATTGCACACTGCATGCAGTGAGCGGTGAGAGAGGAGGCTAGAAAGGCAGGTGAGGCCAAACTATGAAATAATGAAAGGCTGTACCACAGCAGTCACAGTTTATTCCACTGGCTGGGTGATATGGGTGAGGGCTGTAACCAGTTGGGGGGTGTCAATAGACCTGGGTTTCAGAAAGATCACTTTGGAGATGGGAGAGGGAAAACTGGAAAAAGGCACAAATGAAACAGAAGCACGGGGTTAGGAGCAGCAGGTGCACCAGTGAGTAAGGGTCTGCATCGCAGCAGTGGCAGGCGCCACATCCACTATGAGACAGGAAACATGGTGGCTGACTGGAGGAAGAGCAGAATCTAGGCAGATCCCAAGTTTCACATTGAACAGAAACTGGGCAGACTGGGAACCATTAACTGGAATCCAAGTTGTAGGATGAGAGTCCCAGCACCAGTGAATCCCCCAGCCTAACTTACCTGGAGATTTCTGCTCCTCCAACACTCCATTCCTCCCAAACAGTTTAGCAGAGAGTTGGGTGTGACTACTGTTCCAGGACCTGTCAAATACAGGTGTCAGCATCCAACCTTCCAAGCTCAGACTCCGACAAAAGGAAACATGTGCCAGGCATAAGCAGATGGGCCTTGCATAAACCTCCATTCCCCTTCCCGACCAAGGGTTTCCCTTCCTCCTCCCAGAATCAGTTTCCAAGCCAGGAAGCCCTCCACTGGACCTTTTAAATCACTAACAGTTAAAGTATACTCAGGGTTAGGATCGACTGGCAAGAGATGCCAGGGGTGACTCTTAAGACTGGGGCATGGTGAGACAGGAATGGGAGAAAGAGAAGGCTGGGGGATGGAGCGAGACCTGCTCATCAGCAAAAGGAAGGGACTTACATGCTGCAGTTGCTTTCCAACGGGATCTCCTGCAAAGCCAACCGGCCAGTTAGAGGAATGCCAGGACAGTACACCATCATATAACCACTGAATAGGTACTGTGGTAAGCAGAATAATGCCCCCCCAACTAAAAGTGGTCCACATCCTAATCCCTAGAACCTATATTCGATTTCACGGCAAGGTTGCAGATGGAGTTAAGGTTGCTCATCAACTGACTAAAACGGGGCTGGCACGGTGGCTCACGCCTGTAACCCCAACACTTTGGGAGGCCGAGGCAGGTGGATCACCTGAGGTCAGGAGTTCGAGACCAGCCTGGCCAACATGGCGAAACCCTGTCTCTACCAAAAATACAAAAATTAGCTGGGTGTGGTGACAGGCACCTGTAATCCCAGCTACTCAGGAGGCTGAGGCAGGAGAATTGCTTGAACTCAGGAGGCAGAGGTTGCAGTGAGCTGAGATTGGGCCACTGCACTCCAGCCTGGGCGACAGTGAGACAACGTCTCAAAAAAAAAAAAAAGAGAGAGAGAGAGATGTGACAACAGAAACAAAGTTAAAGTGATGTGATATGAGAAGGACTCTACTACTGTTGTTGGCTTTGAAGATGGAGGAAAGGGCCCCAAGCCAAGGAATGCTGGCAGCCTGTAGAAGCTGGAAAAGGCAGGGAAATGGATTCTCCAACTAAAGCCTCCAGAAGGAACACAGCCTTGTTGAAACCTTGATTTTAGCCCACTGAGACATGTGTCAGACTTGTGACTTACAGAGCTATGGGATAATATTTGTGTTGTTCAACCCACTAAGGTTGCAGTATTTTGTTATGAAAGCAAATCGAAAACTAATCCAGATAGCATGGGCAACTTTAAAACCACACACCGCTCTGCACAGTGGCTGGCCTGTGGAAAGAACAGAACTTTTGGAGTTAGATGCATCTGTGAGTCCAGCCCAGAGACCTTGGGCAAATTTCATCTGTCAAATCAGAATCAAAACACCCATGTCATAGATCATGGCAGTGAAGTGAGATACTACACTTGAAGTATTTGCCATGTGTCAAGAACTCAATAAATGGTAGCTATTGTGTTTATTTTTATGGTTTTTATGGGCACTTTCCTACAATTCCGTGAGTATTATCTTCCCATTTTACAGATGAGAAAACCAAAGCTCAAGGATATCAGGGGATTTTATAAAATTATAAAAGACACTGAGGTAACTCAGTCCTGTGATTCCAAAGCATTGGTTCTCTTTCTACAGATAACAAGGCTGTCAAAGTCATTTCAAAGGGATTTTTTTTTCCTATACTTTAGGGAAAACATAAATTAAAACATTAAATTTTAAAATAAAACAGTAACTCTTCTCTAAATTATTCCCAGCTGTGGGAGGGAACAACCATTTTAGCTACAACCAATTCTAAATAGAACTAAAAGTAGTTCAGATAATTAAAAGACAGGTATGGATGGATAAAAATGGAGAGGGAGATTTATGGGCAAAATCAGAGATACAGGATGTTAGTCCCAGTTCCTGGTAATCTCTGGAAAAGCCTATGGGATTCTGAAACAGAACAGGCACTGAGACCTCCCAAGCCAAGGCCCGGCATAAATCTGTCCAAGATGCCTTTAAGGCCTGCTGGGTACTATGCTAAGCAGCTAATACACATTCTCATTTAATCCTCACTCAAACTCTAAGAGGGAGACATTGTTAACCCATTTTACAGATGAAGTCCCGGAGATGCAGAGATGATAACCTAGTATTTGGCCAAGATCACTTAGTATCCATGCTCACAAATGGGAGAAGCCTGTTTTTGTTAATCCAAACCATATGACCATATGATTCCAAAGTCCTGAGTTTCCTTCCAATCTATTGTTTAGTCTGGAGAAGTAACCTATTTGTGTAGGTTTTTTTTGTTGTTGTTGTTTGTTTTTTTTTTTTGTTTTTGAGACAGGGTCTCACTCTGTCGCCCAGGCTGGAGTGCAATGGTGCGATCTCGGCTCACTGCAACCTCTGCCTCCCACATTCAAGCAATTCTCCCACCTCAGCCTCCCAGATAGCTGGGACTACAGGCACGCGCTACCACGACGGCTAATTTTTGTGGTTTTAGTAGAGATGGGGTTTCACCATGTTAGCCAGGCTTTGTGTTTTTAAAAAGACCTAAAGAATACATAAGGAGCTCTTACAACTCACCAACAAAGACAACAAATAAACCGATTAAAAAGTGAGCAAAGGATCTGCTAGACATTTCTCTGGAGATATACAAACGGCCAATAAGCACATGAAAAGATGCTCTGCATCTTTGGCCATTAGGAAAATGCAAATCAAAACCACAATGATAACACTTCATATCAATCAGGGTGGCTAAAAGCAAGAGATACAGATAACATCCTCTATCTCTAACAAGTATTGAGGACATGAAGAAACAGGAGCCCTCATATTGCTGGTAGGAATGTAAAATGGTGCAGCTACTTTGGAAAAGTTTGGCAGGCTCTCAAAAAATTAGACAGGGAATTACCATATGACCCAGCAAGTCCACTCCTGGGTAACTATTCGAGAGAAATTCAAATATGTGTCCACACAAAGACTTTTCCACAAATATTCATAGTAGTGTTGCTTATAATAGCCAGAAAGTGAAAACAATCCAAATATCCATCAACTGATGAATGAATAAAGTGCAGTATAGCAATACAATAGAATATTATTTGGCAATATAAAACGAATCAAGTAGTAATACATGCTATACAACCTGGATGAATCTGAAAAATGATGCTAAGGGAAAGAAGGCCACATACTGCATGATTCCACTTCTCTGAAAAGTCCTGAATAGACAAATCTACATAGACAGAAAATAGATTAGTGGCTGTCTAGGATTGGGGAGGTGGAGAGGGAAATGAGGAGTGACTGCTAATTGACGGGAGATTTGGGGGTGATGGAGATGTTCTAAAATTAGATTGTTGCGATGGTTGTACTGTAAACACACCAAATATACTGAAAACACTTGAGGTACACACTTAAAACAGGTGAATTTTATGGTATGTGAATTATATCTCAATAAAGCTTTAAAAAAAATGTCAATACGCATTTTCAAGAACATCAGTATGAGCACGCATTTCTTTATTTTAGCTTTCCCACCTCACAAACCACCACCCACACAAATGAGGCCGTCCACAGTTGCGATCATTCTGTTTCCATCGTATATGAGGACTCAGTGTTGGTCAGCCCCTGCAGCACATTTAGTTTGCTGAACTAAAAGATTTCCGTTCAGTAAACTAAGTTTAAATTTCTTTTTTTAAACCAGAAAGGTGTTTTTTTTTTTTTGTCTTTTTGAGAAGGAGTCTCGTGTTGCCCAGGCTGGAGTGCAATGACTTGATCTCAGCTCACTGCAACCTGTGCCTCCCGGGTTCAAGCGATTCTCCTGCCTCAGCCTCCTGAGTAGCTGAAACTATAGGCGCGCACCACCACGCCCGGCTAATTTTTGTATTTTTAGTAGAGACCAGGTTTCACCATGTTGGCCAGGCTGGTCTCGAACTCTTGACCTCAGATGA
Organism: Nomascus leucogenys; assembly: GCF_006542625.1. Taxonomy (NCBI): domain Eukaryota; kingdom Metazoa; phylum Chordata; class Mammalia; order Primates; family Hylobatidae; genus Nomascus; species Nomascus leucogenys. Next base: position 46,727,817 of record NC_044392.1, read on the forward strand.
TCTGCCCGCCTCCGCCTCTCAAAGTGCTGGGATTACAGTCGTGAGCCACCGCGCCCGGCCTCAGAAAGTTTTTAAAGGGCTTTGAAGAGAGGGAGGAATGGCAGAGGCGTCTTTTCCCATAAAGTGGCCACAGTTCTGCATACGGCGCTCCCCGCCTGCACAAATCCGGACTAGGAGGGCCGCTCTCACCCGGCGCGAGCTAGCGACGGCCCCGCGGGAACGGCGACCCCTTTCCCCCTTCCATCGGGACTGAGGGCGTTTTCCATGGCTGCCTGCCGACGCCCCTCCCTCCCTCCCTCCCAACCCTCGCCTGGCAGCCCGGGACCTGAGGCCGACAAGCCATACCTCGTCTCGCGGGCCACGCGCGTCCACCTGCGATCGCGACGCCCAGCCTTCGCGCCTTCTCCCTCCGCGCTCCGCCCCCTCAGAGCCTGGGGGCACGGGGCGGGGCTTGCCAGCAGCCAATCCCCGGCGGCCACGGCGGGAAGAGCCTCGCGGAGCCCAGGACCGTGTGCCAGCGAAGAGTAACGGAACTAGCGCAGAAGCTGGCGACCGTTGTCCCTGCACCCGGACCTCGGCCCGCAACCTCTGCCCTACCGCCAAAAATAACGTTTGCAGAAAGAGTGGAGCGGAGTGGGTGGGCGAGGGGCGCCTGGCGCTGTGCGGGACAAGGGGCTTCCTTCCTGGGGGTGAGGGGCGCACGTGACACTCCTGGGCGCGTGTGAAGGCAGCGCCCGGCCGAGACCCGCTCCGTTCAGACGCGGGCTGTCGGCGGCAGTAGGGGGCTCTCTGCTCAGTGGGGCGCGGCCGATCCGCACGTGCGGCCGCCGCCCCTTTCTCCCGAGCTCGCAGCCCGGGACCCGCCTCTGCCATGGCGCTCACCCCGCCGCCCCCAGCTCTGGGCAGGAGGTGGCGGAGCTGGGAGGCGCCAGCCGCGGAGGGGAGGGGCGCGCGGCGTTGATGGGCCGCCCGCCGTCCGTCCACCGTCTGTCGCGGCGCCGGGGACACTCCCGCCGCCTCCGCTCGGTCCTCTCTGGTCCCTGGGAGCGTGGGCTGGGCCGCAGGGGGCTTCCGTGGGCCTGGCCTCTCCCACCGCGGGAGGAAAGAGCAGGGGGAAGCCCCCAGCGCCCGCCGCCTCCGAGAGAGCCACGGTGTCCTCGGGCCGGGCAGGCGTTGAAGACGAGCCCGGGCGGGGCCCCCCGCGCGTCGTGCCTGTCGCCTGCCGTGTCCGGAGCAGAGGCTAGCGCCCGCCCGCTCGGCGCCCCGAGCCGTAAGAACCCCACCCTGCCGGGCGTGGGCGACGGCCGGCCCGGGGCGAGCAGAGCAGCCGTCGCGGGGCCTCGCCGCGGCCTCCAGCTCCCCATTCACGGGGAATGCAGTGGCCCCCGACCCCTGGCGCCTCTGCGTGTCTGGGCTGGGCCTCCACGCTCGCCTGCTCCACGGCCGCGACGCTCGTGGGCCAAGCCTGCCGGGGCCCCCTCATGGCGGCCAAGTGGTTCAAGGAGTTCCCCCTGAACCTGAAGACCGTGTCGGAGCGGGCCAAGCCCGGGGGCGGCGGCGGCAAACTGCGCAAGAACTCGGAGGCGGGCGGCGCTGGGCCGGGTCCCGGCAAGGGCCGCAAGAACTCGGCGGCCGAGCTGGGGAGCGGCAGGGCCGGCGTCGGCCCCAAGGACAGCCGGCTGTCCCGCGACAGCCTGCAAGGTCTGATTCAGGCCGCCGCGGGCAAGGGCCGCAAAAACTCCCGGGCCATGGAGGAGGAGCCCCACCGGGGTGCGACCAAGAGCTCGGGCTGCAGCACCTACATCAACAGGCTCATCAAGGTGGACACTCAGGAGAAGAACGGGAAGAGCAACTACCCCAGCAGCAGTAGCTCCAGCTCCAGCTCCTCTTCCTCCGCGTCCTCTTCCCCTTCCTCCCTGGGGCCCGAGCTGGACAAGGGCAAGATTATTAAGCAGCAAGACACGGTAAGAATACAGCCTCCCTTGGACCACCTCTCAGTCGGAGGGGAGCCCTGGGCACCTGCTAAGCCCTAGGCTTCTCTAGACCTAAGAGGCAGTGAGGATAGGTTTCCTAAGGTCTTTTCTCCCGCCACCATTTGGGACCTCCTAAGTGGCCATTTAAAATTCTTAGACTGTTTTTTAATTCTTGAAAAATTCTTATTCTAGAGGTGGGGAGCTTTGCAGAAATGTACTAGCCATTAAATTTTGTTAGCAGTTTAGAAGAGTCGTTGAATGAGATATTCCTGTTTGGTTACATTTGACCCGTTTATAGATGTGGCTCATTTTAATTTTGATATTCAGGGGAATTGCAAAGCTAGACTTGTGTGTGACTTTTATGCCTCTTGAGCATAAAGAATGATAACCTCTGAAGTGTATAGGTATGCATTTCAAAGCTTCAGGAAATGAGTTGATCGACAGTCTTCTCCACTGATTTGGAAGTTCCATCATTTTCTGCAGTTCCACCGAGTAAAGGGCTCCTCGGAGCTTCAGCAAATCTCCAAGACTGCTGCCCTTTCATTCATTCCATGGGCATTTGTTGTGCAGCAGCCATATGAGAAAAGGGGCACAGGGCATTAAGGGCTGTGGAGGATGCAGAATATGACAAGGAAATGCTCTCAAGGAAATTACAGATGAGAAGAGAGGGTGTTTCCTGCGACGGACACACTGGAGGTTTTATGGGTGCTGTCCAATGTGGAAAAGTTAAGAAAAGGTGTGTGAACATAGGAAGGGACTCCCTCCATTCTTGCTGAGATGAGTTGGTCTGATCTGGTTGCTTTTATCTTCTCTCCGATGTGAAAGGGGGAGAGAGAAGAGCTCAAATCGAGATTTCAGACTCTGGTCCAGGCAATCACTTCCTAACATGGGAGCTTTAATTTTCTTTTGTCCAGGCTTCAAACATGCTACCTCCCTGGTTGAAGTCAAGAGCCCATAATCCATGCTATGTATGTCTGCATTGGGCACTTCTGTTCATTCTTCCATTCATTTTTTCATGCTGTAAATACGGCATGCCCACCCTGAGCCAGGCACTGAGTGGAGAGCTGTGTAAAGATGGACGGGGACCCAGCTCATATGTTATTCAGTGGTCCACCTGACTGTGTGACTAGATCACAAGCACCTTGAAGCCAAGGGCTCACTGTATCTTGCAACTGTGGTACACATGGTGGGTAGTCAAAAATGGATTAAGTGAATGGCAGTCGCAGTCACAGTCCCTTGCAGTGGTTGTCTGGTTATTTTTATGGTTGTCACTTCTGGATGTCTGAGGTTTCTGAGGCTATTTCCAGGCTGTTTCCTCCTCTTCGCTTCTCCTCATGTATCTGAATTCTCACCAACTCCAGTGTTACTTCTAAAGTCTTTGGATAATGTAACGGAGGTTGTGGAGCAAGGCCTGGAGCTTCCTCCCTGAGAAGGATCCCCTAACCTCTGGTGTTGTCACCCATATTGTCACATACCACCTCCTCAGGTGCCTTCTATTTTTGGAAAGACAGATGCTTTCTGACACAAAATAGGGGATCCCAGATAGGGATCAAAACCCTATCTGGTCTGTAGCCTGTGACAGTCAGTTCGGCTGTGAATTACTGAACGTAGAACACCTACAATACTGTTTAGTACTGACCTACTTCTCATCTATGAAGCCTGTGTCTTTGGAGCTGTGATCCACTCCTTGAGGACAGGAAGCATGTCTTGGGTTTATTTTGACTCTCTCACAGTGCCTAGCCAGTACTGGTGGATGACTGACTGACTCATTATAACTGTACTGCTCAGCTGATTGGAGTTTAAAAAACTCAATTCATAAAGGGTATGTGGTAAAGCCACATACCCTTTATGCTGTAAAGCCACAGGTACCCTTCACTCCCCACATCCACCCCTGCCACCTTCTAACCCAGAAAATGTTTTATTGCTTGGAGAAATAAAGGGAGGTATAAAGAGCCTTGGGGATAAGTGAAAGAGTTTAGATGAGTTGTTGCAAATCAACTATACAACCAAAAAAACACAGGTGTTTGTCTAACTGGGACACATGATCAAGTGCAAAAGCTATCTGGAACTGGTTATAGAGATTTTGACCTCTTTGGATGTGCAGGAGATGTCAGTAGCCATTTTGATAACATTGCCATTTTGGTATATCGTGGCCCTTAGCAACTGTCCTCTCTTGTTCTTTTACAGGTCATCATTTTAGAAGACTATGCTGACCCTTATGATGCCAAACGGACAAAGGGTCAAAGGGATGCAGAGAGAGTCGGAGAGAACGACGGTTACATGGAACCATATGATGCACAGCAAATGATAACAGGTTTGTAAGCAGGCTCTGCAGAATAGAGACTGAAATCTCACACTCAGTGAGTGTTGTAATATAGTAACCGGTGTCTATTGGGGAAGAGGGATAAAGCAATTTAACCAGATCCTGCTGACTTGAAGAAACAGAAATTAGACCCCAAACTAATGTCGGACTATCTAGGTAATTTCCTGTATGATTTAGTATCCTTCAGAGTTTTAGAATTTACAGGAGTCTTCAAAGTTTTTCTAGTTCTATGCTAGATGACATTTATGAGTGCAGATCTGCTCAGAATATGATGTTCAATTTTAACATGATTACATACATTTTGGGGCCACTTTCAGATGCTTTAACATTCATAATGGGAGTCATACATTTTACCAAGAAGCAAATATATACTTAAGGGATTTTAATCTATTAAAAAATATAAGCATTGCCAGGCGCAGTGGCTCATGCCTATAATCCCAGCACTTTGGGAGAGAGGCGGGCAGATCACATGAGGCCAGGAGTTTGAGACCAGCCTGGCCAACATAGTGAAACTCCATCTCTACTAAAAATACAAAAATTAGCCAGGTGTGGTGGTGCACACCTGTAATCCCAGCTATTTGGGAAGCTGAGGCACAAGAATCACTTGAACTAGGAAGGAGGAGGTTGCAACAAGCCAAGATTGCGCCACTGCACTCCAGCCTGGGCAACAAAGCAAGACCCTGTCTCAAAAAGAAAAAAAAAAAAAAGGCCAGGCGCGGTGGCTCACACCTATAATCCCAGCACTTTGAGAGGTCGAGGTGGGCAGACCACCTGAGGTTGGGAGTTCAAGACCAGCCTGACCAACATAGAGAAACCCTGTCTTTACTAAAAAAAAAAAAAAAAAAAAAACAAATTAGCCAGGCATGGGACGCACGCCTGTAATCCTAGCTACTCAGGAGGCTGAGGTAGGAAGGAGAATTGCTTGAACCTCGGAGGCGGAGGTTGCAGTGAGCCAAGATTGTGCCATTGCACTCCAGCCTGGGCAACAAGAGTGGAACTCCATCTCAAACAAAAAACAAACAAAAACTGCAAACATGATGTGATTCTGTATTTTGTAGTAGAAGACTTTCTCAACAAGTTCTACAATATTGGAGCCAAAAATTTAATTACTAAGCAGTAATTATCAATTACTGCTGGCGGGGTACAGTGGCTCACGCCTGTAATCCCAGCACTTTGAGAGGCCTAGGTGGGCAGATCACCTGAGGTCGGGAGTTCAAGATCAGCCTGACCAACATGGAGAAACCCCGTCTCTACTAAAAATATAAAAAATTAGCCGGGCATGGTGGTGCATGCCTGTAATTCCAGCTGCTCGGGAGGCTGAGGCAGGGGAATCGCTTGAACTCGGGAGGCAGAGGTTGCGGTGAGCCAAGATCATGCCATTGCACTCCAGCCTGGCCAACAAGAGGGAAACTCTGTCTCGAAAAAATAAAAAAAAAAGAAAAGAAAAAAATCATTGCCATAAACCAAGCCATTCAAGGCAAACCACCTAAAACCAAAGACTAATCTTGTGACTTTTCAAGTCAGAACAATTCCAATTTGTGAGCTAAGCAGTCACTTTGTCATTCTTAGTGTCACACTTTTCCCTTTTAGTCATAATTCTCTTAAGTTGATGTAAATGATACTTAAATAAAAATAATGTAGATTTGTGAACTTTATGTATTCACCTAGTTTTCCGTAAACAGTCTTCCATCCATAATGAGAAATGTAATTGCTGAGTGCTGACTCAAGGGAGCCTTATTTGAATCTTGTGGGTTTCATGCCTGGGAGGAGTAACTGGTCCCTCATGAAAGACTTTGTCTCTTCTGTTTAGAACAGATTGAAGAGCTGTCGAGCTCAGGTTCTGTAAGTATAGTCTCAGAAGAGTTGAGCAGAGAGTAGCGGCAGCACACTGGAAGGGCCAAGACAGTCTTCAGAATGAAAACGAGCTGGAACAGGAAAGCCTGGCTCCGCTTCCTGCTTCTCTGCTTACAGAGATAAGGCCCTCCGTGTGGGGAGGGTGTACCCTGGCCAGGCTGTGACCCTGAAGGTCACTGGACTGTGACCCCTAATGAAATCTGTGAATGAAAGGAAGTGAAAATGAACTGTCAGAGTTTTAAAAAACATCAGAGCCTTGAAAGGAATAGGGAAAAAGATTTACTTTTACATAAAATTGAGGAAAAGGATTTTCTTAAAAAAAAAAAAAAGTTTTATGCTTAATTGTGATTCACCTTTCTTTGTCCTTGGGTTTTTATTCTTATATTTCTCTTTAACCAAAGTAGGTAGTGTTTATACTGTACATCTGTTTATTTAGAGAGCTGCACTGATCAGAGGGAATGTGCTGTGATTTTATAAAAATGAATATAATTTTGGGGTTTTTTTTGTTTGTTTTTTTCATGTAATTCCCACAAGAGCTCTGTAAGCTAGGGGACTACAGTGCTGTCCCCCTTGTGACAGGGTGACAAAAAACAAGATCAAAGGGATTTGGGCTTGCCTGTGTTAAGGAGACGTTTTAAGAGACAGAGCAGGAATTAGCACCCGGATCTCCCACTCCACATTGAGTGGTCTGCCCCTGACACCACATGGCGTTCAGGACACACTTGAAATGCTGTATGCAAAACCACTGTAAACTTCACCCATAAGTGAGGCACCTTTCCACTCAACCAAGAATATTATCTTCAAAAGTCAAAATTGTCCAACATGGAATAAATGTAATAATAATCGCTAGCGTTTAATATTTGAGTGTGTATTAAGTTCCATGCCCTGTTTTAAACAATTTCTGAAAATAAATTCATTTAGGAATACAAAATTAGTATATTCAGTTGGCAAATAAATTCAAATTTATTAAAAATTCAAATTACTAACTTTACAATCTAGTGATCTAAGTATACTTTGCTCTTAACTTTAAAAAAGTTGTATTCATGGATTTTAAAGTTTCTTCATTTAGAATATATATCACAAAGCACCTTCTCAATCAGTGTAGAGACTCTACCTCTTATTCTACCGGTAGGTTACAAGCTGGACAGAATAACAGGAAGTGAGTTTATCGGAAGCTAGAAATAAAAGATTTGCTGCTGGGCTTTTGTTTTTTGTTTTTTAAACCTTTTACTTTTTTATTCAGTTTGATCCTTGTGTACCTGATTGTCAAATCCAAGTTCGGAAATTTCCCGTCTTTCTTGAGAAATGATAAGAGTTTTTTTTACTTGTTTCAGCATTTCTGAAGATGGAAAGGATTTTAATGAACACAACTGAACTGTGGAGTGGTTAAATCTGTGTTGCCATTCTCTGCATTTCCTTTTTTCTACTGGTGAAATGGGAATTACAGGCCTGGTTTTAACAATATCTTGGGCGTATAGAATACTGCCCATATGTTGTTTTAGAATACCCAACAAATATTTCTTGGGGGTTTATTTATTATGTACTAGGCCCTGTCCTGAGCTCTGGGCATACAGGAAACAAGACCCACATGATTTCTGCCCTTGGACCTCACAGCCTAAGGGGGAAACAGACCTAACACCAGCAAAGAAGATAAGTCATTGAAAAGCATGATAAGTGCCATGAAGTTGAGAATAGGAGCCAGCATCTACCTCAGGGGCAAAGGAAGCTGAGAGAAGCCCATGGCTTTCCTGTGGCCAAATCGCTATGGGACCCAGGCTTCCTGGGTCCCCCCAAAAGTTTGCTCTTAACTTTTAAAAGTTAAGAATTTATGAATTTATGAGTAAATTATCACTGAGATTTATCCAAAGGATTGTTCATAAAAAGATATGACTGAATACAAGGCAATATTAATATAAACCTCTGTTATTTTTCTGCTAAATTCACAGGAACATTTTAACTAAATATTCTAGCTAAAATATTTAGCTAAATATTTGGCAGAAATATTCTACATAATCTAGCATTAGGAGTTTTAGCCACTGCTTTGGAACGTTAGCATCGGACAGGTCTTTAAAAGTTCCCATTGGCTAGTTAGCATGAGGATTCTTTCTGCAGTTGACGTCATACAGCTGTAAACTGAGAGCTTACTAGGTACCAGCCTGGCCAAATTACCTCACTAAATCTTGCAACAACCCTGTAAAGTGTTTTGTTTGTTTGTTTTTTGTTGTTTTTTTTTTTGAGACGGAGTCTCACTGTGTCGCCCAGGCTGGAGTGCAGTCGTGCAATCTCAGCTCACTGCAATCTCTACCTCCCGGGTTCAAGTGATTCTCCTGCCTCAGCCTCCCAAGTAGCTGGGATTACAGGCGCCTGCCACCACACCTGGCTAATTTTTGTATTTTTCTTGGAGACGGGGTTTCACCATGTTGGTCAGACTGGTCTCGAACTCCTGGCCTCAAGTGATCCTCCTACCTCGGCCTCCCAAAATGCTGGGATTGCCAGCCACAAAGTGAGCCACCATGCAAGTGGATTTCTTTATACAGCTGAGGAAACCTAGGTTCAGAAAGATTAAATAATTTGTCCAAATTACACAACTGAAAATACCGTGTCATTCAGCAAGCTGTGGTTTTAGCTTTTGAGCTCCAGTAAAAGATTATTTTTAAAATTTTATTTTTACTTCCAAATGATTTTGTTGGTTTGTTTAAATAGTCAGATCTAAAAGAGAACCTCACTGTTCGAGTCTCCATTTAAAAAAAAAAAAAAAAAACTATTGTCTCCATCTGGCCAGGCCCAGTGGCTCATGCCTGTAATCCTAGCACTCTGGGAGGCCAAGGTGGGAGGATCCGTTGAGGCCAGGAGTTCAAGGCCAACCTTGCCAACATAGTGAGACCCCATCTCTAAAAAAAAAGAACTATTATGTCCATCTTTGCCTATGATTTAAACAGAAAAAACCTATTATGGAAAAAAGTGCAAATGAAGACTGGTTTTGATTTAATTGGTCTTTATTCTCCTTGCTAAATTTCAGGGTTTCTGAATTGTACCTGCTTTTGTTCAGATGTTTAGATTTATTCAATAAGAAAACATTAAAGTAATTTTAAAAGCTTGAGCACTGATCAAAGATGTGAGTAAAAAATTGCCGAACAGCCCTGTTTCTGATTCCAGGAGGAAAATAGAGTCTTAAGAGGCTCCAAGTTTAATGTTTTGGAAACATGAAGTGGGTTAAAATGGATTAGGGGAAAAAGCACATTATTTGGAAATTGGAATTAACATTTTACATGAAATCATTTGAGCATAAAGCATGGACTCTGGAGTTGGTAATAATTGGCCTCACCATAACTACTGCATGACTGTGGCTTCCGTGTATTCACCTGTGAAAATGGGGTAACACATCTGTCACTGCCTTAGTGAGACATCAGTGAGATTCTGGGCATAATACACCTAGCAGGTGTATACCTAGTCAATACAGCCATGAGTTAGACACTCCAGAGACAATTCTATTTCCAGAGAGCATTCTGGACCATATAGGGCAATACTTATTGCTAACTACAATTAATTTAGTAAAAGAAAATCTTAGTCTTCTGCTAAGACTTTCTTGTTTTTGTGTTTTCATGTGAATGGCATAATTACCTGCAGCGAGTTGGGGATTGAGAAGGGAAAATTTTTGGCCCCTATGATGTTTCACACCAACCAACTGAGTGTTTTTAGTAGGTGCAGGTCAGCCCTGAGCTTCAGCCCCAGGCTGCAAATGAGTGTTTATCTGCTGCCGGTCCCCTGCATTCTGTTGTCTCCTGTGGTAAATGGCCTCTATCGGCAGCCAGGGTGTAGCTTCCTCTTGCCATTTCCTCCTTCTCAGGCTCGTTTCCTCTTGGAGCCAGCTCTGCACGTCAGGGGCTATTCTCCCTGCAGGAAGGGTCGGCTTGCAGCCCCACGATTGTTTCTGTTTCTATGGCGCCTCAGGTTTGGGGGCAGCCAGGTGTTGGAATGGACTGGAAGGTTACTCCCCTTGAAGGGGTGGTGGTGGTGGGGAGGGGAGGCCTGTGCTCAAGCCCTTTCTTCCCCTAATTAAACATTGTTTCAAAAGATGATGGCAGTTTGCAGATTTTGCCTAATCCCAGGACCCTGCAAGAAAGCATTCTCAACTCTATGCTTTGTGTATCTCCCAGAACTCTAAGTGTGGGGAGACTGTCTCAATAGAAGGACCTCATTGCAAAAGTAAAAACTCAAACGCATGTGTAATAAGAACTCAAGATTCTAATCACTATACATCATTTTATTTTATTTTATTTTAGGGGAGGTGAGCTGGAAGGCCCGGTGGGAACACTGCCCGTCCACCCTGTACATCATTTTAATCCAAATGTATTGAAATGTCCTTGTGAGCAGGGCTCCTTCTGTCTTAAGGTTGGAATCACCTCTTTTTCCTTTTAGTTTAGCTGGGGCAGAATTGCAGCGAGGACCTTGGGAAAGGGTTTCCCCAGCCTGTGCCAGATGGTCTCAGTGTAAACTATGATTAGAAACCTAAAAATTCTATTCTATATTCATCCTTTGAACTCCTTTGTGTTTTCTGCTTCCCTTTTCTTAGTTCTTTAGAAAAGTTCCTTTTAAAAAAATTACAGCCTTGTCTTAATTGAACCAAGAACAGAGTATGTTTTTGTTTACATAGCTCTGTTTAGAGTAAGCAATGAAGAAGAAAAGCTGTAGGATTGAGAGTCCAGGGACTCAGGAGATGCAGCTCTGACCTCAGACAACCCCAGATACCTGGCCTGGCCTGGGGGTGGGGGCCAAGGACAGTTCTTCGGACTCTACATTCTGATGTGGAAGTTGTAGACACAGGCAGTACCTTTCTCCTCAGGATGGGGCTAGCAATGACAGATAGGCTCCGGAGCACAAGGAACCAAGATGGAGACTGTGGGCACCCAGGAGGTGTGGAAGTGGTTCTCAGGTTTAGCTGCTCTTTAGAATCACCTGGGGGATTTTTACACTCTGACTCCCACACTGCACCCCAGACTAATCCAATCCGAACCTCTGGTGGTTAAAGCAGTGTGTGTTAAAGCCCGCGGGTGATTTCAGTGAGCTGTCCCTGCACAGAATTTGAGACAGCTGCTGACAGCCCCTAGTCAGCAGAGAACTATAACCTCAGCCTATACCTAAGTTTTGCACTTTTGAATTTGGTGTCCTGATTTTAATAACGTTTCCCTTATTTGTTGCCCTCTTTTTGTTATAGAGGTCTTAATGAGTCAGTGGCATTTCTCCACGGACCATCCCCACACCTGTTTTGAAGTTACAGATAGAAAGTTTTTCCACCCATTGTGTCTGTGGCCCTGCGGTCTTGTGAGCCTCTTCCTCTTCACCTGACCTTTCAGCCTTCTTTGCTGGCACCTCCTTCCAGCCACCCTTAACTGAAGGAGTCCCAGATTCTGCCTTTGATCCTCTCTCGTTTTCAATCTGCCGTCCTTTTCTCTTGTGATTGCTTTCATTCTCACAGTATTCACAACGATCCATTTGTTAACCCCTTGACATATTCCTCCAGATCCACACTGTCACTTCCCTGGAGACATTCTAGCGTTCCCTCCCCTCCCTCTCTCCTCCCATCCATCCATCCAATCATTATTTAGCACAACGATATGTCCTACAGTAATAAACAAGATGTGGTGGTCTCTGCCCTGGCAGACTCCATCAAATTGAAAATACAGACGCATCAACATATAAATGGATGCAGTGGGAGAAGAGCAGGGTGAGAGTGGGTTGGTCCAGTCGTGGCACCTGATTAACTCTGTGGGGCATCAGAGAAGAAGGTGGGCAGGAAAGGCTTCTCCGGAGAGGAGAAGATGCTGAGTTAGATTGTAAAGGATTGCAAGATCACCAGGATACCGGTGGGCTCAAGACAGTATAGTATGCAGGGAACTGCAGAAGTTCAACTTGGTCAGAGCAAACAGTTGGATTATGGGGAGATGGGGCAGGGTAGTGTTGAGAAATTGGGGAGAAAGACAGTGACCTTCTCGTGTAAGCCTCCCATGCCGTTCTGAGTGTTCTTCACTTCTTAAGCAGACAGTCGGGAGCTTATGAGGTGTTAAGAGATGAGATATCTGCACATAGAAAGTTCCTCTTTGACTATGACCAAGTAAAGGATGGCTTGAAGGCTTCCTGATGGGCATTTAGAAGAGCCACAAAATGACGTTTCTGTTGGTGTATAATATAGACTCTATATCACCAGCTCTGGTTGTCCAGACTCCAGCCATCTCTAACTCTACCTGGCAAGGCTCCTTGACCCCAGGCTGCTCACCACCCTGTACTGCTAGTTTGTTTCACTGTGGCTGGTTGGCTGGTTAGCTAGCTAGTGGTTGGTTGGTTTGCATATGGTTTTTTCCATCTATTTTTATGCCCCATTTCAGACTATACCTTTCTGATTTACTCTATCCTGTACACCATGGTTAGAGTTATCTTCCAGTGAAACAGAAATATAATTGTTATTCCCTACTAAAATAAATAAATAAATAAATAACCTTATAATGGTTTTGTTTTACATGCACAACCATCTAAACTTTGTGTTGTTACTTTTAAAACGTCTACACCTTGGCACCTGGCTTGCCTATGCTTCCAGCTGCTTCTCCCATTACCCATTGCCTCTCTCCTTTGTGGCCTTCTGGCCTTTAGACTCGTCTCTCAGCTCCCCATTATGGAACAAGCCCTCTATCGTTCCCACCTCCATATCTTCACTCATGCAGCTTCCTCCACTGGAAATGACCTTCTCTATCAAAGTCAACTCATCTTCCATTTCTCTTCCACTTGGAGTCAATCCAAGTGTAGTGGCTAAAAGTATAGCTTCTAGAGTCCAACTTCCTGCTTGTGAATCCAGGCTTTGGCACTTACTGGTTTAGACAATTTCCTTAAACTCTTTGTGCTTCAGTTTTCTCTTCTGTAATAATGGGGAAATAATGATATCCCATAATCTTAGAGTGATTGTGAAAGTTACTAGACACTTAGAATAGTGCTTCACACATGGTAAGCCATCGATAAATGTTAACTGCTGAGTTGTTATTATTGGTTTTCCCTATAACACTTCTTTTACTTTGATTTATCCTGGAGTTATTAGCCCAATACATATTATTTATGAATGTGTCTGGCTTCCCCCAGTTTGTTGAAACTGCATAGGAGTCAAGAACTCTGACTAATGCACGTAAATGCTTTCCCTCAGTATATATGCAGCAATGCTTTGAATATCCAGACAGTCCCTGACTTACTGTGGTTTGGCTTACAATTTTCAACCTTTACAGTGGTGCAAAAGTGATATGCATTCAGTAGAAATTGTACTTCGAGTCACATACAACCATTCTGGTTTTTACTTTCAGCATTCAGTAGATTACATGAGATGTTCAAAACTTTATTACAAAATGGGCTTTGTGTCAGATGATCGTGTCCAGCTGTGGGCTAATGTGTTTGTTTAAGGTGGGCTAGGCTAAACCATGATACTGAGTAGGTTAGATGTATTAAATGCGTTTTTGACTTGCAGTGGATTTTATTACAGTTCTTTTATCTGGGCTTCCTGACAAGATGTAAAAACTTTGAAAGTGAGCTATACTCAGAGCAGACACCAGAACCTGGAAATGAAGCAGGTTACCCTGAGGCCACTACTTAAAAACTGCAAGTGGCACCCCAGAGGTGTGCTTGTCTTAAGATGTAATCTCCCATCTTAAATGTGGATCCCATTATCTGACTCAGGCAACTGGAGGGAAGAAGTTGTAGGCACCTTCATTTTGCTTTTGTAACACAGCTGAGAAGTAATCAACCTATCAGGGAGCAATCTTGGAGTTATCTGCCACCTTCAGCCAGAGAGACAGAGGTACTGAGGTAATTGGGTTAATGACCAGGCTTTTATGGCATCTTTACTTTCAAGACATTGTGTATGGTGTGTGTTTTTCAGAAATGGTGTGTGTTTTTCAGAAATTAGACGACGGGGTTCCAAAGATCCCCTGGTGAAGGCTCTCCAGCTGCTTGACAGTCCCTGTGAACCCGCAGACGGTGGCCTGAAGTCAGAGACCTTGGCCAAAAGACGGAGTTCCAAGGACCTCTTGGGGAAGCCGCCACAGCTGTACGACACTCCCTACGAGCCTGCAGAAGGGGGGCCCAGGGCAGAGGGGAAGGCGCGGTCCCCAGACAGCCGGCTGCCTGAGAATGACGAGCGGCCCGCGGCAGAGTACGAGCAGCCATGGGAGTGGAAGAAGGAGCAGATCGTGCGGGCTCTGTCAGGTGAGGGCGCCAGGCCAGGCCCGCCCCAGTGTGACTTCAGTCTTCTGGCCACCGCATCGGCCCCACATTTGTTTTTTCCCTTGTGGGTACCTTTATATTCCTTTCTCTTAGTGTGCAACTGTTTTGGAAATGCCTGAAATGACCATTGAAAGAACACACCTGGCTGGGCACAGTGGCTTGCGCCTGTAATCCAAGTCACTTTGGGAGGGCAAGGCAGGCAGATCACTTGACCCCAGGAGTTCAAGACCAGCCTGGTCAACATGGCGAAACTCCATCTCTACTAAAAATACGAAAATGAGCTGGGCCTGGCGGTGGGCGCCTGTAATCCCAGCTACTGGGCAGCCTGAGACAGGAGAATCGCTTGAACCCAAGAGGTGGAGGTTGCAGTGAGTCGAGATTGTGCCACTGCACTTCAGCCTGGGCGACAGAGCGAGACTGTGTCTCAAGAAATAATAAGTAACTAAATACATAAATAAATTAAAGTATAACCAAGCCGGGCACAGTGGTTCACACCTGTAATCCCTGCACTTTGGGAGGCCAAGGCAGGCGGATCACTTGAGGTCAGGAGTTCAAGTCCGGCCTGGCCAACATGGTGAAACCCTGTCTCTACTAAAAATACAAAAATTAGCTGGACATGGTGGCATACGCCTGTAGTCCCAGCTACTGAAGAGGCTGAGGCAGAAGAATAGCTTGAACCTGGGAGGTGGAGGCTGCAGTGAGCCGAGATCATGCCACTGCACTCCAGCCTGGGCGACGGAGCAAGACTCTGGCTCAATAATAATAATAATAATAAAAGAAAAGTATAACCACACCAGGTGTGGTGACTCATGCCTGTAATCCTAGCACTTTGGGAGGCCGAGGCGGGCAGATCACGAGGTCAAGAGATGGAGACCATCCTGGCCAACATGGTGAAACGCCGTCTCTACTAAAAATACAAAAAATACCTCAGTGTCGTGGCACGCACCTGTAGTCCCAGCTACAGCTTGAGAGGCTAAGACGATAATTTCTTGAACCCAGGAGGCAGAGGTTGCGGTGAGCTGAGATCTCCCCACTGAACTCCAGCCTGGGTGACAGAGCGAGACTCTGTCTCAAAAAAAAAAAAAGTATAACCAATGTAAAGGGTGAAGGGAGAAGGTAATATATTTGATGGCAAGCATTTGAGTCAGTTTTTTTCTTTTTTTTTTTTTGTTTTTCGAGACAAGGTCTCACTGTGTCACCCAGGCTGGAGTGCGTTGGTGCGATCATGGCTCACTGCATCCTCAGCCTCCTGAGCTCAGGCAATCCTCTCACCTCAGCCCCCCGAAGAGCTGGGACTACAGGCGTGCACCACCACTCCCGGATTATTCTTTAATTTTTTAGAGATGGGGGTCTCACTGTGCTGCCCAGGTGGGTCTTAAACTCCTGAGCTCAAGTGATCCTCTCACCTCAGCCTCCCAAAGTGCTGGGATTACAGGCAACAGCTACCATGCCCAGCCTGGAGTCAGTTTCGTTTGATTTGAGTTGTCATCTCTGGCACCGGCTCGTCTCCCAGTCCCGTGCCAGATGCTGCCATTTCATCTCCTTCTGTCCAGCCTAGGTGTCATGGCATCTCAGATGTATTATTTGGTAGTCTTTGTGTTTCTGAGTTGTCTTTTCTGTTTTATTATTTCATATTAAAAACTGTTGGTTTGATTTTATAGGATGATACACATTCTTGCAAGGATTCATTGCCTGTAACTATGTTTAATCTTTTATCCTAAAAATAGCAGAACGGAGTCTCGCCCTGTCGCCAGGCTGGAGTGCAGTGGCGCAATCTTGGCTCATTGCAACCTCTGCCTCCCAGGTTCAAGTGATTCTCCTGCCTTAGCCTCCCAAGTAGCTGGGACTACAAGCACGCGCCACCACGCCCAGCTACTTTTCGTATTTTTAGTGGAGATGGGGTTTCACCAGGTTAGCCAGGATGGTCTTGATCTCTTGACCTTGTGATCTGCCTGCCTTAGCCTCCCAAAGTGCTGGGATTACAGGCATGAGCCACCGTGCCCGGCCACGAAACCACAAGTTTTTTAAAAGTCCGTGTTGAAATATATATTAAAGTAGTTTCCTCTCATAATCTAAAACTGTTTTATACTGATGAATATTTTATAGAAAAGGTGTCTGTGGGATGCTAGCAGTGTGATCAGATATCAAAGACAGCAGGAGCTCAGCTAGCCAGGGTATTTTGCAGTATATTATAGTTAATGTTAAAGGGGGAAAATGCTTCTTTCCTGAGCCAAGGCAGGCAAGGAGGTTTTTTCCCTTTGAAGTTTACATGGATCACCCCAGTGGCATGTGATGTTAAATGGAGTCTTCCTTCCAGTCCAGTTTGAAGGAGCTGAGCGACCTTCCGTCAGGGAGGAGACAGTGAGGCAGCACCACCGGCAAAAGAGCTGGACCCAGAAGATCCTGAAGCCAGCCCTCTCGGACCACAGTGAGGGAGAGAAAGTGGACCCGGGCCTGCCCCTGGAGAAGCAGCCGTGAGTCTCCCCCTCAGATCCTTGTAACAGACAACAGCTGGGAGCTTACTGACAGCTTTGTATCAGGGAGCACATTGGCCCATTTCACATGATTATTTTTATTAATGAATACTTGCCTAGATGGGGCTTTTAATGAAAACCCATCTTCAAAGCCCAGTGCATTGTGCAAAATGGAAAGTGCACTGCATCTCAACAAGTTCATTGTAAGTCTTATTCTTCTGTAGAGAGTGAAAACTGTTCAAATGACACTAGCACCGTTAACTCACTCTTGTATGATTGATAGGCTTTGTGATCCGGGATCACCCAGATCTGCATTTTGTCTGTTCCGAATGTGAAGCAGGATCTAGTTCAGGCTGTTGCGTCTCTGCCAGAAGTTCATTTCAAACAACGCTTTGTGGAACGATGCCCAGTCTGGATTTGTATTTTGACACTCACGGTGCCTTCCCCTCTTCCACCCCCATTTTTCAGCTGGTATCATGGTGCCATCAGCCGTGCTGAGGCTGAGAGTCGACTACAGCCCTGCAAAGAAGCTGGTTACCTGGTTCGAAATAGTGAGTCAGGGAACAGCAGGTACTCCATTGCCCTAAAGTAAGTAAGCCTCATGGCTTTCCTCATCTCCAAGGGGAAGGAACACTGTGTGACAGTCTTCTAGTCAAAAAAAACATACTGTGAAGGTGGTTCACAGGGGTGTGCACTGCAGAAAATAAGAGGCATTTGTTTGGACAATGGAACATGAGACACTTGGATGAGAATGCAAAATTGGTATTGGGTAAATGCCTCCATTATCTATTATGATAATGAAGGTCTTATTGCATTATCTTTGTGCATTAGTCAATTTCTACCTTACATTACCTAATCTGGAGCAGGCCCTCTCAGTAGAGAAATAATTCCTGATGAAAAGAATTATTTCTAACAGGGTAGTACGGTCATTCTTTTATTCCCTAGTATTGGGGACTTTAATAAATCAAGATCCCCCTGATTGTCAAAATGCCAACTGCAATTTTGACACCAGTTTCTTCTGGTGAAGAAGGAAATGCTGACTTGCCTGTTGCTCCCTCTGTCTGATGGTACACAGAAAATTCACTTTTGCCTGGTAGGCCTGGTGGAGTGTGTATCATGGAAATTCTCACTGCTCTGTGAGTTCAGTGGCCCTATATTGGAGGATCATTGTCAAGAGCCCTAACAGCATTTCCTTCCTGAGGAAGCTGAGCCCCTGCAGCTGAAACAATCAGGCTGGAGGAGAACAGAGTGGGGCGGGGGAGTTGAGCAATATGGCTCAGAAAATGGGATAGGCCACCAGATATACAATACCAGGAATAGCTCAACTGTGTTCCTGAAATTGGTGCTTGTGGATTAAATCTTTGAGCTTTCGGTGCCAGCTTTCATTTTATACAACCAGGAATGGTCTTTCCAGATGCAAGGGGAGGAAATGATTTTTATTATTATTTTTGTGTTCTTTTTGGAAAAAAAGGGAAGAAGAACCCTTACTTATGTCCTTTTAGCTGTGGTGAGGAGGATGAGTTTTTTGGGGTTTTTTGTTTTTTTTTTGAGATGGAATCTCACTCTATTGCCTAGACTAGAGTACAGTGGCATAATCTCCGCTCACTACAACCTTCGCCTCCCGGGTTCAAGTGATTCTCTTGCCTCAGCCTCCCAAGTAGCTGGGATTACAGGTGCCTGCCACCACGCCTGGCTAATTTTTTTGTATTTTTTAGTAGAGATGGGGTTTTACCATGTTGGCCAGGCTGGTCTTGAACTCCTGTCCTCAAGTGATCCGCCCACTTCGGCCTCCCACAGTGCTGGGATTACAGGCGTGAGCCACCGTGCCCAGCCGAGGATGAGTTTCTACCTCACCTTAGTAGCCTCGTGCTTGGGCGTAAGCACTGGTTTTGCAATTTGAGGGCTAGAAGGGACTTGGCATTCTTTTTAATTGTTTTCTTTGTTCCAGTACCTGATGACTCATATGTAATAAGGATAAACCACTCAAGGATTACATGCATTTAGACTGAAATTTCTGAGAGCACCACTAGAGTGTGGAATGCATTTCTGTGTGTGTAGAACCATTATGAGACGGATGAGAACCTATCAAC
This sequence comes from Nomascus leucogenys, assembly GCF_006542625.1. Taxonomy (NCBI): domain Eukaryota; kingdom Metazoa; phylum Chordata; class Mammalia; order Primates; family Hylobatidae; genus Nomascus; species Nomascus leucogenys. The sequence continues at coordinate 46,746,787 of NC_044392.1, forward strand.
CTAGTGTGAATCTGGCTGCAGTTGTTTTCAGTGGGGAGGGATCCTCTGCCCACTCATTCATGTCTCCTCCTTGATTTTCATTGCAGGACTAGTCAAGGATGTGTCCACATCATAGTGGCTCAGACCAAAGACAACAAATACACACTGAATCAGACAAGCGCTGTGTTTGACAGCATCCCTGAAGTGGTACACTATTATTCCAATGAAAAGTTGCCTTTCAAAGGGGCAGAACACATGACTTTACTCTACCCAGTGCATAGCAAGCTTCACTAAGATTCAGCCACTGCAAGCCCTGGGCCTCTGGCACCTGCAAGGGCATCATCAGCACACAACCAGCATCTCAGAGGACAAGGCTGGACTAGCAACTGCTAGAAAATGGGAGTCTTCCTTGAAAAGTCAGAGTTGTTTTGTTTTGTTTCGTTTTGTTTCATTTTGTTTGAGACGAAGTCTCGCTGTGTTGCCCAGGCTGGAGTGCAGTGGCGCGATCTTGGCTCACTGCAACATCTGACTCCTGGGTTCAAGCAATTCTCCTCCTTCAGCCTCTCAAGTAGCTGGGACTATAGGCACGCGCCACCACTCCCGGCTAATATTTTTCTTTTGTATTTTTAGTAGAGACGGGGTTTCGCCATGTTGGTCAGGCTGGTCTCGAACTCCTGACCTCAAATGATCCACCCACCTCAGTCTCCCAGAGTGCCTGGATTACAGGCATGAGCCACCGCACCCAGCCGAGTCTTTGGTCTTAAAGTGATTCCATGACACTTTGTTTGTGACCTGTCCCTTGTTTCCTTGCTAAGTAGTTCTACAATAAGAAATCATGATTTAGCTGTTGCCTCCAGCTCTGGGGTAGGGTGTTCTTTTTATGGTGTGACCCTCAGGAAAGTTAAGTCAGGAGTTCAGGAGCATCAGAGTTCTCCAGAAATGTGCCTACTTGTTACCTGGAATACCTGGTCTCTAAACAAACCAACAAAAAACCCACGTGGCTTTTCCACATGATGGTGCAGACTGGAAGAGGATGTTATATTGGACTCGTTATTGGGGAAATGAATGAGCGGGAGACAATGTGAATGACGGGCAAGAAGGTTGTCTTTCTCCCTCAGAAGTCCTAATTCAGCTCTGGAGTTCATGGAAATCCACAACTTCAGAGTGTGACCTAAGGATTATTTTGTTGGTCAGCCTTTCCAAGAAAAGTGTGTGTTCTCTCAATCTCTGTGGATTTTCTCATTTTTTAGCAAATGAGTGAGATAAGCATAAATAGGAAGGAAGATACCCCAGGTTTATTTTATTTTATTTTATTTTTCGAGACGGAGTCTCGCTTTTTCACCCAGGCTGGAGTGCAGTGGCGCAATCTCAGCTCACTGCAAGCTCCGCCTCCCGGGTTCACGCCATTCTCCTGCCTCAGCCTCTCCGAGTAGCTGGGACTACAGGCACCCGCCACCACGCCCGGCTAATTTTTTGTATTTTTAGTAGAGACAGGGTTTCACCGTGGTCTCGATCTCCTGACCTCGTGATCCGCCTGCCTCGGCCTCCCAAAGTGCTGGGATTACAAGCATGAGCCACCGCGCCCGGCCGATACCCCAGGTTTAAGAATCACCAATATCATTAGGCATTGGCATCATTGTTAGAATTCTGAATTATAGAATAAAAGGTACAACAAAGATTTCATTTCTGAATTTTAAAATTCTGGAAATTTGCAAAACTCCACAACTATTTTTTTGCTGAATTAATTACATAGAACTTCAGTGTCTTTTGTTTCATCATCGTTGGGCATTTTAGTTGCTGTGGAATAATTTTTAAATTTTGTCTCTAAAATTAGATTTGCTTTGTGTTTGTAGTAAATTTTTAAAAAATGCAACCCTGAGATCTGATTGTATGAACTGGGTCTCTAAAGCCCACAAAGATTCTCTCATTCTGTACCAAGCAGACTGCCTTGTACTATACAAAAGTGTTTGAAAAGACCTAGAGGTTTTCTCTTAAATACCATTACTTAAGATTCATAGTATTAGGATCTTTATGATTTATCATGAGCTTCTATCACCAGTTTATTTACTGTGAAAAAAACCATGGGAATGGCATACTGTGAGAAGAGTACTATGGTGAGTGGCTCCAGAATTAAAATTCAGCAGATGTGTCTGTATTCTGGAGTTGGTCATTTGGGTCTCAAAACTGCCCCAGATGCAAATGTACTGACTGTCATCAACGAAAAGTTAACCTTTGTAGCTTATAAATACACACAAAATGTTGATTTGGTTAATTTTTTAGGAAAGTATACCTTTCTAGTTACTAGTTGTATTTGACTATAAGATTTAGAGGTTAGTAAATTTTTGCTTCTTTATTCAGATAAGATCTCAGCTAAAAGGTTGTGTGATCTTTGAGTTTAAAAATTTAAGAGGAACTTTTCCTCACTGGAACACAATGATTTTATTAATAAATAATGTAGGCTGGGTGCGGTGACTCATGCACGTAATCCCAACAGTTTGGGAGGCTGAGGCAGGCAGATCACCTGAGGTCAGGAGTGCTGACGCCAGTCTGGCCAACATGGCGAAACCCCAGCTCTACAGAAAGTACAAAAATTAGGCCAGGCGCGGTGGCTCACGCCTGTAATCCCAGCACTTTGGGAGGCCCAGGTGGGCAGATCACATGAGGTCAGGAGTTTGAGACCAGCCTGGCCAACATGGTGAAACCCCGTCTCTACTAAAAATACAAAAATTAGCTGGGCACAGTGGCGGGCACCTGTAGTTCCAGCTACTTGGGAGGCTGAGACACGAGAATCACTTGAGCCCAGGAGGTGGAGGTTGCAGTGAGCCAAGATCACGCCACTGCACTCTAGCCTGGGTGACAAGACTGAAACTCCATCTCAAAAAAAAAAAAAAAAAAGCCTGGCCTGGTGGTGGATGCCTGTGGTTCCAGCTATTCGGGAGGCTGAGGTAGGTGGATCACCTGAGCTCAGAAGGTCAAGGCTGCAGCGAGCCGTGATCGCAGCACTGCACTCCAGCCCGAGTGACAGAGTGAGACCCTGTCTCAACAAGCAAACAAAAAACCAAAAGGAATTTTTTCAGATATTGATAGAATGTTTTCAGTGTGTATTGGTTCATTTACTATATCTTTAGTGTAAGATTTTAAAAGGTTTTTTCAGCATCCATTCAACAAATATTTATTATCTTTATACAAATTATTCATTGTGTTAAACTTATTTTTAGTTTAACATTCTAGAAATGAAACCTTTTTACTTAACCTTATTCTACAAAGGGAATACAGCAGTTATTTTAATTTTAATAAATGCTAAAAGCTTTATACAATTTTTCTTTGTGCACTAAATGATTTTTGGCCCATACCCAGCAACTGTGATGAATGTATAATGAAATAACATTTTGAAAACAGGCCAGATACATTAAGTATTTATTGAGCTTCTGTCATATGCCCAGTATTGTGCTGCTTCTATACTGTTTCTCTGTGACAAGTCATACTATATTCTTTATAGAATTAAAAGTAGAGGAGAGGCAGAGTTTATATATTGTCCAGTTGCTTTACAGTTGTACTGGAGGTTATAAGAAGAAATATAGTAAATTAGTGGGAAGTCGGAGGTGGGGGGGTTAGTGAGCTACTGTTTTCTTCTTGAGGTTGTGACACAAGCTGACAAAAGCCAGGGAGTTCACAGCTGTGTGGTGGCACAAAGTTCCATATGTTCTAAAAACAATTAGGCCCAGCAGGGTGTCCCTAATGGCTTCCTTGTTAAGCCTCCCTGGCCAGCTGATCTGAAGCTCTGTGACATGTTCCCTGATCTCTGAATGCTCTGGCTTTTTGTCATTTTGTCTTGAGACAAGTATTTTCCTGTAGTCCTCATTCCTTTGAGTTATTCCATCTCCCAGGATATTCTCTGGGAGAAGAATGTCTTTTAGTGAATTTGCCTTGAATTTAGCATCCATAGAGCTGTGTCAGTGTTCTTCTTAATCACACCTTCTTTAAAAAAATACTCTGCTTGGGATGACTGGACAAGTTCAGTTGGTTAGTTTCAGGCCTATAAGAATAGAGAGTAAAGGACCTTTCTATTTACTTTGATACCATAGTTGTATCTCTTAGGATGGCCTGCAAACCACTGGCCTTGTGTGTATTTAAGCTAGGAATAAAATAATGGAGAAATGTTAATATGTATACAAAAAGGTAAATATTGATATACTTACTCTCTGTTGGGGGCAGAAGTGTCATTTTAAGTTATTCAAAGCACTTTCTTAAGCATTTTAGAAAGCCTTTATTCTTTGCTGTTGGAAGTCTCCGTACTTTGCAGAATTGGTATTTGTGTACTAGCCTCTGCCACAGGATGGGGAGGTGGGCAGGTAGTTGAGAGGGGCAGCCAGGAGTTTTTGAGGCAGGTGGTGGGAAATTGTCCTAATTTGTTAATTGGATTATGTAACTCTGTTACTAGTCTGTTGTTCGCTGTTGTTATTGGATGCATCTTGATATTTAATTCAGAAGAATAACTGTGAGGCATTCTTCAGTTGCTGGTTAAGTGGGATTAGTTGCTGTTCTATCAGATGCCCTTTTTCAGTCAAAGGTTAGCCCTTTGTTGCTCCCTCCTTCCAGGGTCTAGGGAGTGCAGTGATGTCGATTTCGTTTCCCTTCCCTGCACACCCTTGACACTCAGCAGGATTGCACTGAAACCCTTCTCAGATCTCTTGTTCATTAGTTGTCTCCTATTTTTCCATAACCAGCACTAGTTTGGCCTTGTGACCTGGTTAGAATCACTCTTCTGTATTCTCATTTCCAATTTTTGTACCCCACTAACTTGGACTTAGAGAAACTTGGCCTGCTGTGCAGTGGGCCTTCTGTTCAACTTAACCTCCACCGCTGACCCTGTGTGAAGAAAGATGGTGCGTTACTGCCATCTAATGGAAAAAGAGAAAACTGCAGTTGGGAAAAAGAGCTGTGCATTTAAGGTAGGGTTTTCTGAAGCGTTTCTGATACAGTCCAGAAAAGGGAAAATGATGACACAGCAGTTGCCATCTTGAAAAATGCCCTTTCCTGCGGAAAGGGTGCTTTGAAGCCTAATACAACTATTATCACAAGGTCCCTGGACTAAGGCTGGATCGTGTAATTTAGAATCTCAAATTGTATTTTAATTAATATGCTGGCAACAGAATCATTGAGACAGGCATCTCATTTTGTCAAGTTCTTAGCCATTCAGTTTGTTAGGGGCTTTAATATTTTAGATATCAACTAATACATAGTTTCAACTTTTAAAAATATTTGAAGATTGTAATATAGATGCCTATCTATAGTGCCTTAGTAATTTATATCAGAAATATTTTATAAAATTTCTGGTTGTTTTGCAGTACCCAATATAGGCTTCATGCCCTCCTGAAGATGGTTTCCTCTGAAATGTAACGTTAAATAAACATTATTCCAAGAAAACTACAGTGGTTTTGCTTAATTCAGTTAGCTCTGAGAATCATCTTCCTTCAGAAAAATACTTCCCATGGTAATAGCTACAGCAGAGTTTCATTTGCAGTCACCATTAATGAAATATAGAAACACCATGATGGAACATAACCAGCAGATTCTATCTTTTATTTCCTCTGTTCACACATTTAGAGTCCTTCTATTACGTTTTTCTTCCCAAGTAAAATAGTAATACAGTGACGTTTTACTCCCATTTCCTGGCCCATGTCTTCCTGAGTTGAAAGTTAGTGCACTGGTTCTCATCCCTCACTAGATAGAAGATTTGGGCTCTGCTTCTGTTTTTATCAGTTTGTTATTAATACAAATGTCCCATGCCATCTGTGGGATGCCCTAAGTCTGTTGCAAAGTTCAAAAACCTATTTAAAAGAAATTGTACCAGGTGATTTGGATACACAGCCAATGGTGGAGAAGCCCTGTTGGAAGCTCCTATTTGGAAATGCACAAATAAATTCACGTGAGGTCCTAGAAGGGCATACTGTTGAGTCTGCTATCAAAAAGTTTTCCCCTCGAAAATTCCTGCTTAGCATTGTCTCAAGTTTTTAACTTCCATTAAACATTTATATAAATTGCCACCAGGTGGAACAAGTGCCTATTGTTTTTCCCCATCTGTGTTTAAGAGAAGAGGAAGTTTGCATTAAGAAATGCTCCCACCACCCACCACCCGAGCAATTAGAACACATGTTTACAAGCACCCGGGGTTTGGGTGTTGAATGTTGGATTCTGACCCTGTGAAAGGCCAAGATGTAAGTAGTGAGAAAAGACACTTTCTCCGCACCAGGTGTGCTGGTGAACAAATGCTTTTCATCATACAGCGTCTCATTTTAATCTGCCACAACTCAGCCAGGTGGGAACTTCGTTGTTCAGATGAAGACACAGGTGCTTAGAATGATGAAATAACTTGTCCTGGGTCAGTCATAGTAAGTGGTAGAGCCCAGATTGCGGCCCAGGTTATCACTCTAGAGTGGCTTTTTTTTTCTTTTGCACTTTTTATGATTTCATTTAAAAACAAAACATAGACTGGCCGGGCGCAGTGGCTCACGCCTGTAATCCCAGCACTTTGGGAGGCCAAGGCGGGAGGATCACGAGGTCAGGTGATCGAGACCATCCTGGCTAACACAGTGAAACCCCGTCTCTACTAAAAATACAAAAAATTAGCCGGGTGAGGTGGCGGGCGCCTGTAGACCCAGCTGCTCGGGAGGCTGAGGCAGGAGAATGGCGTGAACCCCGGGGGGCGGAGCCTGCAGTGAGCCGAGATCGCGCCACTGCACTCCAGCCTGGGCAACAGCGAGACTCTGTCCAAAAAAAAAAAAAAAAAAAAAAAAAAAAAAAGCATAGACTGAGCTGTCTGTTCATTTTCTTCGCTGCATAGCCTGGCCTTGGGAGTGGTGACTGATGGCTCACTCCACAATGGCCTTGTGGTTCTGGAGGAAACATTGTGAGCAATCTCAGCTCAGTTTTGTTGCACGTCAGCAGCACTTCACTTCCAGCTCCTTGACCTTGTAGACCAGGAACTTCTGGAAGCCACTGGGTAGGGTGTGCTTCATTATCTTGCTACTCCCATAACTGATGCTGGCAATACAGGGGAGTATCATTCAGCCTCAACAAGGAAGGGAATCCTGACACAGGCTACATACAGCATGGATGAACCATGAGACCATTACGCTGAGTGAAACCCGTCAGTCACAAAAAGACAAATACTGTATGATTCCACTTACATGAGGTACCCAGAGTAGTCAAATTCATAGAAGGTAGAATGGTAGTTGCCAGGGGCTTGGGAAAGAGGAAGTGGGGAGTTGTTTAATAAGTGCAGAGTTTCTTTTCTTTTTTTTTTTCTTTTTTTTTTTTGAGACAGTGTCTTGCTCTGTCACCCAGGCTGGAGTGCAGTGGCGCAATCTCAACTCACTGCAACCTCCACCTCCCAGGTTCAAGCAATTCTCCTGCCTCAGCCTCCCAAGTAGCTGGGACTATAGGCATGCGCCACAATGCCCAGCTAATTTTTGTATTGTTAGTAGAAACAGGGTTTCACCATGTTGGCCAGGCTGGTCTCAAACTCCTGAACTCATGTGATCCACCAGCCTTGGTCTCCCAAAGTGCTGAGATTATAGGCATGACCCACCATGCCCAGCCCAGAGTTTCTGCATGAGATAATGAAAAGTCCTGGGGATTGGTTGCACAACAATATGAATGTAGTTAACACTGCTGAACTGCACACTTAGAAATGGTTAACATAGGCCAAGCGTAGTGGCTCATGCCTGTAATCCCAGGGCTTTGGGAGGCCAAAGTAGGCAGATCACTTGAGCAAAGGAGTTCAAGACCAGCCCGGGCAACACGGTGAAACCCCATCTCTTATAAAAAAATTAAAATAGATGGTTAAGATGGTAAATTCTATGTTAATGCATTTCTTACCACACACACAAAAATGCCAGTCTATTATCTTAAAATGGAAATGCATCTAGCAGACTGGACATTCAGGTCACCTGTGTGATCAATGTGCTCTCTACCCATAGAGGGGCCACATGGACTCAGAGCAAGGGAAATAGGAATTGGGTTTTCGGTATCCACCTCCACCTCCAGGACAATCCTCTGCTGGGTCTGGCAAGTTGTGCCCATGGGCCTAGGCAGCCTTTCCCCTGCTTGGGAGAGGCTCTGCCTGTAGAACTGGGTAGTGTGAAGTCCTGAAGGTCATTTAAGCTCTGATAAACATACCTTGAGGAGATTCAGTGTGAGGCATGAGGTTATCATTTCCAGAATCCACAGGTAGCACCAGAATTACTTCCCCTTTGTGAATCATGTAGAATGAATCACTGTAATATCTTGATTCAAACTTAAAATACTTCCTACATGACATTTTTAAATGATTGCCTTCTAATTTATGTGCATAAATAAACAGGTTTACTAATTTGGATTGAGGGAAAGATAAATTATTACTTGATGAGCACATAAAAGCCAATTTGTTGACCAAGCTATCAACCAGCATGTTGTTGGCAAGAAACATATTTTACTTAAAAAAGGTGTGGATTATTTCAGATTGCTTTATTTTATTTTACTTTTTTTTTTTTTTTTTGAGATGGTGTGGATTATTTTGGATTGCTTTACTTTTTTTTTTTGAGACAGGGTCTCACTCTGTCGCCTAGGCTGGAGTGCAGTGATGCAATCTTGGCTCACTGCAACCTCTGCTTCCCAGGTCTAAGCCTCAGCTTCCTGAGTAGCTGGGATTATAGGTGCCCACCACCACACCTGGCTAAATTTTTGTATTTTTAGTAGAGACGGGGTTTCACTATGTTGGCCAGTCTGATCTCGAACTCCTGACCTTGTGATCTGCCTGCCTGACCTCCCAAAGTGCTGGGATTACAGGCATGAACCACTGCGCTCGGCCTTATTTTACTTTATTTTTGAGACAGGGTCTTCTCTGTTTCCCAGGCAGGAGTGCAGTGGTGTTACCATGGCTCACCACAACCTTGACCTCCTGGGCTCAAGCAATTCTCCCACCTCAACTTCCCAAGTGGCTGGGACCACAGGTGTGCACCACCATACCTGGCTAATTTTTTGAATTTTTGTAGCGACGAGGTCTCACTATATTTCTTAGGCTGATCTCGAACTCCTGGGCTGAAGCAATCATCCTGACTCAGCCTTCCAAAGTACAGGGATTATAGGTATGAGCCACTGCACCGTCCTGGACTGCTTCAGATGGTGTACTTGCAAGTGAAACATTCTTTCAAAAACCCTTGCACATTTTAAAATGGAGAATCTCAAGCTTTTTTAGAAACTAATACGATGGACCGGGCGCAGTGGCTCATGCCTGTAATCCCAGCACTTTGAGAGGCCAAGGCAGGCAGATCACTTGAGGTCAGGAGTGATCCACCTCCAACCTGGAGGTGGAGGTTGCAGTTCACTGAGATTGTGCCACTACACTCCAGCCTGGGCAACAGAGTGAGACTCTGTCTCAAAAAAATGAAATGAATACAATGAACCACCCTGTCCCATCACCCAGCTTCAACAATTATTGTCTTACAGCCAATTTTATTGTCTATGATCCCCACCTACTTCTTGTACACGTTAATAAACAATTTTTTGTAGGCAGTATAATATGATTGGACTATTCCAAAATGGGATTATAATTGTTTAATAAAGCTATCTTTAATTCTAAAAACAATGCTCATTTAAAAAAATTAAATATGTACACAAGAAAAAAGAGCAAATCTGGTCTTCAGTGACTTCCTAAATGCACTTAGAACATTGCAGAGGTTTGGCCGGGCACAGTGGCTCACACCTGTAATCCCAGCACTTTTGGGAGGCCGAGGCGAGTGGATCACCTGAGGTCAGGAGTTCAGGAACAGCCTGGCCAACATGGAGAAACCCTGTCTCTACTAAAAAATACAAAATTAACCAGGCATGGTGGCGCACGCCTGTAATCCCAGCTTCTCAGGAGGCTGAGGCAGGAGAATCGCTTGAACCTGGGAGGCAGAGGTTGCGGTGAGCCAAGATCGTGCCATTGCACTCCAGCCTGGGCAAAAAGAGTGAAACTTTGTCAAAAAAAGAAAAAGAAAAAAGAACATTGCAGAGGTGCTCAACATAGTAGACATCCAAAGCGGCCTCCCTCCCACCTGGCCCCTGTCCTCAGCCCTTCCCTGCACCCCCGGGCAGGCCTCCTCCTCCCCAGACCCTCCTACTCTGCTCCCTCACTCCCTAGACCGGATTAGTCATTTGCTCGCAGACACAGCATTTGCTTGTTAATTGTGTGGCTGACCAGGCATACTGCCAACTCCTGGAGGAGGACATCGGTTCCTCTTGTACCCCACACCCAGCACAGTGGCCTAGTAAACATTCCTTGAATGAATTCTTGCACCCAGAGAGCAGCTCCACTCACAGAGTGGTGACCATTCATCCTTTCAGAGGGAGTGGATGTAATAAGGCTTCCACACCATCAATAAAGCACAATTTGGCTGGGCGTGGTGGCTCACGCCTGTAATAGCACTTTGGGAGGCTGAAGTGGGCAGATCACTTGAGGTCAGGAGTTCAAAACCAGCCTGGCCAACATAGCAAAACCCCATCTCTACTAAAAATACAAAAATTATCCAGGCATGGTGGTGTGTGCGTGTAATCCCAGCTACTCAGGAGGCTGAGGCAGGAGAATCGCTTGAACCTGGGAGGCAGTTGCGGTGAGCCAAGATCGGACCACTGCACTCCAGCCTGGGCAACAGAGCGAGACTCTGTCTAAAAAATAATAATAAATAAATAAATAAAGCACAATTTGAGGATTTTCAGGAAGTTTATACCAAGTTTATACCAAATCAAAGTTTATACCAAGGAACCAACAAGAGAAAACCAAACCACTCAGTGCAGAGGTGTGGCTAGGTATAGATGGAGGGGAAGTGGCTTGATTTGGTCCCTGATCAGAGAGAGTTAACTATGTTAGTAACTAGTTTTGCCCCTCTCCTTTGAGACCCATCTCTGGCTGCCGCTGCCTTAGGGTCACCTATGGGAGCCCCCAAGCCATGCCTTTGTATGTGTGCTCAGACTCCCATGGATCAGCCTCCAGCCCCAGCTCACACTGATAAATGTGACAAACCACATGAGGATACCAGGTCCATCTCCTCCCGGGGCGAGTGGGTCAGGACCCACCCCACACAGGGTGAGGGCACCTGGCCTGAGAAAGGGCTTGGTAAGACAAGCCCATGAGGTGGTCACCAGTGGCTGGGGGCCGGAGCCCCATGGCAAAAGCAAAGAGCACCAGCCTTCCAGTCCAGCAGGCACAGGTTTGGAGTCTAGTTCAGCCTCTTAACTAGCGTGGGCATCTTGGAGCACCATCTTCAATATAAGCCTCAGTTGCCTCATCTGTAAACAGGTGAGAATACTTACATTGCAGCCACATTAAGGAAGAATATCCTGTTTATAAAGCACACGGTGGAGAGGCAGTAAATGGTAGCCATTATTTACTTTTTTATTTTTTGAGGCAGGGTCTCACTCATCACCCAGGCTGGAGGGCAGTGGTGTGATCACAGCCCACTGCAGCCTCACACTTCCAGGCTCAGGTGATCTTCCCACCTCAGCCTTCTGAGGAGCTACAACTACAGGCACATGCCAGCATGCCCAGCTAGTTTTTTGTATTTTTAGTAGAGACAGGGTTTTGCCATGTTGGCCAGGCTGGTCTCAAACTCCTGGGCTCAAGCAATCCATCCACTTCAGCCTCCCAAAGTGCTGGGATTACAAGCATGAGCCTCAGCGCCCAGCTGCCATTATTTTTTTTCTCTCTTCCCCTTCCACCCCTGCCCCCCCGACACACAGTGTCTCAACCTGTTGCCCAGGCTGGAGTACAGTGGTACTATTACGGTTCACTGCAGCCTCCAACTCCTGGGCTAAAGGGATTCTCCTGCTTCAACCTCCCAAGTAGCTGGGACTACAGGCATGCACCACCATGCTCGGTTAATTGGTTTTTTAAAAATTATTTTGTAGAGCCGGGCACAGTGGCTCACACCTGTAATCCCAGCACTTTGGGAGGCTGAGACGGGCGGATCACCTAAGGTCGGGAGTTTGAGACCAGCCTGACCAACATGGAGAAACCCCGTCTCTACCAAAAATACAAAAAATTAGCCGAGCATGGTGGTACATGCCTGTAATCCCAGCTACTCGGGAGGCTGAGGCAGGGGAATCGCTTGAACCCGGGAGGCAGAGGTTGCGGTGAGCCGAGATTGTGCCATTGCACTCCAGCCTTGGCAACAACAGCAAAACTCCATCTCAAAAAAAAAAAATTATTTTGTAGAGATGGGTCTCACTATGTTGCCCAGGCTGGTCTTGAACTCCTGGCCTCAAGCCATCCCCCTGCCTTGGCCTCCCAAAATGCTGGAATTACAGGTTTGAGCCACTGTGCCCAGCCAGTAGCCATTATTATTAGGTAATTTTAGTAGATATCTCTAACCACAAAGGGCCTGTGAACTTCTAGGTAACCATCAAGGCCAGTGGTGTACTGCTTTGCTGCCATAGATTTTTGTTTCCTAGTTAATACCCACTGAAACATGTTGCTGTGAATCTTACCTCTAGCCCTGCGGTCCCCAGCACAGAGATCTTCAAAGCTGGCTGTACAGCAGCATCACCTGTGGAACTTACACTCATGCTACTGTGATTGCCCAGGTCGAAGGTTGGCACCTGGCCTCCTTCTGATGCACAGGCCCACCCACAGAAGGGATCCACTGAAGCCCACCAGGTCCAGAAGTATGAGGAACCCCCAGCATCCACCTCATTGTGGAATTCACGGTCCAGCCACTCTCGGGATGGATCACCACCTTCATCAGAACCATCTGGGCAGCTTATATACCTTTCTGGGGGCCCAGCGCAGAACTATTGAACTGGAATCCCTGAGGGTGAAGCCAGGAATGGGGTTCTAACAAGCTGGCCGCATTGCACGCCGAGGTGCATTTATGTTCTGCAGGAAGACGCGCTGCCTGCGTGAGTGGTGCATGCAGGTGCTGGCTTCCTCTGCTTTTTACTTCTCTCTTCATCTATCTCTGGTAACAGACCCTACCACACCGTACCTGTCTCCATCATTTAAAAACTCTTATAGAGCAGCACACAAATTTAAAAACCAAAATAGAATAAAGTTGCCCTTCTGATAATTTTTTTTTTTGAGACAGAGCACTCACTGCAACCTCTATTTCCCAGGTTCAAGCGATTCTCATGCCTCAGCCTCCTGAGTAGCTGGGACTACAGGCGCTTGCCACCACGCCCAGCTAATTTTTGTATTTTGAGTAGAGATGGGGTTTCACCATGTTGGGCAGGCTGGTCTTGAACTCCTGACCTCAAGTGATCCACCCACCTTGGCCTCCCAAAGTGCTGGGATTACAGGAGTGAGCCACTGTACCTGGCTTCGTGATACATTTCATTCTTTAAAAAATCATACTGACATATCAAAATGCAGCTTCCCATGATGCAGTGAGCTATTTTTTTTTTTTTCAGGACATTGGGCAGCTTTATTAAGCAATTTGAAGTTAGAATAAAGAACACCCTTAATTGAATAATGCATACACCTATAGTGTGAATGCTTACACACACACACACACACACACACACACACACACAGAGTACTGAAAAACTTTATTCAAGTTGTGGATTGTCATCAAAAACTGGGTATGAAATAAGACATGGCTGAACTGGTGTTGTTTTGTTTGCTTGTTTCTTTTTTTGAGACAAGGTCACCCAGGGTGGAGCACAGTAGCACAATTATGGCTCACTATAACCTTGAACTCTGGGCTCAAGCAGTCCTCCTGCCTCAGCCTCTTGAGTAGCTGGGACTACAGGCAGGTGCCACCACACCTGGCTATTTTTTTTTTCTTTTTTGTAGGTATAGGGAAATGTACTTCCTCTTTTCTCATTTTTATTTTTTCTTATTTAGAGATAGAGTCATGCTATGTGCACCAGACTGGTCTTGAACTTATGGCCTTGAGCAATCCTCCCACCTCGGCATCTCAAAGTGCTGGGATTACAGGAATGAGCCACTGCGCCTGGCCTGTTTTGTTTTTTAAGTGACACACCCCTGCAGAAGATGGGAACTCCCATAAAGACATTAGAGATTGGGTAGTGTTTGAAAGATGATGCAACAGGCCCCTCACTCTGTGGCCTGCGGGCTCACCACTCTGCCTAAGGAGTTGCTCTGAGCTCTCGCCCCAGTCCTTGTACACAGCAGTGCTGCATTTGAACCTTTCTTTTATTTTTTTGCTTTTTTTTTTTTTGAGACGGAGTCTCACTCACTCTGTCACCCAGGCTGGAGTGCAGTGGTGTGATCTCAGCTCACTGAAACCTCCGCCTCCTAGGTTCAAGCAGTCCTCCTGCCTCAGCCTCCCTAGTAGCTGGAATTACAGGTGCCCGCCACCATGCTGGGCAAATTTTTTTTTTTTTTTTTTTTTTTTTTGAGACAGAGTCCGGCTCTGTTGCCACGCTGGAGTGCAATGGCACGATCTCATCTCACTGCAATCTCTGTCTCCCAGGTTCAAGCAATTCTCCTGCCTCAGCCTCCAGAATAGCTGGGATTACTGGTGCCTGCCACCACGTCCAGCTACTTTTTGTATTTTTAGTAGAGACGGGGTTTCGCCATGTTGGCCAGGCTGGTCTCGAACTCCTGACCTCAAGTGATCCACTCACCTTGGCCTCCCAAAGTGCTAGGATTACAGGAGTGAGCCACCGCACCTGGCCTTGAAGGCCTTTCATCTCGCCAGCACACCTCTGCTACTGGAGGATGGCAAACACCGTTTCCTGCCCCTGCCCTGTAATTCTCACAGATATGCAGAAAGGTTTGGTTGCCCTGTGCCTCAGCAAATAAGAAAAATGCTTTCTTAGGAGGCTGTTCCAATAACTGCATGTTCCTTGCCGTCCTCTACAGAAATCACCAGCTGCTCTCCCAAGTTCTTCTGGGAGATGCCATGAAGAAAGGGAGGCAGCTCCCTCCACGTCCTGGCTCCAGTGCCCACTCCTGTGCCCCCTCCACGGCCCATGCAGCCTGGCCTCCTGGGTGACATCTGGTCCCTGTGTCACTTTCTGCAGACAAGGACTAGCCTCAAAGCGGAGAGCATGGTGTCCTGATGGAGATGGCGGCCGCCATCACCTGTCCTGGGGCTTTCCTCTGACTGCCCAGGTGGGGGCCCAGAGGCGGCGCCTCTCACTCCGGCTTTGAGTGGAGTTACGTAATTTCCAGGCTTCCCTGCAGTTCTCTCCTCCACATCCCTGAGCTGTTTACACAGCAGCTCTCACCCACAGAGTCCGCATGATGGCTTTTCCTCTGTTTGGAAGATGTGGATGGCTGTGTCCCAAGTTTTTCCTACCTAAGATCCTTTTCAGTAGGGGATGGATTCGGTCTATCTGATGATCAAGAGTTCAGGGTGGCCTTTGTGATAGTGTTACACCCCCTCCCAGGTCCAATAAACAGTCTTCTGACAAATAATGGCCCTTCCTTTTCCTTCCCCACCTGTCCACCACCTGGTAATGTGATGTAAGCGTGGCAAAATCCCGCACACCCCTTCCAGAAATCCCAGGACTCGTGTGGGAAATACTTTCATAATTAAAGCCTTCTGAGAAATTGCTGCTTCTTCCTTGAACTTACCTACTTTTGAGCGGTCCTTTAATCCTGCATTAAGGGGATACCCCCCAAAAGTGGTTCTACTTAATTGCCCACCCTTCCTCACTCCTTTCTCCTCATGAATCATGCAAGCCTTTTTTTTTTTGGATGACCCAGGTGCCCAAAGCAGTAATTACATTTCAAGGGTATTTTTTAAAAGTATTTATTCCAAACATTTACAATGTTCACTTTAAATGCAAAATAGCTGGTAAAAAGAAAAAAAACACTGAAAAATATACTGACCCTTTGCCCCATATACAGACATCAGCCTTTGGTATTTGCTTTCAGGTAATTAGGTAAAACAAACAAACAAAAACTTGAAACTATTATTTATCTCCAAGAAAACAACGTAGAGTTGAGGTATTCTATTTAACAGATGTGATCTCCATCCAATAAGGTCTCTCTGTTAATTAACAGCCTTGCGACATGCTGTTCCAATCCTTTCCTCCTAAAGTAGAATTTCATTTGAGCATATGTTCATAAAACTGACAATGTTCCTTAATAATCACTAAGGTTGCCATAGAAACTCCCTGGTGCTGGTGCCCAGCCGCACGGAGGACAGGAGGCCTTCACAGGGCACTGAGGAGGGCCTGGCACAGACCCTGAACTGGCCCGCCTGCCCCTCCATGTGCAGCCCCTGCCCACGGCTGCACGGGACAGCCGGGTGCAGGGCTCTTGCCTCAAACGGTCACGGGTTGCCCCTGCATCTCCAAATTAAGACCACCAACTCCACCTGGAGCTGGTGTCAGCATCCTCCCCACCTGGGTTAGCCTTCAGGACGTGCTGTGAGATAATAGAGCTCAGCACCAAAGCAGCCGGGAAGACATTCCTGAACATTCTCCAGGAAACAAACCCATAGGCCACAACACTCCCAGGCTGCCCCGCTGGGCCCTGTTCACTACCAGGTGGGCTTCCAGCCTGGTTCCAGCAGCAGATTCCACAATCTGCCGCGGCAGCCAGTTTCCTTTCTCCCAAGACAGCAGGGAAATGCCAGAGGCTCCATGTGAGCTCAGAGCCTGATAAGAAAGTGCAAGGGCAAGTCTCCATCAGGGCCAAGAGCTCTCTGAGTTACCAAAGGCCTCGTCAACATAGCCAGTGCTACCCCCGGACACATTTCTTGAAAATATTTCATTAATGCTACAAACATTATTCATCATTTTACTTTAGGCCTTGAACAAGCATATTTTTTACTTTCCCCACCCAGCAGGATAAGCTGTCGTATTTAACCTAAATGGTCTCTGTCCCAGCGTTTCATGTCTGGCTGCGTGGCAGATGGCTACAGGTGTTAGGCAAATAACAGCACTGCTGGGGACTCAAGGCAGTGGGGGTGCTGCAGAAACACAGGTAGAAATGCCCCGTGGATTGAGACACATGTTCAGTCACACAGATTAGCGAACAGAGAGAGCTTAGGATGTATACCTGTGTACACTGAGCCAGGCCTACAGCCCAGAGAAGACATTTTTTCTTCATTTACATTAGCTTATGAAAAATAAAGGGAAAATAACCCTCTTCAATACAGAAACAAAAAAAAACAAAACAAAAAAAGCAGTTCCATTACAATAAAAATGAAAGCAGTAACAATTTGGAGATCAAAGCTGCCTAGCTCTTGGCAATAATGAGCTATCTGGATTTCACATCTTCCGCTAGCATGGTTCTGCCCGGCTTTGGTAACACCACATGTGGGTAAAACGGTATAAAGAATTGAAGAACTGTGGGCACAGAATCACCCTTGCTGCAGATTCTCATTCTTTATTATTTCCCTTTAACAGCATTTTTGCTGTTCTCAAGTCTCAGAAACTTTATGTGGCGGGATGGGAGGGAACCACCATAACCGCCTGCCTGCCTTTTTTTTTTCTTAAATGTTATTGTTTATAATAGAGATGGTGTCTCACTATGTTACCCAGGTTGGTCTCAAACTCCTGAGCTCAAGCAATCCTCCCACCTCGGCCTCCCAAAGTGCTAGGATTACAGGTGTGAGCCACCGTGCCCGGCCATCCTGCCTTTTTGCCAACCTAAGATGAGTTGCCTCAAGCAGCAATAGGGTCTAAAATCTACAGACAAGCCCAGCAATGAAAGTCACGGCTTACTGAAGACATTAACAGCTTAAACCTGGAACACCATAAACAAAACATGGTCACTTTCATCCTTTCGCACCTGTCTGGTGATGGTGGTGGTTTTTCTAAGAGGGTAGACTGTTAGAAAAGTTTTGTGGTCTGGTAAATTTTGGGTCCATGGTTACACGGCTGATTTAAATCATATCCCCACTCTGGAATACCCTGACAACTTGAGAGCTAACTGGGTAACCACTAACACCACTGAATTTTCAAAGCTCAGACAGAAAAGTCAGCTGAAGTGGTTAATCACGGTGTTACAAGTAGACATTTAGTCCTGCTTCAATTTTTGCAGAGCTTAATCAACTCAAGGAACTAAATAAAAACAGGAAGGCACTGAGGTAAGGGATTTTTTTTTAAATGGGATTTTTTTAAAACCTCCTCTTTGATAACAGAAAGCTCAGGGCTTTCAGGGTGGGGAATTTCTAGGACCCTGCCGGGTAGTCGTGGGAGGCTTCCTTCTCAGCATTGGGACAAGGACCAGACACCCTCTCCATAACCGCCTGGGGGAGTAGTCACACGCTGGTTTTTCCCTCGAGTAGAGAAGAGGCAGGCTATTTTTCCACTTTTTAAGACAAAAACAAAATACAGAATGAATGAAACCACAATCTCTTCTCTAATAGGGAAAACATTTTTTCTTTTCTTTTTTTTTTTTTTTTTTTTTTGAGACAGGGTCTCACTTGCTCTGTCAACCAGGCTGGAGTGCAGTGGCGCAATCTCGGCTCACTGCAGCCTTGACATCCCAGGCTCAAGAGATCCTCCCACCTCAGCCCCCCAAGTATCTGGGACTTCAGGCGCACTCTACCACACTTGGCTAATGTTTATGCTTTTTGTAGAGATGGGGTTTTACCACATTGCCCAGGCTGATCTCAAACTCCTGGACTCAAGTGATCCTCCCGCCTCGACCTCCCGAAGTGCTGGGGTTACAGGCGTGAGCCACCATGCCTGGCAGGAAAAATATTTTTTCTCTTCCTCCTTTTTCACTTGACTTGGTTTTGGGCTAAACAAAGTTATGGTGCTTCCCCCACACCTAAGTAAGTTACTTCTATGCTGACACAGCGAATATTGGATATTCCACCCTCTTGAGAGAAAACAGTCAGCAGTTTTTTAAAAACCAAGTTTAAATGCATTCTTGCCAGGCTCATTTTTCTTTTCACATTGTCTTCCTTAATATTATCTTCCCTAGTTACCCAGGTTCGGCTGACAACAAACAAAGCTGCAGTGAAACAGTTTTGATCTCAGCAATGGCAGAAGCCCTCCCTGCTGCTAGCTCTCCTTTGTGGGAGGTGGAGAAAAGAGAACATTGGTTTTCAGAGGCTGTGATCCCCCGCTCAGCTCCCACTCTACAGGGGATGGTAGAGACCCTGTGCCCCTCTCCTCTCCTTCCTGTGCTTCTCACCTGAGGTCCTGCAACCCAAAGCCAATGCAGTTGCCTGTGTATTCAGCAAATGCCTAGGATCATCATTCACATTTAGCAAAATGCTAATGAGGAACTAATTATAATTCTGTTGAAAACGACCAGGCCCTGAGATACTGTATTATTCACCCACTCACCCTCAGCTGTTTTTCAACTGTGGGGAAGAAAGGGAGGAGAGAGCTTCTTCCCCCAGCCTTGGCAATTTAAGTAAAAGCCGTCTCCAGCCTTAGAAAAACAGAATTTGCAAAGGCACTTGGGTTTTAAGAGTTTGAGCTGGAAGATGAAACGATGCAGTGGGCCAGGAGCATGGCGGCTGGAGGAGGCTTTGGCTGGAAATCCATCCCACCTGCCTGAGGGTGCAGCTTGTGCAGAGGTGTTGCGGGGTGGGCTGCCAGCAGCTTCTCCACACTGAGGCCCCCACCAACCTGCCCAGCTTTTGAGTGTCCGTGTGAGTGTCCAAAGAGTCTTGATACGGTTCTCTTCACAGTGGTCCAAGTTCACTCTAACCCCTTTAAGCTGGGCATTTGGAAAGGGAGGTTTGAAACCTCAACCAGCTGAACAGCTGGAGCAGGCTGATTTTCCCCTGGCGTAGAACCTTCTGCAAGGCTCTTCCGTGAAGCCAAAGGCCGCACGCCCCTGAGATAAGCTGGCATGGCAGTGAGAAGCATCTTTTGCTGAGCCCGTTTGTGTTCTGTCATCCACAGCGTCCAGGCTGCTGGTGCCACCCAGCCAGCTATCTGGGGAAGAAGTAGTCTGTATTGCTGATGTCATAAGGGCTCCGTGGGTCCCTGGCATCTGGTCGGTTGTGGCTCGAGGTATTGTCAGACCCCAGGCTGCTGGGGGACACCGGTGGGGAGATGAGAGGAACAAGCACTGGGGTGGGTCGAGGCCTCTCCGGGACCAGCTGCCCCAAAGAGTACGGCGGGTGCATGCTTGTCTTGCCTTCCTTCAGAGCCCGCAGCTTCCACGTCTTCTTGAACCTTCACACAAACACACAAAGACAAACCACACAGATGTTTAGCTCCCCCTGTGACAAGCCCACAGTGGAAAACACCAACAGCTGGCTGCCCTGGTGGCCTGGCACTCCCAGGTTTCAGCTCAAAGGAGCAATAACTATCAGCTGTCTTTTCGTTTTTTGTTCATTTGTTTGTTTTGAGACAGGGTCTTGCTCTGTTACCCAGGCTGGAGTGCAGTGGTGCAATCTCAGCCCATGGCAGCCTCAACCTCCTTGGGCTCAGGTGATTCTCCCACCTCAGCCTCCTGAGTAGCTGGGGCTACAGGTGTGTGCCACTACATCTGGCTGATTTTTTTATTTCTCATAGAGACAGGGTTTTGCCATGTTGCTCAGGCTGGTCTTGAATTCCTGGGCTCAAGCGATCCACCCGCCTCAGCCTCCCAAAGTGCTAGGATTACAGGTATGAGCCGGCACACCCGACCCGACTGTTTTTATCACCAGGGAGTTCACCATACTCTGAAGAGTTGGTGAGTTTCCAAAACACTCCCAAGGAAATAGATGTGTATTATTGGTCCAGTTTACAAGTGAGGAAACTGAGGCACTAAAAAGTCACTTAACAGTCCCTTAATTGTCCCATTCCAGAGGCTGTTCATTAGGTACACACCATCAGTCCCAAATCCATTTACTTGAAAAAGAGAAAAATAGGCCGGGCGCGGTGGCTCACGCCTGTAATCCCCACACATTGGGAGGCCGAGGTGGGCAGATCAACTGAGGTCAGGAGTTCAAGACCAGC
This sequence comes from Nomascus leucogenys, assembly GCF_006542625.1. Lineage (NCBI taxonomy): Eukaryota > Metazoa > Chordata > Mammalia > Primates > Hylobatidae > Nomascus > Nomascus leucogenys. The sequence continues at coordinate 46,767,619 of NC_044392.1, forward strand.
CTGGCCAACGTGGTGAAACCCCGTCTCTACTAAAAATACAAAAATTAGCCAGGCTTAGTGGCAGGCACCTGTAATCCCAGCTACTTGGGAGGCTGAGGCAGGAGAATCGCTTGAGCCCGGGAGGCAGAGGTTGCAGTGAGCCGAGATCGTGCCATTGCACTTCAGCCTGGGCAACAAGAGCGAAACTCTGTCTCAAAAAAAAGAAAAGAAAAGAAAAAGAAAGTATTATTTTAGTAGGGAAAGAAAATGGGCCTCTCAGTCAAAGTAAGGCTGGCAGGAGGCAGATAATTTGCAACCGCCATGTAATAGCAGGAAAAGGGTCCCACTGCTCCCTCAACTGCCCTCCTGTTCCTCTTGCTCCTAATGTTGCCGACCTCCCCAGTTCTCCCTGCGCCTCTGGGTCCACTCCCACCATGCTGGTGAGTTCCCAGAGACTCAACTGTGGGCACCACTGGCCACAATTTGACTCATCTGACAGGAAAGTCAATGCTACACAGGAAGGAGATAGACATCTCTCTGATCACAGCTTCGTTCACAGTGCTCCACTCTGGGCCCAAAGCCAGGGCTCAGGAACTGAGAAAAGTCACTTGACAGCTCAAAGAAAGATGAAATGGTGACATGGATCTTCAAAAGCACAGTCACGTCCCCTTCCTGAAGGGGCCCTTCAACTGTGCCAGGGTGGCCAGTGCCCCAAGCCTCAGCCCCTCCCTCTTGCTTCCCACTTTGTGACTGACATGCCTACTAACCCCAAAGTGGGAACAAGGTGGCCTCCCTCAGTTCCATGGAAGATCAGTTACTCCAGGAAGGGCTGGGAAAGAGGAGGGGAAACCAATGTCAAAAACAAGATTTGGGGATTTTCCTTGGGTTTCTTTTTATATCGACAGGTTATTCCTGTCCTTGTTATGATAAATAATTAATAGTTGGCTCCAAATCTGCCACTGGCTTTTAGCTTGGTATCCAAATGGAATAAACAATCTGCAGAATGTTATTTAGGGCTTCACCATGTGGACACCACACAGGAAGAGAGCCCAGCAGGCTGCTGACTGGAGCTATGCTGAGTCATTGAATGGAGTTCTCCTGTAGGAAAGGACTGAGGAGAGAGTCATTACACTTTGGATTTCAAAGAATTCAGACTCTCTGACCCAGGAATTCTACTTCTGGGAAAAGAAAGAACATAGCTATAAAAAAAAAACCTTTATGCACAAAGATGTTCAACACAGTGTTTTTTATAAAAGCAAAATAAGGCCAGGTGTGGTGGCTCACGCCTGTAATCCCAGCACTTTGGGAGGCCGAGGTGGGTGGATCACTTGAGGTCAGTTCAAGACCAGCCTGGCCAATGTGGCAAAACCCTATCTCTACTAAAAAAGAATTAGCCGGGTGTCGTGGTGCATGCCTGTAATCCCAGCTACTTGGGAGGCTGAGGCAGGAGAATTGCTTGAACCCAGGAAGCAGAGGTTGCAGTGTGCTGAGATCGTGCCACTGCACTCCAGCCTGGGTGACAGAGTGATATGTCTAAATAAATAAATAAAGAAATAAAATAAAAGCAAAATAACACCCAAATAATTGGTAATGTTTGGGTGCCACCAATTAGGAGTAATAGGAGGTTGATTAAGAGAAATTGGTATATCCACCTAATACTACAGCTAATGAAAGTGAGATTTATGGCCAGGCACGGTGGCTCACACCTGTGATCCCAGCACTTTGGGAGGCCGAGGCGGGCAGATAACGAGGTCAGGAGTTCGAGACCAGCCTGACCAACATTGTGAAACCCTGTCTCTATTAAAAAATACAAAAATTAGCCGGGCATGGTAGCAGGCACCTGTAATCCCAGCTACTCAGGAGACTGAGGCAGGAGAACTGCTTGAACCCAGGAGGCGGAGGCTGCAGTGAGCTGAGATCACACCATTGCATTCCAGCCTGGGCAATAAGAGTGAAACTCCGTCTCAAAAAAAAAAAAAAAGTGAGATTTACAAAGAATTTGTACTAATGGGAAAGAATGCCTATGTTATAGTGCTAAGTGTGAAAGGCAGGATGCAGAGCTGAGGATACAGAATAATCATGGCTGTGTAAAAACAAACAAGAAACTAGGCAGAGGAAAAAGACTCAGGAAATTTGTCTAAATATTAAGTGTTCTTGATCTGGGTGTTGATTGTGAAACCATCTCCACAGGGTTGACAAAAATTGCATGCTGGGTTCTGGACAGAAATATATTAATAGTTATAATGAAGCAGTAATCAGGCTGCACTTTGGCCCATTTCCTTATGGCAAAAAGTCACGTAGCCCTAGACACCGACCATCTGCATCCCCGTTGTTTCTGTAGATATGATTTCTGACACTAGCATCCTAAGACTTTTGTTTAAGGATCACTTAAGATGTTTTACAGACCCCGAATTCCAGCAACCAGTTTGAAGACCCTCACAGAGGAATGGGATTGGCATGAGAAGACAGCTTCTTCATCTCCTTGTCCCAGGACCTCACTCTACACCCTGCAACCAGTCAACCATCCCCACACTTTGGCCCAGTCCAACATTTTTACAACCCTAGCCCCAAATTCCTTGGGGAGATGGATTTGAGGTGTGGGCGGAGGATTACCTAGGTGCCAAGGCAAGACTGAAGGCACAAACTGTTTCAGTATAATACATAAAATAGTTAGAATAAGAATAGTCATAATACAAATTAGATATAGAGATGATCATGAACAATTATCAATCATTATTCTAAACATTATTAATCATTAGCTTTTAATATTACTCTTTGTTGCATTACTAATATAACCTAGGAATAACCGGCGGGTATAGGGTCAGGTGCTGAAGGGACATTGTGAGAAGTGACCTAGAAGGCAAGAGGTGAGCCCTCTGTCACGCCCGCATAAGGGCCGCTTGAGGGCTCCTTGGTCAAGCGGCAACGCCAGTGTCTGGGAAGCGGCAACGCCAGTGCCTGTTACTTAGCAGACCATGAAAGGGAGTCTCCTTTCCTTGGAGGAGTCAGGGAACACTGTCCTCCACCAGCTTCTTGTGGGAGGCTGGATATTATCTAGGCCTGCCTGCAGTCATCCGGAAGCCTAAACCCTTCCCTGTGGTGCTGTGCGTCAATGGTCACGTTCCTTGTCCACTTTCATGCTCCTCCCGCACTCCTGCTTCCTCTTTGAAGTTCATAGTAGATAGCGGTAGAAGAAATAGTGAAAGTCTGAAAAGTCTTTGATCTTTCTTATAAGTGCAGAGAAGAAAACGCTGACATATGCTGCCTTCTCTCTGCTTCAGCTACCTAAAAGGGAAGGGCTGCCTATCCTGTAATCACATGACTTGCTTCACCTTGTCAATCACTTAGAAGATTTACCCTCCTTACCCTGCCCCCTTGTCTTGTACGCAGTAAATATCAGCGAGCCCAGACATTCGAGGCCACTACCGGTCTCCGCATCTTGATAGTAGTGGTCCCCCAGGCCCAGGTGCTTTCTCTTCATCTCTTTGTCTTATGTCTTTATTTATTACAATCTCTCATCTCCGCACACAGGGAGAACACTCGCTAAGCTCCATACGACTAGACCCTACAGAGGTTTCCTCCCATCTCCTCCTTAGATGACCCTCTGATTAAACCTCTTTCTCTGCTGCAACCTGGTGTCTTGGCATCTTGACTTGCCACGTGCACCTCATTATAATTATAATGACATGGGTGTGTACACTTCATGGCGCTGTACACATGATGTGGGAACTTTTCTGTATGTTTGTTAGACTTCAGTTACATTTACATTTTGAAAATTAACAGTGGTTCTCTTCGGATGACATATAATTTTTTCCATTTGTCATTGTTTAGCAAATCTCTGGTAATAATCACATATCACATACATATGTATGTGTGTATGTATGTATTTTTTACGTCCCTATTGACCTAATATGGAAGCAATCTCTGTCCTCAGTTTTTTTTCAAAGTAACTGAATGGGTAGCAAAGAAAGGTGAGCTTTCCTTTTGAAATATTCTAAGGAGAGTAAGAATTCTTTTCTGAAAATCACTAAACTCAAAGAGGACTTTGAAACCAGCCAACCTGAGGGTGTCCAGAGCTGGCCTGGATGGGTGTGAGCAGGGCCTGGGGGCTGGAGAGGACACGGGGTGGGCAGAAAGAAGAAACAGATGAGCTCTCTGCTGCCTCCTTTTGCACCTTGACCTCCACCTTTTATCTATTTTACATATTTGGGCTTCAAAAAGTTTTGTTTAAAGAAAAGATTCTGTAGCTAAAAGAAGTTTTTTAAAATGCTCAAAACTCTCACTCTTTTTTAGAAAGATATGTAGAAACCAAGGTGCCACCCCTTTTACCCCAAAGGCCACAGACAGTGCCCACTGCACCCAGCCACCTCCATGGCCCAGAACACCATGAAAGTCCCTCTGCCCGTCCCTCAGCTGTGGAGGCAGCAGAAGCTCTGATTTTAAAATACCGCAATGATACACCACATTCAAAACAAAATGATGTTTAAGTCATAAGCATACACATAGGAAGTCCTCACTTAATGATGTAAGTTCATTCTAGATAAATATGCAGAGAAATAATTCTCTACTAAGAGAATTCTATTTTCCCAGTGCCTGATAACCTAAAATACAGAGAATCAGTGGGGGACAGGGAATAGGGTGGGAGGAATTGGCCCCTGTAAGATGGCAAGCCTTTTCGATAGCATATTTAAATTTTAAAAAATCATCTATGATTCAGAAAAAAAGAATGAGTAATAAAAAACAAAGAAAAAATTCACTGATATTGCTGGAAAAATATTTAGGGCCATACAAAAAAATATAATACAGACTGGCAGGATGAAGTCAACCTTCACCTACTGTAAATGTGGCCATCCCACGGTAACCATGGTTCAGCCATTTTGGCAGCCGAGAGCCCCACAGTATTTCTAAGTTTATACTCTTTGCTAGACAGAGGGGATTTGGGGAATAGAAGGCTTCTTCATCACTTGAAATAACTGGCCTCTTTCCAAACAAATTTGCCTTATACAGAAGAAAATGGAAACTCACTAGGCTGGGAAATAAATTCCTGGCATGTTCTCAGCACAGGGCACTGGCCCTGTCTGTGCCTGCAGGGACTCTGGTTGTTGAGCAACCAGCCAGTGTCCAAGCATCATCAGCAGAATAGCAAACCAGGTCTGTTACCAACCTAATACTCCTGTATTAGCCGTTACAACACACCAAGATGGTGCTGCATGTTAAGGGCCAGTGGTGGGCCAATGGGACCAGCTGGGCCCAGCTCTTAGCCAATAGCAGGCAGGGACCATAGGCAGGGACTCTCAGGGCGTGTGTTCCACTCCTGGCTCTTGCTTGTCCTTGGGCAAGTCATTTTACCTTTGGGGGCTGTTTCCTCCTTTATAAAATGAAAGAGTTTGACTAGATGACCCCTAAGGCCCTATAGAAATAGCAGGAGATTTTGGTTTGATTCTTGGCCTTCTTTTTCTTCTTCATCTTTTTTTTTTTTTTTTTTTTGAGATGGAGTCTCCTTCTGTTGCCCAGGCTGGAGTGCCAGTGGCGCGATCTCGGCTCACTGCAACCTGTGCCTCCTGGGTTCAAGCGATTCTCCTACCTCAGCCTCCCAAGTAGCTGGGATTACAGGTGCACAGCACCATGCCCAGCTAATTTTTCTATTTTTAGTAGAGACAGGGTTTCTCTACATTGGCCAGGCTGGTCTCGAAAGCCTGACCTCAGGTGATCCACTCGCCTTGGCCTCCCAGAGTGCTGGGATTACAGGCGTGAGCCACCGCGCCCAGCCTATTCTTACTAGCTGTTATCACACCATCTCTTTTAGCTTTAGTTTCCTCCCCTGTCAAATGGATATCATATCTACTCTATAGGGCCTGTGGTGGGTTATGAGAAAAGTCCGTTGAAGCCCTAATGTAGACACAGAGCCAGAACACAGCAGGATATACCTAGGGTGAGGCAAGGAATCCTTTGGTAGGCAGGAGGTAGACCCGTGGATGCTGACATGACCCCTCACTGGCCAAAAAATATAACAGGCTTTGTGTCCTCCAAGGAGCTACCTCCACTCATTAAGAATCTCATCTCCCACACACCCTTTAGACGGCTTGTTCTCTACTTCATTGAAAAAGCAAAGTGAAGGCCGGGCACGGTGGCTCACGCCTGTAATCCCAGCACTTTGGGAGGCCAAGGCGCGTGGATCACGAGGTCAGGAGATCGAGCCCATCCTGGCTAACACAGTGAAACCCTGTCTCTACCAAAAAAAATACAAAAAATTAGCCAGGCGTGGTGGTGGGTGCCTGTAGTCCCACCTACTCGGGAGGCTGAGGCAGGAGAATGGCGTGAACCCGGGAGGCAGAGGTTGCAGTGAGCCGAGACTGCACCACTGCACTCCAGCCTGGGTGACAAAACAAGACTCCGTCTCAAAAAAAAAAAGAAAGAAAAAAAGAAAAAGAAAAGTGAAAACAACCCTGAACCCAATTTGAGTAGTCATCTTGCTAATCTTTCAACCCACACCACACTCGATAGTCAAGCTAGATCAGGGCTACTGGCAGGGTCTGATGAGCTAACGTGTAGAAAGCTCTCTACAAGTAGAAAGAAGGACAGAGTGCAATGTCTCCTCCACTTGTAGATCAGCACGATTAACCGCTGCCCAGAAGACCCAGCCTGACTTCTTTTAGGGTTTCAGCTTATGAAAAGCAGCCAGTTCCTGCAGTAAAATTGTGAACACCGAAAAATTTCATTATTGCTTGTTCATTGAAGGCACTGTTGGCTGACTTTTCTGCAAACTTGGAAATGAATGACAAAACCAATGACCAAATGGAACGAAGATGATTGGGATGAAATGGGCATGATGAGACAGCAGCCAGGGTGCAATTCAGCCTGAATGAGTATTTCCTAACCATGGCTGGAAAAGAACACTAGGGCAGAGCATTTAAAGGTGACCTTTAAGTTCCTGGATTGATACATGGAATATTCCTAAGGAGGTCCTGCTTGGGCGCCTTGGATTTAACTGTGTGGTGCTTCTCAAATGTTACTTTATTTTTTTTCTTTTTTTTTTTTTTTTTTTGAGACGGAGTCTTGCTCTGTAGCCCAGGCTGGAGTGCAGTGGCTCAATCTTGGCTCACCGCAACCTCTGCCTTCTGGGTTCAAGTGATTCTCCTGCCTCAGCCTCCTGAGTAACTGAGATTACAGGCATGTGCCACTATGCCCAGCTAATTTTTGTGTTTTTAGTAGAGATGGAGTTTCACCATGTTGGTCAGGCTGGTCTTGAACTCCTGACATGAGGTGATCCACACGCCTCGGCCTCCCAAAGTGTTGGGATTACATGCGTGAGCTACCATGAATACCTTCACATGGTATTTTCAGCATTTGAGTATGTGGTTCTCGGAAGGGCGGAAAGGTCATATTCATATTGTAATTCCAGCACCTACTGTGTTTCTTCAGTGTCTAATGCACACTCCCTCCCTCTGGTTCTTACAACACCAGAATCTCATGGTTCCTCTCAGCCTCTTTCTCAGCACTTCCTTCTCTACAGAACTTTTCACCTTGGATCCCCACAGGGTTCAGCCCTATCCCCAACCCCACCCAATGACTCTTATTGCCATCTACATGCTGGTGACGATCTGTGTTGTCTGCCAAGCATGTCCACTTGAGGTTCTTGGGGCATCTCAAACTCAGTGGGTCCCAAAGCGGAATCACCACTTTTCACTGAGACTTGTCTATCCTCAGGTGTTTCCAGTCTTAGTGAATGACAGTACCATCTGCCGAACTGCTGAAGCTACACACAGGAGGATCATCCTGGACTCCTCCCTCTCCTTCATCCTTCTTATCTAATCTGTTGTCAAGCCTTGTCAATTCTACCTCTAAAATATATCTTGAGGCCGGGTGCAGTGGCTCACGCCTGTAATCCCAGCACTTTGGGAGGTGGAGGCAGGTGGATCACCTGAGGTCAGGAGATCAAGACCAGCCTGGCCAACATGACGAAATCCCATTTCTGCTGAAAATACAAAAAATTAGCCAGGCATAGTGACATTCACCTGCAATCCCAGCTACTCAGGAGGCTGAGGCACAAGAATTGCTTGAACCCAGGAGGCTGAGGTTGCAGTGAGCTGAGATTGCACCACTGCACTCCAGCCTGGGCAACAAAAGCAAAACTCCATCTCAAAAAAAAAAAAAAAAAAATCTATTCATGGCTCTCCAACCCATTGCCACCATCCTAAAACAGTTTATTATTACCTCTTGCCCAGACCCTGGGCTACTGCATCCATTTTCACTCACCCTATCCAGTCTCCAAACTGCATTGAGAGTGACTTTTTGGTTTTCTTTGTTTGAGATGAGTCTCATTCTGTCACCCAGGCTGGATTGCAGTGGCACAATCTCGGCTCACTGCAACCTCCGCTTCCCGGGTTCAAGTGATTCTCCTGCCTCAGTCTCCAGAGTAGCTGGGATTACAGGCACGCACTACCATGCCCAGCAAATTTTTATATTTTTAGTAGAGACAGGGTTTTATCATTTTGGCCAGGCTGGTCTCGAACTCCTGACCTCAGGTGATCCACCTGCCTCGGCCTCCCAAAGTGATGGAATTACAGGCGTGAGCCACAGCGCCTGGCCCAGGTTCTTCTTAAAACTCCAACAGGCTGGGCACGGTGGCTCACGCCTGTAATCCCAGCACTTTGGGAGGCCAAGGCGGGTGGATCACGAGGTCAGGAGATCGAGACCATCCCGGCTGACATGGTGAAACCCTGTCTCTACTAAAAATACAAAATATTAGCCAGGCGTGGTGGCGGGCGCCTGCGGTACCAGCTACTCGGGAAGCTGAGGCAGGAGAATGGTGTGAACCCAGGAGGTGGAGGTTGCAGTGAGCTGAGATCACGCCACTGCACTCCAGCCTAGGCAACAGAGCAAGACTCCGTCTCAAAAAAAAAAAAACAAAGAGAAAGAAAAAGAAAAGAAAAAAAACTCCAACAGATACTCATTAGCCTTAAGAGAAGGCCTAAAATCCTCCCACCTCTTTCAAGGCCTTTTATGACCTGGTGCCAGCCTACCTCTCCACTCTTCCCACCTCATATTGCCCCAGCTGTGCTGCCCCCCTGCCACAGACATGTGCATGAACACACTGTCAACCATATTACATCCTGGGCTTCTCTCTTAAGAACCCTCTTTGGGCTGGGCGTGGTAGCTCACACCTGTAATCCCAACACGTTGGGAGGCCAAGGTAGGTGGATCACTTGAGCCTGGGAGTTTGAGACCAGCCTGGGCAACATGAAACTTCATCTCTACAAAAAATAGAAAAATTAGCTAGGCAGGGTGGTGTGCACCTGCAGTCCCAGCTATTCCAGAGGCTGAGGTGGGAGGATCACTTGAACCTAGGAGGCAGAGGTTGTCCTGTGAGGCAAGATGGCACCACAGCACTCCAGCCTGGGTGACAGAGTGAGATGCTGACTCAAAATAAGAACGCTCTTCTTTCTCAGACCAATTCCTCTTCCTCCTTAATGCCAGGTCAGTTCTCCTCACCATGGCATGCCTTTTGTAGCTCTTACCACAGCAGTGATTACCTCTTCGTGTCTGGCTTCTTCCTGAGACTGTATCTGTCCTGCCCAGCATTGTCTCCTGCAGCACCTAAAACAGGGCTTGGCATAATAGTAGGTGCTGTGTGTGTTATGGTGTGTGCATTCATTTGATGAATGGATAAATGAATGAATAAATGCACTGTAAATTTCAGAATGGGCAAAGGAAAGCTAGATAAGAAATATGAGAACACCACAGGGCCATCCCCCAGGACCCATCTCACCTCAGAACAATGGCAATGCAGAGGAGCGTTCCAAAGGCCAGGCTCCCTCCAGCAACCAGGAATGTGGGCAGTGGTACCAAAGAAGAATCTTGCACTAGGTTAAAAAAAAAAATGAAGATAGAAGAGAAAGAGGAGAATATGGAGAAAAAGGAACAGGAGGAGGAGAAGAAAACCACTTAGCTGGTGCTGTCAAAAGCCTCAAAGGAAACTTCCCCTCCAACCCCCCTCCCAGAAATGAAACAGCTCTGCCAACCAACAGGCCATTTGACAAGCTTAACTGTTTTTTTTGTTTGTTTCTTTTTTTTTTTTTTTTGAGACTGAGTCTCGCTCTGTCGCCCAGGCTGGAGTGCAGTGGCGCAATCTCAGCTCACTGCAAGCTCTGCCTCCCGGGTTCATGCCATTCTCCCGCCTCAGCCTCTCCGAGTAGCTGGGACTACGGGCGCCCGCCACCACGCCCGGCTAATTTTTTTTTGTATTTTTAGTAGAGACGGGGTTTCACCGTGGTCTCGATCTCCTGACCTTGTGATCCGCCCGCCTCGGCCTCCCAAAGTGCTGGGATTACAAGCGTGAGCCACCGCGCCCAGCCTTGTTTGTTTGTTTCTTAACAAAGCCCACCCTAGATTCCAGGATTCCACCACTTGGCAAGAGAGACACTTCAAGCTCAGGGTTTCTGAGCACCTGTGGCTAGCCACGGACTCCTACTCACTTTCAGAGTGGCTTTTCTGGTGGCATTCCACCTGCCCCCACAAGGCACAAAGAGGATACAATAACCGGAAGGCTTTGGGGACCTCCTTGATGGCAGTTCCTTTGAGGACAATGTCAGAGAGGACTGGATGCTTTAAATCAAGTATTTGGAAGCAGTTTTCTCCATGGGGGTGTCATCTCTTGCCTGGCCCTGCATTTGGTACTCAAGCCCCAGCCATATGAACTTCATTCAGTTCTCCAACAAGCCATGATCTTTTTCCTCCAGGGCTCTCCACACACGTTCCCTCTTCTCTCCTGTCTGCTTTCTCTACCTTTGCTGCACCCTTTTGCTGTCTAGTCCCTACTTGGCCTTTGGATCTCAGATGAGGTGATGTCACTTCTTTGAGAATTGACTCCACTCCAAGCTGACCAAGTGGCCCTCCCAGTATTTCTCCATTTCCACCTCTAGACTGAGTTCCCTGAAGGCAGGGACCACATGTGTTTTTTTCACTGTAACACTGCCAGCTGCTTACACAGTGCCGAATACAAAGTAGGATCCCCAAAATATTTCTTTCAATGAAGGAAGGAACAATCTAGCTTTGCAAGCAGCCATGTCTTCCCACAGAAAGGCTCTTCCTACCACTGCCAGAGTCTCTGGACTGGACAGAGGGCACATCTAAACAAAACCATCTCCTTCTGCTGGGAATGCAGTCATAATTGTATGGACCCAGCATTCAGGCTCTTCTACCCAAAATGCAATCCACTGCTGATGAAGAGGCTGCCTGCCAGCCATCACTTCAGATGCCTACTGGAGTCAGGCAGTGCAGCGAGCCCAGACTGGTGAGTGGGCACTGGCTGCAAAGACAAGTTTCTCTGAGCATGTCCCATGTCTCTTGAGAGATGCAACTGTGTAATAAAAGCAGTATGCTTGGCTTGCTCATTTATTAATATTTCATCATCTTTTATATTTGTTCCTTCTTTTTTTTGAAATGGAGTCTCGCTCTTGTCACCCAGGCTGGAGTACAGTGGTGTGATCTCCGCTCACTGCAGCCTCCGCCTCCCGGGTTCAAGCAATTCTCCTACCTCAGCCTCCCAAGTACCTGGGACAACAGACACACACCACCACGCCCGGCTAATTTTTGTATTTTTTGTAGAGATGAGGTTTTGCCATGTTGCCCAAGCTGGTCTCCAACTCCTGACCTTAGGTGATCCGCCCACCTCGGCCTCCCAAAGTGCTGGGATTACAGGCATGAGCCACGGCGCCCGGCCATATATTTGTTCCTTCTTTCATCCAACAGATATTCTTTGAGTGCCTATCATGTGTCTAACTGGATCTTACATCCAATCAAGGGAGACAGACAAACGAATTTTTTTTTTTTTTTGAGACGGAGTTTTGCTCAGTGGCGCTGTCTCGGCTCACTGCAACCTCCGCCTCTCAGGTTCACATTATTCTCCTGCCTCAGCCTCCTGAGGAGCTGGGACTACAGGCATCCGCCACCACACCCGGCTAATTTTTTGTAGTTTTAGTAAAGACGGGGTTTCACCATGTTAGCCAGGATGGTCTCAATCTCCTGACCTCGTGATCCGCCCGCCTCGGCTCCCAAAGTGCTGGGATTACAGGCGTGAGCCACCGTGCCCAGCCAAACAAATGTTTTTTTAAAAAATTATCAGGAAAAGCCTCCCGGAGAAGGGTGCATCTGAGCAGAGACTTGAGTGATAGGAAGGAGCTGGCCAAGTGGATGTCAGAGGAAGCCTGTCCAGGCAGAGCACACAGCAAGTGCAAAGGCCCTGAGGTAGAGCATGTGTGGAGGAGCAAGGAGGGCAGTGTGGCTGGGGCAGAGCGAGGAAAGGGAGAATGGGGAGGCAACATCTAAAGATAGGGGACCACATGGCTTCGCTGGGAATCCCCGTAGAAACTGGGGACTTTGTCAAGACTTTGACTTTTACTCTGGTGGAGATGGTACTGAGCCAGAGAGAGCTTGGATTTGTGTTTTAAGGGATATTCTAAGAGCTGCTTGGAAAAGAGTTGGTTAGGGGTTAAGACTAGAAGTTGGTAGACCAGTTGGCAGCCCAGGAAGCCCTGCTGGATGAGAGGTGGCAAGGGCTGGACTGGGTGTTGGCACTGGAGATGGTGAGGAGTGGTCAACTCCTAGATATGTCTCAAAGCACAAGCACAACGCTTGCTGACTGGACACAGGATGAGGGAGTAGGGAGGAAACGTGCCCGATCCCCCGCACCTGAGCAAATGCGGTACCAGTTACTGAGATAGGGAAGATGGAGAACAGATCTGGGTTGAAGAGGTGGGGAGGCGTCAGGTGTTCTCTTTTAGACATGTTAAATTTGAGAATGCTGGCGGGCACGGTGGCTCACACCTGTAATCCCAGCATTTTGGGAGACCGAGGCAGGCAGATCACCTGAGGTCGGGAGTTCGAGTCCAGCCTGACTAACGTGGAGAAACCCCGTTTCTACTAAAAATACAAAATTAGCCAGGCATGGTGGCACATGCCTGTAATCTCAGCTACTCGGGAGACTGAGGCAGGAGAATCGCTTGACGAGACTCTGTCTCAAAAAAAAAAAAAATCATCAGTGAGGGTGGACGAAGAGGACTGGAGGGTCTCCTCCTTCATAGCAGCTTTTGTTTTTGTTGTTGTTGTTGTTTTGTTTTTTTTGACATGGAGTCTCACTCTGTGGCCCAGGCTAGAGTGCAGTGGCTCGATCTCAGCTCACTGCAACCTCCGCCTCCCAGGTTCAAGCGATTCTCTTGCCTCAGCCTCCCAAGTAGCTGGAATTATAGGCACCTGCCATCACGCCCGGCTAATTTTTGTATTTTTAGTAGAGATGGGGTTTCACCATGTTGGCCAGGCTAGTCTTGAACTCCTGACCGCAGGTGATTCTCCTGCCTCGGCCTCCCAAAGTGCTGGGATTACAGCAGCGTAAGCCACTGCGCCAGGCCCATAGCAACCTTTGAACACCCAGCCTCTTGCATCCCACCCATACCATTCAAAGCCCATTTCAAATGGCACCTCCTCCATGAGCTTTCCGTGACTGCTCAGCTTGATACACTCTCTCAAATCTCTAAATTCCACTTTGCTTTATCTGTGCCTCCCTTTTGGCCCATCTCACATTCTGGTCTTTGTCATAGCTACCAGTTTACTCTTTGTCAGAGCCTGGACTGTAGCCTCCTTGAGAACAGGGATGGCTCTAATCCTCTCCGAGTCCCCAACCGTGCAGAGCTCAGCCCCAGGTATTTAGCAGGTCCTCCACAGGTGCACTGCACCATGGTAGGGCTTTGCACCTGGGCTGTTGTAGCAGAGGCAGCCAGCATCAGGTGCAGGCAGGAATCCACCCAGGGATGGGGAATGAGGGCAAGGACTGCCTCACAAAGCCCAAGAGTCATCAGCTGGAGCCGCTCAACTACTGAACCTCTGGAGTCTGGATTCCGTAAGTCCCACATACCTAGTCAAACACAGGACTTGTGATCTTTCTTGATTCGAATACTGGTAAGCTTTCCTGGTCTTGCAGGGATAGGGAATTAAAAGCATTGAAATCAAGGGCTCCCAAAATAAAGATTTCCCTCAACAGGTATTCCATTTCAGACTCCAATAATCTTGTTTGCAGCACATTCATTTGTATTGTGGGCCAATTGTGAAATATCTCACTGATTTGTCCCACTTTTCTTACGGTCTCCTCATTATATCTTAGCTAACAATATCAAAGTTCAACACATAAAGTAATAAAAGAACATTTCTGGCCAGGCACAGTGGCTCATGCCTGTAATCTCAGCACTTTGGGAGGCCGAGGTGGGTGGATCACAACGTCAGGAATTCAAGACCAGACTGGCCAACATAGTGAAACCCTGTCTCTACTAAAAATACAAAAATTAGCTGGGCATGGTGGCATACGCCTTTAATCCCAGCTACTTGGGAGGCTGAGGCAGGAGAATCGCTTGAACTTGGGAGACGGAGGTTGTGGTGAACCGAGACTGTGCCACGGCACTCCAGCCTGGGCAACCGAGCAAGACTCTGTCTCCAACAACAACAACAACAACAACAAAAAAAACATTTCTGCGATTGATTTGTGATTGATCCTCTGACGACATGTCCAAATAAGAAAGGACTTTCTGCAGAGACAAATCTTCTGTCCCTCAGACCCTGGGAATATGAAAATACCCAGTCCTTACCTGGGAGGCTTGTCGCATTTGCAGAATCTCTGAAGAGAATATTATCATCATCTTTATTAGTAGTAAGTGCCTAAAAGAGACATTCCTCACCATCAGCCTGTTTCTGCAGATTGCACCATCATTCAGAACCAGTTCAGGAGTTACCTCCTCCTCAGAGCCCTCCCTGATTCACCCAAAGCATTCCTTTCTCCATTTCATTCATAACAGTGGAAAAATCAATAATACTATTATTTGCATTTTTTCTATCCACACCATGCCTGCTAAAGGTGGGGCTTTCTTTCCACCTGCCTCTCCACAAAAGCTTAAGGGCACGGCACCCTGCACAGAGAAGATGCTCAGTGGATACACTGAAGCAGCTGTTGTCCTTACAGGTCCGATGCAAGGATGCAGGTACTACCGTGACTGGAATCCTGGTTCCACCACTTACAAGCTATGTCACCTTGGACAGACTTCTTTTTATTTTTTTGTTTTTTTTGTGAAATGGAGTTTCACTCTTGTTACCCAAGCTGGAGTGCAATGGCATGATCTCAGCTCACTGCAACCTCCGCCTCCCAGGTTCAAGCGATTTTCCTGCCTCAGCCTATCAAATAGCTGGGATTACAGGCACGTGCCACCACACCCGGCTAATTTTGTATTTTCAGTAGAGACAGGGTTTCTCCATGTTGGTCAGGCTGGTCTTGAAGTCCCAACCTCAGGTGATCTGCCTGCCTCAGCCTCCCAAAGTGCTGGGATTACAGGTGTGAGCCCTGGCCTCAGACTTCTTAACCCATATTAAGAAGCCCTTACAAGCACTCCCTTGTAATGTTAACATAAGGAGCCAATGAAACAGCAAATGCAAGGCTCACAGTTTAGCAGGATGTGGCCAGTCCTCAGTCGGTGTCAGTTTCCCCAGAACCCGTGTTGGGAGCACTCTAGCCCCATGGGTAAGGGCTTCACCTGCAGCTGTTCCTACATGGAACACAGATAAGGGTCAAGAGCCCCAGGCTCCTTCCCTGTGCTGCACAGCTCCAGAAGTGGCTATGCCTCCCAGCTTAGCATTTAGGGAATTAAGGGCCACAGGAGGAGATACAGTTGGGTAGGAAATTGGATTACTCAAGGAATTTGTTAAGCAGCTTCAGAGGTAATCCTCTTCCCAGCAAATTATGACACCAGGAGTCCACAGGGGAAGGACACAGATAAACAGAATCCAATCTCAAGCTAAGCCATTAGTGGTGTCCAAAAAGCTCAGAGATGAAATAGCAGCCGCTAGACGCAGAGCAGTTCTGCATGCCAGGCCACCGCTGCTCCACTCCTTACAGTCCTGGGACAAGATAATTTCTATGATTCCCTTTCACAGAGGTTTGAAAAGCGCAGGTAACTCACCACAACCACATTTCTACTAAGTGACAGAGCTGGGATTTAAGCCAAATTCGATCTGGCATCAGCCCACACTCCTAACCACAAGGTGCTGCAGCCCTGACCCTTTTACAAGAACAGGAGCTCACCTGCGTGGGGGCGGACACCTCGTTCTCAGCTGGAGGACTCCTGGATTCTGCAGACAGAAGAAAGGCTCGTTATTAGTGATTCATGGGCCCTGGAGTCCTGTCTCAGGGGCTTCAGCATCAGAAAAAAAAGTTCATCTCAATGTTATTTAAAAGAACAGCATGGGCTGGGTGCGGTGGCTCACACCTGTCATCCCAGCACTTTGGGAGGCTGGGCAGATCACCTGAGGTTGGGAGTTCGAGACCAGCCTGACCAACATGGAGAAACCCCGTCTCTACTGAAAATACAAAATTAGCCGGGTGTGCTGGCGCATGCCTGTAATCCCAGCTACTCAGGAGGCTGAGGCAGGAGAATCATTTGAACCCGGGAGGCAGAGGTTGCAGTGAGCCGAGATCATGCCATTGCACTCCAGCATGGGCAACAAGAGTGAAACTCCATCTCAAAAAAAACAAAAACAAAAAAAAACCCAGCATGCTGGAAATAACCAAATATCCAACCATAAGGGACTAGCTATAGAAATTATGACATAACTACATAATGCAGAAATTTTTAAAATTTATTTTATATGTGTGTATATATATATATATATATATATATATATATATATATATATATTTTCCCGAGATGGAGTTTCACTCTTTGCCCAGGCTGGAGTGAAGTGGCACAATCTCGGCTCACTGCAACCTCCACCCACTGGGTTCAAGAGATACTTCTGCCTCAGCCTCCCAAGTAGTTGGGATTATAGGCGCCCGCCACCACACCCAGCTAATTTTTGTATTTTTAGTAGAGACAGGGTTTCACCATATTGGCCAGGCTGGTCTCGAATTCCTGACCTCAGGTGATCTATCTGCTTTGGCCTCCCAAAGTGCTAGGATTACAGGCATGAGCTACCGTGCCTGGCCAATTATTATATATCTTTTGAGACAGGGTCTCGCTCCGTCACCAGGCTAGAGTGCAGTGGCATGACGATGGCTCACTGTAGCTTTAACTTCTGGGCTTCAGTGATCCTCCCATCTCAGCTTCCCAAGTATCTGGGACTACAGGCGTGTGCCACCATGTCTGGCCAAAAATATTTTAGAAAAACATTGAAGACATGACATAATGCTGTATGAAGAATGCAAGACAAGAAAAATTCTATGTATTTTGATTCAAACTTTCTATAGAAATATATTTTTATGATTATTTATCGTGTAATACAGTATATATCATAATACTATATATTTGCACACAGAAAGAAGAAAATGGAAAGATACATATCACCAGAGATAAGCACTATTTCAATTTCCTTCTATGCACCTTTTTGCAATAAAAAATATATAACAAACAAACATTCATCTGCCTGTATGGGTTTGGTACACATTGCAGCAGCAGGGATGTGGACCAGGCACCCTCACGGCTCCCTCCCCCTCCACGGGAACAGTGTTTCTGCGGAAACCCCAAGGCAAGAGGAGGCTAAGTATCCAAGCGAAAGCCTGGGCCTTAACCGTAACAGGCAGTGAGTGGAATGCTCTGGATTTCAAAATATTTTCTTGTCAGCTCATCATTTTTCCATCAAGAATTCTAAAATTCCACAGAATGGTTTACACAAAAATCACAAGCCTCGCTGGGCCAGGAGTAAGAAGGACTAGCAAGGAGGTGGGGAGAGGGTGACCCTGCTTCTGCGTCGGGGAGGGTTTCCAGAATTCCTGGAGTATGCCGTCACCAGTAAGGGGGAAACCACACACCAGCAGCACTAGAGGAGGTATAAGAATGCATCCACTCTTCCCATTGTACAGAGGGGAAATAGAGGCCCAGAGAGGGAAAGCGACTTGTTCAAGGCCACACAGCAAGTGCAACCTGAATTGAACCTAGAATTCATGGGAGGGACCCAGTTTCTTATTCCTTTGTGTTCTTCCCAGCCCAGCAGAGAACAGTTACACACTCATAGCCCAGGGTATCTAAAGGATGACCTGAGGGCATGGAGGTGCTAGAATGAAAGCTAAAATCAGAAGACAAAGAAGACGGGGGCAGGCTGGACTCACACCTGTAATCCCAGCACTTTGGGAGACTGAGGCTGGAGAATCCCATGAGGCCAGGAGTTTGAGACCAGCCTGGGTAACATAGTGAGACCTCGTCTCTAAAAAAAAGAAGAAAACAAGAAGAAGATGGGGCAGCCCTAAATAGAAAATATGGCTACCCATGGATGCTCATGCAGTTCAGCAGTTTTCCAAACCCAGCCAGAGTCAGCTTTGTCTGGAGCCTTGAAGCCTCCACCTTGCTTGTTGCCTCAGAACCATGGAAATGGGACTCAGTCATTAGGGCTTTTTTTTTTTTTTTTTGAGACCAAGTCTCGCTCTGTCGCCCGGGCTGGAGTGCAGTGGCGCGATCTCAGCTCACTGCAAGCTCCACCTCCTGGGTTCAAGCCATTCTCCTGCCTCAGCCTCCCGAGTAGCTGGGACTACAGGCGCCTGCCACCGCACCCGGCTAATTTTTTGTATTTTTAGTAGAGATGGGGTTTCACCGTGTTAGCCAGGATGGTCTCGATCTCCTGACCTGGTGATCCGCCTGCCTCAGCCTCCCAAAGTGCTGGGATTACAGGTGTGAGCCACCGCACCCGGCTGTCATTAGGGTTTTTTAAAGGCTCCCCATACTATACCCAAGACAGATGCTTCAGGAAGAAAGTTTCTACCCTCAGTCCTGACCCCCAACACAGCCTGTGGCCCAGAGAATGCCCAGTAACCTCTGGCGGCTCAGGTTTCTGGGGTTAAATTGGGAATGAACCATAAAGCCACAGGAAGAGGGGAGGAGAGACCGTGGGACCCACAGGCTCAGCAGTGCCAGGCAGCTCCTCCATGCTGAGCAAGGGGACCCTACTTCACACCTTTCCTCGCAGCCTTTAAACCACCCAACAGACAGCTCATCACTGCTCCTCTATTCATATAGAAACAAATAAATAAACCTCACTGAGGAGCCTCCTGAGGAGAAATGACTCACCTCCAGCTGGGTCCCAAATGCCAGCCGGGATGGTCTGTGGAGAGAAGCCTGGTGGAGACAAGTAGAGAAAAGGCTATGTGTACATCTCCACAGTGTCTGGGTGCCAAAAGCGCCCCTCATTTTGAGGTTTCACCCTTCCTCATTTCGGGGGGGTGGGTGTGGGGGGCAGTTAAGGCAGTCTTTTTGTTGTTAAGACAGGGTCTCGATCTGTTGCCCAGGATGGAGTGCAGTAGTGCAATCATAGCTCATTGCAGCCTCCAACTGCTGGGCTCAGGTCATCCTTCCACCTCAGCCTCCCACTTAGCTAGGACTACAGGTATGCACTGCTATGCCCGACTAATTTTTTTTTAACTTTTTTTTTGTAAAGACAGGGTCTCCTTAGGCTGGTCTCTATGTCCTGGGCTCAGGCATTCCTCCCCCGTCAACTTCGTAAAGTGCTGGGATTATAGGTCTGAGCCACCATACCTGACCAAGCATCCTTTCTTTTATGAAATTATGGTGATGGTAAATGCTAATAGCTATTTATCACTTACTTGTTACATTTTATGTCCTTACTTAGCAAAATTAAAAGCTGGCAACCAGCCGGGCACAGTGGCTCATGCCTGTAATCCCAGCACTTTGGGAGGCCGAGGTGGGTGGATCACCTGAGGTCAAGAGTTAAGACCAGCCTGACCAACATGGAGAAACCCCGTCTCTACTAAAAATACAAAATTAGCCGGGCATGATGGCGCATGCCTGTAATCCCAGCTACTTGGGAGGCTGATGCAAGGGAATCGCTTGAACCCAGAGATCATGCCATTGCGCTCCAGCCTAGGCAACAAGAGCGAAACTCCGTTTCAAAAAAAAAAAAGCTAGCAACTTTAATTGGTCCCCAGAATTGTTTTTGAAATTTTACAGACCCGTGAAATCCCAACGTTTAGGAATTGCCCAGTTGTGCACAGGGATGTCAGGCAGGTAGGCAAGGGGAGGGTGCGGGAGGAGGGTCGTGGAGAGGGGCACGAAGAATGGAGTGCAACAGAATGGTTGACTGCTAGATGCTACTGAAATGTGGCAAGAACCCAAACCAAGGCAGAGACATTTGGCGTGATGTGCAAGCTCCTGGCTGGGTAGCTGGGTGGGTGGGGTGTCCCCTGGACAAGCAGGGCAGGGAGATCTGTGAGGGGTGTGATATGTTTGGTTTGGGTCATGCTGAGCACCTGGCACAGGAGGGAGGATCTGGCCAGAAGTCTGGGCCAAGTTGAAGACATGAATCCAAAGCTCAAGAGACAGGCTTGGCAGGAGACACGGGTGAAAGGCAGTCATGCTGGCATTTATTGCACCCTTGTCATGTGCCAGGCTCTGTGTTAATTGCTTCTCACCTCACTGAAGCCTCACAACCCAGCAAGGCTGGGGTTTGGGTTTTTTGAGGCAGGCATTATTATTCCCACTTGACAAATAAGCAAACTGAGTCTCAGTGAGGTACTTCTCCAGGGTCGTGCTAGTCAAGGGCAAGGGCAGCAACTAGACCCAATGCTGCCTGACTCCAGAGCCAGTGCTCTGCACAAAGTGGCAGGTGATGCAGTGGAAGTGGGCGGGGCCCCCAGTGGAATGTTCCAGAAAGCTGCAGAAAACAAGGCAGAGAGGGAATTCGGGGATGCCACATGGATAAGTGAACAGGGCAAAATCTCTCCAGAAATGTGTAACCAAGGCTCTTTAACCCCAGAATGTCCCACTTGGGAGTGCTGCAGAGAGGAACAAAACAAACTCCTCCAGAATGGACGGCCAAAGAGTTTTGGTTTGTTTTTGAGACGGAGTCTCGCTCTGTCGCCCAGGCTGGAGTGCAGTGGCGCAATCTCGGCTCACTGCAAGCTCTGCCTCTCGGGTTCACGCCATTCTCCTGCCTTAGCCTCTGCGAGTAGCTGGGACTACAGGCGCCCGCCACCACGCCCGGCTAATTTTTTGTATTTTTAGTAGAGACGGGGTTTCACCGTGGTCTCGATCTCCTGACCTCGTGATCCGCCCGCCTCAGCCTCCCAAAGTGCTGGGATTACAAGTATGAGCCACTGCGCCTGGCCTGGACGGCCAAAGAGTTTGAGAAGGTAATATGTAGCCAGAGGCACTGACCGCCCAGTCCTGGCTTCAGGGCACCCCCTCATGTGCAAATGCAAACCTTTGGTATCACCTCGTCCAACAGGTGTGATTCCCATTCTTGGGGAATAGGAGAGGGAGTTAAAGGGATTATTTGTGAGGAGCAAGGAATAACCCCCTTATACCTAATGGGCTTTTCCCAGGCATTTTGCCCCACGCCCTCTTTGAAAAGGGGCTCCAGCCTGGCACAGTGGCTCATGGCTATAAATCCCAGAGCTTTGGGAGGCTGAGGCAGGAGGATCACTCAAGGCCTGTGCAACATAGGGTGACCTCATCTCTGTAAAATATTTTTTAAAAAATTAGCTGGGCATCGTGATGCATGCCTATAGTCCTAGCTACTCAGAGGCTAAGGCAGGAGTTCAAGGCTGGAGTGAGCTATGATTATGCCACTGCACTCCCGCTTGGGCAACAGAATGAGATCCCGTCTCTGAAAAAAAAAAAAAAAAAAAGAAGAAAATGATTTTGTGATTCTCCCAGACTCAATGTTGATGTGACAGGGAGAACTCCCATCAGGAGAGGATAAATTCAGAACTCCCGCTTGAGAGAAAGCCGCCGACCACGTGCCCTGTCCACAGGTACTAGCCTGTTTTTCCTGCCCTGCACAATTTCCATGAGCTGGTGCTGCAGGTGCTGACAGACGTGACCTGGCCTTGCTGGCCAAAGCAGGGCTAAGACGGAGTGACCCTGAGACCCCCAACTTCATACAAAAGGCTGTCCTGGGCTACAGTCTGTGTGGGGGCCAGGCCCCAGCCTCAAGTGGGCAGCACCTGCTAAAGTCCAGGCTCCAAAGCCCCCTCTATGGCATTCCACTTCCACTCCTACAGGGGCCCACCAAGGCCGGCCTCCACCTGTCCCACTCAGACCACCACCCACATACATGTGTCAGCCTCACCAAGCAGCTCCCTGCCACACTCCCCTTGCTCACAGCTCCATGCCTTTGTACTCTGCCTACAATCCCCACTTTCTGTCTGGGACCCTCCTGCACATCCTTCAAGACACAATTCAATTGTCACCTCCTCCATGAAGCTTTTCCTGCTTATCTCTGAACTGCCCCAACAGAACACGGCCTTATCACACTGTGAACACCATCTATTACATATTAGATATATTACGGTGGGGCACGTGCCCTCCTCCAACCCCCTCAAGCACATACTAAAACCACCAGGAAAGCTTTCTCAAACCACCCACTCTACTTCCTCCTCCAGATTCCAATGCAGTGAGTTCACGATGGCATCCAGGATAGTGATTCTGGGATGCCCCTGGTCCCACTCTCCTCCCAAGAACCAGCATTGCCCTGTAATTGCTGATCCCCTTACAAATGCAGTATGCTTTAGCATTTCTAAAGAATGTTTTTTCATCAGACTCACAAAAACTCTCTGAAAGGAACAAGATTGGTGCTATCATCCCTACTTTACAGATGACAAGACTGAGGCTCTGAGAGCTGAACTAACTTTACCAATGTCATACAACCTGACTCCCAGGTGCTTGCCAGGACCTCTGCATCTCCCAAAGGCCAGCACTCCCACACCTAGGCTGGGAGGCAGGTGCATCCTGTCTGTCTGGGCCTTGAGAGCTGAAGGTCCTTGGGGTGGGTAAGCTCAGCCCACACGGTGATACAGTGTTTAGTACACTGATGCGTCCCTAACAGCCAAACAACCGTGGTCCATAACACACACCTCACCTAGTGTTCTAACCTTCCTCTTATTTTTCAGAACTGCCCGCCAATTTCCAACCTGAATCCCCCTCTTGCATCAGAATCATCCAAGTTCCTCTTGCTCTGCCCTCAGCAGAGAGGGAAACAGCAGGTTTCTTTCTTGGATATATTCACCACTGGGTTTTGAAGACTTCCCCTGCCTCAAACCACACATGTATAGGGTGGAGGGCTCAAAGTCTTCCGCTCCTTACGTGAGAAGAAACCGACTGTTCTGTCTGAGCTTCCACAGAAGCTGTGTCTATGCCAAAGAAGCACACCCACCTGAGGCTGGAAAGTGGAGACCGTAGCCAGTGCTGGCCAGACAGCCCCCACCACACCATCTTCCAACAGAAGGAGAGTGTCAGCAACTTAAAGAGGGACATCCACAAATGAGACCAGATTCAGGGGAAGGGGGCCAGAAAGGTGAAGAATTCACAGACCATCTCATGTAACAGCCTGGGAAGAGGAGCCCAAGCAGATGCAGGTCTTGGAACTCCAAAAGAATTCAGAGACAGCAGACTAGGAAATTTGTCATCGGTTATCCCTGAGAACAGAGCAAGGGCCAGTGAGGCCAGAGTTAGGTTCACATAAGAAAGAATTTTCTATTTGAATAGATATTTCTCCAAAGATAAATGAATGGCCAAGAAGCACATGAAAAGATGCTCAGCCTGGGTGTGGTGGCTCACGCCTGTAAACCCAGTACTTTGGGAGGCATACATGGGCAGATCACTTGAGGTCAGGAGCTCGAGAGCAGCCTCGCCAACATGGCAAAACCCCATCTCTGCTAAAAATACAAAAATTAGCTGGGTGTGGTGGTGCATGCCAATCTCAACTATTCGGGAGGCTGAGGCACGAGAATCACTTGAACCCCAGGAGGTGGAGGTTGCAGTGAGCCAAGATCGCCCCACTGCACTCCAGACTGGGTGACAGGGTGAGACTCTGTCTCAAAAAAAAAAAAAAGACATTAATCATTCGGGAAATGCAAATCAAAACCACAGTGAGATAACACTTCACATCCATAAGGAGGACTATTGCAGCAAAATGAAAAATAACAAGTGTTGGCAAGGATGTGAAGAAACTGGAACCCTTACACACTCTGGTGCAAGTGTAAAATGGTGCAGCCACTGTGGAAAACGGCACAGCATTTCCATGAAAATTTAAAAATAGAATTACCATATGATGCCACAATTATAATTCTGAGTATATACACAAAAGAACTGAAAGCAGGAATCTAAACAGATATTTTACACCCGTGTTCATAGCAGCATTATGCACAACAACCAAAATGGGGAAGCAAACCCAGTGTCCCCTGACAAATGAATGAATCAACAAAATGTAGTATTTCTACACAATGGAATATTATTCAGCCTTAAAAAGGGAGGAAAGTGTGACACATGTTATACCACATGAATAAACCTTGAGGACATTATGCTAAGTGAAATAAGTCAGTCACCAAAGGACAAATACTCTCTGATTCCACTTATTTGAAGTACCTAGAGTGCAGCCTGGGCAACATGATGAAACCTTGTCTCTACAAAAAATACAAAAATTAGCCAGGCATGGTGGTGCACACCTGTAGTCCCAGCTACTTGGGAGACTGAGGTGGGAGGACTGCTTGAGCCCGGGAGGTCAAGGCTGCAGTGAGCATGATCACGCGCCACTGCACTCCAGCCTGGGTGACAGAGGAAGAACCTATCTCAAAAAAAAAAAAAAAAAGAAAAAGAAAAGAAAAGAAAGAAAGAAAGAAGGACAGAGGGCCAGGCGCAGTGGCTCATGCCTGTAATTGCAGCATTTTGGGAGACCAAGGTGGATGGATCACCTGAGGTCAGAAGCTCAAGACTGGCCTGGCCAACATGGTGAAACCCCGTCTCTACTAAAAATACAAAAATTAGCCAGGCGTGGTGGCAGGCGCCTGTAATCCCAGCTACTCAGGAGGCTGAGGCTGGAGAACTGCTTGAACCCGGGAGGCAGAGGTTGCAGTGAGCCAAGGTCATGACAGTGCACTCCAGCCCTGGGTGGGTGACAGAGTAAGACTCCGTCTCAAAAAAAAAAAAAGAGAGAGAGAAAGAAAGAGACAAAGGAAGGCAGGCAGGTAGGCAGGCATGCAAGCAAGCAAGCAAATGCAGTACTAGAGTAGTCAAACTCATAGAAAAAGCAAGTAGACTGGTGGTTGCCACGAGCTGGGGAAATGAGTGGGTGAAAGGAGAGTTACTGTTTAACAGATTCTGAGTTTCAGTTTTACAAGATGAAAAAAGTCCTGGAGAAGTAAAGTGGTGATGGTTGCACAACAATACTTAATGCCACAGAGCTGTGCACTTAAAAATAATATAAATGGGCAGGGCACAGTGGCTCACGCCTGTAATCCCAGCACTTTGGGAGGCTGAGGTGGGTGAATCACCTGAGGTCAGGGGTTCAAGACCAGCCTGACCAATATGGTAAAACCCCATCTCCACTAAAAATACAAAAATTAGCCAGGCATGGGGGCGGGCACCTGTAGTCCCAGCTACTCGGGAGGCTGAGATAGGAGAATTGCTTGAACCCAGGAGGCAGAGGTTGCATTGGGCTGACATCACGCCACTGCACTGTAGCCTGGGCGACAGAGCGAGACTCCGTCTCAAAAAATAATAATAATAATAATATAAATGGTAAATCTTATGTACATTTTACAATTTGAAAATTTTTAGAAGAAGAAACTATAAAAAAACAAGATCGCTTTTAAGCTGCTTGTCACAAGCTTTAAGCTGCTTGTGACTATCTGAACTAAGTGGTTGGAATAAAAGGTAAAATAGTGGTCAGCCTATATTTGGAATTCCTATTCCTCTGCACGATGTTAGAGCTGATTTTTCCCCCCTTAAAAAGGCCCCCAAAGCCATACTGATGCTCAGCATTCAGATAAATGAGTGTGTTTGGCTCAAAGTATACACTAATCAAAGAAAACCATGGACAGGTCAATACAATCTACCCTGAAGGATGCACTGATTTATTAAAATGGTCTCCCTAAGTAAGTTATAGTAGTTAGACCCCACTCCTTGTCCAGGTCTGAGCAGGAAAAAACCTTTTGAAGAGAGGGCCCAATAGAAAGCTGCCTCCTGTCCTTGATGAACGGGGAAAGTGCCAACAAAGACGGAAGACTGCACTTGATATTATTGCATCCAACTAGGATTACACTCTAAGCCCCAGAATACTCCTCCGGCTCTCCCCAGGACAGGAAAGACAAGGGACAAGGACCCCACAGTACAAAGCCAGCCAGGAGGAAGAGTCATCACCCCACACCATCCAATCTGGGGGAAGAATGTGCAGCCCATAGATAAAAGCCTTCTCTTCCTGGGGCCAGGGCTGGGAGAAAGTGGCAGGGGTAGGGATGGGACTGATGTCAATTCTACCTTTTCCTTTTTATCCATACTTACTCAAATAAATGGGTATCTTATTCTTTTTTTTTTTTTTTCCTAACTGCCAAGTATTTAAGAATGATTAATTTGGTTCAGCTACGCCACAGGGCCAGAAACATTTGACCCCAAAGTGGGCCATGAAGCCATTCTACAACAAAAATGCTGGGAACAATAAAACAGATTGTTACAAGGGGTAGTAAGCTCTCTGTCTCTGGAAGCATTTAAGCAGAGGCTGGCTGACCACTCTCTGGGTTGCGGTCAGGGAGATTCCTGCATTCTAGGTCTGCTAAATTCTAACCTTTCATAGCAGGGTGTTGATAGATAATGTCTCAAGTGGTTTTATCAGGAAAAAAAAAGCCATATAAGCTTGTTGTTTAGAGGTAAGGAGGGCACGAACAGAGGAACTAGAAACAGAAAGAGTCAAGCAGCTTCCTTAGAAAGCAGGACTAGAAATGGAAGGCATGGGACAAGGGACCACTGCTCAGTGTTATAAGCTGTTTATTACTTCTTTGCCTCATGCATGTATTAATTTGATTAAAATTTTAAAAGTTTAGGCCAGGCATGGTGGCTCACGCCTGTAATCCCAGCATTTTGGGAGGGCGAGGCGGGTGGATCACGAGGTCGGGAGTTCAAGACCAGCCTGGCCAACACAGTGAAACCCCGTCTCTACTAAAAAAAAAAAAAATTAACCGGGCTTGGTGGTGGGCACCTGTAGTCCCAGCTACTCAGGAGGCTGAGGCAGGAGAATGGCATGAACCCAAGAGGCAGAGCTTGCAGTGAGCCAAGATCGTGCCACTGCACTCCAGCCTGGGCGACAGAGTGAGACTCCATCTAAAAAAAAAAAAAAAGAAATTTAAAGTTTAGTCAGGTGCAGTGGCTCACACCAGTAATCCCAGCACTTTGGGACTCTGAGGCTGGTGGATCGCTTGAGGCCAGGAGTTCAAGACCAGCCTGGGCAACATGGTGAAACCCTGTCTCTACAAAACATTTTTAAAAAATTAGCATTGTGGCACATGCCTGTGGTCCCAGCTACTTAAGAGGCTGAGGCGGGAGGATTGCTTGAACCCAGGAGGCAGAAGTTGCAGTGAGCTGTGATTGCACTGCTGTACTCCATCCTGGGTAACGAGGAGAAACCCTGTCTCCAAAAAAAAAAAAAAAATTTAAGCTTAAAACAATTTCCGACCGGGCACAGTGGTTCATGCCTATAATCCCAGCACTTTGGGAGGCTGATGCGGGCGGATCACAAGGTCAGGAGATTGAGACCATCCTGGCTAACACAGTGAAACCCCGTCTCTACTAAAAAATAGAAAAAATTAGCTGGGCGTGGTGTCGGGTGCCTGTAGTCCCGGCTGCTCGACAGGCTGAGGCAGGAGAATGGCATGAACCTGGAAGGCGGAGCTTGCAGTGAGCCGAGATCATGCCACTGCACTCCAGCCTGGGCGACAGAGCGAGACTCCGTCTCAAAACAAACAAAGAAAACAACAACAAATTTCCATGGAGTTTTAAAATATATATATTAATCAGGCAGTTACTAAATAATAAGTTTCCAAAAGTAATTGACAACATGGGGAATATTACATTTATATATATACACACACACATATATGTACCTAGAAAAAGGAAAGCAGCATACCAACATGTTCTCACTGGTTTTCTCTAGGGAGTAAAAATACTGGTGACAATTATTCTTCATATTTTTCTGGAATTTTTCATGCTCTAATTTCAACAGTCCCCAAATGGCAATTATTACTACCTTTAACATTTGAAAAAAATAAAAAGCCCTAGACTAAATACGGCTAACTTCTCTGCAGTGCATCCCTCCAGCTGTGGTGGGATCCCTACCCGCCTGCCCTGAGTCTGGGCTGGCAGCTGAGGATGAGAAGCCACAGGGAGAACCCAGGGCCTCGGCCACCAGCCAGCACCATCGTCAGACATGTGACCGAGGCCACCTCACACCATCCCAATCTGATGGCAGCTGCATTCCTGATTAAGGCAAGACCAGCAGAAGAGCTGCCTAACTGACTGTATTTTTGAAATTTCAAGCAGATAAATGATTGTCATTCTTAAGCCACTAGTCGTTTGTTTTGAGATGGAGTTTCATTCTTGTCGCCCAGGCTGGAGTGCAATGGCACGATTTCGGCTCACTGCAACCTCTGCCTCCTGGGTTCAAGAGATTCTCCTGCCTCAGCCTCCTGAGTAGCTGGAATTACAGGCATGTTCAGCTAATTTTTTGTATTTTTCGTAGAGACGGGGTTTCACCATGTTGGCCAGGCTTACCTCAGGCAATCCACCCGCTTCGGCCTCCCAAAGTGCTGGGATTACAGGTGTGAGATACCACACCTGGCCTAAGCCACTAGTTTTGAGGTGACTTGTCACATAGCAATGGATACCTGATGCAGTGACAGTTGAAACATCCCTTCCTTCCTCAGTGCCCACCGCAGTACCTGTCCAAGGCGTGCCCATGGCCTCCGGGCTCCACTCGCTCCACTCGCCTTGCCCGAACTCCTCCTGGGCACGAAGCTGCACCACGTGCCTCAGGCCGCTCCAGGCGTCGTAGATGACACAGTGATGCTGGAGGTCCTTGACCTGAGGGCGGGGGCACAGTGACTCTGGGGAGGGGTCCAGGATGGTGCTCAGCAGGCAGCACCCCAGTGGGTTGGTGCCTTGGCCATCCCTGTGCTTCAGCTGGGAGAGGCCTCTAGAGGCTCCCACCACCCCAGAGGCTCTGCTAGAGAGGGGGTTGCCCTCAGGGCCCACGGAAGCTGAAGCAGAAAGTCCCTGCCCCACCCATGCACTATAGAATCCTGCAAGCCACAACCCTTGGCATGTCTACAGCCCAGATCTCTTCCCACATTGTTCTCCTCACAGACAAGCCTGGGAAGAGGAGACTGGCCTGGCATTATCCTTTTCATTTAATAAATGATATACCACCAAGGCTCAGAAAGCTTAAAACATTTATCCAAAGCAACGAAGGTAGCCAATTGTGAAGCAGGAACTAGAGCCTATGGTTTTCTTTTTAGTACCCTTTCTATGTTTTTTTTTTTGACATGGAGTCTAATTCTGTCGCCCAGGCTGGAGTGCAGTGGTGTGATCTCTGCTCACCGCAACCTCCACCTCCCGGGTTCAAGGGGATACAGGCGTGCGCCACCACACCCAGCTAATTTTTTGTAATTTTAGTAGAGACAGTATTTCACCATGTTGGCCAAGATGGTCTCGAACTCCTGACCTCAAGTGATCCGCCCACCTTGGCCTCCCAAAGGGCTGGGATTACAGGCGTGAGCCACCAAGCCTGGCCTCTAGTACCCTTTCTACTACGCCTAAGCATCTAGGGGCACCTCTCTGACCAGAAGTAAAACATAAATTTACCATCCATGTTGTGAATGTCTTTGACCGTTCAGCCCGATATCTGAGCTCAAACCGTAGTCTGTAGAAAGATGAGTTCCAGGAGTGGGGGTCTTGCCAGGTGACACTGAGCCAGCGGGGGTTTCTGACCACGGCAGTGACTGTGATGTTGGCAGGCGGATCAGGCTGCACTGTGGGAAAAGGGAGCATGGCTCCTATGCAGCAGCAAATATAGTGTAGGGAAGCCCATGTAGGCTGAGATCCCAGCAGGCAGGGCCCCACCCAGCCCCGTTCACTCCCCATGCACAGCTCCACAAGGGCCTGCTTTATCATTGCCACACCTCCCAGCAAGCAACGCCCAAAAGGCACCAACTCACCAAACCCCTCAACCACCCCTTCCCTGCCACTCTGAGAAGTCGATAAGGAGTATTAAATCAAAAGAGAAGGAAACTGCTGGGGAGGGGGAAGAGCTTACGTACAGATTCCACAACCCTGAAAAGTTTGAGTTTTGCTGAACTTGCTCCCGACACTACTGGCGACGCACATGGACACTATGTAGAAAGAGCTGTCTCCCTCCGGGACTGCCAACTGGCAGGAGAACTTCTGGGACTCCTGGGAATACTGGCACGGCTCCTGGAAGTCTTCGGCCGGACTGTTCTGACTGTTAGACACAAAACAAGGGCAGGGCTCGCCTGTCAGTTTCGCACAGACTCAAGAGGGGAGAGAAGGGGGAAGTGGAATCCCGGGGTTTGAATCCCAGCTCCAGACTTATGAGCCCTGTACCTCTAAGTCTCCTTTTCTCATTTGAAAATAGGAATATTAATACTACTTACCTAGTAGGGGTTAAGTTTTTGTTTTGTTTTGTTTTGTTTTGTGATAGAGTCTCACTGTGTTGCCCAGGCTGGAGTGCAGTGGCGCAATCTCGGCTAACTGCAACCTCCGCCTCCTTCCCAGGTTCAAGAGATTCTCCTGCCTCAGCCTCCCGAGCGTGCCCAGCAAATTTTTGTATTTTTAATAGAGATGGGGGTTTCACCATGTTGCCCAGGCTGGTCTTGAACTGCTGACCTCAGGTGATCTGCCCGCCTCAGCCTCCCAAAGTGCTGGGATTACAGGCATGAGCCATCACACCTGGCTGGTTCTGTTAAGACTGAGAAATAAAGACCGGGCGCGGTGGCTCATGCCTGTAATCCCAGCACTTTGGGAGGCCAAGGCGGGTGGATCATGAGGTCAGGAGATCGAGACCATCCTGGCTAACATGGTGAAACCCCGTCTCTACTAAAAATACAAAAAAATTAGCCGGGCGTGGTGGCAGGCGCCTGTAGTCCCAGCTACTCCGGAGGCTGAGGCAGGAGAATGGCATGAACCCAGGAGGCAGAGCTTGCAGTGAGCCAAGATCGCGCCACTGCACTCCAGTCTGGGCGACAGAGCAAGACTCTGTCTCAAAAAAAAAAAAAAGACTGAGAAATAAGGCCGGGCGCGGTGGCTCACGCCTGTAGTTCCAGCACTTTGGGAGGGCAACGCGGGCAGATCATGAGGTCAGGAGTTCGAGACCAGCCTAGCCAATATGGTGAAACCGTTCTCTACTAAAAATATTTAAAAAAAAAAAAAAAATTAGCCTGGCGTGGTGGCGCATGCCTGTAGTCCCAGTTACTCAGGAGGCTGAAGCAGAAGAATCATTTGAACCCAGGAGGCAGAGGTTGAAGTGAGCAGAGATTGTGCCACTGCACTCCAGCCTGGGCGACAGAGACTCCATCTCAAAAAAAAAAAAAAAAAAAAAAAAAAAAAAAAGAGCAATAAATGTAAAATCTAGAGATGAGGAAACTAGTTGGATTTATAAATATATAAAAACATGTAGCCTAGCGCCTGGCACGAGGGGTGAGGGGAGCTAGGCTGGAGGGCTCAGCTAGTCACTCAGGCATTGGTCGGCTGGCCAGCTCTGGTCTCCCCCTGGGCCTGTGTTCTTGGCACTGTAGGGGATGTAGAAATGAATCAAGAGAGACCCCACCCTGCCTTCAAGGCACTAACAAAAAAGATCTGTCCTCAGATGACTAGACACCCGGCAGAAATGCCACTCCAGAGACACAAAAAGTGCTAGAGGGGTTCTGGCAGGTGAGTCCAGAAAAGAATTCTGGGTGACTGAAGACATTCCAGGTGAGTCAGCCACCATCCCACCTGGCCTGGAAACCTGAGGCTTCACCCTCTTATGACACGTGTGGGCATGTGAGGCCACGTCAACCACTCACCCTTCGGCTGGGGTGATGAGTCTGCCACCTCTGACTTGGGTTCGAACCCTGGGCTCCTGCTGAGTCCAGCACATGGGACAAACCCAACCTTTCCAGGCTGAGTTAAAGCCCCTTTCCTCCTTCCCCCAACACCACCCAGGCTTCCACCCAGCCAGGAAGGCAGGGTCACCGACTGCTTTACGTGTGTGCCTAGGTGGGGTCAGAGGGCTGGGGCTCAGTCTTGTTGGCCTGCTTCCTCCCACTGCCCCAGCACCGCGCCTGGTCCAAGGCAGAGGCTGAGCTCACCCATGCCTGTGGAAGAAGGAGGGAGCAGTGATGCAGTTGGGCAGGGGTGTGAAAGCAGACACACAAGAGAAAAAGCAGAGCTCCCAGTAATCCCTTTCCAGGGACCTGTCTCTCCCAGGCCCTGCAGTGGCCTGAGGTCTGGGTGGGGCCTCAGTGGGGGGCTGGGGCCCCTGAGGCTCTCGAAGCCACTTCCCCTGCTCTTTCCTCACTTCAAAGGTGCCCAATGGCCATGCTGACTCTTCAAAGCAGCTGGAAGCAAAGGCACGAGGCTGCTGAGGAGAAGGACGAGCACTGTACTCTCTCCCACTCCCGCTGTCAACATGGAAAGTATTCCAGTCAAGCCGGGCACGGTGGCTCACGCCTGTAATCCCAGCACTTTGGGAGGCCGAGACAGGTGGATCACCCTAGGTCAGGAGTTCGAGACCAGCCTGGCTAACATGGTGAAACCTCATCTCTACTAAAAATACAAAGATTAGCCGGGCATGGTGGCGTGCGCCTGTAATCCCAGCTACTCAGGAGGCTGAGGCAGGAGAATCACTTGAGCCCAGGAGGTGGAGATTGCAGTGGGCCGAGATCCTGCCACTGCACTGCAGCCTGGGCGACAGACCGAAACTCCATCTCAAAAAAAAAAAAAGTATTTCAGTTGAGGTGTCAGAAATGACAGACCTTCCCACAGGCTGGCCTGGGAAGCTGCCAGCCACCGTCTCTATCCTGCCTAATCCTATCTATGGTACAAGCCTTTGAGGTACAAACAAGGCGCATCCTTCGCTGGGCTGTGAAGCTATCCAGGCTTGGGGCATGAGCTGACAGTGCTAATGGCAGCTGCATCATTCACAGATGGGTAATCTGCACTTTTCATCATAGAGGACAGAACAAAAATATGACTGCCAGGCGGCCCAGTAACTCTATGGAAACAGACCCAAGTGGGAGCCAAACCACCCTGTTGAAGTCACTGCTCTGGCTTTCTGATACAGTAGTCCTGCCTTATCCGAGGTTTTGCTTTCCAAGACTTCGGCTACCTGTGGTCAACTGTGGTCCAAAAATATTAAATGGAAAATTCCAGAAATAAGCACTTCAGAAATTTTAAACTGCCCACTGTTCTGAGAAGTGTGATGAGATTTCACGCCTTCCCGCCCAGGACGTGAATCATCACTTTGTTCAGCATTCCTGCGCTGTAAATGCTACCCATCACTCGTCCTGACATCCAACGCCATCATCATGGCTCGGTGACCCAGAGTCACCCAAAACAGGTGATCCTCCTTCTAACACATGGTCAGAAAGTCCTAGTAGCCTAACACTGAGTCACAATGCCTACATCATTCACCTCACTTCATCCCATCATGCAGGCATTTCACAACCTCACATCATCACAAGAAGGGTGAGTACAGTAATAAGACATTTTGAGAAACAGAGAGACCACATTCACATAACTGTTATTACAGTATATTGTTATCATTGTTCTATGCTATTTTTAGTTATTGTTAACCTCTTACTGCACCTGATTTATAAATTAAACTATCATAAGTACATATCTATAGAAAAACATAGTATATATAGGGTTCAGCACCATTTGCGATTTCAGGCATCCACTAGGGGTCTTGGAATGTGTCCTCCTTGCCCTGTATTCTGATGACTGACAGCTCAACTGTAAACCTCTGGACTAGGGAGACTGTGGCTCTGGGATGGAGACCGGCAAAACTGCAGAGGCAGATTTGTTTTCAGCATCTTCCACCTCCTCTACATCCATGCCTGAACCCATCCCAGGCCTTCCCACATTAAGCCGTCTTCCGGTGATGATGCAGGGCCCCCAGGCAGGTGTGACTTCTCGCCCCATGGCCCCAAGCTCCCTCTCCCCCGCCCATCACCGCTTTCTCTCTCGTGCCTTTATCATGGAAATAGCCTGATATGCCCACAAGGGCCCAGACACTGATAATGGTCTGACTGTGCTACCCCCTCCCAGGGACATTTGCATGTTTTTCAGAGCAACGCCCATAATCTTTGGACTTTGAATGAAATCAGACAGCCTGGGATTGAATTCCCAGCAGAGCCACTTACTAGCTAAGTGACCCAAACCTGTTAATCAGTCTCTGGGCCTCAGTCTCTCCATCTGTTAAGTGAGGAAAATAACGCCCACTTCCCATAGCTGTTGTGATAACCAAGCTCAAGTGAATAGGACAAGGTTCCAAGCAAAAGCACAGTGCCTAGCTCAGGGGGGCAGTCAAATGTAAATCTCAGTTCCCTCTCATTTCCTCTTCCTCAGCCTGAAGGAATTAATTCCTAATGATAACGTTTTGAAATCACGGGAACGAGCCCATCTCTGGGGGGCCTCGGGAAGGAGGGAGCCAACATGCACACAGCTCAGCCCAAGATACTTACAACTTCCTCACCAACAGCACAGCCTTGGTCGTCAGGGATGGGGTGCTCCGAGGACCCCACTCACAAACAACATTGCTGAGGGGGCTCTTCCGGAAGCAGGAGAGCTGGGGCTCCTCAGGGGGAACTGAAAGGAAAGCATTGCAGGTGTGAGCGGGCGGGCGGGGATCCTGGGGCGCACCTGACCTCGCAGGCAGGGCAGCCTCCCTTGAGGGGAGCACGTGGCTAGGCCCCTCAGCCCTAGCCCTGGAGCCAGTCAGGACCCTGGCCACATTCAGCCACACATGAATGGAATCACAGCTGGGAAATTAAAGGACACCAAAGTCCTCCTGTCAGTCTGGGACACGGATCCGGGAGAGGGGAAGGGAAGAACCTCAGGGCCAACTTGTCTGAAGAGGAGAGAGGATGATCGAAAAAAAGGGCTTTGGAGTCACACAGACCTGGCTGTGCGGCCTTGGGCAAGTCCTAGCCGCTCTTCAGTTTCCTCATGTATAAAATAAACTGATGATAATGTAATGATGATGGAAATGATGATAAGCCTGCTTTCCCTGACAAGGCTGCTGAAGGAGTACAAGAGATACGAAGAAGAAAGTGCCTTGGCATAGGGCTCGGCACATAGGGCACTGGTTCCTGGAAGTCTTTATCTAGGTATGAGGGAGCTAAGAACTTGCTAATTCTAAAAAAACAAGAATAGCTAATTTGAGAGCTTAGGATGTGCTATGCAGACTTTTTAGCAGCATACATGTGTGATATACACACATACACACACACATACGCAAATTCACATACACCCCCTTTGCAACAACTCTAAGGTAAGGTAATAAAATTAACCTTATTTTGCCAAAGATGAAACTGAAGGGCGGAGAAGTTAAGCTGTATGTGAAGGAGCACGATTCAAACCCAGGCTGCCTGACTCCGGGCCCCAGGCTATTCACCAGTTCACCAGAAGTCCTAACTCCCAAAGCCAATGTTCCCCACCAGTCAGACACTCCCACTCCCACCCAGCAGCAGTCTTTGCTGGCATCTGGATGGCAGACGTTGGTGGGCCTTCCCCAGAATTCTTGCGCCAAGGAAATGGCGGGAGTTTGAAGGCTCAGACAGGGACTGTCTGGAATGCACAGAGCCTCATTTCTTACGGGAACTATCTCCGGGAGCTCTGAGGCACAACTCACCATCCACCAGCAAGTGCACAGTCCCAGCTGGGCGGCCGGCCCGGTAGCATGAATAGTTTCCAGAGTCGTGGAGCTGCACCGACCTCAGCAGCAGCCTCCTTCCCATGCCAGCCCATCTGCTGGGGTGGGAGCCTGCAGCCGGCTTCCTGAGCACCCAGTGAACAGTGGCATTGTCTTCCGGCTCTACTCCTGGGCAGGTCAGAGTCACACTGTCTCCTGGAAGACTGCTCAGCACACCTCTCACCACCTCTGGAGAAGGGAGAAGACACTCGGTGAGCCCATAGCCACTGAAGAAGGGGGCTTCGTTCTAGTCTGAGGAAGCCACGAGAGGCCTCAGTGATAATCACGAAGTGGCCCAGGCTACCGTCACCTCTGCCTGGATTAGGGCAGCAGTCTCCTGGTGGCCTCCCCAACCTGGTCCTCACCATCCAGCTGCCTGGGAGAGCCTTCTGAAGCCACGATCCAACCGCCCCACTCCCTGGATTAGAAAACCCTTCAAGGGCCTGCCACCATCCACAGGATGAAGTCCGAGCTCCTCAGCATGGCCTGCAGGGCCCTTCTGTCCTTGGAGGCCTCATCTCTCCCCAATCCTTAGAAGGTGTGGAGCCCTCCCCTCAGCTCCCCTCGCTCTCCTCCTCACACTTGTTCTTCCTACATCATCCCCACGACAACTCCTCCTATTCCAGGTCTCGGCCTAAACATCGTTTCCGGTCGCTCAGCTGCACTAGGCCCTCATTCTGCACTACGTCAACCACACGCTGCCATGTAATTACCAATTCTGTGTCTCTCTTCCCCTCAAGACTCCAAGCACCACAGGAATAGGCACCCTGCTTTGTTCTCCGTTATATTCCAGTGCCCGGGATGTTGCCTGGCCCATGGCAGGAGTCTGCTGAGTACTGGATGAATGTGTGAATGAATGGATGCCGTTAGGAATGAATGCCAGGCACCCAAGTGCACACATTTCCAAATCGCAGGGTATTATTCATGGCAGAATGTCCGTTGTACAGTTGGTAACTGAGGCACAGAGGAATCAGGAGACTGGCCCAGATGCGCAGCCGGGGTAGGAACCAGGGCTTCTGGTTCCCTGTTCCATGCTCCCTCCAGTACCCTACTTCCACTACAGCAATGCTGTGTTTACTCTAGGGACCAAACTGGAAGGTTAAAAAAAAAAATGCATTCTCTACCCCTCGAAAAAAATTGGGTGTATTCTACTACTCAAGAAAAACGAGATTAAAGATTAAAGGAACAAGTGCACTTTTTTTGAGTAGCAGTTATAGAGTCATAGAATCTAAGATAAAAATTAGCCCAACCACCTTGGACTCATTTATTAACCAATCAATCAAATTAGTCCAACCAGCTAAGGAAACAGAGGTCAGGGAACACAGCCAGTTTTCATGTAAGCACACTTGGTCCTTCGAACCAAATGCATAACCATTTATTAGCAAGCAGTAGCAATAAATCTGGCCAAAGATTTCAGAAAGGACCAGCAGCTGCTGAGTGCCTGACCTCACCTCCTCGCCCATGCTCCTGGGACTCAGAAGCAGCACAAGGCTCTCTCTGCCTGGCCTGCAAATCCCTTCTTGTTTATGAGGCGTTTTTATCTCATACTTGGCAGGCTGTCCTTCCTTTCACCCCATCCAAGGTGGCTGTCAGAGGAGGGAGTAAGGATCAGTGACTACCAGGCAGATAACACCCCTAAAGCTGGTGAGGTTGGAGTCCACACTGGCTGCTGGCCACAGTCCAGGGACAGAGACATAGACATCAAAGGGGCAGAGACAGCTTTGCCTGGCATTGGGCCCTGTCTAGCTATACCGATACCCTCCACACTTCCCTCTCACTTTAACACCTGGAGCCAGAGTCCTCCTCCCTGGCACCCTCTATCTCGAGGCTGGCAGAAAAGGGACAGATATAAGGCCATCATGGCAGCCGGTCATCTAAGGTTTTCTCTGGTCACCAACAGAGCCCTGGACCTTGGGTAAGAAAGCTGGTTGAATTGTCACCGTGCAGCCAGGCGAGTTTGGGCAGCTTCCTGAGACACCTGTGGCCTTACTTGCTCCCACGGTGGGCAAGTCCTGTGTTTGATAAACATTCGAGGAGGCTACAGCAGTCAGGCACTGGCGAGGAAGACACAATCAGGCATCCCAGAGACCTGCCCTTGAGAGACAGGAGACACATTCACTGCTGCAAGGCCAGGACACAGCACACAGTACTCTCCTGGTCCTCAGCAAAATCTGAGTCCCAGCTGGGCCTCACACATGTAATCCCAGCACTTTGGGAGGCCGAGGCGAGGCGGATCACAAGTCAAGAGATCGAGACCATCCTGGCCAACATGGTGAAACCCTGTCTCTACTAAAAATACAAAAATTTAGCTGGGCGTGGTGGCAGGCTCCTGTAATTCCAGCTACTTGGGAGGCTGAGGCAGGAGAATCGCTTGAACCTGGGAGGCAGAGCTTGCAGTGAGCTGAGATCACGCCACTGCACTCCAGCCTGGGCAAAAAGAGCGAAACT
Organism: Nomascus leucogenys; assembly: GCF_006542625.1. Classification (NCBI taxonomy): domain Eukaryota; kingdom Metazoa; phylum Chordata; class Mammalia; order Primates; family Hylobatidae; genus Nomascus; species Nomascus leucogenys. Next base: position 46,805,818 of record NC_044392.1, read on the forward strand.
CCGTCTCAAAAAAAAAAAAATTCTGAGTCCCTAGAAGGTGAAGTCCACTGAGGGCAATAAGGGGTGGACTGCTACTGCCCAGAGGGCTTGAAAGGGTTATAAAAAGCCGCAACTACAGTATAGCTTTCACATAGAATCTTCAACAATATATTTTTAGCATTGCAAACATTGTTTTTAATGTATTACATAATATTGAATACATGCAAATTAATATATGTAATGTATGTAAAAGCTACATACATAAAAGTTAATTTATGATGCATAAAATACCCAGGAAAGCCCACCAACCTAACTTTCACTACCCATGGATCCCTACATTTTTCCTAACTTTGCTTCATTTTTGAGCTTCATATAAATGGTTTGAATACAGTCTTTTACTGTGATGTGCTTTTCTCTTTTCTTTTCTTTTTTTTTTTTAAGACAGAATCTCGCTCTATTACCCAGGCTGGAGTGCAATGGCGCGATCTTGGCTCACTGCATTCTCAGCCTCCCGGGTTCAAGCAATTCTCCTGTCTCAGCCTCCCAAGTAGTTGGGACTACAGGCACACACCACCATGCCCGGCTAATTATTTGTTGTTTGTTTGTATTTTCACCATATTAGGTAGGCTGGTCTTGAACTCCTGACCTCAGGTGATCCACCCGCCTCGGCCTCCCAAAGTGCTGGGATGACAGGTGTGAGCCACCACGCCCAGCTGGTGCTTTTCTTGAACTTCCTTTGTGTGTGTGTGTGTGTGTGTGTGTGTGTGTGTGTGTGATACAGGGTCTCAGTCTGTTGCCCAGGCTGGAGTGCAGTGGCACAATCATAGCTTTTTGCAACCTCAAACTCCTGGGCTCAAGTGATCCTCCCACCTTAGCCTCCTGAGTAACTGGGAGGTGCACACCACCATGCCCGGCTAATTTTTTAGTTTTTACTAGAGACAAGTTCTCAATATATTGCCCAGGCTGGTCTTCAACTCCTGGCCTCAAGCCATCCTCCTGCCTTAGCCTCCTAAAGTGCTGGGATTAGACGCATGAGGCTCTGTGCCTGGCTGCCTTTTTTTTTTTTTTTTTTCTTTTTCTTGGAACAGGGTCTCACTCTGTCACTCAGGCTGAAGTACAGTGGCACAATCATAGTTCACTGCAACTTCAAATTCCTGGGCTCAACTGATCCTCCCACCTCAGCTTCCCAAGTAGCTGAGACTACAGTACAGGTACATGCTACCGTGCGTGGCTATTTTTTTTTTTTTTTGAGAGATGAGGTTTCACTATATTGCCCAGGCTGGTCTCAAACTCCTGGCCTCAAGCAATCCTCCTACCTGGGCCTCCAAAACGTTGGGATTAGAGGGATGACCACCTGGCCTGGCCTCATTTATATGTTTCTCTGATTCACTGACATGTAGTTCATTCAGTCTCACTGCTATGTAGTATTTCATTGTGTGACCCTATCATTCTCTCACTGAGGGAGGTTTGGGGTCATTCCCAGTTTTTTGCCATATCAAAGAGGGTGGCTATCAACTTTCTCATGACTCAGTGCACTTGCCCAAGAACTTCCCTAAGAGTGAAACTGCTGGTGTTGGCATGTGTGACATGTGTCCTTTTCCTTCACTAAGGGAGGAGACCACCCCTCATATTGTCTTATGCCCAATTTCTGCCTCCAAAGAAAGAAGAAGTAAAAACTAAAAGGCAGAAATGAAATCCACAAGCAGACAGCCCAGCGCCACACCCTGGGCCTGGTAGTTAAAGATCCACACCGACCTAATCGGTTATGTTATCTATAGATTACAGACATTGTATAGAAAAGCACTGTGAAAATCCCTGTCCTGTTCTGTTCCATTCTAATTACCGGTGCACACAGCCCCCAGTCATGTACCCCCTGCTTGCTCAATCAATCATGACCCTCTCACGTGGACCCCTTTAGAGTTGTGAGCCCTTAAAAGGGATAGGAATTGCTCACTCGGGGAGCTTGGTTGTTGGAGATGTGAGTCTTGGCAAGCTCCCGGCCGAATGAAGCCCTTCCTTCTTTAACTCGGTGTCTGAGGGGTTTTGTCTGTGGCTTGTCCTGCTACATCACAACTGAACAAACGGTCCAGTGCGTTGAACTCCAACGAGCACCTGATGGAGGTGGCAGTTTACCCCATCCAGTCCACATCTTGAAGTCCATCAGTGCCTGAATGCGGTTACGTATGGAAGATGCAACGACACTTCTAATCAATGCATCAATATTTCCACTTTTCCATTTTCCACTTGATAAAGCAGCTGTCAAGATAAAAGCTAACACGGATTTCAAGTTCCTGCACAAATGACAAATTTGTAGGAACAAAGATGGAAACAGTGCCCAAAGAGAACTGCTCCCAGTGCAGTGCTTGCAATATCCCTTCCTCAGCTGATTAGCTGATTAGCAGAAATCAGAATTCACAGGGCACGCAACAGACACAAGTGCAGGATGCATGAAGGTCTAAGGTAGGGGTCAAAGACCACTGTGGCTCATCCAATCACTGGCACTTTTCACAAGGCATAGTCCCTTCCGCCACCATGGTGACAACACTGGAAGCTCCTGGTCGTCACTCATCAGAGAACTCAGTAGGTGCTTAATGCATGTTTGTTGAATATAGGGCACGTTAGGGGTGCCCACAGGGACAGGGTCTAGGCACCAAAAACTCCCAGGAGCACGGTTTGCAGGTGAAGGGGTCTAAGTGGTGCCCTCTTGTGTTGTGTGATGGGCAGGCCCAGGCTGGGGGGCAGAGGAGCCCGCTGAGGCAAGGAAATAGACTCCTGGAGCCAGAGGAAGCTCTCTTTTCTGCTTCTGCCTTTGCCGAATCCAGTAAATGTCTTTCTGGTCATTTCCCCTACCCCAGTTCAGCGGGAAGCTCTTGCCATGTTTAGCGGCCAGCCTGAACAATAGCAGGGGCTGTTCTGCTCCTGCACTCACTAACAATGGCCAAAGTATCTGAGCAGCTCAGAGAAATACCAAATAAAAATACTTTTTTTTCCCTCTTCCACAAAAGCAGAGCTGCAGGGAGCAACATAATGGCCACTTCCTCTGCCAAGGAACTTGAGTAATGGTTTTCTGAATCTTTAAAACTGAGTCACTATTTTTTAAAACGGAATGATTAATTATAAACCACCCATTGGCAAGTATTGCCTGTCATAGCCCTGCTTCAAAATATATTTCCTCTAGAACCTGTGAACAACACTGTGTTAACTACGCTTTTAAAAGCGCTGTATGCAGAATGATCAAAGAAATACTCATAAAGACCATACGAAAATATACTTGCTAAAGTCAGAGTGAGCAGCACCGCCCCTCCCCTCCCCCCTACTCAGCCCTCAGCCTCCTGACCCACATCTCTGACTCAGTACCACTGACAGCCGGGTGGCAGTGGGGAAGCTTCATGCATGACTCTCAGAACAAGTAACATTCACAGAAGTGTCCTCTCACTACCTCTGCCCTCCTCTCCAAATGATGGTGTTAGAGGTGATTTCTTTCTCTTCCCTGCATCTTTCTGTAGTTTTTGAATTTTCCGTAAGTTGCCTATATTGCTCTTATAATGAATATATATATTTAATTAAACAAGCTACATAGCCTGGGTCTGTCTGAGTTAGGATTTCTAGGAAGGAGGGAGAGGGCACAGCAGAGCGCAGTGGGCACTGAGGGATGTGGGGGGATGAGGGCGGATTTTTCAATACAAACAGCTTCCGAGCACCTTCAGGCCAGACAGTGCCACTTTGCCCTTGCACTGCTGAGTTCTCTCACTGTCACTGTCACTGAATTCTGCACCCATAGCCCAGCATTCCCCTGTAGGCCTGATTCCCTGGTGGACACAAGACACCATCCCTGGGCTCAGCCTTGATTCCTCCCATCTGTCCCTGTTTTTCTGTTCCCTGGGAATCTGCTGGGGCCCTCCCTAAGTAGGCCCTACCAAAGAGAAGGGCCAAAAGGAAGAGACACGATGGGGAACCAGGTGAGGAGGGGGCTCATGAGAGCAGTCCTTCCTGCTCCTGGGAGATATGCCCAATCATTCTCATGCTCCCACCCCAGCCTGACACAGGCCTTGCATAGTAGGCTCTAGGAGATGGGGCAGGCGGGGGCGAAGGCGTGGCTGGTGCACACACTGAAATTTAGCAAAGAGCACACAATCAACAGAGCATTTGTCCGTGAGCAATTGCTCAGCATTTAGAGCCAGGATTGCAAGCCTATACCTGTCCCTTCTTCAAGAATTCAATAATTTTTGTGCACCCACGATGTGCAAGTTCAGAAGTTCCTAATCCAGGAAAAAAAACTCCATATTGAAGTTACTGAGCACCTACAATGCACTGGCACTCCTTTCTATTGTTTCCATATCGTAATCTTCTTTAAACCCCACAAAGCCCTAGAGCTTAAAACTATCTATAATACAGGCCAACCTGATATAAATGTCTCCAACATACTGAGGGAACTAAGAAGAGGGATCAATTATTCTATTTTTTTTGGGGGGGATCAATTATTTTAAAGGGGGAAGAGAGATTTGATTGGGGCCTTGATAAACGAGTGGGGGTTTGATAAGTGGAGCCACAAGGCGTTATATTCCATAAAGAGAGAACAGTATATGCAAGGCATTAAGAACTGAGTCACCAGGCGCCGTGGCTCACACCTGTAGTACCAACACTGTGGGAGGCCGAGGCAGGCAGATCACCTGAGGTCGGGAGTTTGAGAGCAGCCTGACCAACATGGAGAAACCCCATACTAAAAATACAAAATTAGCCGGGTGTGGTGGTGCACACCTGTAATCCCAGCTACTAGGGAGGCTGAGGCAGGAGAATCACTTGAACCCAGGAGGCAGAGATTGCAGTGAGCTGAGATTGTGCCATTGCACTCCAGCCTGGGCCACAAAAGTGAAACTCTATCTCCAAAATAATAATAATAATAATAATAATAATTTAAAAAAAAGAATTGATAGTCACCAGGCATCGTGGCTTACGCCTGTCATCCCAGCACTTTGGGAGGCTGAGATGGGAGGATCATTTTCGCCCAGGAGGCTGAGACCAGCCTGGGCAACATGGCAAAACTCTACCAAAAAACTCTACCAAAAATCTCTACCAAAAAACTCTACCAAAAATCTCTACCAAAAACTCTACCAAAAATCTCTACCAAAAAACTCTAAAATTAGCTGGGCACGGTGACACATGTCTGTGGTCCCAGCTATCTGGGAGGCTGTGGCAGAAGGATCACTTGAGCCCAGGAGGTCAAGGCTGAAGTGAGCTGTGATTGTGCCACTGCACTCCAGCCTGGGACCCAGAGCAAGACTGTCTCAAAAAAACAAAAAACAGTGAGAGTTCTGGGGAGGGCTGGTGTCTGGAGTATCTGAAACGCAGTAAGGAGGGAAGGAGGACCTACAGGGGAACATGGAGGGTGTGAGCACCCTCAAGGAGATCAGGCCTGACTCCACAGGCAGAGGGACCTTTGGTTCCTCTGTGGCCCCTTCTGAAATGCTATGCCTTTGCAACCCAGGAGCCTGGGTTAGGTTGGATGCCGTCCTGTGCTACCAGCTGGCCTGGGCAGTGGGGACCCATGTCCCTGCTCAGAAACCCAGGCAGTAGGATGGGATTGGCAGGCATGAGCCAAGCCTGTCAAAAGTATGTGCAGGCTCAATGGCTTCCCCACCTCTCCCCGCTGCCCCACCAGCCTCCAGGACAGGAGCATTCCATTGCTTCTTGTTTCTATTCTCTTCCAATCTCCCTGAGAAAAAAACGACTGTCCCCTGCCCCTCCTTGGCTCCTGTGCATCATGAAGCAGCACAGAGGCAGGAGGGAGGAAGAGCACCACCCAAGGACTGCGCCAAGGCTGGGGTCACATACGGGGAGGGAGCACCTTCAGCCCAGGCTAAGAAGGAATGGGATTCTGCAGAGAGGACAAGGAAGCACCTCACCTGGGACTAAGATCACAAAAGGAGGCAGTATTGCCTCCCGAAAACAAACCCCCAAGCTCCTCCTCAACAGTTAGTGTCGGTGTCTGGTCTGGTCTGGTCAGTTTAATCACTGACTATTAATTGTTTGGAGTTGGGCTGACACAAACGTACAGTCTGCCTTGATTTGTTTTTTAATATAAAGTATATCTCAGCAGGGTGTGGTGGCTCACGCCTGTAATCTCAGCACTTTGGGAGGCCGAGGCGGGTGGATCACTTGAGGTCAGGAGTACGAGACCAGCCTGGCCAACATGGTGAAACCCTGTCTCTACTAAAAATACAAAAATTAGCCAGGCTTGGTGGCGTGTGCCTGTAATCCCAGCTACTCAGGAGGCTGAGGCATGAGAATCGTTTGAACCCGGGAGGCAGAGGCTGCAGTGAGTCGAAGGCTGCAGTGAGCCGAGATCGCACTACTGCACTCCAGCCTAGGCAAGACTCCTTCTCGAAAATAAATAAATAAATAAAATAAAGTACATCTCCATAAGCAGGAGGCCCCTTGGTGTAGAGGAAACAGCTCTGTGCTGTCAGGCGACCTGAGTTCTATTCCTGATCTTATGATGACTCACAGGCAGCCATGGGCACGTCACCACCCCTGGCAGAGCCCACTGGCCTTCTCTGTGAAATGGGGGTTCAGACTGTGACCTGTAGGTCCCCCACAGGCCCCCACTCCTGCGGTCTAGCATCCCATCGCGCCCAATCATTAGCTCTCAGAGGGCAGGAAGCAAACAATACTCAGCTTGAAAACACATAATTAATCTATGGATTTATTATTTTAATAGTTGATGACTTTGGGAGAAGGATGATGACCAGATCATCCCAGTGCCCTCAGAAAAATGCTTCTTTCTCCCTGGAGAGCTCTAGGGGAGGGAAAATTCCCACAACCTCCCTTGCCTCCCATTCCTCAAGGGAAAGAGTAACTCCCAACAAGCAAGCCCGTATCTCCCTGCCCCGGTGGCCTAGGAATCCCCCTCCCAGGGGCACTGGGACCCCCACCATGGCCCAGACACCCCTTGGTCTGGGGACCCTGCAGCACAGCTCTGGGAAAGTGGGGTTCCTCCCCAGTTGGGACCTAAGTTTGGGTGCCAGGAATCCAAAAAGCTTTGTTGTTTTTCTACTTCTTCCCCCTCTTCAAGTAAACTTGCAAATGTCAATAACCAGAGAAAAACACTCACACGGAGACACATATTTCTCAACTCTCTTGCAGCTTGCCACAGCTCTTGCCAGCAAAAACAAGTTCAGCTTCCTGGCCCCGTTTATGTAAGCGGTGAACCAGCTGCCTGGCCTGCCACCTAGGACACAGGCTTGGCTCATGCCTGCTAATCCCATCCCACCACCCCTGTTTCTGAGCAGGGATGCAGGTCCCCGCTGCCCAGGCCAGCTGGCAGCACAGGAGGCCCCCAGCCTAACCCAGCTTCTTGGGTTGCAAAGGCATAGGATTTCAGAAGGGGCCACAGAGGAAACAAAGGTCCCCTGTCAGCAATAATGGTCTTGATCTAAAAGTAGGTGGGTGCTGAGAAGCCTCCAGGAGAAGCCTGTGGACACCTTGTGTCCACATGGAAACAAGTATAGAATTTGGTCCCACGAGGGCTAGGACAAGTCCCAGTGCTCTTGGTCACCTGTTCTTGCATTCTCCATCTTTGGACCGAGACTGGCTCCTGGCTTTGCTGTGATAATAACCACAAAAATCATTAGCAACTGGGACACTTACCCTGCGCCCTGGGCTTTCCCTAAGAGCATACTACTCACAAAAAGTCTGCCAGGGAGGAAGTCTTGTCCCCATTTCATTGTTGAGGCAACAAGAGATCAGAGAAGTTAGGGAACTTGCCCAAATTCACACAGCTCATGCGTGAGGGAATCCATGCTGGACCCAGGTGAGCCTGGCCAAAGCCTCTCTCTCCTTGGCCTAGGTAACTCGCCATGCTCCACCCCCCGCTCCCTTCACTGGGCTTCCCACTGCCCTCTCTCTCTCCCTCTCCCAATTTCCTCTCCTCTTCTCCGCTCTTCTCACATCTTTGCACCCTTCAGAGGCCCAGGGAAGGGAATGCTGAGGCTTGAGCGGTGTGCATAAGAGGGGGGTCAGCGCCATCACTGCAGCTGCCAACCTAATGGGGCACTGGGGGACTCTCAGGAGCCAGGAGTTGTGCCCTTGGCCTTTCTCTCCCTTCCCCCACAGCCGCAGCGTGTATAGGATGAGTTAGAGCCTAAAACTGCCTCCCCTTGGACTCCAAATCTCGCGCCTCCCCAGGTCACCCCACCGTCTGGGCCCATTCATTTCTCCTTAACATTCAGAGGGCACCCTCGGCCACTGTCCAGAAAGAGGCAAGGCCGCAGGCTACGGCAAGTCAAGGCTCCCAGGCTCTAACCGGAGGCCCAGCGACCTTCTCTGACTCAGCTCCCAGCCCCACCTGTCCGCAACCCCCTCTTCTCAGATGACTAGCTTTGGCTGGCAGGCCCCTGGCTCCCTCCTCCACCACATATGTATTTGTACTTCTTGTACCTGCTTGTATTTGTCTTGTATTTGGCGGAGTCAGTATTTACCTTGGCCTTGCCTTCCTCCCATCCACACCATGGACTGTATACTGCTGGAGAGAGGGTCTGGGAGGGAGGCTCCTTTGGACCCATAAACAGGTAATGCTCAATGCTGACTCAGAGACCCACATGCGCGTTTGACCAACTCAGGAGATAAAACATTTAATCCTCCCCTGGCAGCATCAGAGATAACCACCTGGCTCCACTCCAAGAAGGTCCAACCTGGGTCAACTCTCAGAGATTATAAACTAATTAGAGGAAAAGATAGCTAAGGCCATGTGCGGCAGCTCACGCCTGTAATCTCAGCACTTTGGGAGACAGAGAAGGGCGGATCACAAGGTCAGGAGTTTGAGATCAGCCTGGCCAACATGGTGAAACCCTGTCGCTACTAAAAATACAAAAATTAGCCAGGTGTGGTGGTGGGTGCCTGTAATCTCAGCTACTTGGGAGGCTGAGGCAGGAGAATCACTTGAAACCAGAAGGTTGCAGTGAGCTGAGATCATGCCACTGCACTCCAGCCTGGGCAACAAGAATGAAACTCCATCTCAAAAAAAAAAAAAAAAAAAAAAAATTAGCTGGGCATAGTGGTGCGTGCCTGTAATCCCAGCTACTCGGGAGGCTGAGGTAGGAGCATCACTTGAACCCTGGACATGGAATTTGCAGTGAGCTGAGATCGCACCACTGCACTCCATCCTGGGCGACCCTGTCTCAAAAAAATAAAGTATATCTAAGGAGGGCAAACAATCCACTCCCTGGCCTAAACCTAACCCCAGGAGCAGATAGAGAAATAAAGAGATTAAAGGCAGGACGCAGCAGGGCCTTGGAAGAAAGCCATTGGTACCTGCAGATGGATACGCACAGGATTTTGGTCCTGAAAGGGACGGTGAGGAGAAGCTACAGCCAGGGAGTGGGTGCTGAGATAAGGAGCGCTGTTTTAAGGCTATACAGGACTCTTAAGGATGACTCAGGGCAACCTGCTCATTTTAGTGGATGAGGAGAACCAGGGCCCAGAAGTCACACAGCAGTGCCTGGTGTAGCCAGGACTGGAGCTGGACTCTGGGACTCTCAGTCGAGGCTTAACACGCAGCCCTCTGCCTTCCCAGAAGCACGGCCCAGGGGGTCTTGTCTTCTATCTCTGAGCACAGCCTCAGGTGTAACAGGGAGGATGGCCCTCAGTCAGATTTTTTTATGTGCTTCTGGAAGGTGGCAGGAGGGCAAGGAGAGGGAGGGACCTGATGTACGCACCCCCATTCCATATCTACAGACCCCCCAGCTTCCCCTCCCTGACCCCTTTAGCTATGAGGCAGCAAAGCTGAAGATTTAAGAAGTCACGTGGAGGTGTGGAAGGAGCAGCTGGGAGGGGTAAGGGGAGGTTTGAGGGGTGTGCATAGGGGGATTTCAGGGCTCCCCTGAGGATGCTTCTGTTCAGTTCTTACTCTGAGTGGTGGTTCCATGCATGTGTTCAGTTTGTAAAAACTCACCCAGTGTGAGACCTATGCTGACCACACTCTTTTGTAGGTGTGTCACTCTGCCATAACACTTTTTCGTACAGGCCCCAAAGTCCCCACTCTTGCATTCCAATCACTGCTGTGCCATCCCCCCCCCACCCCCACGTGCCATGAGCTTGGGTACACACATGCACGCACACACTGGTCCAGCTCACTCCACACCACCGTCAAGGAAGCAGTTCCAAATGGAAGTGTCATGGGCACATCTCCCCTCAGTGAGAACTGAATGTCGGGCTCTCCTGCCCCAGCTCCTCCTCCCTCATCATAAGCCCCATCGGGCCTACCAGGAGATAGGAAGACTCGGCATTATAAATACATCAGTGTTCCCTAATTAATCTCTAAAGTTTACTTGGCCAGGTGCAGTGGCTCATGCCTGTAATGCCAACACTTTGGGAGGCTGAGGCGGGAGGATCTCTTGAGACGAGGAGTTCAAGACCAGCCTAGGCAACATAGCAAAACTTCATCTCTACAAAAAAAAAAATTTTTTTTTTAATTAGCCAGTCATGATGTCATGTACCTGTGGTCCTGGCTACTCAGAAAGCTAAGGCAAGAGGCTTGCATGAGTCCAGGAGTTCAAGGTTGTAGTGAGCTATGATCGAGATACTGCACTCCAGCCTTGGCAACAGAGTGAGACCCTGTCTCTAAAAAAATAAGAAGGAAAAAATAAAACTACATAATTAAAACACTGCGATACTGGCACATGGATAGGGAGACCAAATTATGGAAGAGACTAGAAAGTTCAGAACTAATAAAAATAAACAATAGTTTAGTCTGCACTACTGATCTGTGTACTTTAAAATGGTTATTTTTTTTTTTTTTGAGACGGAGTCTTACTCTTATTGCCCAGGCTGGAGTGCAGTGGCACAATCGTGGCTCACTGCAACCTCTGCCTCCCCTCTTGCCTCAGCCTCCAGAGTAGCTGGCATTACAGGTGCCCGCCACCAGGCCTGGCTAATTTTTGTATTTTTAGTAGAGATGGCGTTTCACCATGTTGGTCATGCTGGTTTTAAACTCCTGACCTCAAATGATCTGCCTGCCTCGGCCTCCCAAAGTGCTGGGATTACAGGTGTGAGCCACTGCACCTGGCTGATGCATTTCATATTATGTGTATTTTACCACATTAAAAAAATAACTTAGTCAAAGTGCTTGCTACACATACAGGCAGTTTCTAAGTGTACTACATAGATTAACTAACTTGATCTTCTCAATTGTCTATTTGACAGAAGAACAGCCTGAGGTTATACAGCTAATTAGGGGTGACCTGGATTCAAGTCCAGACAATTGGGCCTCAGAATCTGTGCTTTTAACTACTCACTATGCCAAGAGGCAGTATAAACCCAAGTACACAGGAATTTGATAGATTTAAAATGTAATTTTGAAAATCGGTGGGGGAAAGATGGATTCAATAAACTGTAAAGGGATGTTAGGTGACAATTGGAAAGAAAAAGCTGGAGTCAGACTTTATACCTCATCCATAATATTAATAAATTCAAAATGGATCAAATATTTAAACTTTTAAAACTTTTAACAATACCAGAAAAGGAGAATCTTTTAAAATATTGGAATGGGGGTGGAGGTGAACAGTGCAGCCGGTGCCTTGAGCTCCGGGCCCATGGCGACCTAGGGCCCTGTCCTGCAGGCTGCAGACAGCAAGTACAAGCAACTCACGGGCGAGTGGAACCATAAAAGCCCCAATCTTAGCAAGTGCAGGGAAGAGCTGGGCCGCCTCGAGCTAGTTCTTCTGGAGCTCAACTACTTGCCAACCACAGGGACCAAGCTGACCAAACAGCGGCTCATTCTGGCCCGTGACATACTGAAGATCGGGGCCAGTGGAGCATCCTATGCAAGGACATCCCCTCCTTCAAGCGCCACATGACCCAGCTCAAATGCTGCTACTTTGATTGCAAGGAACAGCTTCCCCAGTCAGCCTACATGCACCAGCTCTTGGGCCTCAACCTTCTCTTCCTGCTGTCCCAGAAGCGGGTGGCTGAGTTCCACATGGAGTTGGAGTGGCTGCCTGCCAAGGACATCCAGACCAGTGTCTACACCAAAAACCCTGTGTCCCTGGAGCAATACCTGATGGAAGGCAGCTACAACAAAGTGTTCCTGGCCAAGGGTAACATCCCCGCCAAGAGCTACACCTTCTTCATCGACATCCTGCTTGACACTATCAGGGATGAGATCACCGGGTGCATCGAGAAAGCCTATGAGAAAATCCCTTTTACCGAGGCCACCAGATCCTCTTCTTCAACACACCCAAAAAGATGACCGACTATACCAAGAAGTGAGAGTGGGTCCTGGGCCCCAACAACTAATATAGTTTTGCCAGCCAGCAGCAGGAGCCAGAAGACACTACCATTCCCTCCACAGAACTGGCCAAACAGGTCACCGAGTATGCCCGGCAGCTGGAGATGATCGTCTGAGCCCACCAGGCACGGGGTGGGGCAGGGCACACATTATTTAAAACAGTTACAGTGCAAGGTTTCCTCCAATAAAGGTGGATTGACATTCTCTCAAAAAATAAATAAAATAAAATATTGGAATGGGAAGGATGTTATTAAGTATGACACAAAACCTAGAAGCTATAAAAGAGACTGGTAAATTCAACTAGTTGGAAAAAAAAATTTGCAGCCAGGTGCAGTGGCTCACACATGTAATCCCAGCACTTTGGGAGGCCAAGGAGGGAGGATCGCTTGAACCCAGAGTTTGAGACCTGTCTGAGCAACATGGCAAAATCCCATCTCTACAAAAAATAGAAAGACTAGTCAAGTGTGGTGGTGTGCGCCTGTAGTCCCAGCTACTCAGAAGGCTGAGGCAGGAGGATCGTTTGAGTCCCAGGAAATTGAGGCTGCAGTGAGCCATGAGCATGCCACTGCACTCCAGCCTGGGTGACACCGTGAGACCCTGAGAGAGAGAGAGAGAGAGAGAGAGAGAAAGAAAGAAATTTCTTGGCAAAAACCACCCCCACCACCAAAAAAAAAAAAAAGTCAAAGACAAATTGGAAAAATATACAACTCATGTATGACATGTTAATATGTTAAGAGCTCCTGTAAACAATAAGATTAATGACCCAATCAAAATAAAATTAGCATTGAATATGAACAGGCAGGTCATAGTAGATTATGCAAATGTCGGTTATACATTAAAAAACCCATACAATCTTATTCAGATAAGATAAATGCAAATTAATTCCACACAGAAGCCATTGTCTGTGTAGATACCAGGTTAATAGCACACTTTTGGCAAGGGCGTAGGGACACAGGCATTCTCACAATGCTGCTGGAAGTATAAATTGGTGCAACTTCTATCCTGTCTCACAATGACAAATCTCATGGCCTTTGCCCATCAATTCCCCTTCGGGGAATATATCCTGCAGGTGTACTTGCACTCACACGACAAGAGGCATATGCAAAGTTATTCCCCACAGCAGGGGCCCTAAGAGCAAGAAGGGAACAACTAAACATCCATCAAAAGGCAACTGGGTGGCCGGACACAGTGGCCCACGCCTGTAATCCCAGCACTTTGGGAGGCCAAGGTGGGTGGATCACGAGGTCAGGAGTTTGAGACCAGCCTGGCCAACATGGTGAAACCTCATCTCTACTAAAAATACAAAAATTAGCCGGGCTTGGTGGTGCACGCCTGTAATCCCAGCTACTTGGGAGGCTGAGGCAGGAGAATTGCTTGAACCCGGGAGGCAGAGGTTGCAGTGAGCCAACATCGTGCCATTGCACTCAAGCCTGGGCGACAGAGCAAGACTCTGTCTCAAAAAAAAAAAAAAAAAAAAAAAAAAAAAAAAAAAAAAAAAAAAAAAGGAACCAGGTAAATAAACTCAGTACATCCATATAACGAAATACAAAAAAAAAAAAAAAAAAAAAGAGGAAGTTCTTTGTTTAATAAAAATAAGTAAACTCTTTCCTAGTCCACAGGAGCAGTGGGGGACCTCAGCCACTCTCAGGGCTTGAAATAATATCTGCCAGCATATGACCCCACATTTACATCTCAAGCTCAGTCCTCATTCCCAAATTTCTGACTCCCATATCCAACTCCTTATCAGCATCCTCTCTTGATTGTCTAGTAGACATTTCTGTTGAGGCCAGGTGCGGTGGCTCACGCCTGCAATCCTATAGCACTTTGGGAGGCCGAGGCAGGCAGATCACTTGAGGTCAGGAGTTCGAGACCAGACTGGCAACCTGGTGAAACCCCATCTCTACTAAAAATACAAAAATTAGCTGGGTGTGGTGGTGTGCACCTGTAACGCCAGCTACTCTGGAGGCAGAGGCAGGAGAATCGCTTGAACCCGGGAGGCGGAGGTTGCAGTGAGCCAAGATCGCACCACTGCACTCCAGCCTGGGAGACAGAGACTCTGTCTCAAAACAAAAACGAAAACGAAAACAAAAGACATTTGTTTCCATATGTGCAAAACTGGCTTCTCATCCTGTCCTGCAGCCCACCATCTATGCAATGGGGCCAGCACTTCTGTCACCTGAGGCTGTTTTGAAGATTACATGAGATCACAGATGCCAAGGGCCTAGCACAGCTACTTGCACACAGTTGACACACCATAAATGGTAACGGTTATTGTAACCATCATATAGAGAGGGAAGACCAAAGGATGCTTTTCGGGAAAGCGGTTGGGAAGTGGAGTGGGAACCGATTCAGAGAACAGGTGCTGGGGAGAATAGGCTGGATGCAGGGCCTTCGGGACACACTCCTAAGAGTAGAAAGCACCCGACAGAGCTGGCAAGGGATGAGCAGGAGTGGGGGAGGCTGCTGAGGTCCAACTAACATCAAGCCTAAACCCAGTGGCAGAAAAGCCTCTGCCTTTGCCAGGGACTTTTGACCTCTTTAGATCCCAGGCAAGAGGAGAGGGTAAAGAACACAGATTAACTACACAAAAAACCTCCCAGCTGGACACAAAGGCTCACGCCTGTAATCCTAGCACTTTGGGAGGCCAAGGCGGGTGAACTGCTTGAGCCTAGGTGTTCCAGAGCAGCCTGCAACATGGCGAAACCCTGTCTCTACAAGAAATGCAAAAAATTAGCCAGACGTGGTAGTGCATGCCTGTAGTCCCAGCTACTCAGGAAGCTGAAGTGGGAGGATCACCTGAGACCAGGAAGTCGAGGCTGCAGTGAGCCGTGATTGTGCCACTGCACTCCAACCTGGGCTACAAGAGTAAGATCCTGTATTCAAAAGAAAAAAAAAAAAAAAAGGCTTTTCTTTGCCACCTTCCCCTTGCCACTCCAGCCCTCAAGGATCCCACCTGCAGACTTGCAGTTATGACCTGGCATTTAGCACTTCCCTCTGCTAGACTTCAAGGAGCTAAAGGGCTGAAGACTTGTTACCCCAGAGATACTTCTCCAGGGCAGGGAACATCCATGTGTCCCCACAGAGCCCTCTGCTCCAGAACATAACACCCTCAGGTAGTACACATTGATAAAGAGGAGGCAAGAATTTTCCTGCCCAAGATGAACATATAGGGAATCTCTTTTTTTTTGAGATGGAGTCTCGCTCTGTCGCCCAGGCTAGAGTGCACTGGCATGATCTTGGCTCACTGCAACCTCCGCCTCCCAGGTTCACGCCACTCTCCTGCCTCAGCCTCCTGAGTAGCTGGGACTACAGGCGCCCGCCACCACACCCGGCTAATTTTTTGTATTTTTTAGTAGAGACGAGGTTTCACCGTGTTAGCCAGGATGGTCTCGATCTCCTGACCTCGTGATCCACCCGTCTCAGCCTCCCAGAGTGCTGGGATTACAGGCGTGAGCCACCGCGCCCGGCCTTCATATAGGGAATCTCTAAAGATTTGTATATTTCCTTCAGGTCTTCACTCAAATATTATGTTCTCGGCAAGGCCTTCCCTGGCCTCCCATCCAAGGCACCATGCCACCCCACCCTGCCACAAACACACATGGGGTCTGTCTCCCTCTCAGCTTTAGTTTTTCTCCTTAGCACTAGTCGCTAGCATTCCACATACTTAATTTACATCGTGTTAATAGTCTCCCACACTAGAAGGAAACTCAACTAAGCCTGGGGTTTTTGTCTCTTTTATTCACGGTGTATCTCCAGCTCTTAGAATAGTGCGTGGAAAGAGTAGGAGCTCAAAATATATTTTTGGAGTGAATGAATGATCACCTACACTTATTTAAGCACTTGCTGTATGCTAGGGACTTCTGTAAACACTCTATTTAATACCTTACTTAGCTCATCTCATCTTCATAACCACCCTTCGAGGTAATACAATTATTTCTATTTTCTAAAACACTGGCTCTCAGAGAAGTTAAATCACTTGCTCAAGGTGTTATCATTTTTACTTGGCAGTGCAGGGCAGAGATGTGTCTGGCTTGAAGACCTTAGCCATCACCTACACAAAATGAGCTGTGTTCAGGTGGAGGAGAGCAGAAGGTAGAGGGGGATAAAGGAAAAGAGAACAGAAAACCTCTGGAAGAAACTGGCCAGCACTGTCCGGTAGGACTTTCTATGATGATGGAAGAGATCTGTATCTGCACTGTTCAGTACAGTAGCCATTAGCAATGTGACTGTTGAGCACTTGAAATGTGACTAGTGCAACTAAGAAACTAAGTTTTTTATTCGATTTCATTTAAATTAATTTTTTTGGAGACAGGGTCTCCAGACTGGAATTCGGTAGTGCAAACATGGCTCCATGCAGACTGGACTCAAGTGATTCTCCCACCTCAGCCTTCTGAGTAGCAGGGACTACAGGCTCCTGTCACTGTGCCCAGCTAATTTTTTAAATCTTTTTGTAGAGACGGCATCTCACCCTGTTGCCCAGGCTGGTCTCCAACTCCTGAGCTCAAGAGATCCTCCTGCCTCAGCCTCCCAAAGTGCTGGGATTACAGGCATGAGTCACTGCGCTGGCATAATTTAAATTTAAATAGGTACACGTGGCTAATGGCTACCGTATTACAGAGCACAGCTTCAATCCAGACTAGACTCATTGACTGGAAACTCTTTTGCTTGCTGGGTCTGTGGCTTCCAGGCCTAGTGGGACCGGGATTCAGGAGAGGGGGGAAGGGAGTGTATATTTTCAGCAGTGAGCACCTAGGTTACTTTGTGTAATCTACAAATACCCAGTGAGGGGAGTATTTGTTTATTCCGGCTGCTGAGGGCTAGAGATGAGGGTCAGGGTCAGGATCAGTGTGCCTGCTGCCTTGGGATCTTGGTCCTCAGTCAGAGGAACTTCCTCTCTCTAACCACCCCCCACCCCAAGCCAGACAATCTGTTCACAGGTAGTTGGTACCCAGTGGCCCGGTCAAAGTCTGGGGTTTCTTAGTTCTTCTCAGGATTTACCCATGACCATTTTCAGGCTCCTTTTAGGGTGGAGTCTGCATAGCTGATCCTACACAGGCCTCACAGGCTTTACACGGACTCAAGAAATGTTTGCTGCAATGAATAAACACGCAGCAAGCCAAAGCAAGGAGAGATTTCTGGCAACAGAAATCCCCTCTGAGCGGGGAGGGCCTTCATTCAGTTCCTCAATGACACCATTTAGGCAGCCGTCCTCAAACCTGACAGTGTCTAAGAATCACAAGGGGCAGTTTGTTTAAAAGGACATGCCCCAGGCCTCACTCCCAGGTGTTCTTATTTAACAAATCTGGGTTAGGGTTCAAAAATCATCATGTTTACCAAAGCCCTCCCACCCAACAAACACACCAAATCTGATGCTAGGCTCAGAACTAAGCTTTTGAGAAATACTGATTTAGGGTGAGGCTAGGCATGTATGTGGGTATTGGGGGCAGGAAGAGGTTGCCCTAGAAGGAAATTCAGAAGCTGAGAAAGGTCTTTGAGATACTTAAAGGTATACATACTTCTTTTGTGTATTTTCTTGCATTGCAGTAGGAAGAGGGAACTTGAGTCACCCAAGTCCAGCCTTCTAGCACCAGAGTGTTGGAACTGGCAGAAGCCTGAGTCCCAACTAGTCCAGGCCCTTAGACAACGAGTACACCTGAGAAGTCCTGGCAGCTCCAGGGTGTGTGGGCGGCAGCTGATCCCCAGGAAAACAAACCTCGGGGCTCTAAGAGCCCTGCAGGCTGTACCTGCGGATTTCCCCTCTCAGCCAACTCCAGCCTCTGCTCCCCCTCTGCTCCTCACTTCTCTAAAGCGAAACATCTCACAGTCATTTGCTCCATGCTTCCTGTACGATTTCTTTATTTTTACTCTCCAGTTTGTGGGCTGAGTCTGTGTGGGTGTGGGAGACGGGCTGGGTATTTCTACTTCTCTGCGTTTTCCTTCTGAGCTGGGAGGACTTTCACTTCCTCCCCAATCTCTCAGTTCTGCCTTTCACGGGCTGTCCAGGCCATGAGACCACCTCTCCTATCCTTCCTGAGCGCCAGGGAAATGGAAAACTGACTGTAACTGGCTGCCCTGGAAGGGCCTAGCATCCACTCAGGAGCAACAGGTGGTGGCAACTACAGCAGTAACAGTAACCTCCCTGGGGCAGGAGCCTTGGGCTGGTGTGACAGCAACAGAGGCAGCCAAGTGAGCCCTGTTTGCTCCTGAGGCCATCCGAGGCCTGGAACCTGTCTTGCATCCCTCTAACACCACCATGGGCAAGCCTGGGCCTCCACTTCCCTCCCTCCGCCTTTTCTGTCCCAGCACTCAGCTAGACAAGAGTGACTCTCAGCTTGCCCCAATGCCCCCAGCTCTGCCTGCTGATCTAGTTCTATATTTGAGAGTCTTAGCCATCTACCACACTGGAGCACAGAGCCACGGGAGGGGTTGGCCTCCATCACCGGGGCCTGACAACCTGCCATCCCAACCTCCCTGAACCTCAGTCTCCTCTTTCAAACAAAGTTATATGTAGATACAGTGGAGGATTAGAAAACATTGAATGGGTGCCCCAATCAACAGTGGCTGTTACTGGCAGGAGTTATAAATGTGTATTGAAAAAGGAATCCCTTCTTTTTTTCTTCCAATCATAAGGACCACAACCATCCAAAAAGCAAAGAGAGCCTCAGACACTCCAGCTCCGCCTCTAGTTGCAGAAAGTCACCTCCTCAAAGGGAGAGATCAGTGTTCACCTAGGACTGGAACTCTGTGATCTAGTGGTTGAAAGTCTTAGCCTTCAGCCTCCCCAGCCTCGTCAGCTGTTCCAGAAGCCTGTCAGCTGCCCCTTAGTTTTCTGCTGTGTCCTCAAAGAACCACTTGGACCCTAAAATAAACCTCTGGAGAGCCAGTTGCCCAGCTCTTCCAGAAGAGAGACTAGACATGCAGCTGGGCATGTGGCCAGAGCCCAAGAAAAGCCTGGTTTGCCAGGGGCAGATTACAGTCAACAAGAGCAATAAGTGCTTCTGCCCTCTCCCTCACGGCTCCTTCTCTTTTCTAGAGGGGAGTCCAGCACGTGCCAGCCCCAGGAGGTCTCACTCCCTTGCCAGCCTCCCGACTCAATTCCCAGGACTGGGGCACTTGGCTTCCCGGAGTTGGTGGCTGCCAAAGTGACCATGCAGCGGGAAGATCCGTGACTCAGCGCCCATGATGTCAGTCCCTTCATAGTCAGGGCACTGTCATCCACACATGCACCCGCGGGGGTAGGGGGAGGACCAGGCGAGGTGGACCCCCAATGCAGAGGGAGAAGAGGGGCGCTGGTACAAAGGACTCCCCAGGCGGGTACATCACCCCGCTGGGGCGCGCCCTCTCCCCTTAGAGTAACCCTGTAGAGTAACCTGGGACGCGGCTGTGTAAAGGCTCATGGGGGCGCTGGGAAGGAGACTCGAGAGTCAGGTTTGCAAGGACACAGTCCCGTACACAGACCGCAGGGTTCCCGCACAGCTTCACCGGGCATTCCGGGGACAGCCCCGGGCCAAGGGAGCAAGCGCAGCAGGGGGCGCAAGAGCCACCACCCGCGACCACACAGCTAGGTGCCCGCGGGGCCTCGAGGCAGCCACAGAAAAGGGGATCCGTCGCACCTTCTTTCCTCCCTCCAGCCTCCCCCAGACTGCGGTGGCCAAGGCGGTTTCCCCCAGCCGCCAGCCGCCAGCTGCCCCAGCCCTCCAGGTACGCCCGAAGCCCTTACCCTGCGCAGGGCAGCGCCCTGGGGCCAGCGCCGCTCCCGGCGCGGCCAGCAGGACAGCCAGCAGCGTGCAGCCGACGGCCAGCATGCTTCCTCCTCGGCTACCGCTCCATGGTCCCGCAGAGGCGGACAGGCTAATGGGAACCGGGCGGCAGGGGCGGGGCGGGGCGGTGGGCGGGCAGGCGGGCTCAGGCCCCGGGGGCAGCCCCCATCCGCAGGAGCCCGGCTCTCTACACACACTGCGAGTCCCTCGGCCCCGCGCCGCGCTCGACTCCTCTCCCTCTGGCCCGGCTCAGTGTCAGTGCGACTTCCCACTCGCACATGACTCAGAGCGACGGACGGTCCTGGCAACGCAGGAAAACATTTGAGGAACTCGCGCTGGAGCGTCTCTGGGCCGTCCCAGGGTGCGGTTACGAAAGCCGGAGCGGATGGCGCAACAGCCCCGCGCACCGGCCGACCGAGGGGGTGGCTTCCTGCCACAGCGCCGCACCTGAGCGGGGAGAACAGGGGACCGCCAGCCCCACCAGAGCCCTTCCTCCCGGTTCTGTTGATGAGAAAAGGGCGTATCAGCCACCAGTGGGCAGTGGCCTGGTTTTGATTTTTGGTTTCGTGAACAGGATTACGCTGTGAAAGGCACACCTGGAGAGCCCTCGAGGAGGCGATGTGCCTCTTACCCTTACGGTAAAGCAGTGCTTGGTAGCCCGGTTGCCCACTGGAATCAGCCAGGAGCCCTAAAACCCACCAATGTCTGGGTCGGGTCTCCAGAGATTCTGATTTCATCGGTCTGGGGTGAGGCTTGGGCATCGGAAGACTCACCACCGTAAAGGCACAGTCTTTCTGCCCAGCTGCTCCTCGCAGGCTGCAGCAGAGGCAAGGAAACGGTTTGGACTTTGCAGTCAGATAGACCTGGGTCCCCATTTAGACCTACCATCTACTGTGTCTGTGACTTCGGTTCAGAATCTGAGTCTCCATTTCCTCATCTGTCAGAGATAAGAAAGCCTATGCTGCCCAGGGTTATTAGGAAGGTTCTGTGGATGGCACCTAAACACCCAACACACGGTCTGGGCCACAGGTGCTCAGTAGACATCAGAATGTGCATGGCTGTCCTCCTGACTTGACAGACAGACACTAACACCGGGGCAGTGGCTCACGCCTGTAACCCCAACACTTTGGGAGACCCAGGTGGGTGGATTGCTTCAGTCCAGGAATTCTAGATCAGCCTGGGTAACAAAGTGAGACCCCCATTTCTATAAAAAATTTAAAAATTAGCTAGGTGTGGTGGTGCACACCTATAGTCCCAGCTACTAGGGAAGCTGATGTGGGAGAATTGCTTGAGTCCAGAAGATCCAGGGTACAGTGAGCCGTGATTGGGGGCTGCTACTCCAGCCTGGATGACAGTGAGACCCTGTCTGAAAAAAAAGAAAGAAAGAAAAGGAAGGGAGGAGGGAGGGAGGGGAAGGAAGGAGAGAAAAAAAGAAAGAAACAAGCACTTGGCTTTTGAGCAACCACAAGGACCTTGAAGGGGACCATCTGTCCGTCCCTTGGAGGGGAACTCTCTCAAGGATCCCCACAGAGCCTAAAGCTGATAGGATGGCCTCATAGCTGAATCTGGAGGGAAGGAAAAATGCTGAAATAAAGTTTAGGCTGAGAAGCTTCTAGACCAGCAACTGCTCATTAGAATGTGTTTTTCTACCTTTGGTTTCAGGCCAGTCCTAACCCAGATCAAAGATCCTGGAACAGCTGGAACAGGCATGGCCTAATGGAACTCCCAAGTGGACAGGGCCAGGCATGGAGGGACAGAGCTTCTGAAACAGTCCTCAGCCCCCCGTGTATCTGGATCTTTCTATAGGAACCACCCATCAGCAGTGCCAGACAGAACCAAGTACATGCACTGATCCACCGCACGATGGGAGCTGGTGTGGGTGGGCTTGTTTGCTTCAGCCATGCCCACAGACAGGAACAGAAGAGCACGGTGGAGGCCACTGGCCCTCTCGCCTGCTATTTCAAAAGGGGTTGCAGCAGGGCTGGAAAGCGCTTCCCACTGTGGTTGCCCCCTTCCTCTCTGTGGCACACACAGACCTGAAAATAACCAGAGAGGGACTGCGAGCTGCCAGCCTAAAACAGGAAGGCTGCAGAAAGTCTTAGGCTCAGATAGGAGAGTTTAAAAGAATGTTGAAACCAAGAACGGGCATCACAGATCCCACCTGTCTCAGCACCAAAGCAGACCTCCCCCTCTCTATTCTACTGGTGGGGAGCCTGTGTGCTCTGTAGTCATGCAGATCCCGGCTTTACCACTTGCTGGCTGTGTGACTTAAGCAAGTTATTTAACCTCTCTGAGCCCCTATTTCCTGATTTGTAAGATAAGAGCAGCAATATGCAAATTTTTAGTGTTGTGGTTCACATTAAAAAATTTAATCCTGGCCAGGCCGGGCACGGTGCCTCACACCTGTAATCCCAGCACTTTGGGAGGCCAAGGTGGGCAGATCACGAGATCAGGAGTTCGAGACCAGCCTGACCAACATGGTAAAACCACATCTCTACTAAAAATACAAAAATTAGCCGGGCATGGTGGTGTGTGCCTGTAGTCCCAGCTACTCAGGAGGCTGAGGCAGGAGAATCACTTGAACCCAGGAGGTGGAGGTTGCAGTGAGCCGAGATGGCACCACTGTACTCCAGCCTGGGCAAGAAGAACAAAACTCCATCTCAAAAAAAAGAAAAGAAAAAGAAAAAAAAAAAAAGAAAGCATACCTGCACAATTCAGCCTGACCTGCCCTCATCCAGACAACAGAAGGAACAATGAAGACTTTAGTTATCTGAGCCAGAACACCTCTCGGATAACTGTGCTGCTTACAAATTGCTTCACATACACAATCTCCTCTGAAGTTCTCAACCCTGAATGCTGGGAGGCATTGCCCCCAATTTTCAGATGAGTAGACTGAGGCTAAAAGAGGTAAAGTGGCTTGTTCAAAACCGCACTACTAGTAACTGGCAGCTCTAGGGTGAGGTCTGGCTCCTGGCCCAGGACTCTCACTGAGCAAGGGCTTGGTGGGCCCACCCAGGACCAAAGACACTGCAGACCATGGCAGCAGGCACTTGGTGTTCTGTAGTCTGTGAGGGGAGAGCAGAGAGCAGAACCTGGTGTGCGGGACACCCTCTCCTTCACCGGTGTTCCTGCAGGGACCCTCCGTCTCCCCTAAAGTGGGAAGCCCTAGGCTGACTCCCAGCAAGCGAGTCCTCTCTCACCTTTCACCTGAAGCGATGAAGCACCTTAAAGTTTGCCAAAAGCAGAAGTCTATAGGAGACCCACAGAATAAATATGTAAGGTTATTTTGAAACCAAAAGGGACTTGGTCATCATCGCTTCTCCTCCCTCACTTTTCGATAAGGAGCTAGGCCTCGAGAAGTTGTTTGGTAAAGATGGCACAGGCAGTTGGTGACAGAGCTGGTCAAGATCCTAGATACTCTGACTCAAAGTGGTCTTTTTAAATTCCCACACTGCCCCCAGGCTCCAGGTATGGGCTGATGTGTTGGGGCCATTCTCAACTGTGAGAGTTTAAAACTAGGCACTTTATTCTCTATTCACCATGAGAATCCATCTTTAGGGACAACGATTACTCTGAGAAGTGCAGTGGGGTAGGGCTGAACTGACCTGCAGACCCCTCCCTGGCCTCTGGCCCTGGAGCCAGCCCCTGGTTAATCAATAATTACAGGAAGGTGCTCCTTATTCTCTGAAACCTTCCCCTCCTGCTTTCTCATCAGCCTGGGAGGAGGTTACGTGGGCAGACAGAGGTCTAATAACAGAACTCAGTGTCTGGCCAGTGGCATCCCTCAGAGTCAGGCCCCAGCCAGGGCCCACTGAGGGCCTCAGCCTGGCTGTGGAGAGCCTCACTTTCACAGTGGAGGAATGCAGCATCCCCGGCTCCGGCAGCATATGACAGTCTGGTCATGACAGTCTGGCTTCCCATTGCATCACCAGGTGAGTTTACACCCAGAAAAGGGATTTGTTTAGCACCATTCTCAGAAAGGGTTCATAAAAGTTTATTCCCTTCTTGTAATATTTAGAGAATGTTATGATTTTTAACTGCTAAAAAGCATCACAGTTATAGCTGGGCATGGTGGCACATGCCTGTAGTCCCAGCTGCTTGGGAGATTGAGGCAGGAGAACTGCATGAGCCCAGGAGGTCAAGGCTGCAGTGACCTATAATTACACCTTTGGCACTCCAGCCTGGACCACCGAGCAAGACCTTGTCTTTAAAAAAAAATAAAAATAAGGCCAGGCACAATGGCTCACACCTGTAATCTCAACACTTTGGGAGGCCAAGGCGCGCAGATCATCTGAGGTCAGGAGTTTGAGATCAGCCTGGCCAACATGGTGAAACCCCATCTTTACTAAAAATACAAAACTTAGCCGGGCCTGGTGGCGCATTCCTGTAATCCCAGCTACTTGGGAGGCTGAGGCACAAGAATCTCTTGAACCAAGGAGGCAGAGGTTACAGTGAGCCGAGATCATGCCACTGCACTCCAGCCTGGGCAACAGAGCGAGACTCTGTCTCAAAAAATAAATAAATAAATAAAAGCATCACAATTAAAATCAAATGTAGAAATGACATATAATCTAGCAGTTCCACTTCTGGATATATTCACAAAAAAACTGAAAGCAGGGACTCAAACAGATATTTGTACACCCATATTTTTAGCAGCATTATTTACAATAGCCAAAAAGTAGAAACAATTCAAAAGTCCATCAAGAGATGAATGGATAAACAAAATGTGGTATGTACATATAATAGAATATTACTCAGTCTTAAAAAGGAAGGAAATTCTGACATATGCTACAACATAATAAACCTTGAAGACATTATGCTAAGTGAAATAAACCAGACACAAAAGGACAAATATTACATGATTTAATTTATATGAGGTACCTATAGTAGTCAAATTAATAGAGATAGGAAGCAGAGTGGTAGCTGCCAGGGGTTAGTAGAAGGAGAGTGGGAAGTTATTGTTTAATGGGTACAGAGCTTCCATTTTTGCAAGATGAAAAGAGTTCTGGAGATGGATAGTGGTTATAGTTTCACAATAATGTGAATGTGCTTAATGCCACTGAACCATTTAAAAAATGGTTAAAATGCCCAAGTGAGGGGGATTGCTTGAGGACAGGAGTTCAAGGCTAGCCTGGTCAACACAGCAAGACCTTATCTCTACAAAAAATTTAAAAATTTGCCGGACATGGTGACCCACATCTGTAGTCCCAGCTACTTGGAAAGATAGCTTGAGGCAAGGAGTTCAAGGATGCAGCAAGCCATGACGGCGCCACTGTACTCCAGCCTGGGGGACAACAGAAAAAGACCTTCCTTATCTTAAATAAATAAATAAAAAGTTAAAATGGGAAATTTCATGTTTTGTATATTTTACCACATTTTTAATAAAGCATCACAATTATAAAATTAAACAAGCTAGATGCTTGGAAATCCAGAAAACAGATTGCATTATTGAGTTGGTGGGGTAGGGAAGATAACTCATATTTTTAAAGGATATATAATGAGATTCCTTTAAGATAGTGGACTTTTTTTGGTGCACTATACAATATAATTCTATGAACACAAACTCTGGAGCCAAAGTGCCTGGGTTCAAATCTTAGCTCTACCACTTATCAGCTGTTTGTCTCCAACAAGTCACTTAACTTCTCTGTGTCTCGATGTCGTCATCTAAAAAATAGGGAGGAAGTACCCTCAAAGAATTCTAATGGGAATTAAATTAGTTAACATATGTAAAACATTTATAACAATGGCAATACATGATAAACTCTATATGAGGGTTTGTTAAATAAATGTAAATAAGTAAACTTTCCCAAAACATATTCTTTATAGACACAGAAGTTCGTCCAAATGTTTTTTAAAATATAATTCATTATATCACCCATAAAATGAAGATGTTTAAGTAGAATTTGGTCATTAGCTGCTCTGTGAGGCCCCTTCTCAGAAGCTGCACGGATTTAACATGGAAGGCCATTGGTAGCAGGTCCTCCGATGACATCGTTTAGGTCAATGTTTTGAAATAATATATATATATATATACTTCTGAGACAGAGTTTCACTCTTGTTGCCCAGGCTGGAGTGCAATGGCACGATCTCGGCTCACTGCAACCGCCGCCTCCTGAGTTCAAGCGATTCTCCTGCCTCAGCCTCCCAAGTAGCTGGGATTACAGGAATGTGCCACCATGCCTGGCTAATTTTTGTATTTTTAGTAGAGACGGGGTTTCACCACGTTGGTCAGGCTGGTCTCCAACTCCTGGCCTCAGGTAATCCAGCTGCCTGGGCCTCCCAAAGTGCTGGGATTACAGGCGTGAGCCACTGTGCCCGGCCGAAATAATATTTTTTTGAGATGACGTCTTGCTCTGCTGCCGCCCAGGCTGGTGCAGTGGCGCCATCTTGGCTCACTGCAACCTCTGCCTTCTGGATTCAAGCGATTCTCCTGCCTTAGCCTCCCGAGTAGCTGCGACTACAGGTGCACACCACCACACTCCAGGCTAAGTGATAATTTTAATAAGGAAAAAAATAGATTCCCAGCCTGGGCCTCTGTCTGTGTGGAGTTTGCCTGCTCCCCCCATGTCTGTGTGGGTTTTCTTCTGGTACTCTGGGATGTGCCCGTTATGTTAATTCGCATGTCTAAACTGTCCCAGTCTGAGAGAGAGAGAGTTTGTGTGTGTGTGTGTGTGTGTGTGTGTGTGTGTGTGTGTGTGTGTGTACCCTGTAATGGGATAGCGTCCTGTCTGGGGCTGTTTCTTGCCTTGCACCGAGTTGCTGTGACAGGCTCCAGGCTCTGCCACCCACAACAGAGACACTAAACTGAAATAACTGGGTACATAATTTTCTTCGTTGCTTTTATTAATCTTTCTTAAATGTATATATAGCTCACATCTATTTCCATGTTTGATATTAGAAGTGTTTGGGGTCTTTATTTAGAAGTTTGGTTACATCTTTGTGACCAGAAATGCCGTAGAAACTTAACTCTAGTTTGTATCAATTGGCCTATGGTAAAATTGGTTTCGTTATACGTTGTTTTGCTTAAAGTCGCAGTTTTCGAGAACCTATTAACAAGGTTAAGTGAGGACTTACTGTACTAGCTGACTTAACAGTTTCAGTCAGGTTTGCTTCTGCTGCTAACAGTAATCTCTTGTCAGAGCTAGCGCCCTGCAGTTACTACCTCTGCCTGCCATTTTACCTTTCCTGGAAGATAGTCTAAACTTGGACTTCATAAGTATGCGTGAGCTATTTGCTCTTACACTTCCCAGCAGAGGCTGCATTACGCTGTGGATTTGTGCAGAATGAGGGTTGAGTAATAATTACCCTTCACTTGCCAATCACGTGTTCCATTTGCATTCATTATTAGCATGTTCTTTAGCAATCATTTGTCTATGCCGAGCTATTATGTAGACACAGACATGTAAGCAGATTCCTGAGCCAAACTGCCTGAGTTCAAATCTAGCTCTGCCATTGACCAGCTGGGACCTTGGATGCTGTCATTTTATCTAAACTTCACTGTCCTTTTCTATAAAATAGGAATATTAAGAGTGTCTACTGCACAGGATTATTGTGAGGATTAACTGAGAAAACTACCTACAGTACTTAATACAGTCCTGGCACCCAGTAAATGCTCAGTTAGCCTGATAATGACAATAATCTGTACATATGGTAACCTCATCCATTCCAGGGAGAAGAGGAAGAAGGTGGATATTAGTTAGAATTGATTTTTTTCTGTTAAGTGAAATTTCCCTCCAAAGGAAAAACCTTATTTATATAAACCATTACATAAATCTTTTTTTCTAAACATGCTGTACAATTTTATGGCCCATAAAATGGATTAGGCTGACCATAATTTTAATAAATTTGAAGCAATACAGCATAAAGATTAAAAGCTTTTTCAGCACCATAGGAAAGGTAAAAAATAAAATAAAAATAAGGCTGGGTGCAGTGGCTCACGCCTGTAATCCCAAAAGTTTGAGAGGCCAAGGCAAGCGGATCACCTGAGGGCAGGAGTTTGAGAGCAGCCTGGCCAACACGGAAAAACCTCATTGCTACTAAAATTACAAAAATTAGGTTGGGTGCGGTGTCTCATGCCTGTAATCCTAGCACTTTGGGAGACTGAGGCGGGCAGGTCACTTGAGGTCAGGAGTTCAAGACCAGCCTGGCCAACATGGTGAATACAAAATACAAAAATTGGCCGGATGTGGTGGCGCACAGCTGTAATCCCAGCTACTTGGGAAGCTGAGGCAGGAGAATCACTTGAACTTGGGAGGCAGGGGTTGCAGTGAGCTGAGATCCCCCACCGCCACTACACTCCAATCTGGGCCACAGAGTGACACTCCATCTCAAAAAAATATATACAAATACAAAAATTAGCTGGATGTGGTGGTGCATGTCTGTAATCCCAGCTACTCTGGAGGCTGAGGCATGAGAATCACTTGAACCCAGGAGGCCGAGGTTGCAGTGAGCCAAGATCATGCCACTGCACTCCAGCCTGGGTGACAGAACAAGACTCCATCTCAAATAAATAAATAAATAAATAAAGTATTTGAACTTGCTATAATCAAAAAGTCATATAATAACAAGTGTTGGTGGGCAAGCTAATTTAATTTTTGTATGTTTAGTAGAAATGGGGTTTCACCATGTTGGCCAGGCTGGCCTCAAACTCCTGACCTCAGGTGATCCACCCTCCTCAGCCTCCCAAAGTGCTGGGATTACAGATGTGAGCCACTGCATCCAGCCTGATAATTATTCATTAGATGACAGCCATGTGCCAGACTTTTTTTGCCCCCTCCCCACTACAACAATTTCAAATATAAATAAGGCACAGATTTTGCCCTTCTCATCTAATGCTAATATCTCCAAGGATTACTCCTACCCCCCTTCTCTAGAACCTTAAGCCGTGAGTTATCCCTCTCTTCTCCTGTGTTAAACCTCTCCCTCTCCAGTGAATCCTACCGATCAGCATTTAACATGCTCTAGTCTCTCCCATCTTAAGAAGCAACTTTCCCTGTGCTACCACTACCTGCCTGACATCTGCAATTAGAGATCTCATACACATCTCAAACTCAACATATCTAAACCTGAGCCTCATCTTCCTGTCACTACTTGCTCTCCCCTTATGTTCTCTATCTAAGGGACTTGCCCCACCATTTGCTCATGTCAGAAACCTAAGAATCATCCTTAACTCCTTCTTCCTCTCCTCTGTCATCCAGTTCTTACAATGTTGCTTCAACCTCGAGAAAAGATTTCAAATCCATCTGCCTCTCTCCACATTCACTGCTACCATACATGTCCAAGTTACTACCATCTCTCTCAGACTTCTAAAGTATTAACCACTGATTTCTCCCATTAAGTATTTCCGCTTCAGGCTGGGCGCGGTGGCTCACGCTTGTAATCCCAGCACTTTGGGAGGCCAAGGCGGGCGGATCACGAGGTCAGGAGATCAAGACCACGGTGAAACCCCGTCTCTACTAAAAATACAAAAAATTAGCTGGGCGTGGTGGCGGGCGCCTGTAGTCCCAGCTACTCGGAGAGGCTGAGGCAGGAGAATGGCGTGAACCCGGGAGGCAGAGCTTGCAGTGAGCCGAGATGGTGCCACTGCACTCCAGCCTGGGTGACAGAGCAAGACTCCGTCTCAAAAAAAAAAAAAAAAAAGTATTTCCGCTTCAATCTATTCTCCACATTTTAGCCAGGATGCTTTAAAAATATGTAAATTAGATCATGTTATTTTTCTGCTTAAAATCCTTCTACACATTCCCATGGGCACTGTGTCTGTCTAGCCATTGCTTTATCTTCAGTGCATAAAACAATACTAGGCACAGAGTAGGCACTCAATAAATAATTGTTTTATGAATAAAAAGTAATATTCATGACTTTATTCAAGGTCTCTATTTAATAAATGTGGAAGTAAGAATGAAGGCCGTATTTTTAAAAACCCACAGCTAACATCATATTTCATGGTGATGGAATAAAAGCTTTTCTCTCTAAGATCTGAAACAAGACAAGTATGCCCACTTTTGCCACTTCTTTTTAACATAATATAACAATTTGTAGCCAGAGCAATAAGGCAAGAAAAAGAAATTAAAGGCATCCAAATTGGAAAGAAAGAAGTAAAAAAAAAATTTTTTTTTTTTTTTGAGACAGACTCTCGCTCTGTCACCCAGGCTGGAATGCAGTGTTGCGATCTCAGCTCACTGCAAGCTCCACCTCCCGGGTTCATGCCATTCTCCTGCCTCAGCCTCCTGAGTAGCTGGGACTACAGGTGCCTGCCACCGCGCCCGGCTAATTTTCTGTATTGTTAGTAGAGATGGGGTTTCACCATGGTCTCGATCTCCTGACCTCGTGATCCGCCTGCCTCGGCCTCCCAAAGTGCTGGGATTACAGGCATGAGCCACCGCGCCAGGCCAGAAAGAAGTAAAATTATCTCTGCTCACAGATGACATGATCTGATATGTAGAAAACTCTAGGCTGGACGCGGTGGCTCACTCCTGTAATCCCAGCACTTTGGGGGGGCCAAGGCGGGCAGATCACGAGGTCAGGAGATCGAGACCATCTTGGCCAACATGGTGAAACCCCATCTCTACTAAAAATACAAAAATTAACCGGCCGTGATGGCAGGTGCCTGCAGTCCCAGCTATTCGGGAGGCTGAGGCACAAGAATCGCTTGAACCCAGGAGGTGGAGGTTGCAGAGAGCCGAGATTGCACCACTGCACTCCAGCCTGGCAAAAGAGCGAGACTCTGTCCAAAAAGAAAAAGAAATTGCTAAAGATTACACACACACACACACATACACACACACACACACACAAATACAAATAAACAGCTAATAAATGAATTCGGTAAAGTTGCAGGACACAAAATCAACACATATGACTTCCTGATGGTAAATTTTTTTTTTAAAATTAAATTTTAAAAATTAAAAGAAAACAAGATTAACTCATAAAAGTTAGTTGCATGTCCATACACTAGCAATGAACAATCAGAAAAAGAAATTTAAAAATTTTTTCATTTACAATAGCATCAAAAAAAGTAAAATACTTGAGAATATATATTACCAAGGAGGTAAAAGACTTGTACATAGAATACTGCAAAACATTGCTGAAATAAATAAGAAGACCCAAATAAATAGAAAGACATCTCATGTTCATGGATTGGAAGACTTAATATGGTTAAGACAACAATACTACCCCAAATAACCTACAGACTCAATGTAATTCCTATCAAAATCTCAACAGCAATTAGCCAGGCATGGTGATGCACAACTGAAGTCCACCACCTCAGGAGACTAAGTTGGATCACTGGAGTCCAGGAGTTCAAAGCTACAGTGAACTCTGATTGTGCCACTGCATTCCAGTTGGGGCAACAGAGAGAGACTATGTAAAAGAAAAAAAAAAAATCTCAACAGCAATTTTTGCAGAAATAGAAAAAATCCTAAAATCTCAAAAAATCCTAAATAGACAAAACAATCCTGGGAAAAAGGAGCAAAGTTGGAGAGCTTAACATTTTCTAATTTTAAAACTCACTATAAAGCTACAGTACTCAAAACAATTTGGGAGGCTGGGCAAGGTGGCTCATGCTTGTAATCCCACCACTTTGGGAGGCCAAGGCGGGTGGATCACTTGAGGCTGGGAGTTCGAGACCAGCCTGGCCAACATGGTGAAACCTTGTCTTTACTCAAAATACAGAAATTAGCCAGGCATGGTGGTGGGCACCTGTAATCCCAGTTACTTAGGAGGCTGAGGCAGGAGAATTGCTTGAACCCAGGAAGTGGAGGTTGCAGTGAACCGAGATCACACCACTGCACTCCAGCCTGGGTGACAGAGCAAGACTCTGTCTCAAAAAAACAAAACAAAACAAAAGACAACCTACAGATTGGGAGAAAATATTTGCAAATCATATATCTGGTAAGGGGATTAATATCCAGAATATATAAAGAACTCCCACAACTCAACAACAAAAAGAAACAACCCAATTTGGCCAGGTGCAGTGGCTCATGCCTGTAATCCTAGCACTTTGGGAGGCCAAGGCAGGTGGATCACCTGAGGTCAGGAGTTAGAGAGCAGCCTGGCCAACATGGTGAAACCCTGTCTCTACTAAAAATACAAAAATTAGCCAGAAATTGCTTGAACCCTGGAGGCGGAAGTTGCAGTGAGCCAAGAATGTGCCACTGCACTTCAGCCTGGGCAACAGAGCGAGACTCTGCTTCAAAAAAAAAAAAAAAAAGAAACAACCCAATTCAAAAATGGGCAAAACCAGTCTGGCCAACATGGCAAAACCCCATCTCTACTAAAAATACAAAAATTAGCTAGGTATGGTGATGCACACCTATAGTCCCAGCTACTTGGGAGGCTGAGGTAAGAGGATCACTTGAACGCTAGAGGCGAAGATTGCAGTGAGCCAAGATGGCACTACTGCACTCCAGCCTGGGTGATAGAGCAAGACCCTGCCTTAAAAAAAGAAAGTGGGGGGGCGCGCAAAAGACTAAAATAGACATTTCCCCAAAGAAGATACACAAATGACCAACAAGCACATAAAAATATGTTCAATCAACATCATTAGCCATCAAGGAAATGCAAATCAAAACTATAATAAGACCATAGCCATTAGGATGATGGCTGCTATTCAAAGAAACAGGAAAATAACAACTCTTGGTGAGGACGTGGAGAAACTGGAACCCTTGTGCATTGCTGGTGGGAGTGTAAAGTGGTGCAGCATCTGGGGAAATGTTTGGTGGTTCCTTAAAAATTAAAAGTAGAATTACCATATGGCCCAGCACAATAGTGTGCACCTATAGTCCTAGCTACTCGGGAGGCTACAGTGAGCCTTGCTTGAGCCAAGGAGTTCCAGTCCAGCCTGGGCAACGTAACAAGATCCTGTCTCTAAAAAATGAAAAAAGCCCAGTGTGGTGGCTTGCACCTGTAATCCCAGCACCTTGGGAGGCCAAGGCTGAGGTCGAGAGTTCAAGACCAGCTTGACCAACGTGGAGAAACCTTGTCTCTACTAAAAATACAAAAATTTTTGGTGGCGCGTGCCTGTAATCCCAGCTACTGGGGAGGCTGAGGCAGGAGAATTGCTTGAACCCAGGAGGCAGAGGTTGTGGTGAGCTGAGATGGTGCCATTGCACTCCAGCCTGGGCAACAAAAGTGAAACTCCGTCTCAACATAAATAAATAAATAAATAACAAAAATAACAAAATTAAAAATTAAAGAACCCAGACAAGTCTAATTTTCTCTTTCTTTCTTTCTTTTTTTTTTTTTTGAGATGGGGTCTTACTCTGTTGCCCAGGCTGGAGTGCAGTGGTGCGATCTCAGCTCACTGCAACCTCTGCCTCCTAGGTTCAAGCAATTCTCCTGCCTCCGCTTCCCGAATAGCTGAGATTACAGGCGCATGCCACCAGGCCCAGCTAATTTTTTTGTATTTTTATTTTTTTAATTTTTATTTTTTTTTTTTTTTTGAGACAGAGTCTTGCTCTGTCGCCCAGGCTGGAGTGCAGTGGCACGATCTCGGCTCACTGCAGATTCCACCTCCTGGGTTCATGCGATTCTCCTGCCTCAGCCTCCCAAGCAGCTGGGACCACAGGCGCCTGCCACCATGCCCAGCTAATTTTTGTAATTTTTGTAGAGGCGGGGTTTCACCATGTTGGCCAGGCTGGTCTCAAACTCCTGGCCTCAGGTGATCTGCCCTCCTTGGCCTCCCAAAGTGCTGGGATTATAGGCGTGAGCCACCGCACCCGGCCAGAAAGTGTTAAAGCCCATGATGACTGCACCATCAAGGCTGCTGGAGCCTCCGCTGCTGCTATGATTCTCATTGGAATCACTGCACACATCACCTTGCAGGGAAGGAGTGCATTCCTGCTGTTGTTACAGGACCCCAAAGTCACACCACTGTTGCTGCCTCCTCCAGCCCCAGAGTCCACAATCACTGTGCTGCTGTGGCCACAATCACTGTGCTGGTGAAGCAAGGAATCTAGGAGCCTACATCCACCTGCCACTGCCACTGTCAGAGGAACTGCCAAAAGAAGAGAACAAGAAGACCTCTTCCTTTAGCTTCCCTTCTAATCTTTCACCAGGGACACCCATTGCAGAACCCAGCCAGAAGTCAGCTGGAAAGAGAGTCAGAGGAAAGTAGCTTGCAGGTTCCCAGTTCCTTACAATACAACCAAAGCAAGGAAGTGCAGTGTGATGGTTAATTTTATGTGTTGCTGGCATAGTAACTCATGCCTCTAAGTAATCCTAGCACTCTGGGAGGCAGAGGCAAGATGATTGCTTGAGGCTAGGAGTTTGAGAAAAGGCTGGGCAATGTGGCAAGACCCCATTTCTACAAAAAATTTTAAATTGCTGGGTGTGATGTCTCACACCTGGAATCCCAGCACTTTGGGAGACCCACGTGGGAAGGTTGTTTAAGCCCAAGAGTTCATGACAAGCCTGGGCAAGATAGTGAGACCTGTCTCTACTAAACAATTAGCCAGGCGTGGTGGTACGTGCCTATAATCTCAGCTACTCTGGAGGCTGAGGCACAAGAATCTCTTGAACCCAGGAGGTGGAGTATTGTCACTGCATTCCAGCCTGGGCAACGGAACCAGACTCTGTCTTAAAAAAAAAAACAAAACAGCCAGGCGTGGTGGCACACCTACTCAAAAGGCTGAGGTGGGAGAATCGCTTGGCCCAAGAGTTCAAGGCTATGATCAATTCATTGCACCCCAGCCTGGGTGACAGAGTGAGATCTTGTCTCAAAAAAAAAAAAAAATGTGTGAATTTCACTGGGCCATGGCATACATACCTCAAACATTATTATGAGAGTTTCTTTTTTTTTTTTTTTTTTTTTTTAGACAGAGTCTCGCTGCGTCACCCAGGCTGGAGTGCAGTGGCGCGATCTCGGCTCACTGCAAGCTCTGCCTCCTGGGTTCACGCCATTCTCCTGCCTCAGCCTCTCCAAGTAGCTGGGACTACAGGCGCCCGCCACCATGCCCGGCTAATTTTTTTTGTATTTTTAGTAGAGACGGGGTTTCACCGTGGTCTCCATCTCCTGACCTCGTGATCCACCCACCTCCGCCTCCCAAAGTGCTGGGATTACAAGCATGAGCCACCGCGCCTGGCCTATAAGATGTATATTCTATATATACAGAAGATATATAGTCTGTATATACATATGTATATATAGAAGATAAATATATATTGTATTTCTCTGGAGACCCTTTACTAATACAGGTGGGCAGGAATGGAGGTGAGAAAACAATGGCCATCATTAAAGTTTGAAAGTTCTCATTTAGTTTGAGGGCAGCAGACTCATAGTAGAGTTGACCTTCAGCTGGGCCTTAAAGGTATCATTTCTTTTCTTTCTTTTTTTAGATGGAGTCTCACTCTGTCGCCCAAGCTGGAGTCCGATGGCGTGATCTCAGCTCACTGCAACCTCCACCTCCCGGGTTCAAGCAGTTCTCTGCCTCAGCCTCCCAAGTAGCTGGGATTACAGGCACCACCACGCCCAGCTAAGTTTTTGTATTTTTAGTAGAGACGGGGTTTCACCATCTTGGCCAGGCTGGTCTTGAACTCCTGACCTTGTGATCCACCCGCTTCAGCCTCCCAAAGTGCTGGGATTACAGGCATGAGCCACCGCACCCGGCCAAACATATCATTTCTATAATAGAGATGGATGGATTGGAGAGGTGAGGGAGAAGATAGAGAAAACTCCAAGCAGAAGCAACAGTATGAGCAAAGACAAAGACAGGAAAATTCTGGCTGCATTCAAAAAATAAAGTATCACATTAGTACAGCACTTTATAGTTTACTGTTTCCACACACCCTATTGAGGCATCATATAAGAAGCAATAAAAAATTGGGACTTGGACAGGTGTGGCCAAGATTGTGCCACTGCACTCCAGCCTGGGTGACAGAGCGAGGCTCCGTCTCAAAAAAAAAAAAGAAAAAAGAAAATTGGGACCTAATAGATAATAAACTTCTCAAAGGACCCATGTACCTAGACCTCAGTTGCTATCTCCCACCCCTAAACCCATGGTCTCTAGAGTTAAGTACAATCTACTCGGCTGGGTGAGGTGGCTCACACCTGTAATCCCAGCACTTTGGGAGGCCGAGGCTGGCAGATCACCTGAGGTCAGGAGTTCGAGACCAGCCTGACCAACATGATGAAACCCCATCTCTACTAAAAATACAAAATTAGCCTGGCGTGGTGGCACATACCTGTAATCCCAGCTACTCAGGAGGCTGAGGCAGGAGTATCGCTTGAACCGGGGAGGCGGAGGTTACGGTGAGCCAAGTTTTCGCCATTGCGCTCCATCCTGGGCAACAAGAGCAAAACTCCGTCTCAAAAAAAGAAAAAAGTACAATCTACTCAAACACTTACCAGTCTGGCCCCAGGATGCCTTTTCTTCCTCTTTCTTGTGAGCCCTCTCTCAAATATACTGTGTTTCAGCCAAAGAAGATTTGAAAATTCCAGATGTAGCCCAGGAACCAGAAAACCCTCTGGGTTTAGGTGGCAACTGATGTAGCCAACTTGAAATATCCAAATCCTGGCCAGGCACAGTGGCTCACGCCTGTAATCCCAGCACTCTAGGAGGCTGAGGCGGCAAGTCATTTGAAGTCAGGAGTTCAAGACCAGCCTGGCCAACATGGTGAAACTCCATCTCTACTAAAAATACAAAAATTAGCTGGGTGTGGTGGTGCACACCTGTAGCCCCAGCTACTCGGGAGGCTGAGGCAGGAAAATCTCTTGAACCCGGGAGGTGGAGTTTGGAGCCAGCCAAGATCATGCCACTGCACTCCAGCCTGGGCAACAGAGCGAGACTATTGTCTCAAAACAAAACAAAACAAAACAAAAAAACAAAAACAAAAAAGGCCAAATCCTAAACAGCCAGCGGAGAAAACTGAGAAGCAACCCATCTATTGATAAAATCCTCAAAACACTCATGAACTGGCAGCTCTAAGTACCTCTGGAACTGAGTTTGTGTGTCTCTGAGTGTGTGAGTGTGTAAACAAGGAGGACTGGTTGAAAGCTCTTTGAGAAGCACCCTTCATTACTGAGTAACTACCCCTCCCTCCCTCCCACAGAAATCTGCAAGCTTGTTCTCTGTACAGGATAAAACAGAGGGTCTCTGGGGCCGGGCGCAGTGGCTCACGCTTGTAATCCCAGCACTTTGGGAGGCCGAGGTGGGTGGATCACGAGGTCAGGAGATCGAGACCACGGTGAAATCCGGTCTCTACTAAAAATACAAAAAATTAGCCGGGCGTGGTGGCGGGCGCCCGTAGTCCCAGCTACTCGGAGAGGCTGAGGCAGGAGAATGGCGTGAACCCGAGAGGCGGAGCTTGCAGTGAGCGGAGATTGCGCCACTGCACTCCAGCCTGGGCGACAGAGCGAGACTACGTCTCAAAAAAAAAAAAAAGAAAAACAGAGGGTCTCTGAACTGGGTGATACCAGGCACATTTGACAGCATGGCTATGGCTCATAAACTAGGGAACTAAGGGACTGTGTATGCCAAATGCCCCAGGCTGAGACCCACAGCCCTCTGCCTCCTTTCAGGGGCCAGAACACTGGCAGCCTGGCCTGTTCCCTCCTAGAAGGAGATTCTTCTCTGGGTAACCTGACTGGCCCCAGAGGAAAGACCTAAAGAGCCAGACATGTGGGGATTCCCCCAGCAAACAGTCCCGTCCAGATGCCCACCACGTGAGCTTCCAATCAGCGCCTTCGTTCCCATGTCAGAGCTTTCTCTTTGCTACTCCCCACCCACGCTGCCTGGCCCTCTGCACTGGGGGTATTCCAGGAAGAGACCACATGAGCAATACCCCACACCCTCTGACTTGCAGGTGGTCTAGACAACGCAGAACCCGGAAGAAGACCAGAGGGAGGAGGAGCGTGAGATCAAGGTATCTGTTCCTCTGGTTCTTCTCTTAGAGGGTTCCTCTCTTAGGCTGCCTGTGCCTCTCAACCAAAGGTTATAGCTCTCCTATACTCTGTCTTTGTAAATGGCCATTTTGTAAAGAAATTCTCCTAAAATTATCCTAACTTGAGTGAACCATATGTTTACTGTAAGGACTTAACTGATATTTGCCTGTCTTATAAATAATCAGTCAAAGATCACCAGACAGCTGAAAAAAACCTCAGACATGGAAGATAAAAACAAATGAGCAAAAAGCAGACTGAAAAGCAATTTGCAGAAATAGATTCTACGCAGGAAGAAAACTTCAAAAGAAAAATATCAAGTAATACTTCAGAGAGGCCGGGCACAGTTGCTCACACCTGTAATTCCAGCACTTTGGGAGGCTGAGGCAGGTGGATCACCTAAGGTCAGGAGTTCGAGACCAGCCTGGTCAACATAGTGTGAAGCCTCGTCTCTACTAAAAATACAAAAATTAGCCGGGCATGGTGGCACGTGCCTGTAATCCCAGCTACTCGGGAGGCTGAGGCAGGAGAATCGCTTGAACCCGGGAGGTGGAGGTTGCCGTGAGCTGAGATCGCGCCATTGCACTCTAGCCTGGGCAACAAGAGCAAAACTCCATCTCAAAATCATAATAATAATAATAATAATAATAATAATAATAAATTAAGAAAAAACAGGAGAACAGGAGGACACATGAGTTTCACATGGAGCTTCATACAAACATGTGGTCAATAACAGAACAGGCCTGTATTTACGTGTGTACAAAAATGCCTGTGTGTCTGCAGCTACAGACAACCTACTATGAAACCACTAATCATTTCCTCATTGCTTTCTGATTCAGGCTTCTCCTCCAGACATGCTTAGCTATGGTTTAGGAGCTGCTAGGCTTATGGGGTCTTTCCAGTGTCTTCCTAGCACCTTCCTTTCCTCTCCCAACCCCTACGCCCTCTGCCCTCAGGGTTCCCAGGTTAAACAATCAAGATACACACTTCCGCCTCCAGGCACCACACCCCATCCTCTTCCTGGAGCTCCACCCACAACAAGGTACCGAAGAGGAGGTGAGGGAAGTAGAGAGGAAGAACACTAGATTATTGAATAAATAACCTGAGAATTGAATAAATTGGAAGTTAGCCCTGTTGTTAATCTTTGAACCATGGGAAATGGTAGCATGGGAAGAATGACCCCTAAAGCCATTGAGTTGGGATGGGGCTGGCTCTCCTCCACTTAAAACCCCTCAGGGCTCTGGCTTATTCCGAGAATAAGGCTGAAATGCCTTCACCGAGAAAAGGGTTCTCCAGAAGTCACCCTGCTTTTCTCTCCTGCCTCATCTCTTGCCACTCTCTCCTTGTTATCTGGGCTCCAGCCACAATAAACAATGTTCTTGCAGACAAGAGCATTGACTTGATGTGGGCAAGTGTGGCTCTTGTCCCGGGCCTCATGTTAGAGGGCCCTGAATTATTCACACATGTGCACACACATATTTAACACACACTGCTCCTCTGTCATTTGGGATCGGGTGCTTTTTGCTGACCTAGAGAAACCCCATGCCTGAAACCTACTCATCTGCTCTCAGGAGTGGTAGTAATTGTCACTGCTCATTGATAAACACTCCCTGTCTTCATTGGAGCAGGCCCAGGGGTTGTTGGGTTTGACTCCATCCCAAGTTCCAGGGATGAGCCAGGTTGATGTAAGCTAGTCAGGGGATCTCCCTCCACCTGTCTCTTCCCTGTACCCACAAGCATGCACAAACAGGGCACAGCACTTCCCTGGTCAAAGGGCTTGGTTCGATTGAGGACAGAGCAGTGGATGGCACAGGAGACACACCCCTCCCTTGCTCTGAATCAGGCAGAGTGTAGACGTGAGGCCTGGGAATGATAACAGCCATTTAGTTCCCCCAAGATAAGCCAGACTTGGAACATTGCCACTTGACACCCCCATTACCCAAAGACAACTGGAGATAGCTGAGCTAAAGCTCAAGCACCTGCCATTTGGAGGTTGGTTGGTTGGTTGGTTGGTTTTGAGACAGTGTCTCTGTCGCCCGGGCTGGAGTGCAGTGGCATGATCTCGGCTCGCTGCAACCTCTGCCTCTCGGTTTCAAGCGATTCTCCTGCCTCAGTCTCCCCAGTAGCTGGGATTACAGGCGTGCACCACCATGCCCAGCTAATTTTTGTATTTTTATAGAGATGGAGTTTCACCATGTTGCCCATGCTGGTCTTGAACTCCTGAACTCAAGTAACCTGCCCACCTCGGCCTCCAAAAGTGCTGGAATTACAGGCATGAGCCACAGCGCCACTGCACTCCAGTTTGGGCGATAGAGGGAGACTTTGTCTTAAAAAAGGGCCAGGTAGCCGGGTGCAGTGGCTCACGCTTGTAATCCCAGAACTTTGGGAGGCCGAGGCGGGCGGATCACGAGGTCAGGAGATCGAGACCACAGTGAAACCCCGTCTCTACGGAGAGGCTGAGGCAGGAGAATGGCGTGAACCTGGGAGGTGGAGCTTGCAGTGAGCCGAGATTGCGCCACTGCACTCCAGCCTGGGTGACAGAGCGAGACTCCGCCTCAAAAAAAAAAAAAAAAGGCCAGGCCGGGCGCGGTGGCTCACGCCTGTAATCCCAGCACTTTGGGAGGCCGAGGCGGGCGGATCACAAGGTCAGGAGATACAGACCATCCTGGCTAACGCGGTGAAACCTCGTCTCTACTAAAAACACAAAAAAAATTAGCCGGGCGTGGTGGCGGGCGCCTGTAGTCCCAGCTACTCGGGAGGCTGAGGCAGGAGAATGGCGTGAACCCAGGAGGCGGAGCTTGCAGTGAGCCGAGATTGCGCCACTGCACTCCAGCCTGGGCGACAGAGCAAGACTCCGTCTCAAAAAAAAAAGGGTGGGGCCAGGTGTGGTGGCTCACTTCTGTAATCTCAGCACTTTGGGAGGCCGAAGCAGGCAGATCATCTGAGGTCGGGAGTTCGAGACCAACCTGGCCAACATTGTGAAACCCCATCTCTACTAAAAATACAAAAATTAGCCAGGTGTAGTAGCTCATGCCTGTATTCCTAGCAACTCAGGAGGCTGAGTCATGAGAATCGCTTGAACCTAGGAGGCAGAGAATGCAGTGAGCCAAGATCACGCCATTGTACTCCAGCCTGGATGACCGAGCAAGACTCTGTCTCCAAAAAAAAAAAAAGGAAAAAGGAAAAGAAAACCATTGCCCTCAGGTCACATCTGGCCCACTACCTATTTTTATACAGCATGTGATGGTAAATCTCATGAACATAAAAGACGCACAGACACGCATTACAAAATAGTACATACTACATGATTCCATTTATATAAGGTGCAAAAATGATCTACACTGTTGGGGATCAGGATACAGGCTACCTTTGGGGAGATGGGGAATAGTGTCTGAGACAGGACACAAAGGGATGTTTGTTTGTTTGTTTTTGAGATGGAGTCTTGCTCTGTAACCCAGGCTGGAGTGCAGTGGTGCCATCTTGACTCACTGCAATCTCCATCTCCCAAATTCAAACGATTCTACTGCCTCAGACTTCCGAGTAGCTGGGATTACAGGCGTGCACCACCACACCTGGCTAATTTTTGTATTTTAGTAGAGATGACGTTTCACCATGTTTATCAGGCTGGTCTTGAACTCCTGACCTCAGGTGATCCACCTGCCTTGCCCTCCCAAAAAGCTGGGATTACAGGCATGAGCCACGGCGCCCGGCCAAATAGTATTTTTATATACCTTTTTATTAAAATATATTATACGTAGCTGTGAAGTGCATTAATCTGAAGTGCATAGTTCAATAAAGTTTTGCATAGGAATACATCCAGGAAAGCACCACCCAGATTAAGATATAGAACATGTCTTTTTTTTTTTTTTTTCTTCAGACGGAGTTTCACTCTTGTTGCCCAGGCTGGAGTGCAATGGCACAATCTCGGCTCACTGCAACTTCTACCTCCTGGGTTCAAGTGATTCTCTTGCCTCAGCCTCTGGAGTAGCTGGGATTACAGGCGTGTGCCACCACGCACAGCTAATTTTTGTATTTTTAGTAGAGACAGGGTTTCTCCATGTTGGTCAGGCTGGTCTTTAACTCCTGACCTCAGGTGATCCGCCCGCCTTGGCTTCCCAAAGTGCTGGGATTACAGGTGTGAGCCACTGAGCCTGGCAAGATATAGAATATTTCTGTATCTAATAAAGACATCACAGATTGTTCCTCCCTATCCCCACCCCTCCACCCCCTGAAAGGTTAACCATGGATTTGTTTTGCCTCTCTTGATTCTAGCATAAATGAAGTCACACACAAAGTTATCTTTTGTGTCTGGCTTATTTTGTTCAGCAGAATGAATGTGAGATTAATTCATGCTGTTGGGTTATCTATTGCTCATTCTTTCTATTGCCATATATTACCTCATTATATGAATATAAAATGTGTTTATTCTCCAGTTGATACTCTTGAGCTATGTTGACATTTTGGCTGCTGTGAGTAATGTTGCTGTAAACAATCTTGAACATGTCATTTGATGGATATATGCACATCCTTCTCTCACCTAAGAAGTGAATTTTCTGGTCATAGGATGGGCATCCTTTTAGATTTAGTAGTTAGCTAATACAGTGGTATATGTTGCCAAAC
Source organism: Nomascus leucogenys (assembly GCF_006542625.1). NCBI lineage: Eukaryota > Metazoa > Chordata > Mammalia > Primates > Hylobatidae > Nomascus > Nomascus leucogenys. The sequence goes on from NC_044392.1 coordinate 46,848,335, forward strand.
TGTTTTCCAAAGTGTATGAACCCACCAGGCATGGTCAGTGATCATGCCTGTAATCCTAGCACTTTGGGAGTACAAGGGGGGAGGATGGCTTGATCAAGCCCAGGAGTTCAAGACCAGCCTGGACAACATAATGAGACCATGTCTCTTAAAAAAACAAAAACACTGCTAAATTTGACCGGCTTTAAAAAAATATTTAAAACAAGTTTTTAAAAAGTGCATGAACCAATTTACAATCCCACCAGCAAAATATAAAAGTCATAGTTGCTTCACATTCTTGTCAACACTTGGTATTGGCATTCTATTTTAGTTCTTCTAGTAAGTATGTAGTAGTGTCTACTTGTGGTTTTAATGTACATTTCCCTGTGGTTAAATACATTTCATATTTATTGGCCCTGTGGATATCATCTTTTTTTGAAATGCCCATTAAAATATTATGCCTATTTTTTAGATGGATTACTTGTCTTTTATTTATTTATTTGTAGTTATTTATATATTCCAATGTAAATTGTTTGGGTATGTGTAATTCAAATATCTTCTGCCAGTGAAGCTGCATCTTCACTCAGTGATGACTTTTTTTTTTTTTCTTTTTGAAACAGAGTTTAGCTATTATCGCCCAGGCTGGAGTGTAGTGGCGCGATCTTGGCTCACTGCAACCTCCGCCTCCCAGGTTCAGGCGATTCTTCTGCCTCAGCCTCCTGAATAGCTGGGATTACAGGAATGCACCACCACGGCCTGCTAATTTTGTATTTTTAGTAGCGACGAGGTTTCTCCATGTTGGTCAGACTGATCTCGAACTCCTGACCTCAGGTGATCCGCCCACCTTGGCCTCCGAAAGTGCTGGGATTACAGGCGTGAGCCACCGTGCTTGGCCATTAACGACTTTTAAGAAACAGCAGTGGCCGGGCACGGTGGCTCACGCCTATAATCCCAGCACTTTGGGAGGCCAAGGCGGGCAGACCACGAGTTCAGGATATCAAGACCATCCTGGCTAACATGGTGAAACCCCGTCTCTAGTAAAAATACAAAAAAATCTAGCCAGGCCTGGTGGTGGGTGCCTGTATTCCCAGCTACTCGGGAGGCTGAGGCAGGAGAATGGCGTGAACCTGGGAGGCAGAGCTTGCAGTGAGCTGAGATCGTGCCACTGCACTCCAGCCTGGGCGACAGAGCGAGACTCATCTCAAAAAAAAAAGAAAAACAAGAAACAGCAGTTCTGGGCCTGGCACGGTGGCTCATGCCTGTAATCCCAGCACTGTGGGAGGCTGAGGTGGGTAGATCATGAGGTCAGGGGATCAAGACCAGCCTGGCTAATGTGGTGAAACCCCGTCTCTACTAAAAATACAAAAATTTAGCCAGGCGTGGTGGCACGCAGCAGTAGTCCCAGTGACTTGGGAGGCTGAGGCAGGAGAATCACTTGAACCAGGGAGGCAGAGGTTGCAGTGAGCCGAGATTGCGCCACTGCACTCCAGCCTGAGTGACAGAGTGAGATTGCATCTCAGAAAAAAAAAGAAAGAAAGAAACATCAGTTCTTGGCTGACTGGGTGCACTGCCTATGAGTTAGTCCTACTCTACAAGGAGCAGTAAAAAATAGATACATAAAAATACATTTTTAAAAAAGGAAACAGAAGTTCTTCATTTTAATAAAATTTCTTTCTGTTGATATTTTAATTTTATGGTTAATACTTTTGTATCTTCTTTAAGAAATCTTTCTCTTTTTTTTTTTTTTGAGACGGAGTCTCGCTCTGTTGCCCAGGCGGGAGTGCAGTGGTGCAATCTCAGCTCACTGCAAGCTCTGCCTCCCCGGTTCACGCCATTCTCCTGCCTCAGCCTCTCCAAGTAGCTGGGACTACAGGTGCCTGCCACCAGGCCCGGCTAATTTTTTTTGTATTTTTAGTAGAGACAGGGTTTCACTGTGGTCTCGATCTCCTGACCTCATGATCCGCCCGCCTCTGCCTCCCAAAGTGCTGGGATTACAAGCGTGAGCCACCGTGCCTGGCCAAGAAATCTTTCTCTACCTCGAGGTCATAAAATAGTCTTGTTTTCTTCTAGAAGATATATTGTTTTACCTTGACCATTTTGGCCTATGATTCATTTAGAATTAATTTTTCTTGGTACATGATATGAGGTAGGGGTCAATATTTATTTTTTCCATATAGATCCAACTACTCCAGCACTATTTATTCAAAAGAACATCTAGTTGTTTATAGTATACAGAAATAGAATTAATTGGCTAGTCTCAGTGGTTCACATCTGTAATCCTAGCTCTTTGGGAGGCCAAGGTGGGTAGATTACTTGAGTCCAGGAGTTTGAGATCAGCCTGGGCAACACGGGGAAACCCCACCTCTACAAAAAATACAAAAATTAGCTGGGAGTGGTGGCACCTGCCTATAGTCCCAGTTGCTCAGGAGGCTGAGGTGGGGAGGATAGCTTGAGCTCAGGAGGCTGAGGTTGCAGTGAGCCAAGATTGTGCCAGTGCACTTTAGCCTGGGTGATAGAGCAAAACTCTGTGTCAAAAGAAAAAAAAAAGGAATACAATTAATTGGCATGGGTGAACAAGGTCAGGTCCACGGACTCTGGCACTTTGCTGCTTAAGAAATGTCTTCCCTTAGTGAGGAGGGCCTCTGCCTGGCCGCCAACCGTCTGGAAAGTGAGGAGGGCCTCTGCCTGGCCGCCAACCGTCTGGGAAGTGAGGAGGGCCTCTGCCTGGCCGCCAACCGTCTGGGAAGTGAGGAGTGCCTTTGCCTGGCTGCCGCCCCATCCGGGAAGTGAGGAGCGCCTCTGCTTGGCCGCCAACCATCTGGGAAGTGAGGAGCACCTCTGCCCCGCCTCTGTGCAAACTTCCAAGTTGTGTGTGATCTTTTCTGTCTTTCCCAAGTTTGCATTTTCAACATTAAAGTTTACTTTTTAATTAAAAAAAGAAATTTAAAAAAAAAGAAATGTCTTCCCTTTCAGAATGTGCCTTGCACACGTGCTCTTCTGAATGCCCGGCTATTTGGTGAAGTTGCCTGGCCTACTGATTCCTAGTCTATGAAAGTGGTGAAACTGCTTTTTCCGCACTACCTACAGAGGTGTCCACAGGGCATTGTTCTGGATTCCCGTCGTAACTTTTTTTTTTTTTTTTTTGAGACGGAGTCTGGCTCTGTCCGCCAGGCTGGAGTGCTGTGGCACGATCTCGGCTCACTGCAAGCTCCGCCTCCCGGGTTCACGCCATTCTCCTGCCTAAGCCTCCTGAGTAGCTGGGACTACAGGCGCCTGCTACCGCACCCGGCTAATTTTTTGTATTTTCACTTGAGACAAGGTTTCACCCTGTTAGCCAGGATGGTTTCGATCTCCTGACTTCGTGATCCGCCCGCCTTGGCCTCCCAAAGTGCTGGGATTACAGGGGTGAGCCACTGCGCCCGGCCCCCATCGTAACTTAAAGGGAAACTTTCACAATGTCCGGAGCCCTTGATGTCCTGCAAATGAAGGAGGAGGATATCCTTAAGTTCCTTGCAGCAGGAACCCACTTAGGTGGCACCAATCTTGACTTCCAGATGGAACAGTACATCTATAAAAGGAAAAGTGATGACATCTACATCACAAATCTGAAGAGGACCTGGGAGAAGCTTCTGCTGGCAGCTCGTGCCATTGTTGCCATTGAAAACCCTGCTGATGTCAGTGTTATATCCTCCAGGAATACTGGCCAGAGGGCCATGCTGAAGTTTGCTGCTGCCACTGGAGCCACTCCAATTGCTGGGCACTTCACTCCTGGAACCTTCACGAACCAGATCCAGGCAGCCTTCTGGGAGCCACGGCTTCTTGTGGTTACTGACCCCAGGGCTGACCACCAGCCTCTCACGGAGGCATCTTATGTTAACCTACCTACCATCGCGCTGTGTAACACAGATTCTCCTCTGCGCCATGTGGACATTGCCATCCCATGCAACAACAAGGGAGCTCACTCAGTGCATTTGATGTGGTGGATGCTGGCTCGGGAAGTTCTGCGCATGCGTGGCACCATTTCCCATGAACACCCATGGGAGGTCATGCTTGATCTCTACTTCTACAGAGATTCTGAAGAGGTTGAAAAAGAAGAGCAGGTGGCTGCTGAAAAGGCAGTGACCAAGGAGGAATTTCAGGGTGAATGGACTGCTCCAGCTCCTGGGTTTACTGCTACTCAGTCTGAGGTTGCAGACTGGTCTGAAGGTGTGCAGGTGGCCTCTGTGCCTATTCAGCAGTTCCCTACTGAAGACTGGAGCGCTCAGCCTGCCACGGAAGACTAGCCTGCAGCTCCCACTGCTCAGGCCACTGAATGGGTAGAAGCAACCACTAAATGGTCTTAAGCTGTTCTTGCATGGGCTCTTAAGCAACATGGAAAAATGGTTGATGGAAAATAAATAAACATCAGTTTCTAAAAAAAAAAAAAAAAAAAAAGAAAGAAAGTGGTGAAACTGTTTAGTGAACAGCCTTTGGCCAAGAAGACGACTTATGACTGGTATCCAGATTACAATACTTGTTTTGTACTCATGGGGACATTCTTATGCCTTGGCCTCTACAGAGATGAGCATCAAGATTTTAAGGATGAGCCAGGCACGGTGGCTCATGCCTGTAATCCCAGCACTTTTGAAGGCCGAGGTGGGTGGATCACCTGAAGTCAGGAGTTCAAGACCAGCCTGGCCAACATGGTGAAACCCCGTCTCTACTCAAAATATAAAAATTAGCCGGGCGTGGTGGCAGGAATCTGTAATCCCAGCTACCTGGGAGTCTAAAGCAGGAGAATTGCTTGAACCCAGGAGGCGGAGGTGGCAGTGAGTCAAGATAGCGCCACAGCATTCCAGCCTGGGCGACAAGAGCAAAACTCTGTCTCAAAAAAAAAAGAGAGAGAGAGACCAACCTGGCCAACAAAGAGACCACATCTCTCAAAAAAAAAAAAAAATTAAGGATAAACAAACGTGTTTAACACTTTTCCTGTCTGCCCCAGGAATATTTGCCAGCAGTGCTTGTGGTTGCAGTGTTTACCTCGAGATAACTTTGCCAGGAGATATCTCGTTTTTATTATTATTTCCCATCGCTCTAGTATATCACATCTTTGGAAACAAAAGACATCATTCTATTTATAGCATTCTGTTTTTAGTAGTGGTATTTCCATTTACAAAATATAGTAATTTTCAATCACTGAAAATGTCAAATCCTAGAAAATGTAGCATTCCTACACGTGATGTTAACATCATTCTGGAACAGTTGCTGGCTGAAGATTCATTTGATGAATCGGATTTTTCTGAAATAGAAGATTCTGATGATTCAGGCAATTCTGATGTTAGCTCTGTTCAGAAATAACTCCAAGAACAGTTTCGATATTTTATTTTCATATTGAAAATCAGTCAGATTTGCTTCAGCCTCAAAGAGCCTGTTTATGTGAAATTAAATGAGCGCTGGCAGTGAGCTGCACTTTTTTTCTAAATGGGAAATTAAAGAAGCTCTGTGTAACTTGATTGCCTGTGTAAAGAAAAAAGAAAATAAATAAATAAAAGAAACTCCATGGAAGGCAGAAACCAAGTGAAGGAAACGGGAAAAGAGCAGTGGGCCGGGTGTGGTGGCTCACGCCTGTAATCCCAGCACTTTGGGAGGCCGAGGCGGGTGAATCTCCAGGTCAGGAGATCGAGACCATCCTGGCTAACACGGCGAAACCCCGTCCCTACTAAAAATAATAAAAAAAAATTAGCCAGGTGTGGTGGCGCCTGTAGTCCCAGCTACTTGGGAGGCTGAGGCAGGAGAATGGCGTGAACCCAGGAGGCGGAGCTTGCAGTGAGCCAAGATCGTGCCACTGCACTCCAGCCTGGGTGACACAGCTAGACTCCCTCTCCAAAAAAAAAAAAAAAGAGCAGCAAAAACGAAATAGTGTCGGCCCCTCCTCAGTGACAGAAAAAAGTGTATTTATTAGCCAGGCTTAGTGGCTCATGCCTGTAATCCCAGCACTTTGGGAGGCCGAGGCAGACGGATCACCTGAGATCAGGAGTTTGAAACCAGCTTGGCCAACATGGTGAAAACCCTGTCTCTACTAAAAATACAAAAATTAGCCAGGCATGGTGGCATGCTCCTATAATTCCAATTACTTGGGAGCCTGAGGCACAAGAATTACTTGAACCCAGGAGACAAGTTGCAGTGAGCTGAGATGGCACCATTGCACTCCAGCCTGGGGGACACAGTGAGACTCTGTCTCAAAAAAATAATAATCACAATCATAAAATAAAAAAGGAAGTGTATTTATTGTCTGTCCAGATACTGGAGGAATGTAATATTCCTAAATGAAAGTTATTTAGAGGAACACCATGTTGAAGTCTAATCCAGTTAAATTGTAGCTGGTTTCTTGACCACATTCTAATCGTGCAAAATTATTTTCCTTTGGCTTTCTGATCCGAGGTTTAGCTAATTTTCTAATGAAATGAGTACACTAAAAAAAAAAGAAATATAGGCCGGGCGCGGTGGCTCATGCCTGTAATCCCAGCACTTTGGGAGGCCGAGGCGGGTGGATCACAAGGTCGGGAGATCCAGACCATCCTGGCTAACACAGTGAAACCCTGTCTCTACTAAAAATACAAAAAATTAACCAGGTGTGCTGGCACTCGCCTGTAGTCCCAGCCACTCAGGAGGCTAGGGCAGCAGAATGGCTTGAACCCGGGAGGGGGAGGTTGCAGTGAGCCAAGATCGTGCCATTGAACTCCAGCCTGGGTGACAGAGCGAGACTCCATCTCAAATAAATAAATAAATATAATGAATTTTTATTCACCCTTGTATCCATAATCTTACAAATGCATTTATTAATGTTAATAGTTTATCTATAGACTCTATAGTTTTTGTTTTGTTTTGTTTTTGAGATGGAGCCTCGCTCTGTTGCCCAGGCTGGAGGGCAGTGGAGCAATCTTGGCTCACTGCAAACTCCAACTCCAGGGTTCAAGCCATTCTCCTGCCCCAGCCTTTCAAGTAGCTGGGATTACAGGTTCCCACCACCACAACTGGCTAATTTTTGTATTTTTAGTAGAGATGGGGTTTCACCATGCTGGCCAGGCTGGTTTCGAACTCCTGACCTCAAGTGGTCCACCCCCACTTGGCCTCCCAAAGTGCTAGGATTACAGGCATGAGCCACAGCACCGGGTGGGAGCTTTTTTTTTTTTTCAAAGGTGGCATAGAATTTTATCAAACACTTTTCCTGTATCTATTGAGACAGTGAGAGAGCCATGTGTTTTTCTCATTTATTCTGTTATCATGATGAATCATCAATGTCAGAATCAAAACTCACAATTTTTTTTTTTTTTCCTGAGATGGAGTCTTGCTCTGTTGCCCAGAGCTGGAGTGCAATGGCACAATCTCAGCTCACTGCAACCTCCACCTCCTGGGTTCAAGCAATTCTCCTGCTTCAACCTCCCAAGTAGCTGGGATTACAGGCGCTCACCACCACGCCCGGCTAATTTTTGTATTTTTAGTAGAGATGGGGTTTCACCATGTTGGCCAGGCTGCTCTCAATTGAACTCCTGACCTCGTGATCCACCCGCCTTGGCCTCCCAAAGTACTGGGATTACAGGTGTGAGCCACCGCACCCAGCTAAAAATCGTAAATTTTTAACTCTTACACAAATCTTGCTTTCCTAGAATAAATTCAAGTTTATTGTAATGAGTAAGTGCTTTATATGCAGTTGGAATCTAATATTATTAGAATTAGATTAATATTATAATATAGTATATGGTTAGAATCTAATGTGTAGTTACTACTACTTTGTTCAGAATTTTTATATTTATGTTCATAAGAGAGATTAGCCTGTAATTTTTTTCTGTTGCCGTTATGAAGGTTCTGCTGATCTCCCAAAATGAATTGGAAGAATTTGAGTAAGATTAATGTGATTCCTTTCTTAGATGTTTGGAGATTCTCTGGTGAAGTCATTAGTGCTTGGAGTTTTCTTTACTGAAAGGTTTTAAATTTTAGATCCAATTTCTTTAACAGATATAGGACTCTTCAGATTCATATTTTCTACTTCTTTTTTGGGGGACTGGGGATGGAGTTTCGCTCTTGTCACCCAGGCTGGAGGGCGGTGGCGTGATCTCGGCTCACTGCAATCTCTGCCTTCTGGGTTCAAGTGATTCTCCTGCATCAGCCTCCCGAGTAGCTGGGATTATAGGCGCCTGCCAGTAACCCCGGCTAATTTTTGTATTTTTAGTAGAGACGGGTTTCACTTTGTTGGCCTGGCTGGTCTCAAACTCCTGACCTCAGATGATCCACCCACCTCAGCCTCCCACAGTGCTGGGATTACAGGCGTGAGCCACCGCGCCCTGCCCATATTTCCTACTTCTTGTTTCCGGTGGTGGTGGTGGTGGTGGTGGTGGTTGAGACAGAGTCTCACTCTGTCCCCCAGGCTAGAGTGCAGTGGCACAATCATAGCTCACTATAGCCTTGAACTCCTGGGCTCAAGTAGTTAGGATTATAGGTAAATATGACCACACTGGCCTAATTTTTTTGTTGTTTTTATAGATGAGGGTCTTGCTATGTTGCCCAGGCTGGTCTCAGTCTCCTGTCCTGAAACGATCCTCCTGCCTCAACTCCACAAACTGTTAGATTAGAGGTATGAGCCACCATGCCCAGCCCCTTTTCATTCCTGATATTGGCACTTTGTGCCTTTGAAAAATGTTTATGAGGCTGGGTGTGGTGGCTCATGCCTGTAATCCCAGCACTTTGGGAGGCCGAGGCGGGTGGATCACAAGGTCAGGAGATCGAGACCATCCTGGCTAACACGGTGAAACCCCATCTCTACTAAAAATACAAAAAAATTAGCTGGGCATGTTGGCGGGCGCCTGTAGTCCCAGCTGCTGGGGAGGCTGAGGCAGGACAATGGCGTGAACCCAGGAGGCGGAGCTTGCAGTGAGCCGAGATCGTGCCACTGCACTCCAGCCTGAGCTACAGAGTGAGAGTCCGTCTCAAAAAAAAAAAAAAAAAAAAAAAAAAAAAATGTTTATGGCTGGGTGCAGTGGCTCACACTTGTAATCCCAGCACTTTGGGAGGCCAAGGTGGGTGGACCACAGGTCAGGAGATCGAGACCTTTCTGGCTGATACCGTGAAACCCTGTCTCTACTAAAAATACAAAAAATTAGCCAGGCGTGGTGGCAGGTGCCTGTAGTCCCAGCTACTCGGAGGCTGAGGCAGGAGAATGGTGTGAACCCGGGAGGCGGAGCTTGCAGTGAGCTGTGATTGTGCCGCTGCACTCCAGCCTGGGCGACAGAGCGAGACTCCGTCTTAAAAAAAAAAAAAAAGTTTATTAATCTTAACTCTTTCAAACAAACCAACTTTTTGCTTTGTTAATTTATACTAGACTATGTTTGGTTTTTGTTTCACTAGTTTCTGTTCTTAGATTTGTTATTTCCTTCTTCCTTTTTTTTTTTTTTTAAATAGTCTCTGTCTCCCAGACTGGAGTGCAGTGGCACCATCTCGGCTCACTGAAACCTCTGCCTCCTGGGTTCAAGCGATTCTCCGGCCTCAGCCTCCTGGGTAGCTGAGACTACAGGCATGCACCACCACCCCCAGCTAATTTTTGTTTTTCTATTTGTAGTAGAGACGGGGTTTTGCCATGTTAGCCAGGCTGGTCTCGAACTTCTGACCTCAGGGGATCCATCTCCCAAAGTGCTGGGATTACAGGAGTCAGCCACCGCACCCGGGCCTATGTGTTTTTTATTTCATTTTATTTATTTATCTAGTTTTTGAGACAGGGTCTCGCTCTGTGGCCCAGGCTGGAGTGCAGTGCCATGATCTTGGCTCACCACAACCTCCACCTCTTGGGTTCAAGCCATTCTCCTGCCTCAGCCTCCCTAGTAGCTTGGATTTCAGGCGTATGCCACCATGCCTGGCTAATTTTTATATTTTTAGTAGAGACGGGATGTTGCTATATTGGCCAGGCTGGTCTTGAACTCCTGACCTCAAGTAATCCACCCACCGCCTCAGCCTCCCAAAGTGCTGGGAATACAAGAGTGAAACTCCGTCTCAAACAAAACAAAACAAAAATAATAATTAAGGCTGGCCAGGCATGGTGGCTCATGCCTGTATCCCAGTATGCTGGGAGACTGAGGTGGCATGAGCCACCACACCTGACCCATATGTGTTATTTTATTTTATTTTATGTATATATATATTTTTTTGAGATGGAGCCTCGCACTGTCACCAGGCTGGAGTGCAGAGGAGAGATCTTGGTTCGCTGCAACCTCCGCCTCCCGGATTCAAGCAATTCACCTGCCTCAGCCTCCCAAGTAGCTGGATTTACAGGCACCCACCACCATGCCTGGCTAATTTTTTTGTATTTTTAGTAGAGACAGGGTTTCGCTACGTTGGCCAAGCTGGTCTCGAACTCCTGACCTCGTGATCTGCCCACTAAAGACTAAAGCCCAGGGCCAACCAGGCCCAAAATGAAGCAGTTGGGGAGAAGACCAAGGTCATAAGAGAGCATCAAGGTCACAAGGTCACAAAAGAGTATCAAGGTCACAAGAGAGTATTAAGACAAGCAGTATTAGTAGAAATGTACCAGGACGAGCCACAGACAAGAACCCCTCAGAGACCGAGTTGTAGAAGGAAAGGGCTTTATTCAGCTGGGAGCATCGACGGACTCACGTCTCCAAAAACCGAGCTCCCCAAGTGAGCAATTCCTGTCCCTTTTAAGGGCTTACAACTCTAAGGGGGTCCACGTGAGAGGGTCATGATTTATTGAGCAAGCAGTGGGTACATGACTGGAGGCTGCATGCACTGGTAATCAGAACTGAACGAACAGGACAGGGATTTTCACAATGCTTTTCCATACAATGTCTGAAATCTATAGATAACACAAGCAGTTAGGTCAGGGGTTGATTTTTAACTACCAGGCCCAGGGCGCAGTGCTCGGCTATCTGCCTGTGGATTCCATTTCTGCCTTTTAGTTTTACTTCTTCTTTCTGTGGAGGCAGAAATTGGGCATAAGACAATATAAGGGGTGGTCTCCTCCCTAAGAAATAAAGGAGAAAAATGGCTTTGGCCCCCAGTAAAATCTACAGGTAGAACTTTAGGGTCTCTCTGTTCTCTTCAAATATCTGCTGTTTCTTTCCTGGGCCCACTTTGCCTTTGGGTACCATGGTGTAATGCAAACACCCAGCTAGGGAAATAAGAGAGAGCTACTGAAACTACAGTCAGTAGGTACCATGTTGGCAATGCATTCACTTCCCATGCAGACTAAAGTCTTTTTTTTTTTTTTTTTGAGACGGAGTCTTGCTCTGTCGCCAGGCTGGAGTACAGTGGCGCGATCTTGGCTCTGTACAACCTCCACCTCCCAGGTTCAATCGATTCTCCTGCCTCAGCCTCCCAAGTAACTGGGATTACAGGCACGTGCCAACACGCCTGACAATTTTTTGTATTTTTTTTTTTTTTTTTAATTAGAGATAGGATTTCACCATATTGGCCAGGCTGGTCTCAAACTCCTCCTCGTGATCTGCCCACCTTGACCTCCCAAAGTGCTGGGATTACAGGCGTGAGCCACTGCACCCAGCCCAATTATACATTCTTTTACTATTTTTATTGATTATCCTAGAGCAGCAATTTTATTATTATTATTACTATTTTTTGAGACAAGGTCTTGCTCTGTCACCCAGGCTGCAGTGCAGTGGTGCAATCCTGGCTCACCACAGCCTCGACCTCCCCGGTTCAAGCAATCCTCCCACCCTAGCCTCCCAAGTAGCTGGGACTACAGGTGCACGCCACTACACCCAACTAATTTTTGTGTTTTTTTGGAGAGATGCAGTTTTCCCATGATACCCAGACTGGTCTTAAACTCCTGACCTCAGGTGATCCGTCTGCCTCAGCTTCCCAACATGCTGGGGTACAGGCATGAGCCACTACGCCAGCCAGCCTTAATTATTATTTTTGTTTTGTTTTATTTGAGATGTAGTTTCACTCTTGTCTCCCAGGCTGGAGTGCAATGGCTCCATCTCAGCTTACTGCAACCTCCATCTCCTGGGTTCAAGACGTTCTCCTGCCTCAGCTTCCCAAGTAGCTGGGATTACAGGCATGCACCACCACAGCCGGCTAATTTTTATATTTTTAGTAGAGACGGGGTTTCTCCATGTTGGTCAGGCTGGTCTCAAACTCCTGATCTCAGGCGATCCACCCACCTCGGCCTCCCAAAGTGCTGAGATTACAGACATGAGCCACTGTGCCCTGTGCCTTAATTATTTTTTAAATTGACAAATAAAAATTGTATATATTTAGGGTATAGGCCGGGAATGAAATAGTTAAAAACTTTTCTGATTCCGGCCGGGCGCGGTGGCCTATGCCTGTAATCCCAGCACTTTGGGAGGCTGAGGTGGGTGGATCACGAGGTCAAGAGATTGACCATCCTGGCCAACATGGTGAAATCCCGTCTCTACTAAAGATACAAAAATTAGCCGGGTGTGGTGGCGGGCGTCTGTAGTCCCAGCTAGTTGGGAGGCTGAGGCGGGAGAATCGCTTGAACCCGGGAGGCGGAGGTTGCAGTGAGCCCAGATTGTGCCACTGCACTCCAGCCTGGTGACAGAGAAAGACTCCGTCTCACGAAAATAAATAAATAAATAATAAAGAAAATAAATATTTATGTTGTACAACATGATGTTTTGAAATACATACGCCCCGTGGAATGGCTAAATCAATCTAACAACTGCATTACCTCACATACTTTTCATTTTTTTGTGATGGGAACATTTAAAATCTACTTATTGATTTTCATATACATAATATACATTAAATTATTTTTTTATACAGACTGGATTTTGCTGTTATCCAGGTTGGTCCTGCACTCCTAGGTTCAAGGAATCTGCCCTCCGTGGTCTCCCAAAGTGCTAGGAATACAGGCATGAGCAAACGCGCTGGCCAATATACATGGTTAACTACAGTCTAACTGAAATTTTGAGTCATAGGCAGTGGCTCGTGCCTGTAATCCCAGCACTTCGGGAGGCTGAGGTGGGAGGATTGTTTGAGCCCAGGAGTTCTAGGCTGTAGTGAGCCATGATGATGCCACTGCTTCATGAGACAGAGAAAGACCCTGTCTCCAAAAAAAAAAAAAAAAAAATTAAGGCTTGGCGCGGTGGCTCACACCTGTAATCTCAGCACTTTGGGAGGCCGAGGCAGGCAGATCATGAGGTCAGGAGATCAAGACCATCCTGGCTAACACGATGAAACCCCGTCTCTACTAAAAATACAAAATATTAGCCGGGCATGTTGGCCGGCGCCTGTAATCCCAGCTACTCAGGAGGCTGAGGCAGGAGAATGGCGTGAACACAAAAGGCGGAGCTTGCAATGAGCCAAGATCACACCACTGCACTCCAGCCTGGGCGACAGAGCGAGACTCCGTCTCAAAAAAAAAAAAAAAATTAAAAAGACAACATAATTATACTAAAAACAAAGATTGTTGAGAACACAATTGGATATCTACATGTGAAAGAATGAAGTTGGGGCTGGGCACGGTGGCTCATGCCTGTAATCCCAGCACTTTGGGAGGCCAAGGCAGGCGATCACTTGAGGTCAGGAGTTCAAGACCAGCCTGGCCAAAACAGTGAATTTTTGTATTTCTACAAAAAATACAAAAGTTAGCAGGGCGTGGAGTAATCCACGCCTGTAATCCCAGCTACTTGGGAGGCTGAGGCAAGATGATTACTTGAGCCTAGGAGTTTGAGACCATAGTGAGCTAGAATTAAAAAATATACATATATATATAGAGAGAGAGAGAGACAGTATCTTTCTGTCACTCAAGCTGGAGTTCAGGGGCAAAGTCATAGTTCACTGTACTCTTGACCTGCCAGGTTCAAGCCATCCTCCCACCTCAGCCTCCTGAGTAACTGGGATCACAACAAGCAGGCACCACAACGCCTGGCTAATTATTTATTTATTTATTTAGAGACAGAATCTCATTCTGTCGCCCAGGCTAGAGTGCAGTGGCATGATCTCCGCTCACTGCAACTTCTGCCTCCTGCGTTCAAATGATTCTCCTGCCTCAACCTCCCAAGTAGCTGGGACTACAGGTGTTTGCCACCACACCTGGCTAATTTTTGTATTTTTAGTAGAGACAGGATTTCACCATGTTAGCCAGGCTGGTCTCAAACCCTGACCTCAAGTAATCCACCAGCCTTGGCCTCCCAAAGTGCTGGGATTACAAGTGTGAGCTACCATACCCAGCCCATAATAATTATTTTATTTTATTTTATTTATTTTGAGACGGAGTCTCGCTCTGTTGCCCAGGCTGGAGTGCAGTGGCATGATCTCAGCTCACTGCAACCTCTGCCTCCCAAGTTCAAGTGATTCTCATTCCTCAGCCTCCCTAGTAGCTGGGATTACAGGCACCCGCCATCACACCCTGCTAATTTTTGTTTTTGTTTTTGTTTTTGTTTTTGTTTTTGTTTTGAGACGGAGTTTCGCTCTTGTTGCCCAGGCTGGAGTGTGGTTGGCGATCTCGGCTCTCTGCAACCTCTGTCTCCTGGGTTCAAGCGATTCTCCTGCCTCAGCCTCCCGAGTAGCCTGGATTACATACATGAACCACCACACCTGCCTAATTTTTTTGTATTTTTTAGTAGAGATGGGGTTTCTCCATGTTGGTCAGACTGGTCCCAAACTCCCGACCTCAGGTGATCCGCCTGCCTCAGTCTCCCAAAGTGTTGGGATTACAGGTGTGAGCCACTGCACCTGGCAAAATTTTTGTATTTTTAGTAGAGATGGGGTTTCGCCACATTGGTCAGGCTGGTCTCGAATTCCTGACCTCAGGTGATCCACCCACCTCGGCCTCCAAAAGTGCTAGGATTATGGGTGTGAGCCACCACGCCCGGCAATAATTATTTTAAAAAGGAAAATAGGCCGGGAATGGAAAATGAATACGAAATGTTACAGCTGCTGTGGAAAACAATTTGGCAGTTTCTCAAAAAGTTAAACTAGGATTGCCATATGACCAGCAGTTTTACTCCTAGTATATAACCAAAATAATTGAAAACACGTGTTCAAATCGAAACTTGCACAAAAAAAAATTTTTTTTTGAGACGGAATTTTGCACTTGTTGCCCAGGCTAGAGTACAATGGCATGATCTCAGCTCACTGCAATCTCTGCCCCCTGGTTCAAGAGATTCTCCTGCCTCAGCCTCCCAAGTAGCTGGGATTACAGGCACCCACCACCACGCCCAGCTGTTTTGTACTTTTAGTAGAGATGGGGTTTCACCATGTTGGCCAGGCTGGTCTCGAACTCCAGACCTCAGGTGATCCACCCGCCTTGGCCTCCCAAAGTGCTGGGATAATAGGCTTAAGCCACCGCACCCGGCTGCACAAAAATGTTTATAGCAGCCCTCTTCACACTAGCCAAAGTTGGAAACAAAACCAAGAGCAGAGGTGCGCCTGTAGTCCCAGCTACTCAGGAGTTTGAGGAGGGAGGATCACTTGAGCCCAGTAGTTTCAGGCTGTATGGTATGGTATGATCATGCCTGTGAATAGCCACTGCACTCAGCCTGTGCAACGTAGCAAGACTCTGTCTCTAAACAAAATGGTTTTTTGGCCAGGCACGGTGGCTTACACCTGTAATCCCAGCACTATGGGAGGCCGAGGTGAGTGGATCACGAGGTCAGGAGTTTGAGACCAGCCTGGCCAGCATGGTGAAACCCCGTCTTTACTAAAATTACAAAAAATTAGCAGGGCATGGTGGTACGTGCCTGTAATCCCAGCTACTCAGGAGGCTGAGTCAGGAGAATCACTTGAACCCAGGAAGCGGAGGTTGCAGTGAGCTAAGATTGCGCCACTGTACCCCAGCCTGGGCGATAGAGCGATACTTTGTCTCAAAAGAAAAAAAAAGGGGGGGTTTTTTTGGCATAGGATCTGTCTCTGTCACCCAGGCTGGAGTGCAGTGGTGTGAACACGCTCACAGCAGCCTGGAACTCCTGGGTTCAAGTGATGCTCCTGCTTAATAGCGTCCTGAGTAGCTGCGACTACAAGCGTGCATCACCATGCACAGCTAATTTTTCAATTTCTTTCTTTTTTTGAGATGGAGTTTTACTGCTGTTTCCCAGGCTGGAGTGCAATGGCACAATCTCGGCTCACTACAACCCTGCCTCCGCCTACACAGGAGTCTGAGGCAGGAGAATTGTATTTTTGGTAGAGATGGAGACAGGGTTTCACCATATTGGCCAGGCTGGTCTCAAACTCCTGACCTCACGATTCGCCCGCCCCAGCCTCCCAAAGTGCTGGGATTACAGGCATGAGCCACCACGCCCAGCCTCAACCATTACCATTATCTAAGTCCCAGGGCTCATTATTACCCCAAGTAGAAACTTCATACCTAGTAGGTAGCCACTCCCATGTCCCTCTCCCGCCCCAGATCTGGGCAACTGCTAATCTGCTTTCTGTTTCTCTGGGTTATGCCTGCTATGGAAATTTCATACAAATGGAAATATAATTCTCCTGCCTCAGCCTCCTGAGTAGCTGGGATTACAGGTGCCCACCACCACACCCAGCTAATTTTTGTATTTTTAGTAGAGACAGGGTTTCGCCATGTTGGCCAGGCTGGTCTCCTGACCTCAGGTGATCCACCTGCCTCGGCCTCCCAGAATGCTGGGATTAGAGGCATGAGCTACCATGCCCTGTCTTTTAAAAATTTTTGTAGAGACAAGGTGTTGCCATGTTGTCCAGGGTGGTCTCAAACTCTGGGGCTCAAGCGGTCCTCCTGTCTTAGCCTCCCAAATTCTAGGAATACAAACTTGAGCCACCATCCTCAGCCTAAAAAAAATATTTTTTTAAGGTAGAAACAATGTAAGATGTCCATCAAAGGAATGGATAATCAAAATGTGGCATATTCATACAATGGAATATTATTTGGCCATAGAAAGGATTAAGTAATAGTACATGGATGAACTTTGAAAACATTATGCTAAGTGAAAGAAGCCAGAGACACAAAAGGTCACATATTATATTTTCATTTGTATGAAATTTCCATAATAGAAATAACCCATAGAAACAGAAAGAAGATGAGTGGTTGCCGAGATCTGGGGCAGCAGAGGGACGTGGGAGTGGCTTTTTCTAGGTATGAAGTTCCTACTTGGGGTAATGAGAGACCTGGGACTTAGATAATGGTAACGGTTGAGGCCAGATGCAGTGGCTTATGCCTGTAATCCCAGCACTTTGGGAGGCTGAATCACAAGTTCAGGAGTTTGAGACCAGCCTGGCCAACATGGTGAAACCCCGTCTCCACTCAAAATACAAAAATTAGCCGGGCATGGTGGTGGGCGCCTGTGGTACCAGCTACTCAGGAGATTGAGGCAGAATAATTGCTTGAACCCAGGGGGCAGAGGTTGCAGTGAGCCGAGATCAAGCCACTGCACTCCAGCCTGGGTAACAGAGCAAGACTCCATATCAAAAAAAAAAAAAAAAAAGGTAACGGTTGAACAACATTATGAATGTACATAAAGCCACTGCGTTGTACACTTTGAAATGGTTACAATGATAAATTTTATGTTATCTATTTTACCACAATTTAAAAAATATTGAGGACTCCAAAGAGCCTTTGTTTATATGAGTTATGTCTAAGAATATTTACCATATTAGAAATTAAAAGTGTCCAGGCACAGGCCAGGAGTGGTGGCTCACATCTGTAATCCCAGCACTTTGGGAGGTCAAGGTGATCAGGAGTTTGAGACCAGCCTGGCCAACATGGTGAAACCCTGTCTCTATGAAAATGCAAAAATTAGCCCGGTGTGGTAGCGTGCGCCTGTAGAACCAGCTACTCAGAAGGCTAAAGTGGGAGAATCACTTGAGCCTGGGAGGTGGAGGTTGCAGTGAGCCAAGATCTCACCACTGCACTCCAGTCTGGGTGACAGAGAGAGAAGACTCTGTCTCAAAAACAAACAAACAAACAAACAAACAAACATTGTGGGGCGCAGTGGCACACGTCTATAATCCCAGCACTTTGGGTGGCCAAGGAGGGCATATCACTTGAGTCCGGGAGTTCAAGACTAGCCTGGCCAACATGGTGAAACCCTATCTCTACTAAAAATACAAAAATTGGCTGGGCGCGGTGGTACACATCTGTAGTCCCAACTACTTGGGGGGCTGAGTCACAACAATCACTTGAATCTGGGAAAGGGAGGTTGCAATGAGCCGAGATTGCACCACTGCACTCCAACCTGGGCGACAGAGTGAGATTCTGTCTCAAAAATCAAAACAAAACAAAAAGATATTAAAATTGAGAATTTAAAATATTAATTCATTAATATTCTTATGAACTCCGAAATAGTAACAATTAAACCACTACAAATGTATATTTTTAAATTTGGGGGTTTTTGGTGTTTTTTTTTTTGAGACAGAGTCTCACTCTGTCACCCAGGCTGGAGTGCCATGGTGTGATCTCGGCTCACTGCAACCTCTGACTCCTGGGTTCAAATGATTCTCCTGCCTCAGCTGCCTCAGCCTCCCAAGTAGCTGGAATTACAGGTGCATGCCACCATGCCTGGCTAGTTTTTTAGTAGAGACAAGGTTTTTCCATGTTAGCCAGGCTGCTTTTGAACTCCCAACCTCAGATGATCTGCCAACCTCGGCCTCCCAAAATGCTGGGATTACAGGCATGAGCCGCTGTGCCCCGCCAAATTTTTGTTTGTTTAAAGAGAAATAAGAGAGACATTGTTTTATAATTTTTGCTTTTACTTTAATGTCTGGCTTATAAAAGACAATATGAATCTAACTTTGGCTTCTACATTCAATCTGTTCCTATATGATGTTTTAGTTAAAGTATACAAAGAAAGTTTGGTCCTACATAGATATGTAGTTGGAAAATGGAGAATTTTAATAGCCTTTTCAGATAATTGTGGATTTTCTTTTTTGATGTAAAACTCAACAAGTAGTAGTTTATTTTATTTTATTTTATCTATTTTTAACAAAGGTCTCACTCTATCTTCCAGGCTGGAGTGCAGTTGTATGATCACGGTTTGCTGTAGCCTCCGTCTCCTGGACTCACATGTTCTGCCTGCCTTGGCCTCCAAGTAGCAAAGGTTCCAGGTATGCACCACCCCACCCAACTAATTTTTTTTTTTTGAGACAGGGTCTCTTTCGCCCAGGCTGGAGTGCAATGGCTGATCTTGGCTCACTGCAAACTCTGCCTCCCAGGCTCAAGCAATCCTCCTGCCTCAGCACCCCCCAAGTATTAATAACTGGGACTACAGGTGTGCACCACTACACCCAGCTAATTTTTGTATGAGACCAGCTTTTGTCATGTTGCCCAGGCTGGCCTCAAACTCCTAGGCTCAAGAGATCTGCCTGCCTTGGCCTTTCATAGTACTAGGATTACAGGCATAAGCCACCTCCCCTGGCCTAATTGTTTTATTTTTTGTAGCGACAGTGCTCTCACTCTTTTGCCCACTCTGGTCTCGAACTCTTGGCCAGTGCTAGGATTACAGACATGAGCTCCTGCACCTGGCCAACAAGTGGTATTTCCTTAAGGGCTAGTTGCAATATGGAATCTGAAACCAAATTTCAAATTCATAAAGTTTTCTTTTCTTTTTTTTTTTTCTGAGACGAAGTCTCCTCTGTCACCTAGGCTGGAGTCCAGTGGCGTGATCTTGGCTTACTGCAACCTCCACCTCTGGGGGTTCAAGCGATTCTCCTGCCTCAGCCTCCCAAGTAGCTGGGATTACAGGTGCATGCCACCATGCCTGGCTAATTTTAAAATTTTTTTTAGTAGAGACAGGGTTTCACCATGTTGGCCAGCCTGGTCTCGAACTCCTGACCTCGTGATCCACCCACTTCGGCTTCCCAAAGTGCTGGGATTACAGGTGTGAGCCACCGCACCCAGCTAAGTTTTCATATTTTTTTGTTCATTAAAATCCATTGTTCTATCTTGCATGTTGTGTTTTTTTTTTTTAACTATACAAAATTTTGTAACATCATGCATTGGTTACTTGGAAAATACTGGGTCACTAAGTTATAAAGATTGTTGACATAATTCATCATACAATGTCAAAAAAATCACATTTGTTAATACTTCCATTCTCATCAAAAGTCTTTTACATACTGGTAGCCAAGTAATAATGGTGAATACAGTTCAAGTAAATGTGCTCAACAGTCTGAGTCTCGTGGAATTAATTTTCATTCTAGTGGTTTTGCGTCAGTAGCCTGACGTCATGAGGTCACCTACTGCGGAACTGAAATGATCCTAGGAATTTTGAGTCTCGGGTCCTTTGTTTCACTCTTTCCTCTACGTTCCTAAGGTTATCTTTCTTGGATGTTTCTTCCAGAAGACCCTATTGGGGTCTGTAGCATACAGCAAGGGCCCCGAGGCTTGTGTGAGAGGACAGTGAAAACTATCAGCTGATGACATCGGAATGATTTAGATTTGTAAACCCAAAATATCTGAGACAGGCCTCAACCAATTTAGAACGTTTATTTTGCTGGCCAGGTGCGGTGGCTCATGCCTGTAATCCCAGCACTTTGGGAGGTCAAGGCGGGTGGATCATGAGGTCAGGAGATCGAGATCATCCTGGCTAACACGGTGAAACCCCATCTCTACTAAAAATACAAAAGATTAGCCGGGTGTGGTGGCGGGCGCCTGTAGTCCCAGCTACTCAGGAGGCTGAGGCAGGAGAATGGCGTGAACCCAGGAGGTGGAGGTTGCAGTGGGCCGAGATAGCGTCACTGCACTCTAGCCTGGGCGACAGAGCGAGACTCTGTCTCAAAAAAAAAAAAAAAAAACAAAGTTTATTTTGCCAAGGTTAAGGACACACCTATGACACAGCCTCCAGAGGTCCTGAGGACATGTGCCCAGGGTGGTCGAGGTATAGCCGGCTTTTATACATTTTAGGGAGCCATGAGACATCAATCAATATGTGCAAGATGTACATTGGTTCTGTCTGGTAAGAAGGGACAAATCGAAGTGGGGAAGCGCTTCCAGGTCATAGGTAGATAAGACGAAAAATGTATTCTTTTCAGTCCTTGATCAGCCTTTCACTGAATACACAATTTATTCTGGCTCAGTGAATCTGCATTTTTACATTAACAATAGGGCAGAGGAAGCAATAAGATAAGCATTTGTCTCAAGTCAGCAGAGGGATGACTTTCTGTCCTGTACCTGTGAAAATAAGCTAACGGTTTACATTGCCAGGGTGAAATTCAACAGAACTATTTTAGGATAAAGATTTTGAGGCCCACAAGGAATTTCCTTGTGGACAAATTGTGAGGGAGGTATGTAGCTCTTTTATCTTTGTAGCTATCTTATTTAGCAATAAAATGGGAGGCAGCTCTGCCTGATGCAATTCCCAGCTTGACTTTTCCCTTGGCTTAGTGATTTTGGGGTCCTGAGATTTATCTTCCTTTCAGATTGATGGGTCACAGTGTCTGAAAACATCAGAAGATCTTTTTATTTTTTATTTTTTAAGACAGGGTCTTGCTCTGTCACCAGGCTGAAGTGCAGCGGCACAATCACTGCAACCTTGACCTCCTGGGTTCAAGCGATCCTCCCAACTCAGCCCCCACCCCCGGCCCTGCGCCCTCCAGTAGCTGGGACTACCGGCGAGTGCCACCATACCCGGCTAATCTTTGTATTTTTTCTAGAGGCGGGGTCTCACCATGTTGTCCAGGCTGGTCTTGAACTCCTGGGCTCAAGTGATCCTCCCGCCTCAGGCTCCCAAAATGCTGGGATTATAGGTGTGAGCCACCATGACTGGCCAGAATGTCTTTTTATAAAAACATTTATTAGTAGTTATCATTCCATTTAGGTGAGTACAGTTGTTTATACTCTCCTTCTCTGAAATATTTAGTGGAAGTAGCTTATCTGACCAGTAAAGCCAGCAAAGGAAATTTAGAAAGCTCAGATTAATTAAACTTTGCAAAAATAAAGTCTTGGATAAACTAATATTATGCAAACAATACTTTCCACACGGTAATACAATTAGAAGAAGGTAAAAAGCAAAGCTGTCTTTTTTCTTCTTCTTCTCTTTTTTTTTCTTTTTTTCTTTCTTTTTTCGAGACGGAGTTGTTTTGCTCATGTTGCCCAGGCTGGAGTGCACTGGCGCGACCTCAGCTCACTGCAACCTCTGCCTCCCAGGTTCAAGCAATTCTCCTGCCTCAACCTCTCAAGTAGCTGGGACCACAGATGTGCACCACCATGCCCAGCTCAAGAGCTGTCCTCTAGGATGAACTAAAGCTATCCAATCAGTCTGTATTAGTCAATTCCAGCCGCTGTAACAAAATACTGGCCAGGCACAGTGGCTCATACCTGTAATCCCAACACTTTGGGAGGCCAAGGCAGGCAGATCACTTGAGTTCAGGAATTTGAGACAAGACTGGGCAACATGGCAAGACCCTGTCTCTACAAAAATTATCTGGGCATGGTGGTGCATGCCTGTAGTTCCAGCTGCTCAGGAGGCAGATGCAGGAGGATGGTTTGAGCCTCGGAGGCAGAGATTGCAGTCAGCCGAGACTGTGCCACTATACTCCAGCCTGGGTGATAGAGTGATACTGTCTCAAAATCAAAACAAAATAAACAAACAAAAACAAATACAGTCACATAGGGGTTATGACTTCAACATATGAATTGAGGGGGGAATACAATTTATTTCATAGCACAGCATTATTTATCTAAAGATTTATTTTGACACACCTAGCTTACTTGAACTTTGATGCTTGTAGCATTCTTCCATATCTATACGTCAAATATTAAAAACCAAATCAAAATTTTGATATCAAAAAGTTTTCAGCCCGGCATGGTAGTACAAACCTGTAATCCCAGCTACTTAGGAGGATGAGGTGGGAGGATTGCTTGAGGCCAGGAGTTGGAGAACAGACTGGGCAACATAGCAAGACCCCATCCTGAAAGAAACAACTTTTTAAATTAGAAGAATAAGAATTAAGCTCTTCTGTCATATAACAGGTTTCCTCATTCACGAATACATACCCTGCCTTTGATTCCCTTGCCTGTCATTGGCCACTGGCCCAGTGGAGACTTAGCACCATGATATGAGATGATACTTCAGACTTCGTTTTTTTTTTTTTTTTTTTTTTTTGAGACGGAGTCTTGCTCTGTCGCCCAGGCTGGAGTGCAGTGGCGCAATCTCGGCTCACTGCAAGCTCCGCCTCCCGGGTTCACGCCATTCTCCTGCCTCAGCCTCTCCGAGTAGCTGGGACTACAGGCACCCGCCACCACGCCTGGCTAATTTTTTGTATTTTTTAGTAGAGACGGGGTTTCACCATGGTCTCGATCTCCTGACCTCGTGATCCGCCCACCTCGGCCTCCCAAAGTGCTGGGATTACAAGCGTGAGCCACCGCGCCCGGCTTATACTTCAGACTTCTTGATAAATCATGCTAGAATTCCCACGCAGTTCAAGGGTCTACATCCCACTACATCCCTCCCTTATGCTATTACCAGAAAGGGGTCCCAATCCGGACCCCAAGAGAGGGTTCTTAGATCTCAAGAAAGAAAGATTTTGAGGCAAATCAATAGAATAAAGTGAAAGCAAGTTTATTAAGAAAGTAAAAGAATAGGCCAGGCACCATGGCTCATGCCTGTAATCCCAGCACTTTGGGAGGCCGAGGCGGGCGGATCATTTGAGCTTAGGAGCTTGAGACCAGCCTGGGCAACATGGCGAAACCCTGACTCTAGTAAAAATACAAAAATTACCCAGGTATAATGGTTCATGCCTGTAATCCCATTTACTTGGGAGGCTGAGGCACGAGAATCGCTTGAACCCAGAAGGCAGAGATTGCAGTGAGGGGTTGCAGTGAGATGGCACCACTGCACTCCAGCCTCGGTGACAGAGTGAGACTCTGTTTCAAAAAAAAAAAAAAAAAAAGAAAGTAAAAGAATAAAAGAATGGCTATTACATTCCATAGGCAGAGCAGTGGCATGGGCTGCTCAACTGATAATATGGTTTGGCTGTGTCCCCACCCAAATCTCATCTGGTAGTTCCCATAATCCCCACTTGTTATGGGAAGGACCTGGTGGGAGGTAATTGATCATGGAGGCAGTTTCCCCTATTCTATTCTCATGATAGTGAGTACTCGCAAGATCTGATGGTTTTATAAGGGGCTTCCCCCTGTGCTGGGCTCTCATTCTTGTCCTGGCTGCCACCATGTGAAGAAGGACATGTTTGCTTCCCTGTCTGCAACGATTGTAAGTTTTCTGAGGCCTCCCCAGCCATGCTGAACTGTGGGTCAATTAAACCTTTTTCCTTTATAAATTACCCAGTCTTGGGTATGTCTTTATTAGCAGCATGAGAACAGACTAATCAAGTAACAATTGATTATACTTATAGTTACTTCTTGGTTAAGTGCTAAACAGGGGGTGGATTATTCATGAGTTTTCCAGGAAAGAGGTGGGCAATTCCTGGAACTGAGGGGAGTGTTCCTCCCGTTTTTTTTACCATATAGGGTAACTTCCAGACATTGCCATGGCATTTGCAAACTGTCATGGCGCAGGTGGGAATGTCTTTTAGCATGCTAATAATTAGCATATAATGAGCAGTGAGGACAACCGGAGATCACTTGTGTCACCATCTTGGTTTTGGTGGGTTTTGGCTGGCTTCTTTATTGCATCCTATTTTATCAGCAAGGTCTTTGTGACCTGTATCTTGTGCTGACCTCCTAGTTCATCCTACAACTAAGAATGTCTGCCCTCCTGGAAATGCAGCCCAGTAGGTCTCAGCCTTATTTTACCCAGACCCTATTCAAGATGGAGTTGCTCTGGTTCAAATGCCTCTGACAATACCACCCAAACTCAGACAAGAAAGGCTACTAGGCCGGGCGCGGTGGCTCACACCTGTAATCCCAGCACTTTGGGAGGCCGAGACGGGTGGATCACGAGGTCAGGAGATCGAGACCATCTTGGCTAACACGGTGAAACCCCGTTTCTACTAAAAATACAAAAAATTAGCTGGGCGTGTTGGCAGGCGCCTGTAGTCCCAGCTACTCAGCTACTCGGGAGGCTGAGGCAGGAGAATGGCGTGAACCCAGGAGGCGGAGCTTGCAGTGAGCCGAGATCGCACCACTGCACTCCAACCTGGGGGACACAGCGAGACTCCGTCTCAAAAAAAAAAAAAAAAAAAAAAGAAAGGCTACTGATGCAGGCTGATCTAGGGAGCTCCCCTCACCACCACCACCATGAGCCCTCCTCTGGCCATGCCCCTCCCATAAAATAATGAGTCAAAGGGGCTGACTGGACTTGCCCAGCTGGAGCCTCCTTCTAGACCAGCACACTCAAATTGTGGCCCTTGAACTACTGCCGTTCAACAGATGGCTTGTTACTGGACCACAATTAGCCAAGTATAGAAATGAAAAGCAGCAGAGGCTAGGCGCGGTGGCTCACGCCTGTAATCCTAGCACTTTGGGAGTCCAAGGCCGGCGGATCGCCTGAAGTCAGGAGTTTGAGACCAGACTGACCAGTAGAAACCCTGTCTCTACTAAAAATGCAAAATTAGCCAGGCATGGTGGCGCATGCCTGTAATCGCAGCTACTCGGGAGGCTGAGGCTGGAGAATTTCTTGAACCCAGGAGGCGGAGGTTGCGGTGAGCTGAGATAGTGCCATTGCACTCCAGCCTGGGCAACAAGAGCAAAACTCCGTCTCAAAAAAAGAAAAAAAAAGAAAGAAAGAAAGAAATGAAAAGCAGCAGGGCGCCGGGCGCAGTGGTTCACTCCTGTAATCCCAGCACTTTGGGAGGCCGAGGCGGGCGGATCACAAAATCAGGAGATCGAGACCATCCTGACCAACACAGTGAAACCCCATCTCCACTAAAAATACAAAAAATTACCCAGGCGTGGTGGCAGGCCCCTGTAGTCCCAGCTACTCGGGAGGCTGAGGCAGGAGAATCGCTTGAACCCGGGAGGTGGAAGTTGCAGTGAGCCGAGATCGTGCCACTGCACTCCAGCCTGGGTGCAAGAGGGAGATTCCATCTCAAAAAAAAAAAAAAAAAATGAAATGAAATGAAAAACCAAGCATTTAGAAACTTTTATCACAATTTTACTTTGCTGCAACATCCAAGCTCCTGATCATTTTCCATTTTCCAGGAATTTGTTTTCATTGTGTTTTATGAAAGTATCAGCCAGCCTATCACAGATTGGAAATTTTATTTATTTATTTATTTTTCAAGAAGGGAAAGAAAGGCTGGGCGTGGTGGCTCACACCTGTAATTCCAGCACTTTGGGAGGCTGAGGTGGGCGGATCACTTGAGGTCAGGAGTTCGAAACCAGCCTGGCAAACATGGCGAAACCCCATCTCTACCAAAAATACAAAAATTAGCCCGGTGTAGTGGTGCACACCTGTAATCCCAGCTACCTAGGAGGCTGAGGCAGGAGAATTGCTTGAACCCGGGAGGCGGAGGTTGCAGTGAGCCAAGAGAGCACCATTACACTCCAGCCTGGGTGACAGAGTGAGACTCCATCTCAAAAAAAAAAAAAAAAAAGGAAAGAAATTTAACAGATTGGAAACTTTAAAAGCTGGTTATTCACCTGAAGCACTGTTCTAGACTCTGGCATTTTTCTACCCAAATGGTGTTGAGTTCATTTCCAAGGTCTCTGCAGCCTTCTGCCTCAGGTATTCTCTGGCAAGCAGACCCGTCTGCCAGTGTGCACACCTGGCTCCAGTAAATGACCAGGAACAGCTGTTTGCAGGGGTGCAGATGGAGCTTGGACTTGTATGCTGGGGTGCGCTGCAGAAGCAAGGACCCTCACAGTGCAGAATGGGACAGGGAGGGAAGTGGGAAGAGGAGGGGCAGGCTGGGGGCTGGGAGGCCAAAGGGGCAGGTTCTAAATTTAAACCTGACATTCCAAGTTGTTAGGAAGATATATCTGTCAAGGTAGGAGGACACGGCATACTTTGATCTCATAACTCCTCTGTAGTCAGACATGTGGTACATGGGCCTCCATTTGCTACTTGCCCTGAGTCCCATGAACATTCAGGGCAGGGTTGCCTGTAGCATCCCTAGGTGAACAGCTGAGGAGCCTATTAAACTGCATGCACTTTGTAAAAGCACATGAGCATTTCATCACATGGCTTCACTGGATTTTCAGAGGTGAACCTGAGCCAAAAGTATGAAGAACCACAATCCGAGACATTGCAGAAAATCTGACAGGGCAAGTTGGCCGGTTCTACTATGCTGGATCCAAAGCCGGGGTCCAAGGTTGTCTCACTCACTTCTTTGTGTGAGGGTAGACCTAGAGAACAGCCAGCCTCTGGGGGTACTAAGGAGGTCTCCTATAGTCTTCTGGTATCCTTTGTACCTCCGCAGAATAGACTTTCTACGTTTCTAGAAATCTTCCCTTCCCCTGAAGAGGAAAATCAACCCCCAGGCCCAAACTCCTGCATGTTCGCTTCCAGCCCCAGCGGTTCTCCAGGTGTTGTAGAAGCAGCCACTCAGCTGTGCAGCCACCTGCCTTCTGCCCCGGGGGTGTCCCTCCCTGCATGGGGAGCCCAGGCACAGCAGCAGGTGCCCAGAAGGTTCTGGCAGAAGTGCTGCACCCAAGGTAGTGGGGGACCAGGAAGAGGTGTACCCCCAGCTTGTAGCTGTGCACTGCGGGGCTGCGAGTGAAATGAAGAGTGGCCTGTGAGGAAGGAGTGGAGAGTGGGACATGGTCCTTTCCTTCCACCTGTCACCCCCTCCTCACCTCCTGCCTGCCCTTGAGTAAACCTGGGCATCCTCTCCTCCCTGCCCCAGTCCTGGAGCCCACACAAGTCCCTGCTGGGCCCCGGGAGACAGAAAACACAGCTTAGGCCTCCCTGCCCTATTCCCAGTGGCAGGATGGAAGATTTCTGAAGAGTTTCCAGCCCAGGCCAAACTCAGGCTATGCTAGGCTAGAGGAACTCCCTCTTTCTGTGTCCAAAAACACTCCTTTCTTAAGAGGAGACACTCCATCACGTTTTGGGGAGACAGAGAGAGAGAGACAGAGAGAGAGTGTGTGTGTTTTGTTTTGTTTTGTTATTTTATTTTTTTAGAAGGAGTCTCACTCTGTCGCCCAGGCTGGAGTATAGTGGTGCAATCTCTGCCTCCTGGGTTCAAGCCATTCTCCTGCCTCAGCCTCCTGAGTAGCTAGGATTACAGGGGCGCGCAAGGACACCCGGCTAATTTTTGTATTTTTAGTAGAGACAGGGTTTCACCATGTTGGCCAGACTGGTCTCGAACTCCTGGCCTAAAGCAATCTGCCTGCCGTGGCCTCCCAAAGTGCTGGGGTTACAGGCATGAGCCACCGTGCCAGGCCACTGTGTCTGTGTGTGTTTTTGTTTTGTTTTTTGTTTTTTTTTAGATGGAGTTTCGCTCTTGTTGCCCAGGCTAGAGTGCAACGGCATGATCTCAGCTCAATATAACCTCCGCCTCCCAGGTTCAAGTAATTCTCCTGCCTCAGCCTCCTGAGAAGCTGGGATTACAGGCGTCTGCCACCATGCCCAGCTAATTTGTTATATTTTTCTTATAGACAGGGTTAAGCCATTTTAGTCAGGCTGGTCTTGAACTCCTGACCTCAAATGATCCACCCACCTTGGCCTCCCAAAGTGCTGGGATTACAGGCGTGAGCCACTGTGCCCAGCCCAGTGTGTGTTTTAATAGACTAGTATTGGGAAAGACTTCCCTCTCTCAGCCCGGCAAGATAAGTCTACACCCTCCCCAGGCAGGTGTCCGGCAGGGCAGCTCCCAGCAACTCACTGAGAACTGGAAAGTTTCCAGGAAGGGTTGGGAGGGTCAGACAGGTCATGTTTCTCACTGGGGTCAGGACACAGTCCTTCAAGATAGGACACTGGAGCAGAGATAAGTGGGAGAACTCAGCTCCTTCCTTCAGCCGCAGAGCCCAGTGTTTAGTGTATCTCCGTCAATGGCTTGCTCCCTCTGAAGTAGAGACTGCAGTGGGTAGTCCTGGTGCTTTATCAGTGAGTCCCTCCCTCATGCTCTGCAGGGTGGCTACAGTGGGACGCTGCAACTGTCTACCTAATCTGAACACTCTGGTCTCTCCAGTTTCTCTTTTGGGGCCAAGGAAAGTGATACTGAACCTTCGTGGCAGAATTTCTTTGTGTTTTGAGTCCCAACCTAAATGGCCCCGCTTTGGGGACAGAAATATGGCTGTCGTGACCCTGCCTGGGTCACAATCACTGGGAAACAGTGGCTCAGGACATTGCAGCTTAATCATTTCATGCTCCACATCAAAGAAGATGAAATATATGATTTACAGTGTGGTGGCCCCAGAGCAGAGGTTGTAGGGTTTTCTCCAGGACATGTGTGTCTGGCTTTGGTGACTGGTGAGATTGCGTGCTGCTCACTGAAATAGAGGACGCAGGAGGAGCAACAGGTGTTGGGAAAAACAATGTTCAATGTGGGGTATGTTGAATAAGAGGTGGTGGTGGGTCATCCTAGTGGAGAGGTCCAATGGATAATTGAATACAAGGGTCTGGAGCATGGAGTGGGAGGAAGAAGTCCAATCTAGAGGTGAACAATGGTGACTCTCCATTTAATTGTTAAATCTTATTTGTTTAAACAAATCTTATTTAAACCATGGGTTTGCATGGGGACCTTCAAGGACCCTGCACAGATGAGAAAAGCTTGGAGCCAAGTATGGAGTCCTGGGGCATGGTGGGAAGAAGAACAGAGGAAGGAGCTCCAAGGAAGGAGACAGAAGGATCAACCAGAGAGGCAGCAGTTAAACCAAGAGAAAGTGGAACAAAGTCAGCAGAGGGCAGAATTTCAAGGAGAAGGCAGCCAACAGTCAAATGACTAAGAGATTGCAAGTCAAATCAGACCTGGAAATGCCTTCTGGACTTGGACAACATGAAGGTCAAAGGTGATTTTAGAGAAAGCATTTCAGGGACTGGTGAAGGAGATGCCAGATTACAGGCAGGGGAAGAGATAAGAGAGAGGCTAATGGGAGGGACACAGACTACAACAGAGTTGATAGGGGTTAGGGGTCGGGTCAGGGGGAAGAAAACTGAGCAGGCTAATTTGGGGAAGGAAAGAATCAACGGAGAGGAAAATGAAGGCAGGGTCAAGAGAAGGTCCCGGTGAAGGACAATGGAAGGTGCAGTGGTGGGAGGAGGGGAGGGGCGGGGCCACAGGGAGCAGGACAGGAGGGCCCAGCCTCCCTAGGCAGGGGAAAGGAAAGGGGGAAGGAAAGGGGAAGGTCGGCGTGCCTGTGCGCAGTGAGATTTGTAGGTGAGAGGAAAGCCACAGAAGTTATTTTGCTCCGTGAAGTAGGAGGCAGCACCATCTGCTGAGGGCAGGGTGGGAGGTGGTGGCAGGAGTTGAGGGAGGGGCGAGAGAGTGAGGTTCCCAGCGTCTCCTCGCCGTGCAGAGGCGCCTGCGGAGGGAGCCCAGGCAGCTGCCGCTCCTCTTGCTCCGTGGTTGTGTGCTGCCCTTCAGCATTCCACAGCTCACCCTGGTAGACGCTGGGCTGACCCAAGGCTGGAATGTTCGGGGCAAAGCGACGAGTACCAGACCACGGGCTCCGGGCTGGATTGGGAAGGAAGTAAGGGTTCACATAAGGAAGCAAACCACCAGGAGGAAAGGGAGGGGCCGTAGTTTGCGCTGGGAGCACAGATGGAAGGGGGAAGAACTGAAGAATATGAATGGCCAAACGCTGAATGAATTGGGAGAGCTCAGAGGTGGAGCTCCTCCCGACGGCAGTGGGCGCCCATGGGTGTGTGCTGCTTTATCGGAGTGGAGAGGAACGCCCTTGGAGATAAGGAGGCTCAGTGGAACAAAGCTGCGGTATCGGACAGACTTCACCTCCACTCACTCAGAAAAGGCACTAGGACGATGGGGACCTAGGGGCTGGAAGCCACTCCCACAGGAGTCCAGGTGCTCAGTCAGCGCAGGGAAGGAAGACCAGGGATGCCTTCGGCAGAAGGGAGAAAACGGGGAGCCCGAGTGCCCGGAGCCTCCGTGGAGGCGTGTGTCTGTATCGCGACGGAGAATACGCGTCCCCAAGAGGCAATGAAAGTTAAAATGACATTGGCCCTGCCCTTCAGACACACCTAATAGGATCTTGGGTGCAGGAGAGCCAGGGTCAGCGAGAGGAGCCAGGGAAGACATTTCCAGTGGCTGAACAGACCCCCAGCGGGAAGCCAGCGCAGTGCTGAAGACCTGTCTTGTGGGAGGGGTGGACTTGGGGCCTCACCAGCCTCAAGGGATTAAAGCTTCTTTCTGTGTTTCGGGGGTGGGGGCACTGAAGCCAGATGCCACTTGCTGCCCAAAGCTCAGGGTTCCAGACAGACCCCAAAGAAAGGCTGGTGTGGACTGGACAGCCTCTCCCTGGGTGGAGGTGGGTGTCAGGTGGTGTTCCTGGCAGTGTGTGGCGGGATTCCCGCCGGGGGCCGTTTCTCCTGAAGAGGGAAACAGATCTTATCTTCACATCTTCCCCCCATACACCCTCCGCTCCCCCACCCTTTTTTTTTTTAATACAGGCGGGGTCCCCCCATGTTGCTCAGGCTGGTCTTTAACTCCTGGGCTGGGCTCAAGTGATCCTCCTGCCTCAGGCTCCCAAAGGGCTGGGATTACAGGCTTTGAGCCACTGCATCCAGTCTACGTTTTTGAGAAGTAAGGATTGTTCCATAACAGAAGACTGGCTGAATCAGGGGGAAATCAGCCTGCGGGTGGGGCTGGATCATGCTGATATTGGCCATCGGCGGAGGAAGCTATACTTCTTTATCCTCAGGCCAGCACTAACCCTGGCCCTGACTCCTAAGACCCCATCTTCATCCGCCCTCCCTTCTCTGGAGGAAAGCTCCCTTTAATATAAGACTTTAGCTTCCTTGATACTCACTTGAGAAGCCAGGAAGATGTGAGGCATGGGGAAAAGCGCAGAGTTAAAAAGCAAAACCTTACAATTTTTACCAGGTACTTTCTCTACACACACATCCATCTGGCGTGTGTCAGGGATGAGAGGTTGGCCTGCGTTTGGAGAAAGGTAAACAGTTCAAGGTTTTAGGCACCCAGCCAAAGTCCGTACGATATGCTGCTCAGTACCACCCACTGCCCCATCTTCACCTTCAGCTGAAACTCAGATCCCGGGAGGTCTGCAAATGGATGAGGTGCTAGCCCCCACCAGTCAGATTCCAATTTGTCCAAGATATCCCAGATCTACCCACTCAATTACATTTAAGAGATAGTTTCTGTCTTTACTTTCACCACCAGTCTTGGTTAAACATCAGAAAAGAGACAAATTACACACTTCTCAGAAACTGAAATTTTATAAAAAGGCATTTTTCTCATATCCATAAAATGATATAATTTTTGCAAGTATAGAAATGTGTCATAAATTATAATGTTCCTTAATTACAGCTCAATGCAACTTGGTGCTTTCTTCCCTCCCTAAAAAACGAGAGAGAACCAAAAAATAATATATATATATAACTGTATATATATATTTATATAATATAGACAAACAAAATATGAAAAAAAAATCATTTCCTCTTTGGTATAAAAATCAGACTCTCACCTTGAGAGACACACAGACAGACATGATACTGGGTTTGTAAACTGTGTGGCCAAAAGGGATTTCCCTGCCAAGACTTCCCCTCTCCCATTCCCTGCCCACCCGCCCTCACCACACTGCAGCCCATCCAGTTCCTTTGGGGCTCCCACACGGAACATTTAAAATCCCCCTACCCACTCCCAGCTCCATACCATTCCTGAAGTATCTCCCGACCCACTACCAAAGAAGAGGAAAGGATTCTTCTCAAGGCTGATTAGGTAGCGACTAACTTGGGAAATGCCTTATTTAGGGAATAGCTTCATAGATGTGGATGAAGTAAAGGACGGGCTGTGGCCAAACTCTGACAGTGTCCCATCCAGACCAAGCCAGGCACTGGCCTGGGCCTGGTTTTGCCCTTCTCCTCCTCTACTACCCGGCACAAGGACTCCACCACCTCTTGCCAGAGGCTGGGCCTGAGGGGCAGGGCTCCTTGCTTACTGAATAAGGGAGCAGAGAGGCCAATTCCCGTTCCAGCCTCATCTCAGGTGCACAGCTTCCCCCTGCAGCCCCACCACAGGGTCCTGGGGTGTAGGTGCAAGAAAGCACCAGATGGGGAGGCAAAGGGAGGTCAAAAGGGAGTCTGCCAATAAACTTGGGTTTAAATTTAAAATTAAAGAAAACTACCCCTCCCCGGGCTGGGTGTGGTGGCTCACGCCTGTAATCTCAGCACTTTCGGAGGCTGAGGTGGGCAGATCACGAGGTCGGGAGTTCGAGACTAGCCTGGCCAACATGGTGAAACCACATCTCTACTAAAAATACAAAAATTAACCAAGTGTGGTGGTGCATGCCTGTAATCCCAGCTACTCAGGAGGCTGAGGCAGGAGAATCGCTTGAACCCAGGAGGCAGAGGTTGCAGTGAGCTGAGATCGTGCCATTGCTCTCTTGCCTAGGTGACAAGAGTGAGACTCCATCTCAAAAAAAAAAGAAAGAAAAAGAAAAGAAAACTACCCCTCCCTACTGACCAAATTTCAGACCCAGCTTTAGCTCACTAAGGATTTGGGGGCCACTTTCCTAGGCTCCAGCCCAAGGCCAGCAGGACTAAGGAATCCAGGAATTGATATGTGTGTCTTTTGGGGGCAGAGGGCAGCACTTTACTCTCAAGGTGAGGAAGCAGACAGGACCAAACCCTCCTTTACACTCTCCCACTACCCTCTGCTCATGGGTACCTCCCTCCCTGGTCAGCTCCTCTGTCCCACAGAGCACTGGTCACTGCAGGGAGAGCCACATGGATCCTCCCAAACCACCCCACAGCCGGCCAGGCTGCGGCATCCCAATGTGTGCCAGCCTCCTTTTCCCAGGAGAGTTAAGACACCAACCACAACACAAAAGTCACATAAAAGCCTCCTCCACTTGCCAAATAAAAAAAGACAAAACCAAACTGGACACAACACAAATCAAGGAGAGACATACACGATGTGAGGGGCCGAGGCCCCTGCAGGTCTCTGGCTTCCCGGCATGGTACATTCTTATGTAATTCAGGAACAGAGGCACTAGGGCCCCTCTGGGGAGTGGGAGTAAAAAAATAAGGAGATTATAGTCTCCCTGTGGGTCCCAGGCAGGGCAGGGGCAGACGCAATCTCTCACAGTTTTTTCTTGTTTTTGGTTCCACTTCTGGTCCCCGAGTGGGGCTGGCTCCCCGTGCCTCAGCCTCTGCTCTGCCCTTGGGCCTGCTCCCTCTAGCTCCCCAGCTGGTGGAAGGGCCTACAGCTGGGAACGGATGTCCCAGCCATGTGTGGTGGGACCAGCAGGACAGAGTCTACCGGGGGGACGGGAGGCAAGGAATGAGGACCAGCAGTTCCGAGACGCTGTTCCCTCAGTGACTGGCTAGCCCTGGGTGCTGTGGTCACTGGCACAGGGCATCCATCCTCCGCCTTCAGCCCTTGAGGGGCTTGTCGGCACCACCACTGGGGCTACTGGCACTGTCACTCTTCTTCCTGCGCAGGCTCTCAATCCAGCTGGAGCTGGAGCGGGTGGTGAAGCTGGAGAGCGCGAGAGAGCTCAGCCGCATGTTCTTGCCAGACATGATGAGCTCCCCGAAGCCCTCCTGGTGGGAGAAGGCATAGCCGGAGCGCCGGGAGCCTGTGCGGCCAACCCGCCGCATGCAGCGGTGCTGGGCCTTCTGCTTCTTCCTCACGAGCTGCGTGTAGCGGACCTGCAGAGGGGCACAGGGAAGAGCCCTCTGTTAGCGTGGAGGTGTCAGACATCGCCGAGGAGAAGGAACCCACAGCACCCGGGACCAGGCTGACGCAGAGGCCTCCGTGGCCAGCTGCACCGGGTGTCTGTCCCCAGGAAGAACAGATAAGCACCAACACACCGAACAGCCACACGGCCCCACAGAGCCCCCCAGTGTTCACACGAGGCCTTTCCAGCCACCCCATCTCTGCTTCCCACAGCAGGTAGCCCGGCTTCTCACCGTGTCGGAGAGATCCGGCTTCAGGTTGAGCCTGAGGAATCGAAAGGCAACCACCGGCATGATGCAGACGACCGTGGTGAGCACAATGGTCAGCCACACCGTGGGCTGGGCCAAGGTGTTCTGGGCATTCCCTGGGAATGGACAGGAGTCAGTGGCCTTGGGAGTCACGAGGCAGACATTCCCCGTTCCCATTTCTGGCAGCTCCACTTCCCCACTCTCAAAGCCTAAGTCACCTCTGGCTTCCCGCTTCTCCAGGCTCACCCTCCAAATGTAGATCTCCAAATTTAGCTCCAAACGCCCCCAAAGCTCCAGACCTGCTGCTTCAATTGCCAGACTTGACATCTCTGTTGAACATCTACCAGGCATCTTGAATTTCCCGTGGCCCAAACTCAATTATTGTTTCCTTTTCCCAGATCTGATCCTGGTCTTTCTTAACTCAGGAAATGCCACAACCCATTCAGTTGCTCCAACTGAAAACCCTGCAATGGATCTTGATTCATTTCTTTAAAAAGTTTAATTTCTGGGTTTTTTTGTTGTTTTTTATCTTGATTCATTTCTCTCTCTTCTTTGGACCCCACATTCAATCTGTTGGTTCCATTTTCAAAACATCTCTGGAATCCCACAGCCTTTTACTCTATTCCAAGCCCTCATTAGGCTCATCTGGTGACTGCTCTCACCTCCTAACTAGTATCCCATTTCCACCCTTGCTCCCTACACTTTATTATCCACAAAACTGTAAGAGTGGCCCTTTAAAAACATAAGTAAGCTTATGGTATTTCTCTGCTCAAAGCCCTCTAATGGCTTCCTCTCACATTTAGATTAAAATTCAAGAACTCAGAGTTCTTCCTCTGACCCATAAGGGCTTAAATAATCCTGACTGATTCCACACCCCCACCCTCCAACTCATTTCCTCCACTCCTCCCCAGCTCCATATGCAGAAGACTTCGTCCCAGGCCCGGGCTGAAGGCCTTTATATTGCTGTTTCCTCTTCCTGGATTGACAGTTCCCAGAGAGCCACATGGCAGGCTCTTTTTCCCTTTATTCAGATTTCTCTGTGCCGGCTGGGCGCGGTGGCTCACACCTGTAATCCCAGCACTTTGGGAGGCCGAGGTGGGTGGATCACCTGAGGTCAGGAGTTCAAGACCAGCCTGGCCAACATGGTGAAACCCTATCTCTACCAAAAATACAAAAATTAGCCAGGCTGGGTGGTGTGTGCCTATAATCCCAGCTACTCAGGAGGTTGAGGCATGAGAATCGCTTGAACCCAGGAGGCAGAGGCTGCAGTGAGTCGAAGGCTGCAGTGAGCCGAGATCGCACCACTGCACTCCAGCCTGGGCGAGACTCCTTCTCGAAAATAAATAAATAAATAAGTAAATAAATAAAATAAACAGAATACTTGGCACATAAGAAATGTTGCATGTGCAGATTGGCTGACGCTCCTGTTAGTCCCCAACAGCTGTGATTCCTCACTGATTCAACGAGGCCATGGGGACTTACCCACAAACCGGAACTGGTTGGGAAACATGTCGAAGAGCCCATTGCTGTGCATGGCAAAGAGGATGGCAAAGTAAACAGCAAGGCTGCCCCAGATGAAGAAGTGGTTGATGGCCGTCCAGTAGCCTGTGTCCAGCCCAATCTGCAGAAAGTAGGCATAGTCAGGCAGGCGCACCCCCGAAAAGCCCCTTCCTCTAGAAACAGAACTGTGGTGCCCAGGGCAGCCCCAGGGACAGAAGGCTCACTCCTTCCAGAGGAGAGGGGAGTTCCTGGATGGCCTCATACCTGCACGCTAACCACAATGACCAAGGATGTGGCCACAGTGACTGCAAAGGACTGGTAGTCAGCCAGCTGAGTGCCATCATCCCGGGTGGCATCGGCAAACACCCCGTAGGGAATGAAGAACATGAGTACGGAGGTGTAGATGCCCTGGGCGATGCAGATGAAGAACTCCCGCTTGTTGAAGAGAAGGTTCAGCTGGCCCGGCTCATATAGCTTAGGGTACTCCATGCTCCGCTGCTCGGGGACATCCTGTGTGGGAGGACCATGCAGCATAGGGGGCCTCAGAGGTTGCCGTTTTGACCCCGGATGACCAAGGGCAGACTCTGTCCCTGCCTCCTCCTTTCCAAAGTCTTTGGCAGCTAGAACCAACCTCAAGCCAGCCACCCTCAGACTAACTTAGTTCAGCAACCCAAGAGAGTTCTAGATCAGCTGCAGCCAGGAGGGAGAACCAGCCACACCTTCCCCAGCGGAAAGAACTGCCTTCCCAGTGGCCACAGGCAATGGGCACAAGTGTCACACACCACATCTATGTGACTCCTTCAAGCAGTGACCTTCCCCGCATCCCATCTGATCATCCAACTCCCCCATACCTGATCAAAGACCCCCATAGCCAGGACTGGCAGGGAGGTGTACACGATGTTATACAGGGTGATGAAATACTGGTCATAGACGGTCTGGAAGAGAACAGGGAGCAAGGGAGCATGCAACCTTTCTTTGCTGCACATCAGGCACAGGAGGACCGTTGATGTCACATACAGAGAACCCTAAGAAATTTTCTCAGGCTCCTTCTCTCCTCCTTTAATAAGCATTTTTTAAGAGTATGTACCAGAAAATAGCTAGGCCCTGGGGGACTGAGTGATAAACAAGACAGATAGAACCTCTGCCCTCAGGTTTACAGATTCGCACTACAGTGGACTGGGAACATTTATTACCTGGGCTGAGAAGCCGCAGAAGAAGCCAAACCAGAAGTGGACCATGGTGAAAGCAAAGTTTTTGTAGAAGAAATAGCAAAGAAACTTGCACATTCGCAGGTAGGACCAGCGCCCATGCACCAGCAGGAGGCGCTGCAGGAACTTGAACTGGGAGAAGGAGTAATCGGAGGCCAAGACAGCCTGGATCCCTTCCTGCCCACTGATCCCCACACCAATGTGAGCGGCTGCAGAGACAAGAGATGACAAGAGGATGAAGATGGCCACCGGCCACACACTTTAGAGCCTACCAAGTTACAACCCCCTTCCCGTCATTCTTCTGCAGTCCAGAGACCTCAGTGGGCCCCTCCCCAGCCTCAAGCCCAGTCTACACATCTGCACAGCCCACACTCACTTTTGATCATGCTGACATCATTGGCTCCGTCTCCAATGGCAAGCGTCACAGCCTTCTTGTACTTCTTGACCAGTTCTACCACCTGTGCCTTCTGCAAGGGGGTCACCCGGCAGCAGATGACAGCTTTGCAGGCACACGCTGTCTCCAGAAACTCCAGCTCCATGTCTGCCTCCAGTGCGTGGGCCTGGAGCACAGAGAAACCTGAGACAGCCAGTCTTTCCAGGAGACACCTGGGAGTCTCAGCTCCTCCCAGTCCCCTTTGAGACCAGAGTCTTCTCTGAAATCAGGGGAAATTAGAACAAGATATAAAAGCCCTGGACAGAAGTGCTCACTGGAAAGATACTGCCCAAGCTAAGGATAGCGATGCCTACCAGGCTGTGACCATTGATGACCAGGGCGTACTCCCCAGCAATGGCCTCCAGGACAGAAGTTAGCTTGGAAGAAGAAAGCTTCTCCTGGTAGGTGAAGCCGTTGCCTACGGAGCGGGATGAGTCCATCATCTTCTCCCGGGCTTTCCTGTTGAGATCCACAAATGATACGGTTGTGGTCTTCCAGAACGGCAGTGGGGAGCAGGGATTCAAGCCTAAACAGGGTCCATAAACCCCCGCCTGAGCCCTGGGCACAACGCACAGCACCGCCTCCCTTGGGCTTCTTGTTTACCTGAGCTCCTCCCGCACCTCCAGGACAGTACGGCCAGTGACTATGAAAACCTCGGTCATGTCGTCTGTCAGCATCTTGCAGGAATAGCCGATGTTCACAGCCGTCTCTACCAAGAGAGAACGCAGGAGCTACGGACAGGCACCCAACAAGGTCAGCACACTCGCCTGCTTGATGTCCTCGGCTCCATGCAAGGGTCCAACAGGGCTACTGTCAGTTGCAACTGCCTCTGCCCTGCTGGGCTCTCACCTTGCTTGTCTCCGGTTAGCACCCAAATCTTGATGTTGGCCAGTGTCAGGAGGGCAATGGTCTCTGGAACCCCTTGCTGAAGCTTGTCCTCAATGGCCGTTGCACCCAGCAGCTGAAAATACCACAAGGATTCCTGGCACAAGAATCGCAGGCATGAGCCCTCCGTGCCCACCCTTGGCCCGTCCCACAGCCCGTACCATCATGTTGTTCTCAACCTCCTCGTAGATGCTAGCCAGCCTGTCCTCCCGGCTGTCCTGGGCCAGGCTGGCCTGGAGGCGTCGCTCAGCCCACTCCTCGTAGTACTCTTCATCCAGATCCTTGTAGGCCAGCACCAGGGTCCTCAGCCCTTCCCCTGCGTACTCCTGGAGGCAGAGTGGAAAGGCACACCTGGGTAAGTCTGGAGAGCTGGCCGGGCGCGGTGGCTCACGCTTGTAATCCCAGCACTTTGGGAGGCCGAGGCGGGCGGATCACGAGGTCAGGAGATCGAGACCACGGTGAAACCCCGTCTCTACTAAAAAATACAAAAAATTAGCCAGGCGTGGTGGCGGGTGCCTGTAGTCCCAGCTACTCGGAGAGGCTGAGGCAGGAGAATGGCATGAACCCGGGAGGCGGAGCTTGCAGTGAGCCGAGATTGAGCCACTGCACTCCAGCCTGGGCGACAGAGCAATACTCCGTCTCAAAAAAAAAAAAAAAAAAAAGTCTGGAGAGCTAATGGACAGTGTGAGGGCGACAATGAATAATCCTGCACTGTAGACTGGGCGTGTGCCACATTCCACAGTTAGGGACTGTCACCACACACACAAAAAGAGGTAACTATGGGAGCTGGCTGATGTGTTAACTTGTCTGACTGTAGTAATCACTTCACTATATATACACGTCAAAACATCACGTTGTAGACCTTAAATTTGCAGAATAAAACAAACAAGTCGCCTCCCCCACACGAAGAGTAGAACCCCCCAGGCTGGCCCCTCCTCTCCTCACACCCACATTAAGGTGGTCCATGGTGGTGTTGAGCAGCTCTTGAGTGGAGTGGTGCAGTCTGTCGAGTAGGATAGTGTCAGCCCCTTTGCAGTAGAGTCGGATCTTCCCCTCTGGATTCCGCACTATGAATGGGGCAGGTGAAGAAAGTGCCAGAAAAATTCAGACAGGCAAAGACCCCCAACCTAAACACATCAAGAGTCACCTGGCACACTTCACCCATTCCAGGCCTGAATGCTGCCCCCAAATGCCCCAGCACCCCAGGCCTGGCCTCACCTATGACCGACATCCGCTTGCGGATGTTGTTGAAGTCCAGGATGGCCAGCAGCTGGTAGGTGATGGCTGTGCCCATCTCATGGACGGTGATCGTTTTGGGGGTGCGAGAGCGGAAAACAAAACCAAAGTTCCTGGCTGCGGTGACCAGGGCCCCCTCATCTGGGGACTGAGCTTTGTAGTACAGCTCTCCTGGGTGGGGAGGAAGAACACACGTGATATAAGTGGCCTCTCTCAGCCACGTGCCCCGCCCCGGATGCCCCAGCCCAGCCGCATTGCAGAGCAGAGCAGAACAGAGCCCAAGGGCAGAGTCAGGTCAGGAGAGTGCGAGCCGGCTCCTCGGCCCACCTTCGTTTTTTTCTTCTGACATGACAGTATGACACAGGGAAAGGAGGCGGAAGAACTCATGCGTGTGGGGGTCCCCGATCTTGACAGCCTCCAGCAGGCTGGGGTCCCAAAATAAGAACTTCTTGTCGGCCAGAGGATTGAAGGAGAAGTCGACAGATTCAGGCCTCTGAAACACGTAAGAAGGCTCTTAGGAAAGGCTAGAGTGCCAGGCTGCATCCCAGGGAGGGGTTCATCCCTGCCCTCCCAACTCTCAGTAGGCACCTGTCCATGGTGGACCTCAAAATTTCCACTTCCGTCATCACCAGTTCT
Organism: Nomascus leucogenys; assembly: GCF_006542625.1. NCBI lineage: Eukaryota > Metazoa > Chordata > Mammalia > Primates > Hylobatidae > Nomascus > Nomascus leucogenys. Next base: position 46,889,116 of record NC_044392.1, read on the forward strand.
GCCTTAAAACACCCATTGCTCCAAGCAGCTTCCATTTCCTATCCAGACAACACATCACTCCTGACTACACTAACTGTTACTGTCCAGGTACCCTGTTTCACTGGCACATAGAATTAGGGAGAGTGAATCTTACCTCTCCCAATTCAGCTTTGTGTCCCAGGACATCAAACACATCACCTACATACAGCCAGGGCAGAAAAAGAAGCAATGTCAGAGCCAGAGAGCTCCACAGCATGGAAAAACACCTCCAATGCAGAATCCCTGCAGGCACTGAGCCCCTCAACCCTAATCGCTGAGCAGCTGTCACAGTGTGAGTCACTCAGTCACATTGCTGACTCGCGGAATAGGAGGCAGCAGGCACCCTAGATCCCAGAACCCCAAGGCCTGGCCATGAAAGAGCCCCGGCACCCACTGCTCACCATCCCTGTCTCCACCCTAGGTGGCACTCCCCTCAGGGCAGCTCGAATTCCACACCTCCCAGGCCTCCTTGCACCCATTAGACCTGAGCAGCAGACAAGGCTCAGACAGTGACTGAAAGGCATCAGTCAGTACAGAAAGCAGTTACAAGAGGGGTCCACACTCTGCATAAAAGTCAGCCCCACATGCTGCCCCAGGCCATCCCAGCAGCACAGCCATGGGCCACACTGGGAAGTCCAACCACAGCCACATTCCACAGACTCACAAGGACCCTGAGCAGCAAGAGGGGAGAGTCTAGCAGGCTTCTGCCTGGCCAGGATGCCCAGAGGCCAGTGTCTCACTTCGAACAGCCAGGGAGCTCCCCTAATTCCTGGAGCTGAGACCAGGGTCAGGGCATCAGGAGAGGACAAGGGGAGGATTCTCAGAATCTAATTTTTTTTTTTTTTGATAGAATTTCACTCTTGTCACCCAGGCTGGAGTACAATGGCGCAAACTCGGCTCACTGCAACCTCCACCTCCTGGGTTCAAGCAATTCTCCCGCCTCAGCCCCCCGAGTAGCTGGGATTACAGGCACCTGCCACCATGCCCAGCTAATTTTTGTATTTTTAGTAGAGACGGGGTTTCACCATGTTGGCCAGGCTGGTCTCGAACACTTGACCTCAGGTGATCCACCCGCCTCAGCCTCCCAAAGTGCTGGGATTACAGGCGTGAGCCACTGCGCCCAGCCGGGATCTGCTTCTTGACATGGGACACAGAATGGACCTCTTTTTTGTGTGTGAATTTTTCTCGAGAGACAGGGCCTCATTCTGTCACCCAGGCTGGGGTGCAGTGGAAGATCATGGCTCACTGCAGCCTTGACCTCCCAGGCTCAAGTGATCCTCCCATCTCAGCTGAGACCATAGGTGCATGCCACCACACCTGGCTAATTTTTAAATTTTTTGTAGGGATGTGGTCTTACTATGTTGCCCAGGCTGGTCTCGCACTCCTGAGCTCAAGCAATCCTCCCACCTCAGCCTCCCAAAGTGCTATGACTATAGGCATGAGCCACCTTGCCTGGCCAGGATGGACCCTTTCTAGGCCCCTCAGACCCAACTAGGAAGGAAGAAAAAAACAATGTTAAGGAAACTGGGGCCCCAGTTCCACTGTCCTTCCAGGCGAGGTGCAAGCCCCCAGTCCCCAGTGGTGCCACCATACCATAGCTACGGCCATTGATGGAGCACTTGTTGAAAAACATGATGTTCTGGGTGAGGGTCCCCGTCTTGTCGGAGAAGATGTACTCCACCTGGCCCAGCTCCTCGTTTAGGGTGGTGGTGCGGGCTTCTGCAGGCGTCCGCTTCTTCATGCAGAACATCTTCTTATCCCAGTTGATGAAGTAGCTGTGGCCCAGACGGATGACCTCCACACTGCACAGGGGACAAGAGGTGAGGCTTGGGTCGGGAAGGGGAGGAGGTGCCCCACCCACATGGGCCTTCGCTGCAGGCCCTCCGCCTGGGGAGAGACGAGAACAGAGAAGACACCTGGGCACAGAAACCTGGGTGGGAAAGGGCAAGGAGAGCCTGAAGGTGGAGCCGGCCACACACAGCCAGCAGAGGAATGCCCCGACCCGACCCTCCTGACGCTCTCCAGACAAGAAGGTGCAAAGGGCCTGGGTGGGCAGGACAGACAGCAAAGGAGTAAAAGGGGCTGTAGACAAGGCACCCAGCCAGTTCTTACCTCAGGACTAATAATACAGAAACCATGCAGAGAAAAACAAGAGAAAGTGCCAGAGGGAGGGGAGAGAAAAGAGAGAGAGAAATAATGAGGGTGCTGTGCATGCCACAGCAACACAGATGCCACCTCAAAGAGGGGCGGCACCGGGGAAGGGAAATGGAGAAGGCTTGAAGCCCACTCGTCACTGTCCCAGCACAGGGTGGGTGCGCTCCTTCCACCCTGGGCTTGGGGTGCTACATCCCTGATTCTGAACACGGGGCAGGGCTGAAGTGCTGACTCCAGAGGGAGAGGGCCCTGGGCATCTGCAGAACACCACCACTTCACAATGGCACAGCGTTTTGTGGTAGTTGTTGTTTGCTCGTTTGTTTTTTGAGCTAGGGTCTCTGTCACCCAAGCTGGAGTGCAGTAGTGTAATCATAGCTCACTGTAGCCTCAAACACCTGGGCTCAAGCAATCCTCCCACCTCAGCCTCCCTAGTAGCTAGGACTACAGGTGCATGCCACCACACCTGGCTAATTTTCATTTTTTGTAGAGATGGGATCTCGCTGTGTTGCCCACACTGGTCTTGAATTCCTGAACTCAAGAGATCCTCCCGCCTCCACCGCCCAAAGTGCTGGGATTACAGGCGACAGCCACCGTGCCCAGCCACTTTAGTGCCTTTAACATCTCCAGGTCTGTTCGTATCCTCTTCTTTGCTAATCATATGCACTGTTAGCATTTCCAGAAAGGGCCATGTTTAGGTCCAGTGCAGCCGAGCAATGGGGTCATATCCGGAGCCCTGCTTCCTACCTGACTAAGGCTCCTATCAGGATCCCATTACCAGGCAAATGGGAATGTCTTCACATTCCAAAGGGCCTTTTCCTCACACAGCTCTTCAACCCCCTCTCAGCCTCCCCCAAACATACACACTGTGACCTGATGAGACTCAGAAAGAAAACTGCTTTAGCTGCTCCCAAGGGCTTCAAGTGAACTGAGATACAAAACACAGATAGCAAAGCCCATAGGTGGGAAAACAAAATTAGGTTGTAAGCACAAAGGCATTTAAATAGTAATGCAGAAGGGAGTGGCAACAGTCACGATGAGCAGGCTACCACCCAGTAACTGTACAGTCATTTAAGTTTAAAATGTATCTTCTAAGCCAATATCTTATATCAAGACATCCTATTAAAAGGTGAGACAAGTACTCCTGTTCCTGTTTCACGTGGGAAAACTAAGATCAAGTGAGGCCCTGAGTGACCGTGGATTTTCCTGAGGTCACATGGCCAGTGAGGAGGCAGAACTAAACCCAGAACCTTCCGACTCTCCTCTTCACACCCTGGAAAAGCCTAAACTGTATTCCCTCAGCACAGAAATGCTGTATCTTCTATTTATTATCACCAGCAGTAAGATTGGGGGCTGGGAGAGAGTTGAGGGCTAGTGGGGAATCTGTACGAACAAAAGATGGGAGACAGGACAAGTTTTCAGCACCTCCATAAAACATTTCCTTAAAAATGTCACAGGTTCCCTTATCTCAAGTGCAAGGCACTAAGCAAGAAAGTTCCTTTCCCCTGGCCATTCTTCCTGCCTCCTCTTCCTCCTCCTCCCCTTCATTCTCACTGCCCTGTCCCTGCTAACATTTTCTTTACCTCAAACATCCTAGATGTCGCCTTGATCCTATTCATGCTGTACACTACTGCCAGTCAATACTTCCTAAAGCATTCTTTAGATTTTTTTTAGAATGCATTTTTTTCTTTTTGTGGGGGAGGGGTCCGGTGAAAACCGGAAAAGCTGCTAGACAAATTCTAAAAGAGCTGTAACACTTAGAATGCATTTTTAGAATACAGAATACATTCTTTTGACTTTCTTCAAGAACTTTTTTATTTGTTTGTTTGTTTGTTTTGTTTTGTTTTTTGAGACAGAGTTTCACTTTTGTTGCCCAGGCTAGAGTGCAGTGGCGTGATCTTGGCTCACTACTACCTCCACCTTCTGGTTTCAAGCGATTCTCCTACCTCAGCCTCCCGAGTAGCTGGGATTACAGGCACCCGCCACCACACCTGGCTAATTTTTGTATTTTTAGTAGAGACGGGTTTTCAACATGTTGGCCAGGCTGGTCTCTAATTCCTGACCTCGTGATCTGCCCACCTTGGCCTCCCAAAGTGCTGGGATTACAGGTGTGAGCCACCGTGCCCAATCTCTTCAATAACTTTTAATGGTTAGTAAGTACAAAGTCCTCAGGCAAATATTCAAAAGCCTCCACAATCAGGAGCAAGCAATGTTTCCAGCTCTTGCTCTTGGCCCAAGACCCTGGCCAACTATTTCCATAGGCCATTCCCAGGCTCCCATCTCCACACCTTTGCTTCCAGCCCTCTCATCCTCCTCTCCATTGTGGCTCCACCTTCACCCAGCCCAGTCACCACTCAAAGCCCAGAGCAAATGCCATCTCTCCCTCCCTGCCTACCTGCTTAGGGAGCGACACTCTCCCAGCCCCCGGGCACCCTGTGCCTCCCACATGGTATCTCAGTCTGACACTGTCCAGATCTCCCCTCCTCGACCCATCCATCTGCTGCTGCTGAAGGCAGAGGCCACCTTATACATCTCTGTATCCCCATGCTTCACACAGAAGACTCTAGGTCGAATTCTACAGCACTGGTTCCTATTTTGTTTTATAATATGTTTAGATTTTCCTTCCTTTACTAGACGTAAGCTCCTACAAGGAAGGAGATCCATTCCTAATTCATCTTTTATTTGTGATGGCACCTAGCACACTTCTTTGTACACAGTAGGCATGTAATAAATAGGTGCTGAATAAATCAATATTTTTTTTTTCTCTAATACAGTCCCAAGTACCAGGAAACTGTGGTAAAAAGTTTGCTCTGCCCACAAAGATAAACAGATAACATCAAATGTTTACAGTACAGGAAGAAGAGGACTTCAAGTTACTTCTCAAGGACTTCATCTTCATAGAAAAGAAAAGTTCTATGGGACCACCTGACTCCCTGGAGAGACCCCAGGTCAGAGAAGGCACATACCTGACATAGAGTGAAATGGGCACAACGGTGTTGAGGATGATGATGTAGGACCAGAAGGAGAGGAAGCCAGAGAAGAAGGCACTGTCCACTGCCTCATCCCACGGCAGGTAGACCTGGAAGCGCGTCCCCACCTCATGCTCCCAGATGGCATTGCCAATGGCCAGGATCACCCCCATGCAAATCAGGAATCCAAAAATCTGGGGAGGAATGAGAAGCACAGGTGAGGCTGACATGTAGGAAGCCCTCAAAACCAAGTGCATCTGTGATGTATTCATTCCTTGAGCCGTCAAAAGCTCAGATGCTCTAGTGCAAGCTTGTCCAACCCGTGGTCTCTGGGCCACATGTGGCCCAACACAGATTCATAAACTTTCTTAAAACACTATGAGATTTTGGTAACAGCTGAATGTTAAATGAAAAATAATTTTTAAAAAAAACTATTATGGGCTGGGCTCAGTGGCTCAAGCCTGTAATCCCAGCATTTTGGGAGGTTGAGGTGGATGGATCACCTCAGGTCAGGAGTTTGAGACCAGCCTGGCCAACATGGTGAAACCCCGTCTCTACTAAAAACATAAAAAAAATTAGCCAGGCCTGGTGGCACTTGCCTGTAGTCTCAGCTACTCAGGAGTCCAAGGCATGAGAATTGCTTGAACCCGGGAGGCGGACGTTGCAGTGAGCCAAGATGGTGCCACTGCATCCCAGCCTGGGCAACAGAGCGAGAACTTGTCTCAAAAAAAAAAAAATAAAAATGGCCAGGTGCAGTGACTCACGACTATAATCCCAGCACTTTGGGAGGCCAAGGCAGGCAGATCATGAGGTCAGGAGCTCGAGACCAGTCTGGCCAACATGGTGAAACCCCGTCTCTAATCTCTACTAAAAATACAAAAAAATTAGCCAGGTGTGGTGGCGGGCACCTGTAATCCCAGCTACTAGGGAGGCTGAGGCAGGAGAATCATGTGAACCCGAGAGGCGGAGGTTGCAGTGAGCCGAGATCATGCCATTGCACTATACTCCAGCCTAGTGACAGAGTGAGACTCCGTCTCAAAAAAAAAAAAAAAAATTTATGAGATTTTTTTTGCAATTTTTTTTTCTAAGCTCATCAGCTATTGTTAATATTAGTGTATTTTATGTGTGGCCCAAGACAATTCTTCTTCCAGTGTGGCCCAGGGATGCCAAAATATTGGACACCACCGCTCTAGTGGAAAAAGCTCAGAACTGGTGACAGGTTCTAGTCTGTCACCAATTATCATGTGGCCTTCTGTCTGACCATTATTTCATCTATATGATGAAGAACCTGAAATAGTTGATTAGCTCTCAATCTGGCACCTTGAAACCTTCCAGAGTCCTCAAAGTTGGTAAGAGTGGGGATGAGCTACTTTTAACATACCAGAAAACTTACTGTAAATAATCTATTCACCTGGGCTAGTCCTCCACAAGCCAACAAAAATGCCAAGCCACGGTAATGTTCACTATCGCACATAGATGGCCTTTTTTTTTTTTTTTTGAGACGGAGTCTCGCTCTGTCACCCAGGCTGGAGTGCAGTGGCGCGATCTCAACTCACTGCAAGCTCCACCTCCCAGGTTCACGCCATTCTCCTGCCTCAGCCTCCCGAGTAGCTGGGACTACAGGTGCCTGCCACCATGCCCGGCTATTTTTTTGTATTTTTAGTAGAGACAGGGTTTCACCGTGTTGGCCAGGATGGTCTTGATCTATTGACCTCGTGATCCACCCAGCTCGGCCTCCCAAAGTGCTTGGATTACAGGCATGAGCCACTGCGCCTGGCCGAGATTGCCTTTTTTTTTAAACTTGGGAAACAAACTGTATCTTCATAAACGTAGATTTCTTTTTTGAAACAGGGTCTTGCTTTGTTGCCCAGGCTGGAGTGCAGTGGCATGATCCTAGCTCAATGCAGCCTCAATCTCCCAGGCCAAGCAATCCCCCTGCCTCAGCCTCCAGAGTAACTGGGACCACAGGTGCATGCCACCAAACCTGGCTAATTTTTCAATTTTTTGTAAAGACGGGGTCTCACTATGGTGTCCAGGCTGTTTTCGAACTCCTAGGCTCAAATGATCCTCCCACCTTGGCGTCCCAAAGTGCTGGGGTTACAGGTGTGAGCCACCACTCCTGGTCTAGATTTCTTGATTAGTCAAAAATCTTATAAATTTTGGAGTCTCTGGAGAGACTGGTAAAAAACCAGACCACTGTCCAATTTCCTACATCTATTTCCAAAGCTGCCTCCACTGTTTAGGCTTTGAAACAAAATAGGAGATTGGTGCCCAATGACCACCAGGGGGCGACTGGAGCCCTTATGTGATAGACAACCTCGCCCACCAGGCTGGGTTTCCGCACACCCTTTAAAGCCAGGGCGGAAACAAGCTCACCAGAGGCTAGCCCCAGCCTTCACAAGCTGGCATGTGGGGGGCAGGCGGCAGACAGTCGGGGCACAGGAAGGGGAGGAGAGCCCAACAAGGAGTTCAGATTTCTAGCTAAACAAGAGAAGGATTCAGGAATTGCCAAAAACTAAAACAGAAACTTTTCCTTTGGGATCCTTCGTTCTTAAAAGTTGGGGGGAAAAGACCCTGCCAACCTCTTCCAAATGGAAATTTTTCTTTTAATTCCCTCTCCATCCCCATGAAGGCCTCCTTGTCCCTGGCAAAAGCAAACAGAAGGTCACATGCTTCACAAAGTCATCATCACAACTGGAATCAGAGAAGGGATGATTTGTTTCAGCTTTAAGTTGTTGATTCACGCACGTTCCTAAAGTTTTTTTAAATAACATCTTCCAACTAAAAGGAGCCTAAAATAAACACTGCCTTTGTGTAGCTGACCTGCTAGTGGCTTTAAAGCCAAACCTGAAGCCTACTGACCAAAGAAGAGAGAGGAAAGGAAAAGGAGCACCCAGGGAGAAGCAGAGGGCAGAGGCAGGGAACCAGATGTGGGGCGCCTCACCCAGAGCACCAGGGTATTCATTAGGCGATCAATACTCGTTCTTTTGAACTTTGTTCTGCCGCTGTTTTGCATCAGCTTAGTGTCGGGACCTGGAAAAGAATGGGAAGGGCTGGGAAAGCCAAATAACACATCTGCCTCTGGGCTTCTGCCCTGATCCCCAGACTGCAGGACACCAGGGTGGAATAGAGATACTGGCTGGATAAGAGGCCTATATACACAGCTGGAGGTTTCTTACCTTAGGTATTCTCCCACCTCATTCCATACTCCTGAGGGAGGGCTGGCTGAGTCACTCTTACCCTTCTTTCTCTGGATGCTAGGAGGCTCACCTGCAAAGATGACCAGCCCGAAGCACCACTCGGTGTTTCGCAGCACACAGCCCCGCAGCAGCATGTTCTGGTTGCTCAGGGGGAACTTGTTTTCCTTCCAGTAGAGGGTTCCGCTGAATTTGTCTAGTTTGTTGTTGGGAGGTTCACAGATCACTTCACCTGAACAGGAGACAAGAATTCCACTGCTCAAGGTCCAGTCTACAGCCTGACCACAAGACAATACAACAAAGAGAAAATGAGCTGAGGAAAGAGGATGCAAGGGCAAGGGCCCATCCATATGCTGCTGGGAGGAGTGTGAGCTGATGCCACTCTTCAGGAAAATAATGAAGCAGGCCAGGCGCGGTGGCTCATGCCTGTAATCCCAGCACTTTGGGAGGCTGAGGCGGGTGGATCACCTGAGGTCAGGAGTTTGAGACCAGCTTGGCCAATATGGCAAAACCCTGTCTTTACTAACAATACAAAAATTAGCCGGGCATGGTGGTGGGCACCTGTAATTCTAGCTACTCGGGAGGCTGAGGCATGAGGATCGCTTGAACCTGGGGGATAGAGGTTGCAGTGAGCCGAGATCGCACCACTGCACTCCAACCTGGGCAAGAGTACTTAAAAAAAAAAAAAAAAAGCAGCAGCATGACCTAATATTTGTTTGTACAAACATATGAAAAGTGTGATGAGCACACACTGACTGTCAATTAATGTGGCTACCTCAGCAGGGTAGAAGAGGAAGGAAGAGCTATTTTCTTTTTTTTTTTTTTTTGCTTTTTTTTTAAGACAGAATCTCACTGTATTGCCCAGGCTGGAATGCAGTGGCGTGATCTCGGCTCACTGCAACCTCCACCTCCCAGGTTCAAGCAACTCTCATGCCTCAGCCTCTCAAGCAGCTGGGACTACAGATGCATGCCATGACGCCCGGCTAATTTTTGTATCTTTTTTTTCTTTTTGAGACGGAGTTTCGCTCTTGTAACCCAGGCTGGAGTGCAGTGGCACGATCTTAGCTCACTGCAACCTCCTCCTCCCTGCAACCTCCGCCTCCCAGGTTCAAGCGATTCACCTGCCTCAGCTTCCTGAATAGCTGGGATTACAGGCACGCAGCACCATGCCCAGCTAATAATTTTTGTATTTTTAATAGAGACAGGGTTTCACCATGTTGACCAGACTGGCCTCGAACTCCTGGCCTCAAGCAATCCGCCCACCTCGGCCTCCCAAAGTGCTGGGATTACAGGCGTGAGCCATGGTACCGACCTCTATTCACTTTTTCTTATACACTCTGTATGGTTTGTCTTATAAGGAACATATATTATTATTCTGAGCTAATAAGCTAAAAGAATAAGCTGAATTTCTCTCAACATGCATAGCAAGTGGGTAGCTATCAGCCACAAAGTTCCCTTGAAATAATTATCAACTCAAAAACCAAGAGGGAGCCACATGACATTACGAACACTCACCTCCCCCAAACAGTCCAGGGAGTTGCATAATAACAACAAAAAGCCCAAAGGAAAAGGTATAATTTAACGCCCCCAAACAAAACCCAACCCCCCTCCTCTACCTTCAGGCTGCTCCTCCAAAATTACTCACCATCAAACTTGGCAAGCTTATTGATGTCTCCCAATTCTGAGGTGACTGGAATTGCCTGACGTACTTTCATGTTGGTCTCGCTGGAAGGACAGTATCCCTGAGTCCCAGCTCCCTCCTCATCCGCTAAATGTTTTTTTTCACAGATGGGGTCTCGCTCTGCTGCCCAGGCTGGAGTGCAGTCGCACAATCATAGCTCACTAAAGCCTCGAACTCCTGGGCTCAAACAATCCTCCCGCCTCAGCCTCCCAAGTGGCTGGGATTACAGGCATTAAAACCACCATACCCAGCTAATTTTTAAACTTTTTAAATTTTTTGTTTGTTTTGTAGAGATGAGGTCTCACCATCTTGCCCAGGCTGGTCTCAAACTCCTGGCCTCAAGCAATCCTCCCACATTGGCCTCCCAAAGGGCTGGGATTTACAGGAGTGAGTCACCATGCCCACCTTTCCCCATCCTCTAAATTCTACCTGGTGACACCTAAGCATGGTGCATAACTGCTCAGCCCAGCAAATACTGGTAGAATAACACTTCACACATCCCATCCAAAGCCTTTCTTACCCCTAATTTTTCCAAATTCAGACAGAGCCCAGGCCTGAGAACCTCATTCAAAGACAATCTTTTTACCTCCAAAGAGACAGAAGGAGAGGGCTGACACTGAGCATGCCACTTACCCATCAAGTTCTGCTGTCTCTATGTAACACAGCCCATGGGGCTCACTGCTGGAAAGGAGGAGGAGATCCGCCTAGAGAGAAAAACTAATGAGAAGTCCGAATATGCAAACCTCCACCCCCAGTGGGCTGTAATGGTGGCTCCTTCCACTAAGCATTCTTGGTTTGCTTAGTTCCAGGTGCATAAATGGCTAGTCCCAGGCAAATCAGCATGACACAGAAGCCCCTGGTGTGAGAAAGTTTCCTGTCATGGGTGTTTAAGAGGCAACAGTAAATCAGGAAAGATTCATCCTTTTCTCACAAAGAAGAGGAAGAACCCTACAGGCCTAGAGGGGCACCCTGTCCCTTACCGCCACAAACTGGTTATTTTCTAGCTTGATAATATCACCAACACAGACATTCATCCACTGCTCCTGCTGGAGGCTGAGGCAACGAGAAGACAGTGGAGAGGCTGTCAGGAGCTAAAGAGGTTCCTAAGGGACCCCCCTTCCTCCCCAGAGCTCTTGTCTCCAACAGGCACTCACATTCCATTGATCAGCACCTGAGACTGGCGGTTATTCACCTGGTTATCACTCTTGTGGCGGAACTGAAAAGAAGAAAACTGAAAGGTAAGACACCTTCCCCCGCCTGGAAGGAATTCATTGATCAGTAGAACTCAGAGCATGCTGGTTAACGCCTCATACACACCCCATCACAAACCAATTCACTCCCTGATTCCCTCTCCCCACGCTCAGCAAAAAGACATCATGGATCTAGCTGGACCGGGTAAGGGATGTCAAGGTCACCAAGAAATTGTGCTGGATGAAGGTGGCTGTGAGTTGGGGGTGGGGCTGGGAGTAGGGGTGGGTGACTGGGACAAAATAGAGGAATGAAAACAACTCACATAGTCATCAGTGGCATCTTTAACAGCTGTGATGGTGAGGACAAGAACCAAAGGCACAATGGTGGTGAACCAGGACAGGGAAGAGATCTGTGGGATCAACTGAAAAAAAGAAAGAGAAGTATGCCTCTGAGGCCCCATCTGATGCCTTCATTCCCTTTCCTCTTCCTTGGCTTTATTCAATTTGGGGAGCTGCAAAAAATCTACTATGGGTCACCTACCTGCAGAATGAGGAGGAACAGGAAGTAAGTGTTGGCAACTTCCTGGAACTGCTCAAAGAGGTTGACAGGCAGGAAGGTGAGAATATTGTACTTGGAGGTCTTGATGCAGTTACTCTATGGCAGTAGGAGAGAAGATAATGAGCAGCCTCCAGTCCCAACCCAGAACCAGACTGAGGCTGCCTCCCCCATCTTTATACTTCCCCAGACCTCTACTCCAAAAGCCAGCAAACACAGGTGTGGGAGGGGGAAAGAGGAGGAGAGAAGGGAGTCTCAAGGGGTTCAATGTATTCTGCTTCACTGACAGGTGAAGGCATGAAAAATTCAGCACGATAGCAGATGGAGAGTGGCTGAGGAGGTTGCTTCCCCTCCCCCAAGCACTCTTTCCAGGCAGCCCTCAGTCCCAACAGTAGGTTGTCCTTGCCCCTTTCCCCTCTCCAAACAGAGAGAGGGAACAGGTGGTCTAGAGTCACTTACCGCATACTGGAATTTCTCATTGTATTCTCGGTCATTAGCCCGCGCCCTCCTTTCTTCTTCTGCAACAAAATGATGCTGCAGTCAGGAGGAGCAAACTGAGGTCTCGACCAACACTTTGTTGGGGGGTTCCCTGTTTTTTTCCACAGAATATCATTTTAAGGAGTTAGCTCCACAACTGAGGGGGTCATCAAATTCTTCCCTCCAGTCCACCTCTCACCAGCAGCCTGACCACACGGCTCTCCAGGTTACATTCACAGGACAGGACATGTTCTCTTTTCCTCACCACCAACCTTCAAGGTCTTCCACTGGAAGCACCCAGTTTGTCTCCCCCACCCCCACTCCAGAGGAATCTGAGCCACTGACAGTCCTGGGATTCCCTAGCCCCTTTTGCTGCTATTATTAATGCATACATCATCATAATCAAGGAGTAGCGCTGAAAACGCAAAGCTTCCTTCCCCCTGGGGACCACTGCAGATCTAGTCGCGGTACCACTCTCTCCCTTATTTGGAGGGTGGGGTAGGTGGCAAGAAGGAGGTTCACTGTGCCCTGGAGCTGCTCTGCGGCAGCATCCCAGCCCCACGTGCAGTCCCCCCTACAGGAGCCTCTGCTTGTCACATGTCACCAGCAGCTGCTTCTGACTGGCCCACAATGACATCACCTTATTTCAAAGCTCATCTTCAAGTAGAAAAAGGTGTGTGGGGGGGCGTTTCAGGGATATGGGTCATGCAGACTGAGATAGAGATAGAGGAGAGAGGAATGAAATGTAATTGAAACAGTTGCTCTCTAACTGGACCTTCCTTGTACCATCTGCACACATTTAGCTTTAAAGGGCTCATTTGTCACTTAGTTAGTGACACCTATCTAGCTAAACCTATCCGAAACCTCTGCAGGTCTGGGACTGCAGGCACCAAATTCATGTCCCAGAACAAGGAGCTGTCCTATAATAGATTCCCCAGCCCATCTCCCTGGGGGTCACCATGACCTCATGCTGCAAAAAGGGGTAACTTGGTTAGGCAGCAAACCTAATGCCTTAAGCCAGTCCAGGAGCCAAAGACAGCATTCCAGACCCCTTTCTACACACCCCAGGACCCCTGCAGCGCACACTGCAGTAACAAAACCCCAGGCCACAGTGCCCCCTGCCTACCAAGCCACTTCACTCCCATAAACTTCCCTAGAGGGGCTCCCTTGGGCCGAGTCCCCTGCGCAATCACCAAAGACCATGCAAAGGAAGAAGGTAGGGACTGGATCCTTCGGAGCCAGGATCTCTGGGTCTGGAAAGAGGATCAGGGGAGGTAGGGGGAGGCTGGGGACAAGTGAATGTAGGGATTGGAGGGGGGAAATAATGGGTGCGGGAGAGCTGCCAGGCTCTGCCTCCCGTTACCTGTCCCCCAAGAGGGCTTCTTTCGGCTCCAAGAGGGAGGCGCCTGGGTCCGGGCCCACTTCTCGGGCATCTCTTTGGGGACCGTCATGATCCCGGTTTGAGTGGGGGAGGGCAGACCGTCTATATGTCCTTGGCCTTAGCGGCATCGATGGAGCGGCCCCCCGGGGAGGTGCAGGAGCCGCGGCCGCTCAGAGGGGAGCCCCGGCCGTCGGGCGCGCGCCCCACCCGCAGCCCAGGCCATCCTCCCGGCCGCCGGCGCTCGGGGACACCGCGAGCTCAGCTGCGCCGCCGCCGCCGCCCCCCATTCCCCCCGGCGGATGCCAGCCTGCGCTGAGTGGCCCCGGACACGCCGAGCACGCCCAGGGCTCCGCCCCCGCCCGCTCCCCGACTGCAGGAGCCGCAGCCTGCCAGCGCGCCGCGTAGGCGAAAGCTGGCGCGCGAGCCCCGCCTCCCCTCCCACCCCCGGGCCCGGCCAATGCGGGTGAGCGGACTGCCGGCGTTGTCGGGGGCAACGGCTTTCACGCACACACACCCCCGCCCGCGGAAAAACCAGGAGGACCGGTAGATGGAAAAACGAGGGGAGCAGGGAGCGGGTGAAAGGACCAAGCAGAGATGAGAACACAGCTCCCTAAGCCAGAGAGCAGGAGCTGCAGGTGCCCCAAGATAAGACCGCAGGTGTTTCGGGGCGTGGGGCTGGTGCTCAGCGCTGTCCTGGCAGATAACCCAGCTTTGGGATCAAGCGGAAGAATTCTGTTTCCTAGGCTCCCCCCAAGCTGGGTAGGGGCTGCTGTAAGCTACCCTCCCTCAGACCCATACCAGTTGTCCCTTTTCCTTTTGCTCCCTGAGCCATAACAACACCCACTCTTGATGGTTCCCGGGATCTCCCCTCGCCTGTCTTACCTGGGGGGCGCTTTTTTGCACACAGTGCCATCTCACCCAGCAAGGTCCCAGCAATCCCATGGGAGACCCTGCAAGAAGTGACAGACGAATGAGGTCAGGAAGCAGAGGATAACCCTTCCCTCCCGTCATGAGACCTCTTTTGAAGACCTTCTTCTCCAGCTCTGACCCTGCCCTCCCAGTCTCTCCTCTTACTGCCATGATGGGTCCCTGGGAAAGAGGTGACTTCTCCACCACCTCCCATCATGCCCCTGCCTTGAGTGACATGGGGGGCTGAGACTTTACAGAAGCCCATGCCTGTAGGGAAAGAAGAGGCCAGATATTGAAAAAAGGGGAACAGCTCTCAAGGTATCCATCCCAGGGACAATGGAGGCTCTCATGTGTTCTGGCGGCAATGAGTAGTGCTTGTGCTTACTAGATAGCAGTTTCCCCAAAGGGTGGGGTGGAGGGAACATAAGCCAGGAAACACCTGGCAGGGCATCAGGAAACAGGGTGGGCAGGCTCCACCCTTCTCGAAAGGCTTATAAGTTCCCTGCCATCCCCACCCCCCATTACTAGGGCTTCCATTATCACCTCCTCCAGGGGAGCTTCACATTAGAGGCATGGCCCTCACTTTCTGCACAGACAGTCCCCAAACAGCTTCCCCTCAGCCTGGGTCAGCCACCCTTCTGGGCTGGCAGAAGGGTCTTCCCAACCCTGGTGGGGAGTTTGCCCCTCCCTCCCTCCCACCCCAAACCTAGTCCAGTCAATATGGCACGGGTTGCAGGCTCAAGGAGCACCAGTGAGACAGGCCTGTGCCTGCTTCCGCCTTCCCATGTCTTTTCTTTCTCCTAAAAGGTTCAAGGCCTGGCCTTACAAGGCAAAGCCTCATCCTTACTCCCCAGCCTGGCCCAAAGGAAACTGCCAGCCAATCACCTCCTCTTTCCTTGTCTGGGTGGAAGGCCTTTCACCTCCTCATCCTCTTTGGTTCCCTCTGCCTTTCGCCTACCAGGCACACCCCACCAACCTGTCAGCCCCAAGAGATACTAATTGCCTGTCTGGCCAACCTCTATAATTACAGACTCTGGCCACGACTCAGTCACCCACACCAGTTCTCCTTTCGCTAGCTCAGATCCCGCCCTTACGCCAGGTCAGGCAATCCTGAAAGCCAGAAGTCCTTTTCATCCCTGACCTTCTCCAACTATGGCAGTTCAGGGTGCCTGGCTCAGGAAGAAAAACCTCATCCATATTTTAGAGATGCCAAGCCCTCCTCCAGGGCCCCCAGCCAGGGTCTCCACCCAGTCTAAGTATGAGTCACGGGAGGGTGGGGAGCACAGGGAGAGGTTAAAGGATGCAAGAGTGGGCATCACAAGTTCTACAGGCAGCCCCGCCCTTGGGGAGGAAGGGATCAAGAAACACTATCAGACTAAAGATCTGAGTTTGAGTCCCATGAAAGAGTTAATGTAGGAGCTGCACACGCCATCAGGAGTCAGGAATCTGGATATGGACCAGGAAAGTTGTTTTACCTCTGAGACCCTGGGGAGACTGGAAGCAGGCTTGGCCCCAGACCTCATCCCCTCTGGGGGGGCCATCATTCCAAGGGGAAGGGAGGAGAGACCTGGGAACATGGATCCCCTCTCACTTTTCCTTCTTAGTCTCACACAGCCTGGGTTTTCTGAGCAGGTCAGGCCCATCAGCCACGTTGCCCTGCCCCGTCACCCAGCCCCAGCCCCCTCTCGGCCACATTTGGGATAAAAATAGCCAGCCCCGGCAAGCAGGCAATGCTCCATGGAGGAAAACAGCTCCTCCTGTAGGTCCGGTCCCTGCTCCCGTACAAGCAAGAGCCCCAAAGGCTGGCCACTTCTTTCAGAGCAGGCTGGCAGGTCAGGGAAACAGGAGGAAGTGGAACTCGAGGCCTCCAGCTCACTGGCCACCAACACGAGCTCGGGCCACCTTCCCTCACCAAGGACAGAACTCAGGGCTCCCGGCATAGCTATCATCTCCCAGAGCTACTGCCCCTCCTGACACCCTCAGTTTTCCTCAGGCATAGACCTCCACCTTACTGAGACAAAGCCTACCAGCCCAAACTCCCTTCTCCAGGCACCAAACCCTCGGGTCCTGGTTACTCCTCTCGCCCAACAACTCTCTGGGCGTGTCTCCCCTGGCCGAGGCTGCACAAGCTTCTCCTTGGCACTCGCGCTGCTCTCCTGCTCTCCACGCGCCCCTTCGGCACCCCATCATCCCATCCTGCACACAGCCCCCCCGCTCTGCCCCGTCCCCGGGCACCCGACAGCCCCTCCTCTCCAGTCTGCCGCCACCCCCGCCCCGTCTGGCCGCAGCTCCCGACTCTCGGCCTCCGGTGCTCCCCAGTCTACACCCGCTCCCGGGCCCCTCCAGCCCCGCGGCTGCGGCCGCATCTCCCTCTGCCCTCCCGGCCCCGCGCTCCCGGGCGCCCCCGCCTCGCCTCGCCTCACCTCAGCGCTCAGCGCTCTGCGCTCGCCCCGGCGGCCCCGTACTGCCCATGCCGGGGGCTGGGGCGGGGGGCGCTCGGCTTGGCTCCCCGCGGGCTCCCGCCCCCCCAGCTGCGGCCCCGCTCCCCCCGGGCCTCGGCCCGCTACTTTGTGTCAGTTTCGGCCACCACGGGGCGGAAGTGACGGAGCCGGCGGCGGGGGCCGGGGGACGGGAGGGGGTTTTGGGGAGGGGAGAAGGAGCGGGGAGGAGGGAGCAGCCATCTTTGTGCGGGGCACTGGGAGGGTCTTAGCCCTTCCGAGGCTCTGCGTGGCCGGGCTGGGATCCCCCCACACGTACGTCCATCCGCATCTTAAAAGAAGAAACAATTCGGGAGGCTAGATCGCTCTGAGGGGTATTTTTAATTCGGAAGAAAGGAATAGAGGAACACTGCCTTCTCTGCAAAACGAGCATCCTCTGCAGGGAGCGGCAGGAGAGCTGTAGAAGTGGTGAATAACCAGAATTTTCCCTGGCGCCAGGTTGCCCTCAGCCCGACTCTCGCTCCTCGGAGCCGTCCGCCCTCCGTTCCTTCACCCTCCCTCCTCGCCCTGGCTCATTTCACTGTATCTCAACTCTCCTTGAATGAACGACACAGCACCGAGATGTCTAGGAACGGTGCCTCAGTTTCCCAGCCTTGCGCTCTGCCTCTGTGTCCCGCCTTCCTCCCGCCCTCCACCCCCACCACGCCCCCTGGGTGGAGGCGGCTTTCCCACCCCTAACTGCCCTCTTGGGGAGGCATCCCCGAGAGGGTGAAGGTGGGAGGCGCCAAGGCAATGAGAGCTAGGAGTCGGCAGTCGGGACAGGCTATGGAGGGCAGTCCCCAGGGTTGTGCCCTACACTGGATGGTGGCCCCCTCCACCCTGCAGATGCCCGCAGCCGTCCCCATCCAGCGTCCAGGTGCGCACCCTCTAGTGGTTACCTCGAGCAACTACATTCCGAGAGGCCCTGAGAGTCAGAAAACCGCTTTGCGGGAGGAGGGGATGAGAAGCCTGAGTCCTGGTACCTTATTCTCCTCCACTTCTCCCTGTCCAGGATCCTTCTTAGTTTCGGAGGAAGGGATGCCAAACGGGTAAACAGAGAAGGCTCCCAGGTTCTGGCACATTAACAAAGTGGAAGAATGACTGTTGTTCCCAGGCGGGGTCAGTGGCTGGCTCCAGGGTCCATGAGTGAAGTGAGGGTTGTCCTAATCATAGCTTACACTCCAGCATCTGAGCTGAGGCAGGAGTTTCCAACTCTGAGGCTTTGTGTTGGGAAGACATCAGATCCTGAGCTGACTCTGGGTCCTCAGGGTGGTGCAGAGCCACCAACAGCTGGTAAGTGGCTGTGCCAACGATGGCCCCCACCAGAGGGGCCACCACAGGCACCCACCACCAGCCATTACCAGCACTGCAAAAGAAGGACAATGGGACGGTATCAGGAGTGACTCCCTTAGCCTTTCCCTCTCCAAGGACGGGGGGCAGTAACGAGGGAGTGCCCTAAAGTTGTTCCCAGGGTGGTAGACACCAGGAAGAGGATTGCCTTGTCACCAAAGCGTAGTATTTAGAAGAGGGAACCCCAGGAGAGCTTGGTCCAGCCTCTTGCCTTAGGGAATTATCTGAATATATTAATTTTGCTGATGAAGTCACTAGTGTGCATGGAGGTAATGTGGCATGCCTAAGAACACAACCTCTAAATCTTACTGTTTCGGTGAAAAGTTGGGAGGGAAGCAAGGGAGAAAGGGGGAGAATGTGACTCGGAGAAAGAACACTGTCCTAAGAGGCCAAGAGAGCTGTTTTAAAGGCAGAGTGCTGTGGACCCAGGGACAGAGCCCTTAGCAGAGGAAGGTGAGTGGAGGCCAGCACCAGGGGAGTCTGTCTCCCACCTGAAGACTTCAGGACCCCAGCCAGCCACGTAGGTGAAGAGACGTGGGCCCAGGTCCCGGGCGGGGTTGAGTGGAATCCCGCAGTTGGCACCCATGGATAACCCGATGGCCAGGATCAGCATCCCCACCACCACAGGCTCCAGACCTGCAGGGACTCCCTTGTTCCGTCTGTCCAGGATGGCCAAGAGCCCCACAATCAGCATCCCGGTGCCCAGAACCTTGGAGTCAACAGAGGCAGAGGGTTCCCTGTCAGCTGCCAGGTGCTCCATCTGCCCTCTCTCATCCAAATATTCCATGTCATCTGGCTTTGTGCAACACAGGCGGTTAGGGATGGTGGGGGGTGCCAAGATAGACCCAACCCACACTCCACCCAGAGACTGAACAATAGGCTGGGGTGCCGAGGAACAGGGCAAAAGTTGTGTCCCACCTACCTGATCCAGGAAGCCATTGCTCAGGGACAGATAGGGGGCAGGATAGGTGGCAAAAATGGAGGCTGTCTCTTTGGGGCCAGTCACTGTCAGGTTCCCACCTGTATAGTTCTGTAGGGCATCTGTGGAGGAAGGGAACACCCAGGATTTCCCTCTTTGCTCATTCATCCAAAACCATTCTGAGGCACCCCTGCCCACCCACAGGTGCTCTCAAGGCACGGCTCCCTCTGTTCCCTCTGTCACCATAGTAGAGAACATAGGTGGCTCCCGAAGCACAGAAAGCAGACAGCAACTGCACCAAGATGTAAATGGGGAGCTTGACCCAGGGGAGGCGTCCAACGATGCACATGGCCAGGGAGAAGGCTGGATTCAGGTGGGCCCCTTCAAGGATCAAGGAAAGAAAAACAGCATCTATTAAATGTCACTGCCAGGCATTGTCACCAGACAACACTACTGCTCCTTCCTACAGCTCTTAAGGCAGATAGTGTAATTCCTGTCACACAGCTTAGGAAATTGAGGCTCCAGATGTTACAGATGTTAAGCGACTCAGCAAACTCACACTGTGGGCCGGGCACAGTGGCTCACGCCTGTAATCCCAGCACTTTGGGAGGCCGAGGCAGTGGATCACTTGAGGTCAGGAATTCCAGACCAGCCTGGCCAACATGGTGAAACCCCATTTCCACTAAAAACACAAATATTAGCCAGGCATGCTGGCAGGCGCCTGTAAAATCAGCTATTTGGGACGCTGAGGCAGGAGAATCACGTGAACCCAGGGGGCAGAGGTTGCAGTGAACAGACATTACACCACTGCTCTCCAGCCTGGGCAACAGAGTGAAACTCCATCTCAAAAAAAAAAAAAAAAAAGAAGAAGACACTGTGAATCCAAAGTTGGAACCTAGGTCTGTCTGCTTTTTCCACAGCAACACACTATGTCTCAAGGCTCCAGCCAAGCACACCGATGCAGTGTGTATCTGGGGGACAAACAGGAGAGGTCCTGAGAGGAGATGAGCCCCCAGAGGACTTCAGGTGGGGCACACAAGAGGATAGCACCTGCCCTTCGTGCCCTGCCATCGATTTCTCTCTAGGTGAACCAAGCATTAGTGTGAGGAAGTGGGATGGAGAGACACAGAAAGGGGACGGGCTGGTGTGGCCAAAGGCTTATCTCAGTCCAGGGCACTCGTCAAGCTCAAGGAGATAATGTCCATGAGTCACAGAAGGATTTGCGTTTCCACCATCGCCAGACAGACACGCTCACATGCACGTCCCATCTGCTCTGATGACCAGACCCCACCCTCCTCACCTGAGACGTTACCACCCACGTAGATGGCTATCGTAACGGCCAGAGAGCCAGCCAGAAACATGGTGAAGAAGTTGCCTTTGGTTTCTCCACTGGTGACAGCCTGGGCCACAGCTCCTTGGGTGAGGAGCTGGTGAGAAGAGGAGAGATGAAGAACAGAGAGCCCAGGAGACCAACAGGGAGAAAGGTTGGTAAGGCCAGGGGAGCAGCCAAGGAGATGAATGGGCACAGAACACAAGCAAGGGAAGGAGAAAAGCAGAAGGAGGGAAGGGAAAAGAAATGGGGAAAGTGGAGGAAGAAGAAAGGGCAAGAATGTGGGAAAAAAGAAAAGAATTTACCCAACTCATAGGTATTTGAGGGTACAAACCCATGGCAGGGTTCAGATTTAAAAAAATCTTATCTAAGATTCTTTCTATGGAACAGAGTTCCATCAAAGCCAATTTTAAAAGCCTATGTGAAAAATAATTATTCTTGCTGCACTTTATATAATCATCAGGCCAAGTATAATAAAGCGCATTGATCTTACCATAAAAATGGTCTTTCATAAAAATGGGAAACTGGAAAGAGAAAAGTTATGTTTCAAGAACTATGATACACTTGTTATTAAAGAAAGAATAAAAATGACAAGACTAAAAATGATGAAGTAGGAAAGGAAAGGAGATCAGGAGAGACGAGAGGATAAAAACGAAAAGTGATAGGGAGTTGAGAGGAAGGGGACACCAAGAGAAAGAGATAAGGACACCAGAAGGAGCCAGGAACTTTTGCCCACCCCCCTTCTTTCCTTCCCCCAGTGACCCTACCTACCATGAGCACAAACACACCCAGAAACTCTGCCAGGCACTGCCGGGCCAGGAGGCTGCGTATCCGGAGGTGGCCCATGATTTCAGCTAGGGCCTGAGTGAAGACCATGGTTGGAAACACCCTATTGCTGTTCACTGCTCCCTCTGTCTGCATAGGCACAGCTACTGCCTGTCCCCAGCAAAGATAAGGAACAGACTTTAAAACCATTAGCTCAATTCCTGAACAGCAGCTATGTGTCTGTGCACGTGTGTAGGCTAGGAAACAGAGAGATAACAGGAGAATGTCTGGGAGCAGGCTATGAGCACAGAGCCTGGAGTTTACCCAACCTCTTCTACCCCTCATTCCCAGTCATCACAGGACTAGCCTCCCCCATCCTGACAAATAGAAGGCAGTACCCCGCTTCATATACATTAGATCTCTTGGTCCTGAAGTCAGCTCTGCAAAGTAGTACTATTGCTTCCATTCTACAGATGAGGCTAGTGGGCCTTAGAACTCCCCAAGATCACACAATTTTTTTTTTTGAGAGAGAGTCTTGCTCTGTGCCCCAGGCTGGAGTGCAGTGGCACCATCTCAGCTCACTGTGACCTCTGCCTCCCAGGTTCAAGCAATTCTCCTGCCTCAGCCTCCCGAGTAGATGGGACTACAGGTCCACCACACCTGGCTAATTTTGATATTTTTTAGTAAAGACTTGGTTTCTTGGGAGGCCGAGGCAGGCAGATCAGGAGGTCAGGAGATCGAGACTATCCTGGCCAACATGGTGAAACTCCATCTCTACTAAAATACAAAAAAAATTAGCATGGTGGTGTGCACCTGTAGTCCCAGCTACTCGGGAGGCTGAGGCAGGGGAATCACTTGAACCAGGGAGGCAGAGGTTGCAGTGAGCTGAGATTGTGACACTGCACTCCAGCCTTGTGACAGAGTGAGACTTTGTCTCAAAAAAAAAAAAAAAAAAAAAAAAGACGGGGTTTCACCGTGTTGGCCAGGCTGGTTTCAAACTCCTGACCTCTAGTGATCCACCTTCTTTGGCCTCCCAAAGTGCTGGGATTACAAGCGTGAGCCACCGTGCCCGGCCCAAGATCACACAATTATTTCATGGCTGAGTGGATTCAAATCCAGATCTTCTGACTGTCCATCTGGTAACCCATGAAGCTCTCATTTAGAACCTGAAGCCTTTCCCCAAACCATTTGGATGCTTGAAGAACTCAATAGGCATCTGGAGAGATTGGGCTAAAGACCACAGACTGTGGGATTGAAACTCACACACTGAGTGCTTGTACTTCCCTTATGCCGAGTGTCACATAGGTTAGAGAATACTCCATCTTTGTGTCCCCTGACATGGCTTGACATGAGGCCTTCACACTCATGCTGAGCTCCACCTGGCCTTCTCTGGGTGCATGCCACTCTTGCTCTGCATGAAGTAACTGCATCCTACTTCTTCATATCTCAAGCCTCCAATTAAATGCATTCAAAGAATCTACTTCTAGACACTGGAGAAACAGTGCAAACCATAGTCTCTGCCCTCCTAGAGCTTATGTTCTAGTAGGTGGAAACAAACAATATGCAACTTTTAAAAATACCATATACAGTTTATGAGGTTCTTGAGGGCTACCATTATGATTTATGTAACCCTGTGGGCTCTACCACTGTCACACATCTGTGTGACTAGTAAAGAAATATTTCTTTACTAGGTTTAATAGATACTATAGTGCTCCACCCAGATTCCCCCTTGGGAGCCAATATGCCCATTCGCTAGCTGTAGGAAATACCAGCTGTTGATACCACATAGCTACCTCCCTCATTGGGCAATGCCCTTCAAGTCAGAAAGATGCCTCACCAAAGGTTACATGCCCTCCTGTGGGGCCCGTTTCAAACACTGATTGATGCAGGGATATAAAAGTCTAGCCTCTTTGCCTCACTTTGTGACAACTCTAAAGGGCTGTTCCAGCTCCAGTTCCCCCACAGGATCCGTGTAGGCATCTGTTATATCATCCATGTGTGTCAATTTCTCCTGATGCCTAATCTTGTTACAGGAAAGGGGTCTGAATCCAGATCCCAAGAGAGGGTTCTTGGATGTCACACTAGAAATAATTCAGGCTGAGTGCGGTGGCTCATGCCTGTAATCCCAGCACTTTGGGAGGCCGAGGTGGGCGGATCACAAGGTCAGGAGATTGAGACCATCCTGGCTAACATGGTGAAACCCCGTCTCCATTAAAAATACAAAAAAATTAGCTGGGCATGGTGGTGGGCGCCTGTAGTCCCAGCTACTTGGGAGGCTTAGGCAGGAGAATGGCATGAACCCGGGAGGTGGAGGTTGCAGTGAGCCGAGATCACACCACTACACTCCAGCCTGGGCAACAGAGCGAGACTCCGCCTCAAAAAAAAAAAAAAAAAAGGAATTCAGGGCAAGTCCATAGAGTAAAGTGAAAGCAGGTTTATTAGGAAAGTAAAGGAATAAAAGAATGGCTATTCCATAGACAGAGCAGCCCCAAGGGCTGCTAGTTGCCCATTTTTGTGGTTGTTTATTGATGATATGCTAAACAAGAGGTGGATTATTCATGCCTCCCCTTTTTAGACCATACAGGGTAACTTCCTGTCATTGTCGTGGCATTTATAAACTGTCATGGCATGAGCCACCATGCCCGGCCATGACCTGTATCTTATGGCAACCTCCTATCTCATTCTGTAACTTAGAATGCCTTAACCATCTGGGAATGCAGCCCAGTAAGCCTCATTCTCATTTTACTCAGCTCTTGTTCACAATAGACTTGCTCTGGTTCACATGCCTCTGACATTTCCCCCCTTCCTTTTATAAGAGAACCACTAATCCTAAGGGTTGCAGAAGGATGAAGATCCATCTTCTGTAAGTTCTTCTGGGTGAATAGAGGCGATGATATTTTTGCCTAACTCTTAGAATCTCTCATATTCGTGGTAGAGAGGAGCTCAGTTGGAAAGTGTTGGTATGGGCCCAGCGGGGTGGCTCACGCCTGTAATCCCAGCACTTTGGGAGGCTGAGGCAGGCAGATCACCTGAGGTCAGGAGTTCAGACCAGCCTGGCCAACACGGTGCAACCCTGTCTCTACTAAAAAATACAAAAAAATTAGCCAGGTGTGGTGGCGGGTGCCTGTAACCCTAGCTACTCGGGAGGCTGAGGCAGGAGAATCTCTTGAACCTGGGAGGCAGAGGTTGCAGTGAGCCAAGACTGTGCCATTGCACTCCAGCTTGGGCAACAAGAATGAAACTCCATCTGAAAGAAAAGAAAAGAAAAGAAAAGAAAAGAAAAGAAAAGAAAAAAAAGAAAAGAAAAGAAAGAAAAGAAGGGAAGGGAAGGGGAGGGGAGGGGAGGGGAGGGGGATGGGGATGGGGAGGGGAGGGGGAGGGGGAGGGGGAGGGAAGGGAAGGGAAGGGAAAGGATTGATATGGTGAGGGCCATTCATAACTCATGAGTTCTGACAAAAGGTGATGCTCTGTAAGATTCATAAGTGTTCAGTTTAAGGAAACATTCAGTAAGCTTGTCCTCCATTCTTATACAAAGATTACAACAGCTATACATTCCACAACCGTAAAGCAAAATAAGTAAAATTATCCCAAGTAAACTAAACTAGAAGGCTTTCCATGAACTGAGGAACTGTTGGAACCGTGCTGATATGAGGTTGCTAGATGATTCCAGTACATGCCCAGAATTAGAATATTGATGCAGATTTTTACATTACCCATCCCTCTTGTTTCTTCTGAGCAGCAGTCAGAGGCCACTGGTTGGCTCACAGGACTAAGCAGGGTTAGCCTAAATTGCAGAAACAAACTTAAAGACTACTGATGAGACTGGAATTTAATAACAAGTGTATCATAGTTCTTGAAACATAATTTTTCTCTCTCCAGTTTCCCATTTTTATGAAAAACCATTTTTATGGTAAGACCAAAGTGCTTTATTATACTTGGCCTGATGATTGTATAAAGTGCAGCAAGAATAATTATTTTTCACATAGGCTTTTAAAATTGGCTTTGATGGAACTCTGCTCCATAGAAAGAATCTTAGATAAGACTTTTTTAAATCTGAACCCTGCCATGGGTTTGTACCCTCAAATACCTATGAGTTGGGTAAATTCTTCCTCTCCTTTTGAGGTCCCCAGATAACTTGGGGCTCCTGGACCTTTTAGAAGGTAACATTCTTTACTTACCGCAGGTCAGAAACCCTGTACAGGGACTGTGTAGGCAAGGTTATGAGCCCAGGTCGCTAAGTGGCTTTTATAGGCTTTACAAGTCAAGTTTGATTCCTTAATGGAAAGCACACCATTCCAGTCAAACCCTTCATAAAATAACCAATTTCTCCAATTGTGTCCTGTTGCAAAAGAAAACAGATTCTTATTACCCTTATGCAAATAACTGCATTGCCATAAATTAAGAATACACACAAATAATTTCCAAATTCTGGAGAAATCAGGTAGAGAGATAAATACACTCCAAATTTTGTTAACAGGAGTATACTTTACTTGATTGTTAAAAGCTGTAAATATCTGAAAAGAAAAGTTGCCTTGACTCTAAAAAATAAAACAAAGGATCAGCAATGTTTTAAGCAAAGGCAAAAAGATTGCTTTAGTCCTCTTTAGTTTATGCAGTTAACTTTTGTTTGATATCTATGAACATTTCAGCTCTCCATGAGAGTTCTGAAAGTTGTTTCCTCTATTCTAATGTCACAGTCTCCAAAGTTGTCAGAAACCTGCATTTAAATGCACCTGTTAAAGTCCTATGGCTGATTATAAACTACCTTCTAAAGAAGATCAAACCAAGACAATAATTGTCTGTGGATGATAAAAAGTCTTAGGGCCAGGCGCAGTGGTTCACATCTGTAATCCCAGCACTTTGGGAGGCCGAGGCAGGTAATTCATTTGAGGTCAGGAGTTTGAGACCAGCCTGGCCAACATGGTGAAACCCCGTCACCACCAAAAATCCAAAAATTAGCCAGGCATAGGGCAGGTGCCCATAATCCCAGCTACTCAGGAGGCTGAAGCAGAGGAAGTGCTTGAACCGGGGAGGCAGAGGTTGCAGTGAGCTGAGATCGTGCCACTGCACTCCAGCCTGGGTGACAGAGCAAGATTCCGTCTCAAAAAAAAAAAAAAAAAGTCTTAGGACAGCCACTAGTAAAGCCACAATTGACTAGGAAATTTCTGTGGCATACAAAATTTTATGTAACAATTATTAATAACATATGCTAAGTCATATTAGAATTATAGGAATTTCTCATAATTTTGGAACATGTACCAATAACACATTTAATCTAATGCTCCAAAGTAGATAAACTGAACAGTTTTTTTTGTTGTTGTTGTTTTTTGTTTTTTGGGTTTTTTGTTTTTTTTTTAAGACAGAGTCTCCCTCTGTTGCCCAGGCTAGAGTGCAATGGCATGATCTTGGCTCACTGCAACCTCTGCCTCCTGGGTTCAAGTGATTCTACTGCCTCAGCCTCCTGAGTAGCTGGAATTATAGGTGCGCACCACCACGCCTGGCTAATTTTTTGGTATTTTTAGTAGAGACTGGGTTTCACCATGTTGGCCAGGCTAGTCTTGAACTCCTGACCTCATGATCTGCCTGCCTCAGCCTCCCAAAGTGCTGGGATTACAGGCATGAGCTACTGCACCCGGCCTAAAATTGAACAATTTTTAGTAGTCAAAGAAGCAGCTTATGACCTAAAAGAATTTAGCAAACTTAATATCTGACCTGTATAATTTAGACCAAATGTTTACTTTTTTATTTGTTTTTTTGTTTGTTTGTTTGTTTCTTTTTAGTCAGAGTCTCGCTCTGTCACCCAGGCTGGAGTGCAGTCGCTTAATCTCGGCTTACTGCAACCTCCACCTCCCAGGTTCAAGCGATTCTCCTGCCTCAGCCTCCCAAGTAGCTGGAACTACAGGCTTGCACCACTACACCTAATTTTTGTATTTTTAGTAGAGATGGGGTTTCACCATGTTGGCCAGGCTGGTCTCGAAATCCTGACCTCAAGTGATCTGCCTGCTTTGGCCTCCCAAAGTGCTGGGATTACAAGCCTGAGCCACCACGCCCAGACAAAATGTTTACATTTTTGAAGATTTTTTATTTTACCAATTATCTTTAAAACTGTATTTATTTCCCAAAGATTACTTAAGTCACATGAACTAAATAAAGGGCATTCCACTTTTTACTTTTCTAATAAAATGTTTGATTTAAGCAATTCTTATTGTTAAACCAATTAATTAAAGCTTTTTCATATATAAACATTACACACATAATGCATATAAATACACAGACAGACAGAAGATAAGGATCATCCCCTAAACTGGGAATTGGACTTTAAACCAGGGCTGCCATTGTGAAAAGAGAAAGCATGGCCACATGGTTACAAGGTCAAACTGTTAAGGACATACAAGACAAGAAGAAGGCCGGGCATGGTGGCTCACGCCTGTAATCCCAGCACTTTGGAAGGCTGAGGTGGGCAGATCACCTGAGGTCAGGAGTTCGAGACCCATCTGACCAACATGGAGAAACCTCGTCTCTACTAAAAATACAAAATTAGCCGGGCGTGGTGGCACATGCCTGTAATCTCAGCTACTCGGGAGGCTGAGGCAGGCGAATTGCTTGAACTGGGAGGCGGAGGTTGCAGTGAGCTGAGATTGCGCCATTGCACTCTAGCCTGGGCAACAAGAGCGAAACTGTGTCTAAAAAAAAAAAAAAACAACAATAACAACAAAAACAAATAGGATGAAATGTGAAAGCATTTGGAGCTCATGCAAGAAAGAATTCAGGGTGAGTCCATACAGTAAAGTGAAAGCAAGTTTATTAGGAAAGTAAAGGAATAAAAGAATGGCTATTCCATAGACGGAGCAGCCCTGAGGGCCACTGGTTGCCTATTTTTATGGTTGTATCTTGATTACATGTTAAACAAGGGGTGGATTATTCATGCCTCCCCATTTTAGACCACATAGCATAACTTCCTGCTGTTGCCATGGCATTTGTAGACTGTCATGGCACTGGTGAGAGTGTAGCAGTGAGGAAGACCAGGCGTCAGTGTGATCATCTTGGTCTTGGTGAGTTTTAGCCGGCTTCTTTACTGCAACCTTTTTTATCAACAAGGTCTTTATGACCTGTATCTTGTGACAACCTCCTACTTAATCCGATGATTTTCTTTTTTTTTTTTTGAGATGGAGTCTCGCTCTGTCACCCAGGCGGGAGTGCAGTGGTGCAATCTTGGCTCACTGCAACCTCCGTCTCCTGTGTCCAAGCAATTCTCCTGTCTGAGACTACCGAGTAGCTGGGACTATAGGCACATGTCACCATGCCTGGCTAGTTTTTGTATTTTTAGTAGAGATGGGGTTTTGCCATATTGGCCAGGCTGGTCTCTAACTCCTGACCTCAGGTAATCCATCTGCCTCAGCCTCCCAAAGTGCCGGGGTTACAGGGGTGAGCCACCGCACCCAGCTGTTCTTCCTACAGCTCTTAAGGCAGATAGTATTATTCCCATCATACAGCTTAGGAAATTGAGGCTCCAGGATGTTAGGCAACTTATCAAAGTCACACTGTGAATCCAAGGTTAGGACCTAGGTTTGGGCCAGGCGCGGTGGCTCATGCCTGTAACCCCAGCACTTTGGGAGGCCAAGGCAGGTGGATCACCTGAGGTCAGGAGTTCGAGACCAGCCTGGCCAATATGGTGAAACCCCATCTCCACTAAAAATACAAAAAATCAGCCTGGTGTGGTGACACGCATCTGTAATTCCAGCTACTCAGGAGGCTGAGGCAGGAGAATCGGCTTGAACCCAGGAGACAGAGGTTGCAGTGAGCCAAGATAGTGCCACTGCACTCCAGCCTGGGAAACAGAGCAAGACTCCATCTCAAAAAACGAACAAACAAACACCCTAAGTCTGTCTGCTTTTTCCACAGCAACACACTATGTCTCAAGGCTCCAGCCAGCCACACTGATGTCTGGGGGAAAAGCAGGAGAGGTCCTGAGCAGAGATGAGCCCCCAGAGGACTTTGGGTGGGGGACACAAGAGGATAGCACCTGCCCTTTGTGCCCTGCCATCGATTTCTGTCTAGGTGAGCCAAGCATTAGTGTGAGGAAGCGGGATGGAGAGATACAGAAAGGGGACGGGCTGGTGTGGCCAAAGGCTTATCTCAGTCCAGGGCACTCGTCAAGCTCAAGGAGATAATGTCCATGAGTCACAGAAGGATTTGCGTTTCCACCATCGCCAGACAGACACGCTCACATGCACGTCCCATCTGCTCTGATGACCAGACCCCACCCTCCTCACCTGAGACGTTACCACCCACGTAGATGGCTATCGTAACGGCCAGAGAGCCAGCCAAAAACATGGTAAAGAAGTTGCCTTTGGTTTCTCCACTGGTGACAGCCTGGGCCACAGCTCCTTGGGTGAGGAGCTGGTGAGAAGAGGAGAGATGAAGAACAGAGAGCCCAGGAGACCAACAGGGAGAAAGGTTGGGAAGGCCAGGGGAGCAGCCAAGGAGATGAATGGGCACAGAACACAAGCAAGGGAAGGAGAAAAGCAGATGGAGGGAAGGGAAAAGAAATGGGAAAAGTGGAGGAAGAAGAAAGGGAAAGAATGTGGGAAAAAAGGAATAAAAGTGACAAGAATAAAAATGATGAAGTAGGAGAGGAAAGGAGATTAGGAGAGACGAGAGGATGAAGATGAAAAGTGATAGGGAGTTGAGAGGAAGGGGACACCAAGAGAAAGAGATAAGGACACCAGAAGGAGCCAGGAACTTTTGCCCACCCCCCTTCTTTCCTTCCCCCAGTGACCCTACCTACCACGAGCACAAACACACCCAGAAACTCTGCCAGGCACTGCGGGGCCAGGAGGCTGCGTATCCGGAGGTGGCCCATGATTTCAGCTGGGGCCTGAGTGAAGACCATGGTTGGAAACACCCTATTGCTGTTCACTGCTCCCTCTGTCTGCATGGGCACACTGCCACTGCACAGCTACTGCCTGCCCCCAGCAAAGATAAGGAACAGACTTTAAAACCATTAGCTCAATTCCTGAACAGCAGCTACATGTTTGTGCACGTGTGTAGGCTAGGAAACAGAGAGATAGCAGGAGAATGTCTGGGAGCAGGCTATGAGCACAGAGCCTGGAGTTTACCCAACCTCTGTCTCTTCTACCCTTCATTCCCAGTCATCACAGGACTAGCCTCCCCCATCCTGACAAATAGAAGGAAGTACCCCGCTTCATATACATTAGATCTCTTGGTCCTGAAGTCAGCTCTGCAAAATAGTATTATTGCTTCCATTCTACAGATGAGGCTAGTGGGCCTTAGAACTCCCCAAGATCATACAATTTTTTGTTTCTTTTTTTTTTTTTTTTTTTTTCAGACAGTCTTGCTCTGTCGCCCAGGCAAGAGTGCAGTGGCACCATCTCAGCTCACTACAACCACTACAACATGTAGTGTAATCACAGCATTTTGGGAGGCGTAGGCGGGCAAATCACCTGAGGCCAGGAGTTCAAGACCAGCCTGATGAACATGGTGAAAACTTGTCTCTACTAAAAATACAAAAAATTAGCCAAGCATTGTCACAGGCACCTGTAGTCCCAGCTACTTGGGAGGCTGAGGCAGGACGATCTCTTGAACCCTGGAGGCAGAGGCTGCAGCAAGCCTAGATGGCACCATTGCACTCCAGCCTGGGCAACCAGACCAAAACTCTGTCTCAAAACAACAACAACAACACCACTATCAGACCTCGTGAGACTTACTCACTGTCACAAGAACAGCATGGGAAAGACCTACCCCCATGATTTAATTACCTCCCACCAGGTCACTCCCACACCACGAGGGAATTCAAGGTGAGATTTGGGTGGGGACACATCCAAACCATATCAGGGTCTCACGCTGTTGCCCAGGCCGGAGTGCAGTAGTGCAATCTTAGCTCACTGCAACCTCTGTCTCCTGGGTTCAAGCAATTCTCATGCCTCAACCTCCAGAGTAGCTGGGACTACAGGCATGTGCCACCACGCCCAGTTGGCTCACTCTTCACTTGCAAAATGATCATACAAAGGCTTCAAAGGAAGCAGGTGCTTTACAAGATGATACTCATCCTCTCCAGGATCTATCGCCACCTCCTCTCTTGGCAACAAGACAAATAACAAGGATTGAATTCTAGCAAAGACCCAAAGAGAATGTTCTGGCCTACTAAGAGAAGGGAGAAAATATATGGTAAAGGAACTTCAGGATCTGGCTAATATGTATCTGCAGAATTTGGGAGAGACACATGGAACTGGATACTGAGAATGTTGGATCAAGGGAGGTGGAACATAAAGTTAGATATGGAAGGTATAGATATGGAAGAATTTATTGATATGGGAGCACTTGCCTGTGACATAGGATTTAACACCCTGGTGTAACCACCCAGTGGGTTCACCTTACCCACTGCCTAGACAAAGATGATTTATCAAGGCAGGGGAATTCCAAAAGAGAAAGAGTAATTCACACAGAGCTGGCTGTGCAGGAGACCGGAGTTTTATTATTACTCAAATCCGTCTCCCCAAACATGAGGGGATCAGAGTTTTTAAGGGCACCTTAGTGAGTGGGGGAAGTCAGTGAGCCAGGAGTGCTGATAGGTCAGGTCAGAGATGAAATCACAGGGAGTCAAAGCTGTCTTCTTGTGCTGAGTCAGTTCCTGGTTGTGGGCCACAAGATCAGATGAGCCAGTTAATCGATTTGGGTGGTGCTAGCTGATCCATCAAGTGCAGAGTCTGCAAAATATCTCAAATACTGATCTTAGGAGCAGTTTAGAGAGGGTCAGAATCTTGTAGGCTCCAGCTGCATGACTCCTGAACCATAATTGCTAATCCTTTTTTTTTTTTTTTTGGAGTCTTGCTCTGTCACCCAGGCTGGAGTGTAGTGGGGCAATCTCAGCTCAATGCAACCTCCACCTCCTGGGTTCAAGCGATTCTCCTGCCTTACCTCCTGTAAAAATTGGTTAGATCATGGCAGATGGCAGCAGTGTACCACAAACTTAACCAAACAACAACCCCAATTGCAGTTGCTGTGTCCCACATGGTAACTTTGTAAAACAGTTTAATATATCCTCTGGGTGTTGGTGTACAGCCATTAATTTGGTTGGTGAATGTTATTTTCCATCCCAAATAGATCAGAAGGAGAATCAGAAGCAGGATCATTTGCATCCACATGGGAAGGACAACAATGTTTATTTATGGGCTTGTCCCAAGATTATATGTTTTTTTGTTTTGTTTTGTTTTTGAGATAGTCTCACTCTGTCGCCCAGCCTGGAGTGCAGTGGCACGATCTCAGCTCACTGCAACCTCCGCTTCCTGGGTTCAAGCGATTCTCCTGCCTCAGCCTCTTGAGTACAACAACAACAAAAACATTGTAAGATAGAGGTGGCGTCTTTGATATCAGGCATAAGCAGGATCAGAGGGCAAAGCAAGCTTCAAAGCAAGTGGCCCAGACTCCCAGGTCACTCAGCAGTGTTGCACTGACATCTTTCTTCAGCTCTCACCTATGGCCCTGTCAGGGATCCCTGTGACTTGCTGACAGGAAAGGCAAAAGCCCCAGCTTCACTCACAGTGGATTGGCATGGCAAATGGGGAAAAGCCAAAAAAGAGAATCCTGCTGCATTGCAGCCTCACTCAGAAGCAGCTCTCGAAGATAGTGGTGAGGGGAAATCCTTCCAGGGACAAAGATTTGGACAGTATATCTGGTCATCCCCTTTGTGTGGAAAGAGAAGTAGCCCTATGTGAGGATATTCTCATGGGCAGAATATTCACACAGTCACATAGTCAGTGGCAAATGCCCCGGTTGGTTCGTCAGGGGCTTGAGAAGAAAGAGTGAAAGATCAAGGACAAAAAGGTCTGAGAGCCAGGGCATGGTGGCGCACGCCTGTCCAGCTTGGGAGGCTGAGGTAAGAGGACTGCTTGAGCCCAGGAATTCAAGGCTGCAGTGAGCTATGATTGCAGCCCTGCACTCCAGTCTGGGCAACAGAGTGAGACTCTGTAACGATGGGAGTGATCTTGAAGTGTACAATCTTTGTACAACATGTTATGCCCACCAGAGAGCATCCATTACAAAGGAAGCATTGAACAGACAAGTAGACAGAATGACTCAGCCATTGTCATCAGCCACCCCAGCTCTGAACAATGGGTACAATGAATGGAGTAAC
Source organism: Nomascus leucogenys (assembly GCF_006542625.1). NCBI lineage: Eukaryota > Metazoa > Chordata > Mammalia > Primates > Hylobatidae > Nomascus > Nomascus leucogenys. The sequence continues at coordinate 46,922,640 of NC_044392.1, forward strand.
TGGTCGTAGAGATGGAGGTGATGCATGGGCCCACCAGCATGAGCTCTGTGATGACTAATTTTAGGTGTCACCTTGACTGGATTGAGGGACACCTCCATGGCTGGTGAAGCATTGTTTCTGGATGTGTCTATGAGGGTGTTTCCAGGGGAGATTGACATATGAGTCAGTAAACTGAGCTTTAAAATCCCCTCTTCTCTCTCTCTCTCTCTCCCTCCAGTATATCCTATTGGTTCTGTCTCTCTGGAGAACCCTGACTAATATAAACTCCTACTCACCAAGGCTGAAATAGCTATGGCTGCTGCCAGTGTCCAATCTGTCATTAATAAATGCCAGGGCTAAGCCCCCATATGGCTCTATCCCATGAGGAGAACAAGCAGCCGTTCAGGGACAAGTTGATGACATTACACCCCACCACCTTTGACTGAAATTGACACATATTCTGAGTATAGGTTTGCCTTTCCTGCCCATAGGGTCTGCCCGTAACTCGTACCACTCTCCAAGGACTTACAGTGTGTTTGATCCATCAACATGAAGTCTGGCTGGGCACTATGGCTCATACCTGTAGTCCCAGCACTTTAGGAGGCTGAGGCGGTTGGATCACTTGAGGCTAAGAGTTTGAGATCAGCCTGGCCAATGTGGTGAAACCCCGTCCCTACTAAAAATACAAAAATTAGCAGGGCATGGTGGTGTGCACTTGTAATCCCAGCTACTTGGGAGGCTGAGGCAGGAGACTTGCTTGAACCTGGGAGGCAGAGGTTGCAGTTAGCCAAGATCATGCCAATGCACTTCAGCCAGGGCCACACAGTGAGACTCCAACAACAATAACAAAAAACAAAAACAAAAACAAAAAACCCATGAAATCTGAATTACATTACTTTAAAAGATCAACATTACAGCAGTGGGGATATGGCAGTGGGCATGTGACAAAAGGATCTACTGATCTTTCTTTTTTTTGAGATGGAGTCTCACTCTGTTGCCCAGGCTGGAGTGCAGTGGCACAATCTCAGCTCACTGCAACCTCCGCTTCCTGGGTTCAAACAATTCTCCTGCCTCAGCCTCTCAAGTAGCTGGGATTACAGGCATCCACCACCACACCTGGCTAATTTTTGTATTTTTAGTAGAGACAGGGTTTCACTATGTTGGCGAGGCTAGTCTTGAACTCTTGACCTCAGGTGATCTGCCTGCCCCCAAAATGCTGGGATTATAGGCATGAGCCACTGTGCCCAGCCAAGTTCTTTTTTTTTTTTTTTCTTGATACGGAGTCTCACTCTGTCACCCAGGCTAGAGTGCAATGGCGCGATCTTGGCTCACTGCAAACTCCGCCTCCTGGGTTCAAGCGATTCTCCTGCCTCACCCTTCCGAGTAGGTGAGATAACAGGAGCATGCCACCAAGGTTGGCTAATTTTTGTATTTTTAATAGAGACGGTGTTTTGCCATGTTGGCCAGGCTGGTCTCGAACTCCTGACCTCAAGTGATCCACCTGCCTTGGCCTCCCAAAATGTTGGGATTACAGGTGGGAGCCACTGCGCCTGGCCTTTTTTTTTTTTTTTTTTTTTTTTGAGATAGAGTTTTGCTCTTGTTGCCCAGGCTGGAGTGCAGTGGCACGATCTTGGCTCACTGCAATCTCCACCTCCCGGGTTCAAGTGATTCTCCTGCCTCAGCCTCCTGAGTAGCTGGGATTACAGGCACGTGCCACCATGCACAGCTAATTTTTTGTATTTTTGGTAGAGATGGGGTTTCTTCATGCTGGCCAGGCTGGTCTCAAACCCCTGACCTCAAATAGTCCACCCACCTGGGCCTCCCAAGGTGCAAGGATTACAGGCATGAGCCACTGCACCCAGCCTTGTTTTTTTTTTTTTTTTTTATTTGTACAAGATTTTATTAAAAGTCTTTACAGAGCAACATCCAGACTCCAGAACACAGCTGCCAAGGAGACCCTGTTATGCTGTGGGGACTGGCTGGGGCATGACAGGTGGCTCTGGCTTCCCACCCTTCTGTTCTGAGATGGGGGTTGTGGGCAGTATCTCATCTTTGGGTTCCACAATGCTCACGTGGTCAGGCAGGGGCTTCTTAGGGCCAGTCTTACCAGTTGGGTCCCAGGGCAGCATGATCTTCACCTTGATGCCCAGCACACCCTGTCTGAGCAACACGTGGCGCACAGCAGTATCAACGTAGTAGTTAACAGGGTCTCCGCTGTGGATCATCAGGCCATCCACAAACTTCATGGATTTAGCCCTCTGTCCTCGGAGTTTCCCAGACACCACGACCTTGCAGCCTTTGGCCCCACTCTCGATGATGAACCGCAGCACACCATAGCAGGCCCTCCGCACAGCGAGCCCTCCTACGAGTTTGTAACGCAGAGACTCTGCCTGGGCAATGGCACACAGACCTCTAGTGGCCACCTTTTCAGCATAAAGCTCTACAATGCCCTCTGGAAAGCCAAACCTCTTCTGAACTACAGCAGTCAGTTCCGGAATCCGCCGGCCCTTCTCACCAAGAACATTCTGTGTTCTGGTGGCTAAGATAATGATTTCTGTCCTGGTTGGTGTAACTCGCACCTCAACTCCAGAGTAGCCATCTTCAGCCAGCTCCCGAGTAAGAAACTCATTCAGTTCAGCTTTGAAGATGCCATCAGCGATAAACTTCCTCTTCTTGGAAATCTGCACGACCATCTTGCCGCCGCACTCCGCTGAAAGGAAAGGAAGCCTTGTTTTTTAAATTAAAGACAGAGTCTTGCTCTGTCACCCAGGCTAGACTGCAGTGGCGTGATCACAGCTCACTGCAAGCTCAACCTCTTGGGCTCAAGCAATCCTCCTGTCTCAGTCTCCTAAAGTGCTGGGATTACAGGCGTGAGCCTCCTTGCCTGGCCAGGAAGAATACTTTGGCATTCAGGTCATCCACTGGGATGCCTCTTGGTGCTACTGTGATCAATTCTAACAGTAAATAGAAAAGTATAGCAGCCACATGGTAACAAAAATCACTCTCAGGATTTAGGGTCTGGGTCACCCTGCTACCCAGCTCTCTATACCAGCAGAAGTGCTAGGTGAGGAGAATCTGGAATTAGTGGTACAGGAGGGGATAATGAGAAGTTCTTAGAACCTCAAAACTAATTGCAGCAGTAAAAAGGCTATAAACTTTTCCACTTAATCCTTCTCTCAAAGTTCCCCCAGGAAATGAAACCAATCAGAATGCTACAGATGCTTTTCCCCAACAGAGCAAACTAACTATAAGAAGAATGAATTGGGTCAGGCCTGATGGCTCACGCCTGTAATCCCAGCACTTTGGGAGGCCGAGGTAGGTGGATCACCTGAGGTCAGGAGTTCAAGACCAGCCTGGCCAACATGGTGAAACCCCGTCTCTACTAAAAATACAAAAGTTGGCCGGGTGCAGTGGCTCACGCCTGTAATTCCAGCACTTTGGGAAGCCAAGGCGGGCGGATCACCTGAGGTCAGGAGTTCAAGACCAGCCTGACCAACATGGTGAAACAACATCTCTACTAAAAATACAAAAAAAATTAGCTGGGCATTGTGGCTTATGCCTGTAATCCCAGCTACTCAGGAGGCTGAGGCAGGAGAATCACTTGAACCCGGGGGGCAGAGGTTGCGGTGAGTCGAGATTGCACCATTGCACTCCAGCCTGGGCGACAAGAGCGAAACTCCATCTCAAAAAAAAAAAAAGAAAATTTAGCTGGGCATGGTGGTGCACGCCTATAATCCCAACTACTCAGGAAGCTGAGGCAGGAGAATCGCTTGAACCTGGAAGGCAAAGGTTTCAGTGAGCGGAGATTGTACCACTGCACTCCAGCCTGGACGGCAGAGTGAAACGCTGTCTCAAAAAACAAAAAACAACAACAAAAAGAAGAATGAATCGCGCGGTAGCTCATGCCTGTAATCCCAGCACTTTGGGAAGCTGAGGCAGGTGGATCACGAGGTCAGGAGTTCAAGACCAGCCTGGCCAAGATGGTGAAACCCCATCTCTATTAAAAATACAAAAAAATTTAGCTGGCTGTGGTGGCAGGCGCCTGTAATCCCAGCTACTTGGGAGGCTGAGGTAGAGAATTGCTTGAACCCAGGAGGCAGAGGTTGCAGTGAGCCAAGATCGCCCCACTGCACTCCAGCCTGGGTGACAGCGCAAGACTCTGTCTCAAAAAAAAAAAAGGGATCTGAGTAGTGCAAGTGGTAAACTGTAGAAAACACCGGTGTTTCACCCGGATTCCCTTTCTAGGATCATAAGCCTATTCCCCAGCTGCTAGGAATATCAGCCACTGATGGCCCACCACTGCCTCCCTCACTGGACATTACCATCAGCCACAGGAAATTGTCTTGACTTTTCTTTCCTGCAGCCAATGATTGGCTAATGCAGTGACACAAAGTCATGGTCCCTTTGCCTTCATTTGGGACAGCTCTGAAAAATTATCTTCATTCCAGAGCTCCCTGTAAAATCCGAGGATCAGTTAAGGTTCTGTTGCAACCACATTGTGTGTCAGCTACTCCCTCTGCTCAATTCCACCTTCTTAACTTTACAAAAAAAATTCTTTTTTCTGCCAGGTGTGGTATCTCACGCCTGTAATCCCAGCACTTTGGGAAGGCGAGGTGGGTGGATCATTTGAGGTCAGGAGTTCGAGACCAGCCTGACCAGCATGGTGAAACCCTGTCTTTAATAAAAATGCAAAATTAGCCAGGTGTGGTGGCGCATACACCTGTAATCTCAACTACTCAGGAGGCTGAGGCATTAGAATAACTTGAACTCAGGAGGCAGAGGTTGCACTGAGCCGAGATCGCACCACTGCACTCCAGCCTGGGTGACAGAGCATGACTGTCCCCCATCACCAAAATTTTTTTAAAAAATATTTTCTTCCCTCAGAGATCCCTGTTCTGAATGTTTTTATTTATTTATTTATTTATTTATTTATTTATTTATTTATTTATTTGGTAGATATGGGGATCTCACTATGTTGCCCAGGCTGGTCTTGAACTCCTGGTCTCAAGTGATCCTCCCACCTCAGCCTCTGAAAGTATTGGGATTGCCAGCAGGAGCTGCCATACCCAGTCTGACTTTTGATATTCTTTAACCTGAAAGACTCAAGGAGGGTGGCTAATGGTACGAAGTGTGTGGGTTGGAAAAACTAAATGTCTTAGATTGACTCTCCCTGGAAACAGGCTCTGATATGGAGAGTTCCACGTAGAAGGTTTATCTGGGAGTGATCTTCAGAGATACACTTGTAAAGAAGTAAAGTGGCTGGGCGCGGTGGTTCATGCCTTCCATCCCAGGCATGAGAATCACTTGAGCCCAGGAGTTCGAGACTAGCCTGGTCAACATAGTGAGACACACCCCCATTCAGGCCTGGCTCTTTTATTCTTCTTTTTCTGGTAAAGGAATAAAAGAATGGCTACTCCATAAGCAGAGCAGCCCCGGCTCTTTACAAAAAACAGCAAACACATTTAGGGCTGAGTGCAGTGGCTCAAGCCTGTAATCTCCACACTTTGGAAGGCTGAGGTGGGAGGATCACTTGAGGCCAGGAGTTCAAGACCAGCCGCCTGGACAGCATACTAAGGCCCCCATCACTACAAAAAAAAAAGAGAAAAAAAATCAAAAGAAAAAAAAGAATATCAAAAGTCACCATATATGGCTGGGTGCCGTGGCTCATGCCTATAATCCTAGCATTTTGGGAAGCCAAGGTGGGTGGATTGCTTGAACTCAGAAGTTTGAGACCAGCCTGGGCAACATGATGAAACCACGTTTCTACAAAAAATACAAAAAATTAGCCAGGCATGGTGGAGCATGCCTGTAGTTCCAGCTACCTGGGGAGCTGAGGTGGGAGGATCACTTGAGCCCAGGAGGTCGAGGACGCAGTGAGCCAAGATCTCAGCCACTGCACTCCAGCCTGAGTGACAAAGTGACAGCCTGTCTCAAAAAAAAAAAGTCACCATATCCTTCATCTCTCTCCCTTGTCACTTTGAAGAAGAAGAAAAAATTGATTTTATTTTCATAGTTTCTAAAGTAATATGTGCTCATTATCCTTATACCGCATACTCATGCTTCCAGGTAGAAGAACTTCTATTAGACCTTTTTCTTCCTTTTCTTTTTTTTTTTTTTTTTTTGAGACAGAGTCTTGCTCTGTGTCACCCAAACTGGAGTGCAATGGCATGATCTCAGTTCACTGCAACCTCTGCTTCCCAGGTTCAAGCAATTCTTCTGCCTCAGCCTCCCAAGTAGCTGGGATTACAGGCACCCACCACCATGCCCAGCTATTTTTTTTTGTATTTTTCTTAGAGACGGGGTTTCACCATGTTGGCCAGGCTGGTCTCGAACTCCTGACCTCAGGTGATCCACCCGCCTCGGCCTCCCAAAGTGTGGAGATTACAGGCATGAGCCACTGTGCCTGGCCTAGACCAGTTTTTAAAACCAGGAATACTACTATCTCATAGGGAGAAGTTTGAAAATTTGTAAGGCCAGGTGTGTGAGTACACGCCTGTAAATCCAGCACTTTGGGAAGCTGAGGTGGGCAAATTGCTTGAGCCCGGGAGTTTGAGACCACCCTGGGCAACATGGCAAAAGCCCTTTTCTACAAAAAATACAAAAATTAGCCAGGCATGGTGTTGCATGCCTGCAGTCCCAGCTACTCAGGAGGCTGAGGTGGGAGAATTGCTTGAACCCAGAAGGTTGAGGCTGCAGTGAGCCAAGATCATGCTGCTACACTCCAGCCTGGGCAACAGAGACCCTGTCTCAAAAAAAAAAAAAAATTGTAGTCAGAATTTTTGTCAATGTTGTCTCACAATGGGTGGGAAGGGGGCAGTAATTCTTACATTTAGTAGTCAGAGTCCAGATATTCTAAACATTGTGCAAGACGCACAACAAAGACTTGTTCTATGTATGTCCTACATGACTTTAGAATGTCCTACCATATGTGCATATAGGTGAAAAACTTGTTTATAATTATATGATCTCAGAATGTGACTCTTTTGTATATAAATACAAAGTATTTTTTAGCAGATTTTTTTTCTTTTTTTTTGAGATGGAGTCTCACTCTGTCACCCAGGTTGGAGTGCAGTGGTGCGATCTCAGCTCACTGCAACCTCTGCCTCACGGGTTCAAGCGATTATCCTGCCTCAGCCTCCTGAGTAGCTGGAATTACAGGTGCCCGCCACCATGCCTGGCTAATTTTTGTATTTTTAGTAGAGACAGGGTTTCGCCATGTTGGCCATCCTGGTCTTGAACTCCTGACCTCAGGTGATCTGCTTGCTTCTGCCTCCCAAAGTGCTGGGATTATAGGTGTGAGCCACCTTGCCTGTCCCTAATTTTAAAATTTTTTTGTGGAGATGGGGGTCTCCTTATGTTGTCCAAGCTGGTCTTGAACTTCTGAGCTCAAGTGATCCACTCACCTCAGCCTCCCAAAGTTCTGGGATTACAGGCATAAGCCACCACGCCCGGCCTCTCTTTATCCTCTTATTTTGCTTTTTGTTTGTTTGTTTATTTGTTTGTTTTGAGACAGAGTCTTTCTCTGTTGCCCAGGCTGGAGTGCAGTGGTGCGATCCTGGCTCACTGCAACCTCTGCCTCCCGGGTTCAAGTGATTCTCCTGCCCCAGCCTCCCAAGTAGCTGGGATTACAGGTGTGCACTGCCACGCCTGGCTAATTTTTGTATTTTTAGTAGAGACAGGGTTTCACCATGTTGGCCAGGCTGGTCTTGAACTCCTGACCTCAGGTGATCCACCTGCCTCCACCTCCCAGAGTGCTGGGATTACAGGCGTGAGCACTGTGCCTGGTCTGTTCTTTAAGTGTTGATATAATTTAGCAATAAAGCATCTGGGCCTGGGCATTTTCTTGTGGGACGATTTTAAATCCAAATTCTTTTCCTTTTACTTGGTATAGGTCTATTTGGATTTTCTTTTTTTCTTTCTTTAGTTAGCTTTGTTAATTTGTCTCTTTCTAGGGTTTTCTCCATATAATTTAAATTCCCTACAGTTCCTTCCTTCCTTCCTTCCTTTCTTTCTTTCTCTGTCTCTTTTCTTTCTTTTTTTTTTTTTTTTTTTTTGATGGAGTCTCACCCTGCCGCCGAGGCTGGAGTGCAGTGTGGCATGATCTCGGCTCACTGCAGCCTCCACCTCCTGGGTTCAGATGATTCTCCTGCCTCAGCCTCCTGAGTAGCTGGGACTACAAGCATTCGCCACTACGTCTGCCTGATTTTTTTGTGTTTTTAATAGAGACAGGGTTTCACCATGTTGACCAGGCTGGTCTCAAACCCCTGACCTCAGTTGATCTGCCTGCCTCGGCCTCCCAAAGTGCTGGGATTACAGGCATGAGCTACCACACTTGGACAAGACGTCCCTTCTTTCATTCTTGATTTTGGTAATTTGTATGTTCTTTCCTCTTTTCTTGGGCAATCTAGCTAAAGATATGTCTGTTTTGTTGATCTTTCCAAAGAACCAGTAGTATTACTCTCTCTATATAGTACATTTGCTTTTATTTTTTCTTTTATTTACATGTAAAAATATGGAATGCTTCACAAATTTGCATGCCATTCTTGTACAGGAGACTGGCTAATCTTCTCTGAATTGTTCAAATTTTAGAATATGTGGTAGCCAATTTTCTTTAAACAAGTTGACTGTAATGTGTGGCATTTGAGCTTTATTGAGATTCTTAGATGTGTAATGTTTTTCATCAGATTTGAAAAGTTTTTGGCTATTACTATTATTTTTTGTTTTTTGAGATGGAGTCTCACTCTGTCGCCAGGCTGGAGTTCAGTGGCAAGATCTCGGTTCACTGCAATCTCTGCCTCCCAGGTTCAAGCGATTCTCCTGCCTCTAAAGTTTTTGTTTTCTATTTCATTGATTTTTCAGTCTGGCGTTTATCATGTTCTTTCTTCTATTTACTTTATGTTTGATTTACTCTTATTTTTCCAGCTTCTTGAAGTGAAAGATTAGATTATTGATTTTATTTTGTTTTTTATTTTTTTGAGATAGAGTCTTGCTCTGTCACTCAGGCTGGAGTGCAGTGGTACAATGTCGGCCAGCTGCAACCTCCACCTCCCAGGTTCGAGCAATTCTCTGTCTCAGCCTCCCAAGTAGCTGGGATTACAGGCATGTGCCACCACACCCAGCTAGTTTTTGTATTTTTAGTAGAGACGGGGTTTCGTCATGTTGGCCTGGCTGGTCTCAAACCCCTGACCTCAGGTGATCCACCTGTCTCGGCTTCCCAGAGTGCTGGGATTGCAGGTGTGAGCCACCATGCCCAGCCTAGATTACTGATTGTAGACCTTTCTTTCTTTCTACTAAAGGCATTTAAGCTACAAATCTTCTTCTAAGAATTGCTTTAGCTTTATCCCTTACATCCTTTTTTTTTTTTTTTTTTTTTTTTTTGAGACAGAGTCTCGGTCTGTCACCCAGGCTGGAGGCTGGAGTGCAGTGGTGCCAGTTTGGCTCACTGCAACCTCTGCCTCCCAGGTTTGAGTGATTCTAATACCTCAGGCTCCCGAGTAGTTGGGACTACAAGTATGCACCATCATGCCCAACTAATTTTTTGTATTTTGTTATTTATTTATTTATTTATTTAGAGATGGAGTCTTGTTCTGTCGCCCAGGCTGGAGTGCAGTGGCACAATCTCAGCTCACTGCAAGCTCCGCCTCCCGGGTTCACGCCATTCTCCTGCCTCAGCCTCCCAAGTAGCTGAGACTACAGGCACCTGCCACCACACCTGGCTAATTTTTTGTATTTTTAGTAGAGACGGGGTTTCACCGTGTTAGCCAGGATGGTCTCGATCTCCTGACCTCGTGATCTGCCTGCCTCGGCTCCCAAAGTGCTGGGATTACAGGCATGAGCCACCCTGCCTAGCTTTGTTATTTATTTTGACATGGAGTCTTGCTCTGTCGCCGGGGCTGGAGTGCAGTGGCGTGATCTTGGCTCACCGTAACCTCCGCCTCCCAGCTTCAAGTGATTCTCCCACTTCAGCCTCCCGAGTAGCTGGCATTACAGGTGCCCGCCACCACACCCAGCTAATTTTTTTGTATTTTTAGTAGAGACGGGGTTTTGCCATGTTGGCCAGGCTGGTCTCAAACTCCTGACTTCAAGTGATCCATTCGCCTCGGCCTCCCAAAGTGCTGGGATTACTGGTGTTAGCCACCACGCCCGGCTAATTTTTTTTGTATTTTTATTACAGTCAGGGTTTTGCCACGTTGGCCAGGCTGGAACTGGCTAATTTTTAAAAATTTTTATGTAGTGATGGTGGCTTGCCATATTGTCCAGGCTAGTCTCAAACTCCTGGGCTCAAGTGATCCACCTGCCTTGGCTACCCAAAGTGCTGAGATTACAGGCATGAGCCACCACACATGGCCGTAATTTTCTTTCAGCTCTTAAAATATCTCATTCCATTGCCTCCTGGTGTCCATTGTTTCTGATGAGAAGTCTGCTGTTAATTGTGTACTTCTTCCCCCATATTTGATGAGTCTTTTTTTCTTGCTGCTTTAAAGACCTTTTTTGTCTTTTTATTGTAATCACTTATTTTTAAATTCATTCTTCCACACTCACACTTTTTTATATTCATCTGTGTATTTAACACAGTAGTATTACTTTATATATATAGTACATTTGCTTTTATTTTTTCTTTTATTTACATGTAAAAATATGAAATGCTTCATAAATTTGCATGCCATTCTTGTACAGGAGACTGGCTAATCTTCTCTGAATTGTTCAAATTTTAGAATATGTGGTAGCCAATTGTCTTTAAACAAGTTGACTGTAATGTGTGGTATTTGAGGTTTATTGAGATTCTTAGATGTGTAATGTTTTTCATCAAATTTGAAAAGTTTTTGGCTATTATTATTATTTTTTGTTTTTTGAGATGGAGTCTCACTCTGTCACCAGGTTGGAGTTCAGTGGCAAGATCTCGGTTCACTGCAATCTCTGCCTCCCAGGTTCAAGTGATTCTTCTGCCTCAGCCTCCCGAGTAGCTGGGACTACAGGCACACACCACTACACCCGGCTAATTTTTGTATTTTTAGTAGAGATGAGGTTTCACCATGTTGGCCAGGATGGTCTCAATCTCTTGACCTCGTGATCTGCCTGCCTTAGCCTCCCAAAGTACTGGGATTACAGGTGTGAGCCACACACCTGGCCTTTGGCTATTATTTTTTCAACTACTTTTTTCTGACCCTTTGTCTCCTCTCCTTTGGACATGTGTTATATGTATATAGGCATGCTTGATGTACCACTGGCCTCTGAGGCTTTTTGTTTTTGGTGTTTTTCTGTTTTTGTTTTTTGGTTTTTTGTTTCTTTTTTTGAGACAGTCTTGCTTTGTCACCCAGGCTGCAGTGCAGTGACATGAACATGGTCACTGCAGCCTTGACTGCCCAGGCTCAAGCGATTCTTCTGCCTCAGCCTCCCAAGTAGTTGGGACTACAGGGGCACACCACCATATCCAGCTTACTTTTGTACGTTTTGTAGAGATAGGGTTTCATCATGTTGCCCAGGCTGGTCTTGAACTCCTGGGCTCAAGCATTCCATCTGCCTCAGCCTCCCAAAGTGCTGGGATTATAGGTGTGAGCCACTGTACCCAGCTGTTCACTTTCCTGTAATCATTTTTGTCTCTATCATTCAGACTAGATTATTGTTATTGATCTATCTTCAAGTTTATTAAATTTTTCCTCTGCTATCTTAAATCTGCTATCGGGTTCATTTAGTAAAATTTTCATTTCAGTTATTATACATTATAATTCTAGAATTTCTGTTTGATTCTTTTTTTATAGCTTCTATTTCTCTATTGAGATTCCATATTTATTGAGTCATTGTTAAACATTTTTATTTAATTCCTTGAACATATTTATAATATGTGCTTTAAAGTCTTTGTCTGCCAAATTCAACTTCTGGGCCTACTCAGAGTCAGTTTTTATTTTTATTTATTTATTTATTTATTTGAGACGGAGTCTCATTCTATCGCCCAGGCTGGAGTGCAGTGGTGCCATCTCGGCTCACCGCAAGCCCTGCTTCCCGGGTTCACTCCATTCTCCTGCCTCAGCCTCCCAAGTAGCTGGGACTACAGGTGCCCACCACAACGCCCAGCTAACTTTTTTGTGGTTTTAGTAGAGATGGGGTTTCACCATGTTAGCCAGGATGGTCTTGATCTCCTGCGCTCGTGATCTGCCGGCTTCAGCCTCCCAAAGTGCTGGGATTACCAACGTGAGCTACTGCGCCTGGACTCAGTTTTTATTTTGTTTTCTATTATTATTATTATTTTTTTGGAGACAGAGTGTTGCTCTGTCGCCCAGGCTGGAGTGCAGTGGAATGATCTCAGCTCACTGCAACCTCCTCCTCCCAGGGTCAAGCAATTCTCCTGCCTCAGCCTCCCCAGTAGCTAGGATTATAGGCACCCACCACCATGCCCAGCTAATTTTTGTATTTTTAGTAGTGATGGGGTTTCATCATGTTGGCCAGGCTGGTCTCAAACACCTGACCTCAGGTGATCCACCTGTCTTGGCCTCTCAAAGTGCTGGGATTACAGGTATGAGCCACTGTGCCCGGCTAGTTTTCATTGACTTTTAAAATCAGGATATGAGTTACTGTTTTTTAGGTTTCTTTGCATGTGTCATAATTTTTTCTTGAAAACTGATCATTTTATCCTCCTCTTCCTCCTCTAAAAAACTGGTCATTTTAGATAATAGACTGTTAAAACTCTGGATTCTGTTGTATTTTTCTGAATGGTGGTGATGCTGGTGATGCTGATGGGATGTGTGTGTGTGTGTCTGTCTGTCTGTCTGTCTGTGTGTAATTTGGAGTTAAACTGTAGAGTCTGGATTCTATTGTATTTTTCTGAATGGTGGTGATGCTGGTGATGCTGATGTGTGTGTGTGTGTGTCATTTGTCTGGAGTTAAACTGTAGAGTCTATCATTCCACAGTGTGCAGCTGCTAATGTGTCTGCTCAGTTTTTTATTCTGGTTTTTTTTTGTTGTTGTTTGTTTGTTTGTTTGTTTGTCTGAGATGGAGTTTTGCTCTTGTTGCCCAGGCTGGAGTGCAATGGCATGATCTTGGCTTACCGCAAGCTCCGCCTCCCGGGGTCAAGTGATTCTCCTGCCTCAGCCTCGTGAGTAGTAAGTAGCTGGGATTACAGGCATGTGCTACCATGCCCGGCTAATTCTGTGTTTTTAATAGAGACGGGGTTTCTCCATGTTGTTCAGGCTGGCCTTCGACTCCCGGCCTCAGGTGATCTTCTCACCTCGGCCTCCGAAAGTGCTGGGATTACAGGCATGAGCCACCATGCCCTGCCGTTTATTCTTGTTTTTAAAATTTTCCCACAGGGGTCAGGCATGGTGGCTCATCTTTAATCCCAGCACTTTTGGGAGGCCAAAGTGGCTTGAGCTCAGGAGTTTGAGACCAGCCTGGGCAACATACCAAGACCCCATCTCTACTAAAAATACAAAAACTTAGCAGGTAGTGTTGGCACGTACCTGTGGTCCCAGCTACTCATGAGCTGAAGTAGGAAGATTGCTTGCGACCGGGAGGCAGAGGTTGCAGTAAACCGAGATCATGCCACTATACTTCAGCCTGGGTGACAGACTGAGACCCTATCTCAAATAATAATAATAATAAATTTTTCCAGCCAGGTGCAGTGGCTCATGCCTGTAATCCCAGCACTTGGGGAGGCTGAGGTAGATGATTCACCTGGGGTCAGGAGTTTGAAGCCATCCTGGCTAACATGGCGATACCCCATCTCTACTAAAAATACAAAATTTAGCCGGGCATGGTGGCACCCAGCTATGCTCTCAGCTACTCGGGAAGCAGAGGTAGGAGAATCGCTTGAACCTGGGAAGTGGAGGTTGCAGTGAGCCAAGATGGAGCCATTGCACTCCAGCCTGGGCGACAGAGTTAGACTCAGTCTCAAAAAAAAAAAAAAAATGTTCCCTCAGGTATTAGAATAGGAATTAAAAGAAATTAAAGACTGTATGCCGGGTGCAGTGGCTCACGCCTATAATCTCAGCACTTTGGGAGGCCAAGGTGCGTGGATCACAAGATCAGGAGTTCGAAATCAGCCTGGCTAACATGGTGAAACTCCATCTCTACTAAAAATACAAAAAAATTAGCCGGGCATGGTGGTGGGCACCTGTAGTCCCAGCTTCTCGGGAGGCTGAGGCAGGAGAATGGCATGAACCCAGGAAGCGGAGCTTGCAGTGAGCCGAGATGGCGCCACTGCACTCCAGCCTGGGCAACAGAGTGAGACTCCGTCTCAAAAAAAAAAAAAAAAAAAAATTAAAGACTGTGTAAGCAAAAACTCAGTTGTATGTAAGAAAACCCAATTCCCCTTGAGAAAGAGAAAGGGCTGGAGTCCTTTAAAATTAACTGCCTGTTTTTCTCTCTGCGGCTAGTGGCCTTATCTCTCCATTTACCAGGCATTGTGAAGACTCTGTTTCTCTAGCTGTGCAGCTGCAAGGTTACTAGACAGATAATCTCAAAGCGTAAAACATGTTGTTCCTTGAAAAGTAAGAAATAATGTAACGCATGTCTTAATTGAATAACCGTCTTTGTCTCTTGCTTCTATAATACGCTTCCCCCAGCACAGATCTCCTCCCACCCCACGAAATGCTTAAAAGGTAGTTTGACTCTTTGTTCCGGGCTCAGTCCTTTGGATGTTAATCCAACTGGGTCAGTGAACATAAATAATTAAATAATTCCTCCTCAATCCCTCGGTGTCTCCGATTCCTTAATTATCCTGCAGCAGTATCACCCCTATGATTACATAGCACAGTGTTCAGCCAATTATTAGAATAAGCATTGTGTTCCAATACCTCAAGCCCATACAGCATCCACTTCTGCCAATATATCTGTTTGAAGGATGAGAAGTGCATTAAAATGTGCAGCAGTGTTCAACTCTTCCTTGTCTTTTATTTTTCAGGGAGCTCTCTGAGGTATCCTCCATGCATATGATAGTTTCCCAGTGAGCCAGGGATGTGGGAGAGCTTATCTCAGCCCTTTTGTAGTTCCCTATTTTCCAGCTAAATTTCTGGCTTTTCCACCACCGAACACAACTAGGAGTGCTACTTTGAGCTAGCACAGCTAGAGAGTTTTTTGCCTGTTTATTTCCTACCAACTTCATATCATTCAGCTGAGAACATTGCAGGCTTTTGTCCACCTCCACCTAACTCCTACAATTTCAGTCTACCCACTGTGACAGCAAACATTGCTGGTTTTCACAGCCAGTTCCACACTGGTAAAACTACAGTTCCCAGCCACCAAGGAAGTTGGATGGGAGCAGCCTCAGGCAAGAAGGCTGCAAACTCACATTGCTTTTGCTTGAAGCTGTAGCAGTTTTTCAAGAATAAAAGCTCCTCAATTTGTTTTCTGCCTTGCTCAGTTTCCAGAGACTTGAAATCATTGTTTGGGGCAATTTTATTTAATTTCATAGTTTTTTTTTTTGTGAAGATTCACAGACCCCTTTACACTGCTATAGCCAGAAGTTCCTTGGCATAGTTTTTATTTATTTATTTATTTTAATGTATCTTATTTATTTTTATTTTTATTTTTTTTGAGACAGAGTCTCGCTGTGTTGCCCAGGCTGGAGTGCAATCGTGTGATCTCGGCTCACCGCAACCTCTTCCTTCAAGGTTCAAGCAACTCTCCTGCCTTGGCCTCCCAAGTAGCTAGGATTACAGGCACTTGCCACCATGCCCAGGTAATTTTGTATTTTTAGTAGAGATGGGGTTTCACCATATTGGCCAGGCTGGTCTCAAACTCTGGACCTCAGGTGATCTGCTGCCTTGGCCTCCCAAAGTGCTGGGATTACAGGCATGAGCCACTGCGCACGGTCCTTGCTATAGTTTTAAATTGACATAAGTGTTACTGTGCCAACAATATGGTTTTGTTTTTTCATCATTACTATTTTTAAGATCTCTCCATGTTGTCTTTTGAATATTTTGTATATCTGCTGAGTAGCATTCTATACTATGCAACTCCCATATTTAACCTTTCTTTTTCTTTCTTTTTTATTTATTACTTTTTTTTTTTTTTGACAGAGTCTCGCTCTGTTGCCCAGGCTGGAGTGCAATGGCGTGATCTCAGCTCACTGCAACCTCCATCTCCCAGGTTCTAGCAATTCTCCTGCCTCAGCCTCCCAAGTAGCGGGGACTACAGGCACCTGCCACCATGCCCAGCTAATTTTTGTATTTTTAGTAGGGAGAGGGTTTCACCGTGTTGGCCAGGCTGGTCTCGAACTCCAGACCTCAGGTGATCTGCTCTCCTTAGCCTCCCAAAGTGCTGGGATTACAGGCGTGAGCCACCGCACCAGACCTATATTTAACCTTTCTACTTTGCTAATGAAAGTCACCCAAAACTGAGTTCTAACATTGAGCTTCCACAAATAATGCTGTGATAAATATTCTTGCATGTGATCCCTTATGAATCTAGACACAAGTTTCTCTGTAACATATATGAAGGAGTTGAGGACTAAACTCTGATTTTTTTTACCTTGCCCAAATTCCTATCTAAGGGATCTGGGGAGTCATGCCCTACAAATCATAAATTCTCATCAGATAGGTTTTATTTAACCCTATATATCATGATTTACTTTCCAACCTGACTCTGGTATAACATTACGAGACGAAGAAGAAAATCAAAATATTTTACCCCAAAACATGTTTCTTTGTCATATTTTAAAATGTCCCTGCAAAGCTGTTCTTTGTAGGGAAAATCTACATCCATAAAGAATCTCTATTAACATAGCCAGGGCTGGGCGCGGTGGCTCACGCTTGTAGTCCCAGCACTTTGGGAGGCCGAGGCAGGAAAATCACTTGAACCCAAGAGTTGGAGGCTGCAGTGAGTGGAGATCACGCCATTGCACTCCAGCTTGGGAGACAGAGCGAGGCTCCATCTCAAAAAAAAAAAAAAAAAAAAAAAAAAAAAAAATATATATATATATATATATATATATATATATATATATATACATATATATACATCTTTTCTTTCCAGACCCTCCCAATCCTGAAGAGACTAAGATCTGAATAGGAAATATTTGTCACCTATTGTCTCCAAGGCAGCCATTATGAGACTTCAAAAGAACTTTGGTCTCCACAATCTTTATCTTAACCTGAACATTCCCTGTCTATCTATCCCAGGTTTTTAGACAAACTTAACCAACTGTCAACCAGAAAACATTTAAATTCACCTATAGTCTCGAAGCCCCCACTTTGAGTTGTTCCACCTTTCTGGACCAAACCAATGTATGTCTTAAATGTATTTGATTGATGTGTCATTCCTCTCTAAAGTGTATAAAACCAAGCTGCACTCCAGCCACCTTGCGTACAGGTTCTCAGGACTTCCTGAGGGCTGTGTCACAGGCCATGGTCAGTCATCTTTGGGTCAGAATAAATCTCTTCAAATATTTTACAGAGTTCCACTCTTTTGGTTGACAGAGTAGAATTGCTGGGCCATAGAGCATGTTCATATTTAATTTCACAAAGTTCTGCCACATTTTTTACTACAAAAATGGAAACGGGTGCATGTCTCACACTCCAGGAGTACAGCAGGGATTTGTTTCCTCACATCTTGGATCTTGCTAATATTTGGTATTACCAGACTAATTTTTGCCTAACTGATGGGTGTAAAGTGGTATCTTATTATTATTTTAATGTGCATTTTTCTGATTGCATTCAAGGTAGAGGATTAATTTATACTGTTGGTATTCAGATTTCCCCTTCTGTGATTGCTTACCATGTTTGTTTTTTTTCTTTTTTTTCCTTCCCAGGAATGGCATCTGGGTTCGGCAAACTCAGAAGAATGAAAGTCAGAAGCAACTCATCAGTGAGAGCTTAATCATGTTTTTTACCTATTTTCTTGCTTTTAGTTTACTGCCTTATTGATTTGAGGAGTGGGTTGTGTGGTCTAGATATTAACCAATTGCTTGCTTTAAATTTTGCAAATTCCCCCCCAAGTCTATTCACTATTACCTTTGAGTATAGTTTCCATTATTGAGCAGGATTATTTAATTTTATATATATATACAGGGTTTCGTCACCCAGGCTGGAGTGCAATGGCACGTTCTTGGGTCACTGCAACCTCCACCTCCCTGGCTCAAGCGATCCTCCTGCCTCAGCCTCCCAAGTAGCTGGGACCACAGGCACGTGCCACCATGCCCAGCTAATTTTTTGTATTGTTGGTAGAGATGGGGTTTCACCATGTTGCCCAGGCTGGTCTCAAACTCCTGAGCTTAAGCAATCTGCCCACTTCAGCCTCCCAAAATCCTGGGATTATAGGCGTGAGCCACCATACTCAGCCCTTAAATTTTTTTTTTTTTCTTGAGTCAGAGTTCCGCTCTTGTTTTCCAGGCTAGAGTGCAATGGTGTGATCTCGGCTCACCACAACCTCCACCTCCCAGGTTCAAGTGATACTCTTGCCTCAGCCTCCCGAGTAGCTGGGATTACAGGCATGCGCCACCATGCCTGGTTAATTTTGTATTTTTAGTAGAGACGGGGTTTCTGCATGTTGGTCAGGCTGGTCTCGAACTCCTGACCGTGGGTCATCTACCCGCCTAGGCCTCCCAAAGGGCTGGGATTACAGGTGTGAGCCACCGCACCTGGCCCCTTAATTTTGATATAAAAAATTAACCCATTGTCTGACATATGGTTTGTATTTTGGGGTCTTATTTAGGAAGCCCTCCTTTGCCTCAAAGTCAGAAAGAACACAGGTTCTTCTATTACCATTATAGATTTGAGGCAGGAAAATAGGGTCTGGAGGCAGGGAACATAAGGCCAATTCACACTTCAGCTATGACAGGAAATAACCTCTCCATAGGGCCTAAGCCAAGTTAATGACTTTGTAAGTTTACTTCATCCTCTCTATTTACATAGGGCATACACCACATAACCAGTGGAATCCTCTAGAGTGGTATTTAAACTCCCAAATATTCTGTAACAGGGCCTTTGAGCTCCTATGCTCAGGCCTGCTCCCACACTGTGGAGTGTACTTTCATTTTCAATAAACCCCTTCATTCCTTCCTTGGTTTGTGCGTTTGGTCCAATTCTTCGTTCAAGATGCCAAGAACCTGGACACCCTCCACCATTAACAGTTTCACCTATAACCTTTGTATTTCCAATCCATCTGAACTGGCATGCATGTAATTTTCTTTTCTTCCAGTTTTTCCAAAATCATCTCTTAAAACAATCCATCCAGGCTGGGCATGGTGGCTCATGCCTGTAATCCCAGCACTTTGGGAGGCCGAAATGGGTGGATCACAAGGGCAGGAGTTTGAGACCAGCCTGGCCAACATGGTGAAACTTCATACATCTCTACTAAAAATACAAAAAAATATATATATATATATTAACTGGGCATGGTGGCGCACACCTGCAATCCCAGCTACTCGAGAGGCTGAGGCAGGAGAATTGCTTGAATTCGGGAAGCAGAGGTTGCAGTGAGCCAAGATCGCGCCACTGCACTCCAGCCTGGGTGACAGAGCGAGACTCTGTCTTGAAAAGAAAAAAAAAATCCATTCTTCCTCCACTAGTCTGTTGTATCAACCTTGTCAAATGTCAAGACTGCTATATATGTATTTTCTTTACATTAACTCACTTTTTTTGCATTACATTTATAAATTTAAAATTTTAATTTATTGCTAATACATGGATTTTTTTTTTTTTGAGATGGAGTCTCGCTGTCTCACCCAGGCTGTAGTACAATGCACAATCTCTGCTCACTGCAACCTCCGCTTCCCGGGTTCAACAGTTCCCCAGCCTCAGCCTCCGAAGTAGCTGGGACTACAGTCTTGTGCCACTGTGCCTGGCTAATTTTTTGTATTTTTAGTAGAGACAGGGTTTCGCCATGTTGGCCAAGCTGGTCTCAAACTCCTGGCCTCAGGTGATCCACCTGCCTTGGCCTCCCAAGGTGCTGAGATTACAGGTGTGAGCTACTGTGCCCGGCTACATGGATATTTCAAGAGTGAAATAATTAAACATTTTTCTTTTCTGTTTTTTTCTTTCTTTGTTTCTTTCTTTTTTTGGGGGTGGGGACAGGATCTTACTCTGTCATCCAGGCTGCAGTACAGTGGTATAATAATAGCTCACTGCAGCCTCAGTCTCCTGGGATCAAGTGATCCTCTTGCTTCAGCCTCCCCGGTAGCTGGAACTACAGGCATATGCCACCACACCCAGGTAATATTTTTTGTTTAGACAGGGCTCTAAAAGGGCTGGGATTATAAGCATGAGCCACTGTACCAGGACAAAGTCAAATAATTATACAACACATGAAAAATAGCAGCTTCCTGACTTCAGTGTCAATATGATCCATCCTTTTCCAATCCCCAGAGGCAACCATTAACAACTTTTTTTTTTTTTTTTTTTGAGACAGAGTCTCCTTCGGTGGCCTGGGCTGAAGTGCAGTGGTTTGATCTCGGCTCACTGCAACCTCCATTTCCTGGGTTCAATTGATTCTCATGCCTCAGCCTCCTGAATAACTGGGACTCCAGGTGTGCACCACCACACCCAGCTAATTTTTGTATTTTTAGTAGAGATGGGGTTTCTTCATGTTGGCCAGACTGGTCTTGAACTCCTGGCCTCAGGTGATCCATCTGCCTTGGCCTTCCAAAGTGCTGGGATTACAGGCGTGAGCCACCAGGCCCGGCCAACCATTATCAACTTTTAAAATGTTTTCTTTAATATTTACCATTATATACCTAAATATGCTTACAGTGATACTTATTTTTTGTTTTAGAAACTAACTATTGGCCAGGCACGGTGGCTCATGCCTGTAATCCCAGCACTTTAGGAGGCTGAGGTGGGCGGATCACGAGGTCATGAGATCGAGACCATCCTAGTTAACATGGTGAAACCCTGTCTCTACTAAAAATACAAAAAATTAGCCGGGCGTGGTGGCGGATGTCTGTAGTCCCAGCTACCCAGGAGGCTGAGGCAGGAGAATGGCGTGAACCTGGGAGGTGGAGCTTGCAGTGAGCCAAGATCATGCCACTGCACTCCAGCCTGGGGGACAGAGCATGAGACTCCGTCTCAAAAAAAAAAAAAAAGAAACTAATTATTGTGTTTACAGTATGGAAGATAAGGATTTAGTTACATATTGCACTGCCCACAACAAATATACGCGTTTGTTCCTCCGTCTTCCCAATGTAGACACGTACTTTTTATTTTTATTTTATTTTATTTTATTTACTTATTTTTTTGAGACAGAGTCTCACTCTGTCGCCCAGGCTGGAGTGCAGTGTTGCAATCTCAGCTCACTGCAACCTCCAACTCCTGGGTTCAAATGATTCTCCTGCCTCAACCTCCCGAGTAGCTGGGATTACAGGCATGTGCCACCACGCCTGGCTAATTTTTGTATCTTTTTGTGGAGATTGGGTTTCACCTTGTTGGCCAGGCTGGTTTCAAACTCCTGACCTCAGGTGATCCTCCTGCCTTGGCCTCCCAAAGTGTTGGAATTAAAGGCATGAGCCACCATGCCCAGCCGACTACATTGTTATTAACTGTAGTCACCATGATGTACAATAGATCTCTTGAACTTATTCCTCCTGTCCAACTGAAATTTGGTATCCATTGACCAGTGTCTCCCCAACATTCACCACCCCGTAGTCTCCGGTAGCCACCATTCTACTCTCTACCTGCATGAGGTTTTTTTTTAAGATTCCATATATAAGTGAGATCACGTGGTATTTGTCTTTCTGTGCCTGGCTTACTTCACTTAACATAATGTGCTCTAGGTTCATCGATGTTGTAAATGACAGGATCTCATTCTTTGTTTTCTATTTTTCCTGTAAAGAATGTCTTTATTTTAGAGATGACATCTCGCTATGTTGCCCAGGCTGACCTTGAACTCCCTGGCTCAAGCAATCTTCCTGCCTCAGCCTCCTGAGTAGCTGAGACAACATGAGCATGCCACCGAGCCAGGCTTCATTCCTTTGTAAGGCTGAATAGTACTGCATTGTGTATATATGCCACATTTTCTTTATCCATTAATCCACTGAAGGAGACTTGGGTTGATTCCTACTCTTGGCTATTGTGAACAGTACTGCAGTGAACATGGCAGTGCAGGTATCTCTTCAACATACTGATTTCAGTTGCCTTGAATATATACCTAGTAGTTGGATTGCTGGATCTCCATTGTCTTATACTTCATGTTGCTGATGAAGTTTGAGAACATTATTTTTTTTTTTTTTTATTTTTTTTTTTTGAGACGGAGTCTCACTCTGTCGCCCAGGCTGGAGTGCAGTGGCGCAATCTCGGCTCACTGTAAGCTCCGCCTCCCGGGTTCACGCCATTCTCCTGTCTCAGCCTCTCCGAGTAGCTGGGACTACAGGCGCCCACCACCACGCCTGGCTAATTTTTTGTATTTTTAGTAGAGACGGGGTTTCACCGTGGTTTCGATCTCCTGACCTCGTGATCCGCCCGCCTCGGCCTCCCAAAGTGCTGGGATTACAAGCGTGAGCCACCGCGCCCGGCCGAGAACATTATGATTCTTGATCCTTTAGGTTTTTTTGTTATCCACTGACACAGCCCTCAGGAGATCCTGAGAACATGTGCCCCATTTTTTTTTCTCTTTCTCCCTCTAGAATCTTTTAAACTCTGTTGTCTCCAGTGTTCTAAAATTTCATATGGCATGCCTTAGAGTGGGTTTATTTTCACCCTTGGTGTCTGGCATGTGGCAAGTCCTTTCAGGTTAGAAAATAATATCCTTCAGGCCAGGCGCCGTGGCTCATTCCTGTAATTCCAGCACTTTGGGAGGTCGAGGTGGGAGGATCACTTGAGCCCAGGAGTTGGAGACCAGCCAGGGCAACATGGCAAGACCACCGTCTCTACCAAAAACAAAACAAAACAAAACAAAACAAAAAAAACAAAAAACAAAAATTAGTCGGATGTGGTGGTGCACACCTATAGTCCCAGCCATTCAGGCTGAGGCAGGAGGATTGCTTGAGTCCAGGAATTCGAGGCTGCAATGAGCTATGATTGTGCCACTGCACTCCAATCTGGGTGACAGAGTGAGACTCTGTCTCAAAAAAAATTAAGTTATATTCTTCAATTCTGGAATATTTTCATGACTTATTTCATTGATAATTTATGCCGTTCTAGTTTTATGTTTTTCTTTCTTTTCTTTTTTTTTGAGATGGAGTCTCGCTCTGTCTCCCAGGCTGGAGTGCAGTGGCGTGATCTCAGCTCACTGCAAACTCCGCCTCCCGGGTTCACGCCATTCTCCTGCCTCAGTCTCCCAAATAGCTGGGACTACAGGTGCCCGCCACCACGCCCGGCTAATTTTTTGTATATTTAGTAGAGATGGGGTTTCGCTGTGTTATCCAGGATGGTCTCGATCTCCTGACCTCATGATCCACCCGCCTCGGCCTCCCAAAGTGCTGGGATTACAGGCGTGAGCCACTGCGCCCAGCCTTTTTTCTCTTATTTTTCGATCAGTTATTTTGTTTACTTTTTGGAGAGTTCAACTTTGGAGAGTTGAATTCTATCACATTTGTGGGTTTTTTTTCTGTTTTTAGAGACAGAGTCTCACTCTGTCACCCAGGCTGGAGTGCAGTGGCACAGTCATAGCTCATTGCGGTTTTGAACTCCTGGACTCAAGCGATCCTCCTACCTCAGCCCTCCCAGTAGCAGGGACTACAGTGTGCACCACCCTGCCTGGCTAATCTTTAATTTGTTGTAGAGACGGGTCTTACTATGTTGCCCAGACCGTCTCCAACTCCTGGGCTAAAGCCATTCTCTCCCTTCAGCCTTCCAAACTGTTGGGATTACAGGCATGAGCCACTGCACCCAGCCAAGTACATAAATCTTTATAGTGCTTAGAAATATGAAGCAATAGGCCAGGCGCAGTGGCTCATGCCTGTAATCCCAGCACTTTGGGAGGCCAAGGTGGGTGGATCACCTGAGGTCAGGAGTTCAAGACCAGCCTGGCCAACATGGTGAAACCCCGTCTCTACTAAAAATACAAAAATTAGCCGGGCGTGGTGGCATGCACCTGTAATCCCAGCTACTTGGGAAGCTGAGGCAGGAGAATGACTTGAACTCGGGAGGTGGAGGTTGCAGTGAGCCAAGATCATGCCACTACACTCCAGCTTGGGCAACAGAGTGAGACTCTGTCTCAAAAAAAAAAAAAAAAAAAATTGCCAGATGTGGTGGCTTGAGCCTGTAGTCCCAGCTACTTGGGAGGCTCAGGCAGGAGAATCACCTGAGCCTCCACCTAGAGGCGGAGGTTGCAGTGAGATGAGATTGTACTGCTGCACTCCAGCCTGGGAAACATAACAAGACTCCATCTAAAAACAAAAAAAAAATTGCGTACATTTAAAGTTTTTAATCTCTCTGCATAGTCTCTGTTTCTTTCAAGTTGTTTCGTTTGTCTCTACCACTCATGTTAAATGCTTTCTTCATATATCTGGTGATTTTTAGCTCCACTTATATTTGTGATGGAACTCTAAAAAGCTGATTAGAAAAACCAATTGTATTTTTATACACTAGACGGGTTAAAAAATAATAAAAAGGCAGGAAGACTGGTTTTACTAAATAAAACTATAGTTTTAGTTTTTTTTTTTTGAGACGGAGTCTTGCTCTGTCGCCCAGGCTGGAGTGCAGTGGCACGATCTCGGCTCACTGCAAGCTCCACATCCCGGGTTCGCGCCATTCTCCTGCCTCAGCCTCCCGTGTAGCTGGGACTACAGGCGCCCACCATCACGCCCGGCTAATTTTTTGTATTTTTAGTAGAGACGGGGTTTCAACATGTTAGCCAGGATGGTCTTGATCTCCTGACCTTGTGATCCGCCCGCCTCGGCCTCCCAAAGTGCTGGGATTACAGGCTTGAGCCACCGCGCCCGGCCAAAACTATAGTATTTTAAGGTATGATATGGGCACAAATATAGACAAAAAGATTAATAGAATAGAAAGACCCAGCACAGTTGTGTGTGTGTTGTTGTTGCTATTGTTTTGGGGCTTTTTTGTTTTATTTATTTATTTATTTATTTACTTTTATCTGGGATTACAGGTGCCCACCACCACGCCCGGCTAATTTTGTATTTTTAGTAGAGACGGGGTCTCACCGTGCTGGCCAGGCTGGTTTTGAACTCCTGACCTCAGGTAATCCACCTGCCTCAGCCTCCCAAAGTGCTGAGATTACAGGTGTGACCCACCGTGCCCGGCCTATTTATTTATTTACTTGTTTATTATTATTATTATTTTTTGAGGCAGAGTCTTACTCTCTCACCCAGGCTGGAGTGCAGTGGCATGATCTCTGCTTACTGCAACCTCTGCCTCCTGGGTTCAAGCGATTCTCCTGCCTCAGCCTCCTGAGTAGCTGGGATTAGAGGTGTGCACCACCACACCCGGCTAATTTTTGTATTTTTAGTAGAGATGAGGTTTCGCCATGTTGGTCAGGCTGGTCTCGAACTCCTGACCTCGTGATCCACCCACCTTGGCCTCCGAAAGTGCTGGGATTGCAGGCATGAGCCACTGCGCCCAGTCTATTTATTTTTTGAGATAGGGTCTTGCTCTGACACCCTGGAGTGCAGTGGATGATCATGGGTCACTGCAGCCTCAAACTCCTGGGCTCAAGTGATCCTCCTGCCCTAGCCTCCCCAGTGGCCGGGATTACAGGCACATGCCACCATGCCCCACTAATTTTTTAATTTTTATTTTGTATAGATGGGGGGGGTCTCACTTTGTTGCCGAGGCTGGTCTTGAACTCCTGTGCTCAAGCAATCCTCCCACCTATCCCTCCCAAAGTGTTGGAATTACCAGCGCGAGACACAGTGCCCAACCTTGTTTTTTAAAAACAAATATTTATATATTTGTGCGTATTTTTTCCAAATTGGACCCAATTAATACCATATACAAACAAAAATTCCAGGTAAACGTAAAACACAAACCTATAAAGATAAATTAGGCTACAATAAATCAACTTCTGTTCACCAAAAGATATAACAGAGAATTAAAAGACAGAGCTTCATTACTATCATCTGTCCTTTGTTCTTGTGATATACCTCTTTAGAGAAATCCGTTTGTCATAATTTAGTGGGATTTCCAGAGGAAACAGAAGTAAATAAATATGTAAGATTTGCCACTTTTTTTTTTTTTGGAGACGGAATTTCACTCTTGTTGCCCAGGCTGAAGTGCAGTGGCGCAATCTCTTCTCACTGCAACCTCCACCTCCTGGGTTCAAGAGGGTCTCCTGCCTCAGCCTCCCGAGTAGCTGGGATTACAGGCGCCCGCCCCCACACCCAGTTAATTTTTTGTATTGTTAGTAGAGACGGGATTTCACTATATTGGCCAGGCTGGCCTCGAACTCCTCACCTCAGGCGATCCACCCGCCTCAGCCTCCCAAAATGCTGGGATTACAGGCGTGAGCCACCACGCCTGGCCACCACTCTTTTTTTTAATATTTATTTTTTATTTTATATTTTGAGACGGAGTCTTGCTCTGTTACCCAGGCTGGAGTGTATGGTGCAATCTCGGCTCACTATCGGTGTTCAAGCGATTCTCATGCCTCAGCCTCCCGAGTAGCTGAGATTACAGGCACGTACTACCATGCCTGGCTAATTTTTGTATTTTTAGCAGAGACAGCAAGTTATCCGCCCGTCTTGGCCTCCCAAAGTACTGGGATTACAGGCGTGAGCCACCACTCTTGACCTTTTTTTTTTTGAGACAGTCTCACTTCGTTGCCCAGGCTGGAGTGCAGTGGCATGGTCATGGCTCACTGCATCCTTGACCTCCTGGGCTCGACATCGTCCCACCTCAGACTCCTGAGTAGCTGGGACTACAGTCATGCACCACCATGCCCAGCTAATTTTAAAATTTTTTTGTAGAGACAGGGTTTCCCTATGTTGCCCAGGCTGGTCTCAATTGATCCTCTCCGCTCAGCTTCCCAAAGTGTTGAGATTACAGGTGCGAGCCACTGTGACTGGCCCCAGATTTGCCCCTCTTAACCAAAGTACTAAAAGCTTTTGTTGTTGTGATCTGGTCTTACTCTGTCGCCCAGGCTGGAATGCAGTGGTGTGATCATAGACCACTGCAGCCTCGAACTCCAGCCTCCAGGGATCCTCCTGTTTTAGCCTCCTGAATAGCTGAGACTACAGATGTGGGCCACCATGCTCAGCTAATTTATTTATTTATGTTTTTTGAGATGGAGTCTCGCTCTGTCACCCAGGCTGGAGTGCAGCAGCACAATCTCAGCTCACTGCAACCTCCGCCTCCTGGGTTCAAGTGATCCTCCCGCCTCAGCCTCCTAAGTAGCTAGGATTACAAGTGTGCACCACCCCACCCAGCTAATTTTTGTATTTTTAGTAGAGTTGGGGTTTCACCACGTTGGCCAGGCTGGTCTCGAACTCCTGACGTCAAGTGATCCGCCCACCTTGGCCTCCCAAAGTGTTGGGATTACAAGTGTGAACCACAGTGCCCGGCCTGCTTGAACTCTTGACCTCAAGTGATCCACCCGCCTCAGCCTCCCAAAGTGCTGGGATTATAGGTGTGAGCAATGATGCCCAGCCTGCTCAGCTAATTTTTTAAAAATATTTTGCGGGGCACAGTGGCTCACGCCTGTAATCCTAGCACTTTGGGAGGCTGAGGCAGGCGGATCACGAGGTCAAGAAATAGAGACCAGCCTGGCCAACATGGTGAAACCCTGTCTCTACTAAAAATACAAAAATTAGCTGGGCGTGGTAGCACGCGCCTGTAGTCCCAGCTACTCGGGAGGCTGAGGCAGGAGAATCACTTGAACCCGGGAGGCAGAGGTTGCAGAGCTGAGATCGCGCCACTGCACTCCAGCCTGGGCGACAAAGCGAGAGTCCATCTCAAAAATATATATATATACATATATATATATTTTTAGAAATAGGATCTTGCTATGTTGCCTCTGCCTTCTGGGCTCAAGTAATCCTCCTATCTCAGCCTCCCAAGTAGCTAGGATGATAGGTGCAGTCTAACACACCTGGGTAAAAACTTTTATAATGAGAAAAGGAAGGCTGGGCAACATGGCAAAACTCCGTCTCTACAAAAAATAAATAAATAAAAAATAATAATAATAATAAAAGGAAAAAAAACGAGAAAAAAAATTAGCTAGGCATGGTGGTGTATGCCTGTAGTCCCAGCTACTCAGGAGGCTGAGGTGGGAGGACCGAGCCCAGGTCGAGGCTACAGTGAGCCAACATCGACCCCCACACTCCAGCCTGTGTGACAGAATGAGACCCTGCCTCAAAAAGAAAAAAGAAAAGGACCTAGTAACGTTTGTGTCAGGTGTATTTTCTCTAACACACATAACAATTTTTTTTTTTGAGATGGAATTTCGTTCTTGTTGGCCAAACTGGAGTGCAATGGCATGATCACGGCTCACTGCAACCTCCACCTCCTGAGTTCCAGCAATTCTCCTACCTTAGCCTCCCAAGTAGCTGGGATTACAAACATGTGCCACCACAACTGCCTAATTTTTGTATTTTTAGTAGAGATGGGGTTTCACCATATTGGTCAGGCTAATCTCGAACTCCTGACTTCACGTGATCCATCTGCCTTGGCCTCCCAAAGTGCTGGGATTACAGGTGTGAGCCACCACACCCAGCCACATAACAACTTTTTAAGGCCAGTAAAGTAAGGAAAATTTACCCATGTACTTCCTCGGTTACCTCATGAACTCTCCAGTCAGTGATCCCACACTCAGGGAAGCAGTTAACCCCTACTTCCACACCCACACCCTTTTTTTGGGAATCTGATATACCTTCTCTAGAAATTTTCCTGAAATTATTTCTAGTTATCTCCTCAGTAAGAAAAATCATTTTTCTTTTTCTTTTTTTTTTTTTTTTGAGATGGAGTTTCGCTCTTGTCACCCACGCTGGAGTGCAGTGGCTTGATGTTGGCTCACTGCAACCTCTGCCTACCAGGTTCAAGCAATTCTCCTGCCCCAGCCTGGGATTACAGGCACCCGCCACCATGCCCAGCTAATTTTTGTATATTTAGTTTTTATTTTGTTTCACCACGTTGGCCAGGCTGGTCTCGAACTCCTGACCTCAGGTTATCTGCCTGTCTCAGCCTCCCAAAGTGCTGGGATTACAGGTGTGAGCCAACGAGCCCATCCTCTTTTTTTTTTTTTTCTTGCTTAAGAAAGAAAAATCATTTTCTACTTGTGGCTGACCCTTACTTATGAAATCAGGTTTTAGATGTAGAATAAAAAATTAAGGAATAAGGAGAAGATAGAGGACCAAGATAATTTCGGAAGTGTTGGATGGTTCTAGAAACTGAAATAGGCTTGACAAAACCAAGACAAAGAATTAACATAAATAAAGGTTTTATTGGTCAGTTTGGGTGAGTGACAAACTGACATGCCCCCAATTCACTATTCCACATATCCAAGCCCCTGAGGTGGCAAGAGGAGAAGCTAAGCTTATTAATGGTGGGCAATGGGTGAGAGGTGGAAAGGACTTGAAGGCCTCTGAGGGTTAACATGGCTACCGGGACCGGAACCAACGTCCTAGGAATAAGTCCAGGATGGAGAAGGCATCATCCAGGGCTGGAGGTCTTGGTGATTCTGGATCTAAGGAAGAAAGTCATACACATAAATAGGCTAAATGAAAGAGACTAGGCAGAAGCAAAGGACAAGGGTAGAAGAGTAAGATTTCCCTTCCCCAAGGAATCTTGAGATGAACCCCTTTGTCTTTTAACTTACCACCCCTAGGACTGCTATCTGCTTCGTGTCGGGTTACTGTAGTCTCTGTCCGGCCCTCACTGTCCACCACAGTCCGGCGCTCCTCCACTATCTACAAAGAGAAGTTCCCACCATATTCCTAACGTCACTAAAGGTTATGCTCAGCAGTTTCTTTACACAGATCCCTGTTTCAGGGCATTCGTTCCCTGGCCATAATTTCCTTTACCTCTTTCTTTCAACTCACCCCATCTGGTTTAGTGATCGTGGTCACAGAGATGCTCTTGAAATAAGATTTGGGCTGGGGCTGTAGAACCGGGCCAAGACCCTCCTGGGAAACCTGGGAATCAAGATCTGGAAGAGCAGAGAGATGAAGAAGCAGGAGAGAAAGAGTCGAAAGGAAAAAAGGAGACAAGTGTACAGGAAGAAACTTCAGGGAGGGAGAACAGACAGAACTTCAGAAGAGTAACAAAAGGCTGGTAAACTTCCCCTTCCTCCAGACTTACCATTATCCTCTCTGGTTCTAGGATGGGGGTCCATAGGCCATACATCATCAAACTGCAGAAGAAACCATAGTAAGTGAAAAGACACCTTCCAATCTGAAACTTGAAAGGTCATAGACCTCCAACTACTCCCCAGCTCCAAAACCCCCTTCCGCAGGAGAGATAATTCCATTCAGAATAGCTTTATTTACACACTCCTTCCTAGCTGTTTTATGTATCCTTCTACCAGAAAGACTTCCTGAACTGATATATTCCTATCCTCTGTGCACAATCCTGCCTTATCCAAGAATTATCTAGACCAGTGGTGTTTTTTTTTTTTTTTTTTAAAGAAACAGAACACCCATCTCCCCCCAAAGAAAATCCCACAAGCTTAATATAGAAAACAGAAAACACTAAATGGAGGGCTTAGGATTCCAACCCAAGGCTATCAGATTCAAACAAGAATTGCCATCTTTGGCCAGGCATGATGGCTCACACTTGTAATTCCAGCACTTTGGGAGGCCAAGGTGGCTGGATCACCTGAGGAGCTCGAAAGCAGCCTGGCCAACATGGTGAAACGCCATCTCTACTAAAAACACAAAAATTAGCTGGGCGTTTGGCAGGTGACTGTAATCCCAGCTACTCAGGAGGCTGAGGCAGGAGAATCACTTGAACCTGGGAATTGGAGGGTGCAGTGAGCTGAGATTGTGCCACTGCACTACAGCCTGGGCAACAGAGCAAGGCTGGGTCTCAAACAATTTTTGAGATGGAGTCTCCACCTCCTGGGTTCAACCAATTCTCCTGCCTCAGCCTCCTGAGTAGCTGGGATTACAGGCACCCGCCACCATGCCCGGCTAATTTTTTGTATTTTTAGTAGAGACCGGGTTTCACCATGTTGACCAGGCTGGTCTCGAACTCCTGATCTCAGGTGATCTGCCCACCTCGGTCTCCCAAAGTGCTGGGATTACAGGCGTGAGCCACCGCGCCCGGCCAGTCTTTGCACTTTATTAGTGGTCTCTCGCAAGCTCTCACTTCAGGACCAGATGGGATACTCACCCTATGAAATGGTCTCTGGGAGCCCCAGTCTGGTGCTGGTTTGGGGGATTCACTTCTTGCATCACTCTCCAAGACCCCCCCAAAGATCCTGGGCTGGTGACTATCTGGATACTTAAGCATTGAGTCCCGAAGTGTCTGTCCCTCCCGTAGTCTCTCACCAGGTGTCTCTGACTCAGGACCTGGAAGTTCTGCAGAAAGGTGGCAGGTGTTTGCTGGGATGGGAAAGCACTTGGACTCTGTTAATCTCCCTGAAATTATCAGTCTTCTCACACTTCCCATCCCCCAGCTACTCCCTGCAGGCTCTTTATTTCACCCACCAACCCACTAGAAACCACAGGTTGCCCCTCAGGGAAAGCCACACACCAGGAGGATGGGAAGGCAAGGTCCAGGCCCCCATATCGCTGAAGATGCTATTGAAATCTCGTACTAGGTCATCAAAGCCGAAGTTATCGTGGAAACGTATCCCTCCTCCTGGGCTGAAGCTGAAGCCGAAGCCAAATTCCTCAGGGGGGTGCTGAGGACTATGGAACCTTGGGTTCCCACGGCCCCATGAGCCCCCTTCTTCCTCTTCTTCCTCATCATCATCTTCATCTCGAGTCATCCCTCCAAAAAAGGGATCTCTGTGGCTGAGAGTGGAGGCAGATTGGCCACCAATATTTCAGCACGATTTAAGCCATAAAATCAACTCATGGGTGGCAAAGTGGGACAAGAGCAAGGGGTCTGGGAAGCTGGGGAGAGGGTCGGAGGACTGGCTGCCACATCAAAACATTAATACAATGGCTGACAGTTCGGTTTTTTTGTTTTTGTTTTTATCAAAGTCAGACCTCAGCTCGCAGCTCCCTTCATACACCTTCCCCCAGTTTTTCTTCAGTGTGCCCCAGTCCCTCCCCTCTCTCCCAAGGTCCTGCTCACTTGCTCACTGTCCTATTCCCCAGACCCCCATTGTCTTCCCCGCCCGGGTCCCTGTTGCATCACCCCAGGTTGGAGAAAGCCTTAGTTTGCTGTTTCTCCTCTTAATGACCGCCTTGGTTACTGTGGCTGGGTGAGTGTTCAATGTGGCGACTTCTGTCCTCTCTGCAGGAGTTGAAGGAGTGGGACAGAGGATGTTTTTCCAAAAATAAGACGTAGGGGTCAAGCTCCCCTCAGACGACCCCCACCCTTGTCCGAGCCGGACCTACTCTCACCTCCGAGGTCCAGGAAAGCCGAAAAAGCCCCGGAAGAGATCAAAGAGACTCATTCCCGTACTAGGACGCGAACCTTTGAACCCCTCCAGTGATCCATTCGCAGAAGGGGGAAACCTGCGCAGCCCTGTGGGAAATTGAGCGAGGCTTCAGCCCACGCTACCGGAAAGCAAGCCCGCGATCCTGACACTGTCGTAAACGACGGTAAGCTGGACGTGAAATGGAGGCGGGACCGAAGGTCTTCCTCAAATTTGAAAGGCTTTATCTTTACCCCTTTTCAGAGACCAGTTTCCGTGACGGGAGTGGGCGTGACGCAGTTTGTTTCCTAGACCGCCTTCCGCCTAAATCTATTCTATCTGCAGACCAACTCAGTCCGAAAAGCGATTTCGAGGGTTTGACTCTGGATGGCACCCGGATAAAGCCGCCAGAGGGCAGCCCAGCCGCACAAATGCACCGGCTTGAGGGCGTCCCTCAACCTCTCCACCCGCGGGGCTGGCCAGCCTCACAGCAGAAGCCACCTCGTCTCTTACTCGGGCGTTCTTTTTGACTGACCCTGGGCGATGTCTGCTGTTAGAGGGATGAACAAAATGCTTTTCCAAGCTCCCTCTAGTATTGAATTCCCCAGAGAAGAGATCAAGACATAAGAGACGCATGGACTTAACTTCCTCCACCTCTAGCTACTAGGGAGTTTGTTATAACCATATAGGATTCTTTTTTTCTAAGCAGGCTCCGCAACCAGCAAGACAAAAGGATTTTTAAGAAAGCAAGGGAACGGAAGATAGTTGAGTCCTGAGAAGGAACAAATTGGGGGCTATAAAGACGTATCCGTTTGGTATCTTTTTTTTTTTTTTGAGACAAAGTTTTCTCTCATGTTTCCCAGGCTGGAGTGCAGTGGAACCATGTCGGCTCACTGCAACCTTCGCCTCCCAGGTTCTCTCCTGTCTCAGCCTCCTGAGTAGCTGGGATTACAGTCATGAGCCTCCACGCCCGGCTACTTTTGTATTTTTTGTAGAGACGGGGTTTCACGATGTTGACCAGGCTGGTCTCGAACTCCTGACCTCAGGTGATCCGCCCACCTCGGCCTCCCAAAGCGCCTGTCCTCATTCCTTAAGTGTTTTGTTCAAAACCTCTCCAAGACCTGTCTCTCCCTGTACCCCATCCCCAAGCCAGAACTTGCTCCAGATTCTTTTTCAAAGAATTGGGTATAGCTATGTCACAGAAAAGCATCCAAGAAGCAACTACTACAGTAGTCCATTCCTAGGGGGAATGGGCCCCAAGGTTTTGGTTTTTTATTTCGTTTTAGGGGTACAGGTGGTGTTTGGTTACATGGATGAGTTCTTTAGTGATTTCTGCGACTTTAGTGCACCCATCACCCAAGCAGTGTACACTGTACCCAATATGTAGTCTTTCATCCCTCACCCCACTCCAAGATTTAGTTCTGCCAGACGATAGATACATGTTGCCTTCACTTCTTTTTAGTTTATTTGCCTGGACCCATCTAAGTCATACTTAAAACTCTATAAAGCCATTTTTTTTTTCTTTGAAATGGTCTCAGCTCCTTCTTGATCCTCTCCATTTTCCACCCAATCTCCTCTATCCCTCTCCCTTTACTGCCTGAAATCGGCTGTAGATGTAGCAGTTTCTGGAGGAAATGAAGATTTGTGGTGGTTCTTTCCAGTCACCAGGTTGATCAGGGGTGAGGGGAAGGAAATCCCCTCAAGGACAAGATACTACTACCACATTAAGGTCAGGAGTTCTTAAAGGGCGAAGATTTCATTTTATTCCACTGCCTTCAGGGGCCTGCTAGAGGAGGCCCAGTTGGTACAGTAATACTTATTCACCAAGCTGGTCATCGACGAAATTGAGGATGTCCTAGACGGAGCAAGAATAGGCAGAGGCTGAAGGTAGAGGTTTTCTTTTTATATATACAAGACACATTAATCCATTAAATTTGAGGACACAGTACAAAAAAAAAAAAAAAACCACTTCAACTAATTCATCTGACAATGCTGTTCATATTCATGACGCCATTTTTTTGTTTGTTGTTGTTGTTTTCCTAATAATAAAGGAGGAGACTTAGGGCTGTTGGGCTGATATATATTTGGGGGTCCCACCTCCCCACCTCATCCGTACACCACCAGGGTGAACAGGAAGAAGCAAAGGAAGTGCAGGGCCCATAGCAAAGTTTCATAATCTTGAATGCAAGAGGGGAGAAGGAATGGAAGGGGGAAAAAAAAGGAGAAAATACAAATCCTATAATACATACAACAGGGTGGGGATGGTATAGGAATGGGACAGACATGAAGCTGAGGCATGGGGTGGGCCGCTGGGGGTGGGGGGCAGCGGAAACCCCCCACATTCCTTTCTCTTTGATGCTGTTTCCATAGTTTCCAGGCTGAGAAGCCCTCTCAGAAGATGGGACCGGGAGAAGAGGGTCAGGGCCTCAGTTGGCCCCCCAGCTGTAGCTGTTGTAGGCAGACTTGTTGGTCTGGGGCTTCTGCGGGATGGAGCTGGTCTGGCTACGTTGCCCGCTGCCCGTCTGCAGGGGAATGGGAGGATCATGAGGAGGAAAAAGGTGTCTAGTTAGTGGTACAAATTTGTAACATCTTCAGGTGGAGATGTGCAAACTATCTTGCTCTCCCATTCCCCTCACTACTATTAGAACCATAGAAAATTTGGTCTGCATAGCTGCTAAAGCCCCTTTCTTACGAGCAGGAAGGCATTTTTGACTTTTAAATAGGGAAAAGATGAAGAGGGCAAGATACCTTTAGAGATAAGGTAGTGAGTTAGTTCTACTCATTTTCAATTCTACATTCTTGTACTACCCCCTCTCTCCCCTGCTCTTGGAGATGGGTGATCACAAGGCCATTTCATTTCCATTGATCCCCATTAATGCCTCAGTTTGGAAAACTGTCTTTGAGGAAGAAAGCTCTTATTCTAGCTCCAGCCACCTATAATGGAGCTCTCAAGAGGCCACTTGCATCGCCCCACAGATCCCCACCCCTACCACACATCACATCTGTGAGCCCATTTCAGGCAGGTACGAGAGGCAGTCTCAGGCCTCAGGCTCCAGATGCTGCCCCAAGAATCTTTTCCATTCTGGTAACCGAATGTTTTCCACAGTTGGGGAAGGGTACAAAGATAAAGAGGGTGTTGGGGAGGGGAGGAGGAGAGAGGAAAGGGAGGCCAGAGAGCTCAGCAAGGTGTTTGTGTTTGTGTATCCCGATTTGTGACCGCGCAGTCTTTTCAAGTTCCCTGAGGCTGTGAAGGTGAAATGGGGACTGAAAAGGAGTGGGTTCAAGCATATGATCATTCAATTTCATTACCTGCTCCTCCTGCTGGCGCTGGCAACAGAGAATCATCTGCAAATATGGTAGCTGAGGCAGAACCAGGATATATGGAAAATAAAGGGACAAACTTTGACAATAGAACTCCACCATTAGAAGGGAAAGCTAAAATGTCAGGGAAGAGGGAAGGCTGGGAGAGGAAAGAGGGAAGGTGTGACCCAGGTCTGATGGGATGAGGACAACTGTGGCACAGGAGGAGAAGGGCACCAAAGGAATTGGGCAAAAAATGTTTCAATCTGGCCCCTTCTCTGAGATTTCCTTTGCCGGCCGCTTGTGTTATGTGCGCTTGTGTCTGTATGTGCTGTGTGCCCATGACTGGCGCTGGGGAGGGATTGGGTGAAGGTGGTGGTGAGGAAGGGTAAGAAAAGGAAAGGGAAGGCAGTTTTAAGGGATAGGAAGGAAGAGGAAGGGAAAGGAGAGAAGGGGAAGGGCTATTACCTGGCCATCCTGCTGCAGGTGATGGTGAAGGATCTGAGAATGCGGCTGCTGATGGGGGGTCAGAATGTGCATAAAGGGGGCAGGTGGGTAGGCAGCAGCTGTGGCCGGATTGATGGGGCCCCCACTTCCTAGGGCTGAAGGCAAGTTGAAGGAAGCAGCAGGAGTACCGGAATGAAAACCTTGTTTCTCAAAGGACTGCTATCCAGGAGGCCAGGAGGAGACAGAGTAAAAGGGATCAGCAAACTAATCTTGGGATTTTTCCTGAGCTCAAGCTCCCCGACCCTCAGAAAGCAGCATGGTGTCACAGAAGGCACAGTACACTTGAAGTCACATATTCAGGTCTCAGTCTCAGCTCTGCTCTTATTTAATAACTGTGTGAACCTGGGCAAACTACTCAATCTCTTAGCCTCAGTTTCCTCAGATATAAAACAAGGATGCTACAAACCTGTTGTAAAGACCAAATAGGCTGGGCATGGTGGCTCACACCTGTAATCCCAGCACTTTGGGAGGCCAAGATGGGCAGATCACACAAGGTCAGGAGTTCAAGACCAGCCTGGCCAATATGGTGAAACCCTGTCTCTACTAAAAATACAAAAATTAGCCGGGCGTGGTGGCGGGCACCTGTAATCCCAGCTACTTGGGAGTCTAAGGCAGGAGAATCACTTGAACCTGGGAGGTGGAGGTTGCAGTGAATCAAGACTGTGCCACTGCACTCCAGCCTGTGAGACAGAGGGAGACTCCATCTCAAGAAAAAAAAAAAAAAAAAAAAAAAAAGGCTGGGCGCAGTAGCCCACGCCTGTAATCCCAGCATTTTGGGAGGCCAAGGCAGGGATCACCTGAGGTCAGGAGTTTGAGACCAGCCTGACCAACATGGAGAAACCCCGTCTCTACTAAAAACACAAAATTACCCAGGCATGGTGGCACATGCCTGTAATCCCAGCTACTCAGGAGGCTGAGGCAGGAGAATCACTTGAACCCTAGAGGCAGAGGTTATGGTGAGCCCAGATCGCACCATTGCGCTCCAGCCTGGGCAACAAGAACGAAACTCTGTCTCAAAACAAAAACAAAAACAAAAAAGACCAAATAAGAGGATGAAATGTGGAAGCACTTTGTAAAACTGAATGTCATATTTGAACATCATGAGATTTGAACTTAGAACTCCAGGCTGGGTATGGTGGCTCACATCTGTAATCCCAGCACTTTTGGGAGGCTAAGGCGGGTGGATTGCTTGAGCCCAGGAGTTCGAGACGAGCCTGGGCAACATGGCAAAACCCTGTATCTACCAAAAAACAAAGATACAAAATACAAAACAAACAAAAAACAAAAATACAAAAATTAGCCAGGCCTGGTGGTACACACCTATAGTCCCATAGTCCCAGCTACTCAGAAGGCTGAGATTTCACCACTGCACTCCAGCCTGGGTGACTTCTTGAGACTGTATCAAAAAAAAAAAAAAAAAAAAAGCAAAACCAATAGTGTCCCCACCCCTTCCAATATTCCTTACAAAAATAATAATAACTCTGCCGGGTGCAGTGGCTCACGCCTGTAATCCCAGCACTTTGGGAGGCCGAGGTGGGTGGATCATGATGTCAGGAGTTCGAGACCAGCCTAGCCAAGATGGTGAAACCCCGTCTCTACTAAAAAATACAAAAATTAGCAGGCGCGGTGGCAGGCACCTGTAATCCCAGCTACTCGGGAGGCTGAGGCAGGAGAATCGCTTGAACCCAGGAGGCAGAGTTTGCAGTGAGCCGAGATCACACCACTGCACTCTAGCCTGGGCGACAAGGCAAGACTCCATCTCAAAAAAAAAAAAAAAACAAACTCATTGGATATTTCAAAAGAAATAAACACATACTGAGATATTTGAAGTGTTGAAGGTCTTGTGCATGAAGTGCCCCCCCAGACCCCCAGTGCTTTATAGCAAACTTTAAGTATTTATGGTGATGGGGGATAAAAGCAACATAACAAACCTGTGGATCACTCAAATGCTTCATTAGTTACTAGGTCGTCTCCTTTCCCACTCCCACTGTTATAGATTTACTCAAAGAATGGAATGAACTAGTTTCCTGTGACTCTTATACTTATTCTCTTGAAAAGTTATGAAAAAGATTGGGAGTAGGTAGGAAAAGGGGCCAGGAGAGTTGCACAGTAAATCACATGACACATTAAACAATTTGTCACGCTTTACCTTCCTATTATATTTCTCTTGCTTTTTTTCTCAGAGGGCTAAATTTTAACTTCTTAGAGGAAGTGAAGTCTAGAGAAGACCTTTCATTTAGAAAAAGTAGGATGGGTTTCCTGCCACCTCTCCTAGGGTTCTTCTTGTCCACTGTATTTCTACCATTGCAACTCCACCTCCTCTATGTCTATCTCTTTTCCACTTCTGTCCAGAGCCAGGCACCTACCTGGGTTTTGGAGTACACAGAACCCGAGATATCTGGCACGCCCGTGTTACTGGAGGTGACTGAAACACCTGGGGGAGGAGGAAACAGACAGGAGGATTAGCTCAGCTAGCTACCTGGCCCTTATTCCTGAGACGAGGTGGTATCTGTAGCCTTTCTAGCTATACCAATGCAAGGGAATTTTGGTCGGTTTTCCAGCTTCAAGTTAGTCCTGAGAGGTAAGAGTTCATGAAACAAAAGCTCCCTAAGGGTTATTTGGCCCTTCCCAGGTGTGTGTTGAGTATACGTGAGAGAGAGTGAGGTAAGTTGTTTTTTGGTCGGCAAGGGAATATGACCAAACCTCACTAGCATATACTGTTTTCAAAACACTTCTGTGCCAAAGTCTAGCAGGAATATAATAAACTTTTAATTTTAATGTCCATTTCAAATCAATCCACCCAAACGCCACTCAGTTTTATTCCTGGAGACTGGGGCAGTCTGGCCCTCTCTCTTCCTGAAGTAACATTTCTGGGCTCAAAATCCATGCCTCCACTGCATAAGTACTAGAGGAGCAGTCCACTTTAATCCCCAAGGGCACTCTCATTCTCAGAGCCTCAGCTCAATTAGTCTAGCTTCTTTAGTCTTGGAGCATCTAGGCTAAATCTTTAAACTTAAGATGTAAAGGCCTGGCATCAAGATCAATTTCCATGTACACAATTTAAGCCTAAGTGTAGTGGGGTGGGGAGGGATAGGTAGACAGGAGTAGGCCATCTCCTATAGCCTAGGTGGAACACAAAAACCACATGTCATTTTCAGTATGCAACTTCAGCTTCTCCGTAAGATAAGAGCTCTCATACCCCAACTCTCACATTTCCTGTTGAAAAAAACTCCCCACTAACCACTACAACTTTAAAGAAACCAGAGTAGTAAAACATGTCATTTTAATTTATACTCCTCAAACAAATAAATACTCATACTATATTTCATCACCTGGGGTATAAGGCATTGGGTCAAGAAGATAGGAAAAGCCATGAAATAAATAACCTAACATCTTTTATACTTTCCATTTTTAAACAAAGACTTGAAGTAAGTAATTTAACTAGGAATATAAAGCATGATTTTAAAAAGATATATTAGTTTTTATAAAAATAAAATGAAGCTTCAGAAAAACTTTGCCTTTCTGTCTATGCCCTCGGATTGGATCCTTCCCATCAGAGGTACACATTTCCTTCTCCTCTGCTGTCAGAACACTGATGGAAAAGTGTTTTAGAAGCACTGTACTAGAGTGGCCAAATCACAAATAAGGAATCCTCCATTCACCCACAATTCAAACTCTAGAACCCAAATCCTCCCAATGCCTCAGACAAAGGCAGCCTTCCAAAGTTAAGCCCACCTTGAACAGTCACTTTTGAAGTGGTATCTTAATCTGGAAAACCTTCCCAACATCCTAAGTCCAGATAGTTCCTGGGAGGGGCAAACACTAACTAGGAAAAATAACGGAACTACAGAAAACCAAGCAAGAGAAAATACTTCCTTATCTCCAAAGCATCAACTGTCCAAAGACACTGAAGTAAAAGAAGGGAACAATACAGGAGTATCTTAAGGGGCTAATGGGGTATTTTTTCCGTTCCCTTTTCAAACCCAAGGTGCCCATCTGGCAAATCACTGGGTAACAGGCATAACTTTTAAGAACAGGAAGTTCAGTTATGGAAAAGGCTTAATAAGCTAGTGAGTTCGTGTGGAAGGGTTGAGAGTAAAGGTGGAATAAACAGGATATAAGTAGAACATTTTTAAGTCAAACCAAAAGAGACAAATTATCTTTACTGCAAAGGCAAAAAAAATAAAAAATAGCATACTTGGTCACCTTCTGCAGTGAGGCTAGGCTGCCTATATTGGATGGAGGAAATGACTAACTGGATTCTCAAGCTGGGTGGTAGGGAGGAATTCAGCTCCAGTGTGCCCCTACCTGATCTCATTCTTTCCAGAGTTTAGGCTAAAAACAGCTTCTAGTCCAGAGGCCTTATCTTAGATATGAGGTTGAAGGGACTGGGAATGCAGGAACCATAATACTCTGTAGTAGCCATAATAATCTCAATTACAGTATTAGAGACCTAGAAAATAATGGGTACTGATTTCACTACCCCTCACCAGTTATTAGAAAGATCTTCAGACTAGAGTTCTCTTGCTTTCCTTCCAACATCAACACCCCCTACTTATCCCCAAACAGTGTCAATACCAGTATCACGTGGGCAGCAGGGCAGAGACACATGAACATCTCTCCCACCATGGCAGCCCCTGGGAAAGGTGGTCACACTCCACAGAGCAAAATTACTCCAAAGGGCTGGGAACAAATACAAGGAAAGCTGAAT
The DNA here is from genome assembly GCF_006542625.1 of Nomascus leucogenys. Taxonomy (NCBI): domain Eukaryota; kingdom Metazoa; phylum Chordata; class Mammalia; order Primates; family Hylobatidae; genus Nomascus; species Nomascus leucogenys. The sequence goes on from NC_044392.1 coordinate 46,963,487, forward strand.
ACTTTGGTTTCTAATTAACCCAGGGTGGTGATCTCACTGTCCACGTTAACTTTATAAACAAAGGGCTAATATTGTATGCTAGTTGGACTGGGAGGGAATTAGAATTTCCATAGTCAAGGAGATGTCTGACCAAACCGCTCCCGCACATCCTTAGCTTATACCCACAAATGCAAAACTGATAATCCACCATCTCTGAAAAGCCATCAAGGGACTAAGAACAATGTTCCAGGATAGCACAGTCTCCACAGAGCCTGAGTCATCAACTAGCTTATCACTAATGACTTTATCAGATCTTAGCCACTTGGCCTTTAGGAACCAGATAGATGTGGGAATTAAGCCTTGAAAGATACTTCTCTAACAGCTCTGAACACTATCTCTTTTGCCTTTCACCATGACATGACACTCCAAACTTTTTTGTCCTTTCCCCCACTGCTTATGTAAGAGGCAAAGGAAAGATCTAAATGGAAAAATGAAGCAACATAAGCATGGAGAATCAGGTATTTCTACAAATAGTTTCCTTTACCAACTAATCAACAGGCAGGAAACTGAGGCTGTTTCCCCTCCCCCCACCTTCATAAAACCACCACACTGAAAAATTAATAGTTCTTTGGCTATGCTGGGGTTTGATTAAAAAGGCCACCCTCCACCCTTCATCCACAGCACAGCATTGGTTCCTAGTGTCCAGAAAGACATGCACGGAAAGAACGCCAGAGTTAGCTAAAGAAATACCACAGTTTATTGAAGACTACAAATATTTTTGTTACAAGTTGAAACTACATGCCTTCCAGAAATCAAAAGCAACAGCAGGTGTGTGCATTGATGCTTCGAAGGTGCTGCACCGCTTGAACTTGAAATGGGTAAGACAGGGTCAGACACATGGGGGAGAGGGAAATGGGGGAGGGGCAAGTTCAAAAGCCCAGAAGGTATCCACCAACTCATTTCCCCAAGCCACGCAGGCCATGGCCTCAGCTCAGCAGGCTCTCCTCAGTGGTCTGGTTTCTGAAACAAGACTTCAGTGCAAATTTATACACACACACAAAACATAGCCCCCAGCCTTGGGCCAAATTAGCTCTCAGCCGTCCAGAAATGCTTGTAAGGGGGTGGATATTTTCTTCCTAAAAGGAATCAAATACATAAAAATAAATGAATGGAATGACAAAAGCCCTCTGTGGGGTTGGGAACTGGGGGTTCTCAAGGGCTGATATAATACCTTTCTGAATTCTGAAGGGAGGCAAGAAGCTGGGATTTCTAGAATCAGGTATGCCAATTCTATTATCCATCACCTACCTCTTAAAATTCATGAACCTGGTCCAACTAAGACTTCAACCTAATGTCCTGAGAATGGGGCCACCACTCCAAGTCAAGAAGCTTATAATCCTCCCCACCAAGATTTAGGGTGAACCTTGCTCGATGACAGGGGTGGCCACAAGGAGTCTATGTATTAAATCTCAATGGGGCTTCACAGGATTTGTTTAATTTAACTCATGACCCACTCTAACTCATACAGCACAGTTCAAAGTTCCACCTGGCTATCAGTTCCTAGCCCTTACTGCCTTCTGTGCTCTACCCAATTATTGAAAACTGTGGGCAACTGACCCACCCAGAGCCCACATAAGGGTGAAGAACACATGCTGCTCTATCCAAATCACCATGAAACTGTAACTGAGCTGACAGCTTTGAAGGACAACCCCCATCTCCAACCCTAAGCAATCACAGAAATCTGCTCCTCCCCTATTCATCTACAAGTCGCTGAAAAAGTACAACTATATTATTCAAAGATTCCTTCTCGCTCCCTGTCCTCCAAAAGTAGAGCACAGATGTCAGGTATGGGAGAGGCTGAATATCTTTTAGGTAAGTACCCATCCAGAGGATTCCTATAATTCCCTCCCTGCCATCACATATGCAAACAGACTTGCAAAGAGACCAGCCATACAAATGAAGGAACCTAAAGGCCCAACTCTCCCAGTCCAATTCCCACTCTATTGAGTATGGTCACGCCTACTCCTTTTTCTCCACAGTTTAGGTCTTCTAGCTAGGGAATAAAAAAGGACACATAAGAAAAGTAGTGCTACAAAGTGATTTAAGCCAAACCTATCGTAGTCTGCTAGCTATGAACCCACTTAATCCTTCTACTCAGTGAATACACCCCCTTTTGTACTATCAGTGCCATACATACTATTAACACTTGCCTCCACTGACATTTCGGCAAAATCGTGGGGCTCCTTGCCCTACTTCCACCCACACTTTTGGCCAACCAACATATTCTAAAAGCCAACACATACTCTTGGGCATTCCCGTCACAAATAGTGGAGACACATCCTAGTATCAAGCTCCTCTGTTAGTGCTGCTCCCACAGATACGCAAGTCAGCCAAGCATTAACAATCATACCTGGGGCAGCGGCACACCCTCACCAATCCCATTTTCTCAAGCACCAAGTCTTCCTCCCTGAAATTTATCCAATAACACCCCACAGATACCACCGAGCCAGGGACAAGGTCAGCTTACCAGTGTTGTATCCATGAGACCCATATCCACTCGGCTGTTGGAAAGGGGTGGCCGATGCATTCACACTGACATTCACACCATGCTGCTTGGAAGAGGTAGGAGCCACCTAAAGAGCAAAAAGGCCAGATTTGCAGTGACTTGGCAGCAGAATACCATCTGTCCCACTTGTCCTGCTCCAGGTACTGGCCATTCAGATGGCTCCCTATCCTGATGCAAGTTGACTACAGTCTCCTTAGTGAACTTAGCTCCTTACTAACTGTTCTAGAATCTACTAATGAAGTCAAGAAATGGTAGTTTGGAGGAAGAAAAAGGGACAATGGCAGCAGGGAATGAATGAATCTGAGTGAAGCAAAGCTGTATGGTATCATATTCTCCCTTTGGTAAATTCTAAGACTAGGCAATCCCTATCCTAATTCCACCAATTCCAGCCCCATTCCCCCACCACCCAGCACCAGGCCAAAAACAGGCCAGAGGTGGAAACTGTTCCTCCTCATCCATTATTAAAGTCACTGACCCTTAAAAGCAGCTAGGATAGTGTCCAGGGCTAGGATCCTTCACCACAAAGAGTGACCAAAGCCAGGTACTCACAGGGAACACAGCAGGCCCGTACTGGAAGGTGCTGGGGAGGCCCGGGACCCCTGTATAGTATGGCAGGCTGGTGTAACTGTAGCCAGGAGGCAGCGCCGGGTTCAGGAATGTCTGCTGCGTGGTATGGTGAGTCTGCGTCTGGTTCTGTTGGGGTTGGGCCAAGGTTGTGGCCGGGGCTGGGGAGGAGGCATCCCCACGGCCGAACTTTGTGAGGTCACCTGTGACAGGAGAAGCTAAATGTACCTGCCTCTTTCACCCCAATATAAATACAGAATTACCTCTTCTGGTTTCACATGATTCCAGGAGATCCTGTTCAAAGACTATTAAAGTTCAATTCCTTCAATTACATTTCTTAGTGGCTCCAATTATTGTTGCTCAGCATACACTTAGCACAGTTGCTGCAAGTCAAGGACTAATGTTGAATAACTGTGCAACGCTATGGCAGGGACAGGCTCTTGGAATAAGGCACCTGCACAATTTCTCTGCCCACTTGTGTTCTCTTTCATCTTCCCCCTTCTTCCCTCCCCTCTTCTCCTCCATGGGGAATACCCCATGCTGGACTTGAAGGACAATGGTGGATCAGGAAAAATGGTAAGTCAATGAGGACAATGATAGGCCAGGTAAAAGGAGGAGGCCCCAGGCCTAGCAAGGCAGTGAGATTGCCATTGTGAGTAGTAGCATAAAGGGGCAGAGATGAGCAGAGAATACCATATCAACTACTGTATTTCCTGGAAAAAGCTAGCAAATGGCTTGAAACTAAGTCAAGATATCACTTTTTTGGAGATACGGTCTTGCTACGTTGCCCAGGCTGGTCTTGAACTCCTGGGCTCAAGCAATTCTCCCACCTTGGCCTCCCAAGTAGCTGAGACTACAGGTGTGTGCTACCATGCCTGGCTAAGATACCATCTAGAAATCACAGGGAGACAACAGAAAGTGGGATGAATAGGAAAAGCCATGACATGCCCAACTTTAGCAGGATTTTGAATCTACCAATCCTGATTTATCACATCCCTTCTTGCTACCAATCAGGTTTCTGCCATCAATCCCAACACTATCTCCCTTTTTATTTATTTAGTCCCATCCCAGTCCTACCAGAATAAGGGTTGCTGGCCAAGCTACCATCCCTCCCAGTCAGCGGAGTAGTGGGTGTGGGAAATGGGATGCTGTAGTAATCCTAGAAAAGAGGAACAAAAAGAGCAGAGATTCAATGTCACTCATTCCCCAGCATGAGTATTATTTCCACGGAGGAAAAAACAGAAGAATGTAAGAGTTGTGCAATTTATCCAGTCACTAATTAAGCTGGCTAGTTAGCACAAACTCCACATTACTCTTGCATACACTGTCCCCCCTGCCTGGCCATGAGCACAGTCAGGCAAGGTCTACGCGTATGCCCACTTGAGAATATACCAAAGTCCATGAGGACCAATATTTTCAACCCTCTAGGTGTCATCCCTATCAGTTTATACCAAGCTTATTCTACTGAGAAAACAGATCATTCGATAATTTAAAGTGTCTGGGACAAACAAAAAGCACCCTGAGTGCTCCAGAGTACTTTACTGGGCTATAGATTAGGTTAAAATGTATTTACTAAGATGCCACAACTCTTATTTAAAAAAAGAAAAAAAAAAGGCTGGGTGCGGCGGCTCACACCTGTAAGCTCAGCACTTAGGGAGGCAGAGGCGGGTGGATCATGAGGTCAGGAGTTCAAGACCAGCCTGGACAAGATGGTGAAACCCCGTCTCTACTAAAAATACAAAAAAAAAAAAAAAAAAAAAAATTAGCCGGGGGTGGTGGTGGGCACCTTTAATCCCAGCTACTCGGGAGGCTGAGGCAGACAATTGCTTTAACCCAGGTGGCAGAGGTTGCAATGAGCCAAGATCACGCCACTGCACTCCAGCTTGAGAGACAGGGTGAGACTCTGTCTCAAAAAAAAAAGTTATCCTCTGTTGGAAACTCTCTCCCAAATCCCTATATTCTAATATGCCTTAAATCAGTGTATGGAGGGCTGGGATGGGAAAGAGCTATGTCTGTGACCGAGATAATTGTCCCAACACTAATTTTAAGACTACTTTCTTTTCCAAAGCTCTATCCCACATACTTACCAATGGAAATCTTGTCTGAAGCATCTGCAAGTCATCATAACCATATACTTGTGGCTGAAAGATACAGACATATAGCAATAACAAGAACTAGTCATGATGTTAGCAAAACAAGGAGCCAAGAGACAAGCTAATTCAATAGAACATTCATCCTCATTCTGGGTTAGAACGGGACACGGATTATTTCCTTCAATTTTATTTAAGGAAAAAGCAGTAAAGTACAAAGAGATTAAATGATTCATGAAAGGTCTTGAAGCTTTCCTTGAGCTAAATACTACTGATTCTAGTAGGCTGGCTTCTTGATACCAATAGAGTAGACACAAAATATACACGAACAACCAATTTTACTCTCTATTCTACAAGTCTCTGTCTCTTATACTCTTCAAAATCTGGCTTAAAAATAATCTCCTCCGGAAAGAATATTTTACTTTTCTCCGATTCCAGGGTTTTAAGGTAGTGACTACAAATTAAAAATATGTAACTGTGTTATTTGGATGTGTCATCGGTATGAAATTTATCTAGACTTTGTCTATGAGGGCAGGAACAGGTATCTTCTAAAACGTTTTCATATACCCTTCATCTTAATAGGTACCAAATACTTGAAGGTCACAGAAGATACACTAGGGCAAAAAGCTACTACTAATGTCAGCCACTTATTCTCAAAGTCCCAGATTGAGTCAGGAAACTTTCCTCTAACCAGGCCAGACCAGCAAACACACTCAGAGTTGGGGATTTAATCAAATCAGAGAAAATAATTCTTGGGTCCAGGAATAGTGGCTCAGGCCTATATATAACCCCAGTTATTTGAGAGGCTGAGGCAGGAGGACTGTCTGAGCCTGGGATTTTGAGACCAGCCTAGGCAACATAGGAAGACCCTGCCTCTAAAAAAATTTTTTAAACTTAGCCAGGCATGGGGATGCACACCTGTAGTCCTAGCTACTTGGGGAGTCTGAGGTGAGAGGATTGCTTGAGCCCAGGAGTTCAAGGCTGCAGTGAGCTAGCTATGATCATTCCACTGTACTCCAGCCTGGGTAAAAGAGCAAGATCTGTCTCAAAAAATAAAATAATAGTCATAATTATCTAAGAAACTAAAAAGGATTCCAGATGAACATTCTGGCCTTTGGCTTCTGAGGCCCAGAAGTTGTGTTTCAAACAGGGCAGATATTCTCATCACACATATACATACACATTGTACACACACACACATGCATACATGTGTGCACCATAAACCAAAGCAGATACACAATAAATGGGTTGGCCTCAGTTTAGTATTTTTTCCAAAACTGCAAAGATTAAAAACCAGTTTGATTACATGTGGCAATCCCTCATTTATTTTATATTTTAATTACAGTTGACCCTTAACACAGGTTTGAACTGCACGCTGTTTATATGTGAATTTTTTCCAACCAGACACACAGATCGAAAATACGGTCACATTTACAGAATGCAAAACATGGATTCCACAGAGCCAACTGCAAGGCTTGAGTATGTGCAAGTTTTGGTATTCACAGGGGTCCATCTGAAGCCAGAGCTATAAAAAGAGTAGCCACAGCATCCTCACCTTTTGAAGAAGATCCTTTAGTCCCACTTACCGGGTAGGCATGTAACAGCCCTGGAGCCATAATATACGGATTAGGCAACAACGGCGGGACCCCAGGAGGGAGGTTGGGAGGAGCTTTTCCTAAAAGAGAAATTACATTTTTATTCCATCACACAATTACTTACCTCGTCCATCCCAGAGGAATGCCATCTGCTTATGTAAGGCTACCTGAAGTCGTAGCAACTGAGCTTCGAGTCGAGGCTGTGACAGTGGAGTTGCTGCCTAGGCTGAGGCCCAGGCTACTGCCACTATTGAGACTGGAGGAGACACTGACCACTGGGGGAGGTGCAGAGACTGTGCTGGATGTGGTGGAAAAAGTGCTGGAGGAAGAATGGAGATTCGCCTCACTCTCCACACTTGTGTGCTTCAAAAGGGGGAGCAGTGGAAGAGAGAAGAAGAAAAGAGATCAGCATCATAGGTCAGGAAAAATAAGACAATCCCTCCTGCTGAATATACTATTATGTCAACTTCCTAATTAAAGAGGCCAAGTAGTCAAGGTACCAAAGTACACTCTGCTAAAGTAGTTAGAAATAATCTCCAGCTACATATTTCTCAAGACTCATCTGGCAAGAATGGTAACAGACTCACTGCACATCATCATCCTGTTCAGAAAGACAGTAAAGCAAATGGAGACAGATTCCCCAGAGACTAACACTGGTTGATAAAGGAACAGAGAGAGTTGAGATGTAAAAAATGTATCACAGCTTTCTCTCCCCAACTTTTCTTTACTAGTTGAGACCAGTTTGTGGACTAGGAAAAAGCAAAAATTCTGATTTTACATTTTTTTTGAGACAGGTTCCCATCCTGTTGCCCAGGCTGGGGTGCTGTGGTGCAATCTTGGCTCACTGCAACCTTGGCCTCCTGGGCTCAAACAATCCTCCCACTTCAGCCTCCCAAGTAGCTAGGACTCTACGAATGTACCACCATGCTTGGCCAATCTTCAAAAAATTTTTGTGGAGATGAGGTCTCACTATATTGCTCAGGTTGGTCTCAAACTCCCGGGCTCAAGCAATCCTCCTGCCTTGGCCTCCCAAAGTGTTAGGATTACAGAGGTGAGCCACTGCACCTGGCCACAATTTTGACTTTAAACCTGAAACTGTGTATTTGAATAGAGACTCCTAAAGGAGCCTTAGCCCTCATATCTCCCCAGGCTTCTGGCAAATCTGACACTTTTGTCCAAAATGGGTCCTTCCCTTTACAGGCTCAGCTTAATTCTATTAATAGTTGTTACAAATCAAAACAATAAAATTCACTCTTGAACCAAAAGCTCTCACACCTGGCATCTACTTTCACAAAAATGTCCAGCCTTGCACTGATTCTTTTCAGAACTTGGGCATACCCAAGACTAAGGAAAGAGAACAGCTCTACCAGTTGGAAAGGTACGTTCTTCCAGAATTTATTAAAGCATACAAAGCCCAACTATATACTCAGTAGGGGAAAAAAGTCAGAAAGTCACTTTCAGGGCTTTTAGGAATGACCCAGAGCTCAATGTTTAGGGATTCTTCTACCTCTCTTGGCTTCCTAACATCCCTTTACTCCTTTTCCTGCAACCTCAAATCAATTATTTTGCCACCTCATGAAGAAATTTTCAATAATTCTCTCTTGAGACAATCTTAGGGTTGGACAGTTCTAAGTGTAAGAAAACCACACATCCCTCTCAGCATCACACTTACCAAAAGAGTGGATGTCGAAGTGCGCCCAGAAGATGTTGATGATGAAAGGGTATTCTGCTGCGTAGATAACGTGCTGTCAGAAAAAAAGAGGCTGCCATCAGCCATAGTGCTATAGTTACGTGACCTGGAGCTTCAGTCAAGAACATAACAAGGAAATAAGACATAATATGGAACACCAAGGAGGTCTGAGATCGTATGTTAAGCACAATGGCCAGCCAGGAGCAGAGAGCAGTTAAAGCAAAAGTGGATGTTGAAAGGGGAAAATTAAAACAAGCCTCCTCTGTCTTCACTTCCCACAGTTCTTAGGTCACCCACTTACCACAAAAGCAGGGCTAATGTGGTCTCTGCCAGGTCAAAGGAGTAAGAAGAACCAGAGAGCTCTGTTATTGCTATTCACCAACCCCAACCTCCATTCTCACCCCAAATCACCTGCTGTGTTGTGTGGTGGTAGTATTTGGAATCTCCTCACTGTGGCTCAAGCCACCCAAGGAGGATGAATGCTGATTGGTTGTCGTCAGTAAGGAAGCTGCAGATACCGTTTCATTGAGAGGGGGGATGCTAGAAGTGGAAGGTGAATCAGATTTCACTGCAGAGCCTGTAGCACCTAGAAATTTAGAAGAAAGGAATTCCTATCATCAGAAAAAAGGGAATGTCTATAGAGAGGTGACTACAGTCCAAGGCAGCTCCAAAGACAAAAGGATGAGTTATTTAACAATGGACTATATTAGGTAGAATCTTTTTTCTTTAATGCTGATAATTACACAGCATAGGTCTCATTTGTCCAGGGAACTAATGGATTATCACCATTTTAAGATAGAAAACCAGAAACTTAGGAGGGGAAAAGCCTGAAGAACACTCACCTTCAACAGATTGTGTGGTCTGTAACTGCGTGGCCTGCACAGAACTGAAGCCATTCTGGTAAAAAAAAAAGAAGAGCAAGAAACAGACAAACTCATGTGAATGAGGCAAGTTAGCACTGATTCAGCTTTATTTTGGTCAACAAATCTTTAGGAGAAACTCTGTAAATTAACCAAAAGGATTAATATTAATACAATGCAGACTATCCAAAAAACCAAAATAGAAACAAAAATTAAACAACAAAACTGAGATATACCAACACTGTGTGACCAAAAGCAAAAGAAGGAAACCCTACAAATTGTTGAAGACACCCCAAACCTAAAAGAGATAGAGGAAAGGCCCAAAGTCCACATCCAGTGATTTCTGGGGAAGGATAAGTACAACAGTTCAGCCACACCACCTATTCTGCTGGCTGCATCTGACAGTCACTCCACATCACCTCTGGCACATTCTGTCTCCCTCACCATGCCAGGACTTAGCAAGGTGAGGTCTACGGACATGCACCCAGAAATCTGGCAATCACATCTTCCCAGAAGACAGGACAGGCACTTGAGACTGATTCTACTAGAGACAATGAATTTTTAGTACAAAGAGAATGGTTTCCTGGTTCATCAGTCTCCGGGTTTGCTGATAACTTTTAATTCACTAGCCACAGATGTGTGCCTTTTTCAAATTCTCAATCACTACTTCCAAAGTTTCTTAGCACCATTTGCTGAAAAGTAAAACACTAATATTTAAGGAATTTTTGCCCACTATTCTCCTAACCAATTCCCAAGGGTTCATGAAGCCACTACCTTTGCCTGAGTCAGGTCCTTTTGGGGTGATGAAGAGATGGAGCTGGGGTACCGCCGAGTCTGTGTGGATCTCTGTTCATAAAGAGGGCCCTGAGCATTATTTTGGGAGGTATAAGTTGTCGACTGAATTGGGCCGCTCTGATAACCAGACTCCTGACTCTGGTTAGATGAAATTGTAGAGGATGATTCACTGTGAGTAATGAAGAGAAAAATCTCAGAGAAACAAAATAGAGCATATCTACTCATACTAAGGAAATCGTGGAGATCTACTAGTGGAATAACTTGATTTGAATCAAGAAGAAATTTTTCAGCAACAAATAGAAGAATCTATCAAAATTTCCTACTGATAACACTAGGAATCCCTACCTTCTATAGCGTCAGAGATCTGAATTAAGAATTAATCTTAAAAACATCTAGGCCGGGCGCGGTGGCTCACGCCTGTAATCCCAGCACTTTGGAAGGCCGAGGCGGGCAGATCATGAGGTCAGGAGATGGAGACCATCCTGGCTAACATGGTGAAACCCCGTCTCTACTAAAAATACAAAAAAAATAGCCGGGCATGGTGGCGGGCGCCTATAGTCCCAGCTACTTGGGAGTCTGAGGCAGGAGACTGGCATGAACCCGGGAGGCGCAGCTTGCAGTGAGCCGAGATCAAGCCACTGCATTCCAGCCTGGGTGACAGAGAGAGACTCCATCTCAAAAAAAAAAAAAAAAAAAAAAAAAAAACCTTAAAAACATCTTCAAGTCTCAAGGAAGAGAAAAGTCCCTTGGATCCCCCCTACATTTTGCTGTTATAAGAAAAAGTGGACCTGGAAGCCGTGGCTCATGCCTGTAATCCCAGCACTTTGGGAAGCCAAGGTGGGCGGATCACAAGGTCAGGAGATCGAGACCAGCCTGGCCAACATGGTGAAACCTCATCTCTACTAAAAATACAAAAAACAGCCAGGCATGGTGATGGGCGCCTATAATCCCAGATACTAAGGAGGCTGAGGCAGGAGAATCTCTTGAACCTGGGAGGCAGAGGTTGCAGTGAGCTGAGATCGTGCCATTGCACTCCAGCCTGGGTGACAAGAGCAAGACTCTGTCTCAAAAGAAAAAAGAAAAAGTGGCTAAATGTCAGTATACAGGATACATTACTCTTGGCCCCTTCTATACATTATAACATGGACCCTAAGCACAAGAAAAGCCATCTTTTGTTCACACTCATTTTAGAGAATTCTGAATTCTAGGCTCCCTCAAGAACCATATAAGATTTGGGCTGGGTGTGGTGGCTCACGCCTGTAATCCCAGCACTTTTGGAGGCCAAGGTGGGCAGATCACCTCCGTTCAGGAGTTCAAGACTGGCCCGAACAACATGGTGAAACTCCATCTCTACTAAAAATGCAAAATTAGCTGGGCATGGTGGTGCATGCCTGTAATTCCAGCTACTAGGGAGGCTGAGGCACAAGAATTGCTTAAACCTGGGAGGCAGAGGTTGCAGTGAGCGGAGATTGTGCCATTGCACTTCAGCCTGGGCAAAAAGAGCAAAACTCTGAGCCAGGCATGGTGGCTCATGACTGTAATCCCAGCGATTTGGGAGGCCGAGGCGGGCAGATCACCCACAGTCAGGAGTTTAAGACCAGCCTGGCCAACATGGTGAAACCCTGTCTCTACTAAAAATACAAAAATTAGCCGGACGTAGTGGCACATGCCAGTAATCTCAGCTACTCAGGAAGCTGAGGCAGGAGAATTGCTTGACCCTGGGAGGCAGAGGTTGCAGTGAGCCGAGATCACACCACTGCACCCCAGCCTGGCAACAGAGCGAAACTCCATCTCAATTAAAAAAAAAAAAAAAAAAAAAAAAAAAAAATGGGCCGGGCACAGTTGCTCACCCCTGTAATCCCAGCACTTTGGGGGGCCGAGGTGGGTGGATCGCTTGAGGTCATGAGTTCTAGACCAGCCTGGCCAACATGGTAAAACACCATCTCTACTAAAAAATACAAAAATTTGCTGGTTATGGTGGCGGGCACCTGTAACCCCAGCTACTCGGGAGGCTGAGGCAGGAGAATCGCTTGAACCTGGGTGGCGGAGGTTGCAGTAAGCCGAGATCGCACCACTGCATTCCAGCCTAGGCAAGAGTGAAACTCTGTATTAAAAAAAATTTTTTTTTGTAGAGACAGGGACTCATTATGTTGCCCAGGCTGGTCTTGAACTCCTGGCCTCGAGCAATCCTCCTGCCTTGGCCACCCAAAGTGCTGGGATTATAAGTGTGAGCCATCACACCCAGCCCCTAAGGGGCATATTTCTACCTGTTTAGTTACAGATAACCCTAATAACAATATTTTAAAGCACTAAAAATGCTATGACTGACGACTTTCCCCCTCAGCCATGCAGAGGGGCTTGGCCTCTCCAGTGTTCTAGAAATTTCCCGCAGATTAAAAAAGTAGTAAAAGGTTAATAAGAGAGGTCTTATGGCTAATGTTTCCTCTACCTGGCCGTGCTGGTATACAGGCTACTCGGAGCCTGGCTTGAAGAGGCGCTCGTGGTGGGGGTGGACTCATAATCAGAAAGGACAGGCTCTGACCCAAACTGCAATGCCCCAAACTGCAGGTTTAGCCCTGAGATATCTGCTGAGCCAGGCATCTCCACAGCCAGAGCAGGAATCTATAAAGTTGAAGGAGAAGAGAAAGTAATGGCTTTAATACAACCTTACTAAAGACTAAAAAAAACCCTTCCCTTTAAATTTCCAAACTTACCCTTTTAATCTCAATTCTCAAGCCCCACACCCCTTGCCATAAGATGGCATCTACTTAAAAGTTTAAGTACCTTAGAAGTCAAGGAGGCTTTTTTCTTCTGCTGTTTCAGTTTCTGCTGAGCCGGCTGAGGGCTAGAGGACTGGTTGTCTGAAGATCCAGGCGACATCTGTGGAGCCGACGTGGATTTGCTTGGCAGAGGAGAAGACGGAGGTGGAGGTGCAGCTGTGGAGGTAGCCACTGCAGGTGACTTCTCCTGAAGGAACACCTCCATCATGGTTGAAGATGGGGTAAAAGCCTGGCGCTTTGTAAAGGGGCTGTGCACTGTTGAATCACTTGGGTTCTTCAAATCTGCAAGAGGAAACCCAGTATATGAAGCCAGAGATGCTGATGAATCTCAAGGAAATGCTATTGTCCTGCACTAGCACCATGAATGAGGACTGTAAAAATCAGAAACTCATATAAGCAGGCCCTCTTTTGGGGCTTAATCTCATTTCTATAGGTGACAATCACTGGATTACATCTTTTTTTTTTTTTGAGATGGGAGTCTCACTCTGTCACCCAGGCTGGAATGCAATGGCGCAATCTCAGCTCACTTCAACATCCAACTCCTCGGTTCAAGTGATTCTCTTGCCTCAGAGTAGCTGGGACTACAGGCACGCGCCACCATGCCTGGCTAATTTTTGTGTTTTTAGTAGACATAGGGTTTCGTCATGTTGGCCAGGCTGGTCTTGAACTCCTGACCTCAAGTGATCCGTCCGCCTCGGCTTCTGAAAGTGCTGAGATTACAGGCATGAGCCGCTGCACCCGGCCTACATCCATCCTTAAATAAAGCCTAATTAAATCAACACCATTACTCTGCCTGTGTAAGACAGGAATGCACAAATTGTCCAAGTTTAAAGTACCACAAGTTCTCATTAGACATCATCCATAGGTGCTTGGAAACTGGCTTTAAGCAAAAACAATGCGTGACACATCTTTGCATAACGTTGTTTCCTTCAACATGATTTCATTATAATGTTGATGAGGAAAAAAAAGGGGGGCCAGGTGCAGTGGCTCATACCTGCAATCCCATCACTTTGGGAGGCCAAGACCAGCAGATTGCTTGAGCCCAGGAGACACACCTGGGCAACATGGTGAAAACCCACCTCTACAAAAAATTAAAAATTAGCCAGGCATGGTGGTACAAGCCTATGGTCCCAGCTACTCAGGAGGCTCAGATTGGAGGATTGCTTGAGCCCAGGAAGATGAGTGAGCCAAGATAGTGCCACTGTACTCCGGTCTGGATGACAGAACGAGACCTTGTCTTATGTTTCACATAAAGTCGCAAGAACCTATCAATGACATTAAGTGAAGACTTACTGTATAAGGTCTTAAGATGGCTAAGCCTAAGAACCTGAAGGCAATATGTTATTTTCAAACACTGAAGATAAATCTAAGGAGAATAATAATAATAATTAAAACCCCAATCAACAGAAGACTGCAACTATGTATATGGTTAAAAAAAAATTTTTTTTTTTTTTTTTTTTTGAGGAAAGCTAGCTACACACTAGCTCTGTACCCCAGGCTACTGTACAGTGGTGTGAACACAGCTCACTGCAACCTCGACCTCCTGGGCTCAGGCAATCCTACTGCCTCAGCCTCCCTAGGAGCTGGGACCACAGGTGCACACCACCACACTCAGCTAATTGAAAACAATTTTTTTAGAAATGGAGTCTTGATATGTTGCTCAGGCTGTTCTTGAACTCCTAGGCTCAGGCTGTCCTCCCACTTCAGCCTCCCAAAGTGCTAAGATTACAGGTGTAAGCTACCATGCCCAGCCTCTAAATGTGATGAGAAATATATAGCCTCAAATTTTATTATTCCCCAACTTCCTGAATTCAGCTTATTTGATTAGGGGAAATACATGTGGGAAGGTAACCAACTAGCTGCCCCTTTTCTTCACTTCAGGACACATTCTCCACCCCCTCCCCCTGCTAGCCTCTTGACAGTAACGCTCCAATGCTTTGAAGATTCAAGTCACTTTCCATCTTCTCACCATACTGCACCAGTGATGGGGATTGTGTCGTCGAGCCCATGTCCCAAGAGGAGGTGGTGGTGCTTCCAGACTGAGAATGCTGAGCTGCCAACTGAGCCAGGGCTTGGGCAGTCTTGAATTGCTCCAAGAACTGGGAGCCCGTAGTACTGCCGCCTTTAGCTTCACCGACATCACCAAATCCTTTCCCTAACATGCTCACCTGTAGATCAACAAAGAGATGAGAGAAACCTACAGCCAGTAACCTTGTTCAGCTACTCATAAAGACACTTATCCAGACCGAAAGCCAGTATAGATCAGTCAAGTAAAGAATACTGTCACACTGAGTATACAGCATAGTCCACTAGAGTATAGGACCTAGAGTCAGACTGTCTTAGATTGAAATTCTGGCTATGTAAGCTTGGAAAAACTATTTTTTAATCTTTCTTTGCCTCACTTTCCTCATCTGGAAATAGGAATAAAAGTAAAAAATAAAAGTAAAGCTGTAGGAGGATTAAATAATTTAAATTAAAGCACTTAATACATGCATGGCACATAGTAATCACTCAAAAAAAGAAAGCCATTAAAACTTTAAGTTTTATATCATCATTACTTCCTTCTCCCTGCTTCTCAGGGATAAAATTCGGCTGACTGGAGAATTTTTTTTTTTTTTTTTTTGAGACGGAGTCTCGCTCTGTCACCCAGGCTGGAGTGCAGTGGTGCTATCTCGGCTCACTGCAAGCTCCGCCTCCCAGGTTCACACCATACTCCTGCCTCAGCCTCCCGAGTAGCTGGGACTACAGGCGCCCGCCACCACGCCCAGCTAATTTTTTGTATTTTTAGTAGAGACGGGGTTTCACTGTGTTAGCCAGGATGGTCTCGATCTCCTGACCTCGTGATCTGCCCGCCTTGGCCTCCCAAAGTGCTGGGATTACAGGCGTGAGCCACCACACCTGGCCGAGAATTTTTAAATCAACCAATACAATTAACATAAATGTAATATAAGATTTTATTTTTGCCATTAAGGTCCTTGCCCTTCTCATTAAAAAAAACTCAAAAAAAAAACACAACTAACTGGAGCCTCATCTCGATGCTGCTAATAACTAGCACAGAGGCAAAAATGAAAAGTTAAAGGGCATCCCAACTTCTGCACTAGACAATCAAGAAGCAAGTCAGTATGATTTGATTGTTTTCTCCATGTACATACAAGTTCTATATGCGGTGGCTCATGCCTGTAAACCCAGCACTTTGGGAGGCTGAGGCAGGCGGATCACCTTAGGTCAGGAGTCCTAAACCAGCCTGACCAACATGGTGAAACCCTGTCTCTACTAAAAATACAAAATTAGCCAAGCGTGGTGGCAGGCGCCTGTAACCCCATCTACTCAGGAGGCTGAAGCAGGAGAATTGCTTAAACCCAGGAGGTGGAGGTTGCGGTGAGCCGAGATCGTGCCATTGCACTCCAGCCTAGGCAACAAGAGTGAAACTCTGTCTCAAAAAAAAATAAAAAATAAAAACAATGAAAATTACCTACTGTTCATTGTATTATGCATAAAAATATAAAGAAACTCCCATGTTATTTAGCTCTATTAAATTTTAAGTGAAATTAATCCTCTAACATTCTCAATAGAAAGGAAATTACATTATCTAACATATTGATTAGTACAGGCAACAAAAAAACAGAATAGTATTTATATTTCGTTTTGACATTTTTATTTTAAAAAATTTTTTTTAGAGAAAGGGTTTCATTCTGTCACCCAGGCTGGAGTACAGTGGTGAGCTCATAGCACACTATAGTCTTGAACTCCTAGTCTCAAGGAATCCTCCTACTTTAGCCTCCAGAGTAGCTGAGACTACAGGAACGTGTCACTGTCCCCAGCTGAAAACATCTTTTTGATATCAAAAGTCTGATTTCATTGTAAATTTTCACAATTCCAGACAATAAGAGGGGCAATTAAGAGACATAGATCACATAATCACATTTTCCAGTCATTTATCTTAAGGGTTGGTAGTTACTTCTTGATCTTCATTACACCTTCTTACAATCTTTGTCCTATTTTCTTTCTTCTTTTTCTATTTAATCCCAACACTTCTCTCCATTTCCCTTCTCCTACCTCTTCTCACCTGTTACCTTTCCTATGTGGCAGGACATCAACCACCAAATTACTAACTTAACACACACAAAAAACATTTTAAGACAACAGTTAAAAACTGACCGAGTTCTGAATTAGTAGCTAGCTTGGCAGTTTTCTAGTTAAACTAATTACTCTAACTGGAAAAATAAAATTACATGCACACACATGGTCTGCTTACCTCTTACAACTTTAGTATCCCTCCATCAAAAAATAGGAGAGAAAAAGAGAAAAAAAGAAAAAGCAGTACTTCTTAGGACTCACTGACTATGAGAAAACTGGTACTTGTAGCATCTTTGTTTAGTTTAAATTATCTCTTTGATGTAGTTAATGACCTTGGATGTTTTAAACACGCTGAGTCAACAAGTAATGTGTCATAAGTTCTAAGTTATTTATAATACCACTACTGAAACCACACTTGTATAGCCACCTTTGGGAAGATGGGAAGGACTAGCACTTTTATCCCTATTTACGTAGAAATGGAGACACAGTTAGTAAGTGGCAGAAATGGGAAGACCATAGGTTTCTGGAGGCCTTGTCTACAAATACCTGGTTTAAGTAAATATACAAGACAATTCTGATCCATCAAGAAATGGGGAGCTGCTACAATCTTCCATCACAGTTTAATGAGGGCTGCAAAAGGATTAAAATGTATTGACAAGTTTATGTCATTGATTTTCTCTCAAGAGTAATGGCAAATGGTGTTCATTCAGCACAACGAGTAGTCAATAAAGGATGTTAACTTATTCTTATAAGAATATTCACTCTGTCCAGAACTAAGTCCTCTCTTAGCACTACCCCCATTACCCAACTCAAACATCTCTGCATCCAAGTCTGCTTAAGAAGACAAAGAGGATGCTTCACCTGCCAAAAACCTGACTGTCTTTGGAAGGAATTGTGTATGTGTGCTAGGATTAGCAGGAAGGTTTGATTAGGATAAACCACGTTTCCTACTCACCATACTGTGATGAGAAAATGTGTTCCCTGAAGCAGGCTGTGATATGGCAGTCTGCTTCGAATTACTGAACACCAGAGGCTGGGCCAGAGAAGGAGCCTGAGACGGATCCAGATTAGATGAATCATTCTCCATTGTAGATGGTGTCTTCCCCAGCAGAACAGCAAGGTCAATTCTAATGGGGAAGGGAAGGGATCTTGATGAATAATGACTGAATATGCTAACATTCCCCAACACTCAAATCAGATTAGATCAAAATGAAGCCACTTGCTGGGGCTTCTTCTAAAAGAGTTCAAACACAAAGCCTTGAAATGCTTAAATTTCCCAAAGTAACTGATGCGTAAGAGTCACTACAGTATATAGCTGAATTCCACTGATGTTGCCAATAATAATGGTTAATTTTTTAAGTTATTAATTTAATGAAATATCAAATGCTACTTTTTTTTTTTTTTTTTTTTTTTGAGAAAGTCTCGCTCTGTCACCCAGGCTGGAGTGCAGTGGCGTGATATTGGCTCACTGCAAACTCCGCCTCCTGGGTTCACGCCACTTTCCTGGCTCAGCCTGTAGCTGGGACTACAGGCACCTGCCACCATGCCTAGCTAATTTTTTTGTTTTGTATTTTTAATAGAGATGGGGTTTCACGTGTTAGCCAGGATGGTCTCAATCTCCTGACCTCGTGATCTGCCCGCCTTGGCCTCCCAAAGTGCTGGGATTACAGGTGTGAGCCACCACACCTGGCCTCAAATGCTAGTTTTAACATGGCAGCTCAGTAACTCAGCCAAAACTTACAAGTACTTATCCATGATTTTAATACTGAATACCTGTCATTACCAGTTCCTAAAACAGAAAATCATATACCAGAACACTGGAATCTTCAAATAGCTTTAGAACAGGGGCAGTTTGGGAGATATTTTTTCCCACAATTTTCGTAAAATTTCAAAAGTTACCTGTGGTATAATATATACTTGAGCTTTGCCTTGTTCCTGGCACGGAGCTACTAAAACATTTAGAATTTCCTAAGTGATAGTGTCCTTTGTTACTCATAACACACTTCTTCCAACCATACCTGAATTTATGCTAATGAGGTAGCCCAGGGTGGGGCCCCAGATAGCTTCAGGATGAGGGGTGGTCACTAGAAAGACCAGATAAGGCTGGGCACAGTGGCTCACACCTGTAACTACTCAGCACTTTGGGAGGCCAAAGCAGGCGGATACTTGAAGTCAGGAGTTTGAGACCAGCCTGGCCAACATGGTAAAACCCTACTAAAAATACAAAAATTAGCCTGGCATGGTGGCGGGTGCCTACTATCCCAGCTACTTGGGAGGCTGAGGCAGGAGAATCGCTTGAATCTGGGAGGGAGGTTGCAGTGAGCCAAGATTGTGCCACTGCCCTCCAGCCTGGGCAACAGAGTGAGACTCTGTCTCCAAAAAAGAGACCAGGTAAGACTGTTGGAACTTTCAGAAGCCCCTCCCAATCCCACCAAATTCCAGGGGTGTAGGGGAGGTGGCTATTAAGTCCAATCACCAATGGCCAATGATTTAATCAATCATGCCTAGCTAATAAAACTCCTAACAATAAGATTTGGAGAGCTTCAGGACACCTGCAGAAGACAAGGAAGTTGTGTGTGCCCCACCCACATACCCATTCATACCTTGCCCTACTCATTTCTTCCATTTAGCTGTTCCTGAGTTGTACCTTTATAATAAACCAGTAATGGGCCAGGTGTGGTGGCTCACACCTGTAATCCCAGCAGTTTGGGAGGCCAAGGTGGGTGGATCACCTGATGTCAGGCTGGCCAACATGGTGAAACGCCACCTCTACTAAAAATAAAAAATTAGCTGGGTATAGTGGTACATGCCTGTAATCCCAGATACTAGGGAGGCTGAGGCAGAAGAATGGCTTGAACCCAGAGGTGAAGGTTGCAGTGAGCCAAGATCACGCCACTGCACTCCAGCCTGGGTGACAGAGCAAGACTCCGTCTCAAAAACAAAAACAAAAAACACAGTAATGGCAAGTAAAACTCCTGAGTTCAGAGTCATTCTAGTGAGTTATCAAACTTGATAAGGGGGTCATGGGAACCTCCAAATTTGTAGCTGGCTGGCAGAAACTCTGAAGTTGGGGCACTCCTGTAGAACTGAGCCTTCAACTTGTGGGGTCTGCATTAACTCTGGGTAGTTAATGTCAGAACTGAATTTTTGAGCTATCAGGCCCAGGTCTAGAAAAAAATCCAAGAGGTTTCCAGGGAATTAAAAATATTCTCTGAAGAGTGTATCTCCTACCACTGATCCCCAGAGATTTAAATTCTAAAATGTTTATTAGCTGTATCCTGCGGATCCAAAGGAAAAAAACGACTGTTATACTCAGTGGGCTCAGAGAACAGGAGAAGAAACTACTGAACAATTCTAAAAAATTCAGAAATATATGAAAACATTTCCACTTTTGGCTCTTCTCTCCCTGCCTTACTTCAAGACAAGTTATATACTCAATGCTGGTGATATGAAAGGCTGATCTTTGTAATTAAAGTGCTATTTGCAGGGAGAATCAACTTTAAAATTGTAACATATAAACTTCCATTCAGTAGATTAACTAGTACTAACTCTTAGAAGTCTCTCCATCAACTGGCCGGGCGCGGTGGTTCATGCTTGTAATCCCAGCACTTTGGGAGGCAGAGGTGGGTGGATTACCTGAGGTCAGGAGCTCAAGACCAGCCTGGCCAACATGGTGAAACACCATCTCTACTAAAAATACAAAAATTAGCCAGGCGTGGTGGCACACGCTTGTAATCCCAGCTACTCGGGAGACTGAGGCAGGAGAATTGCTTGAGTCCAGGAGGCGGAGGTTGCAGTGAGCAGAGATCGTGCCATTGCACTCCAGCCTGGCCGACAAAGTGAGACTCTGTCTCAAAAAAAAAAAAAAAAAAAGAAGAAGAAGAAGTCTCCATCAACTTAAGAGGAATGTAATGTAATTTGGTTATTATTATTATTGACATCATGGGAGTTTACAAAGGCCAGTGCCGCTCCTCTTTACAGTAATCTCAGCAGATGTGTTTAAGAAATGGTACTAAATTTTACTGCACACTTGCCTCTGACCAGCAGTGATTGTCACATTCTCCGCAGGCAGAGGCACTGAAGATACGTTAGAAGCAGTGAAGATCTTGGTCTCAGAAAGCTGGAAAACAGAGGGATTAGTCACTCTTGGTGTCAGGGATGCTACAGTCAGAAACTTGGCATAGGTAAGGGGAATTCAACATCAAGAAAAAGTGAAAGCCCTATAAAGAGAAAACTATCTACCCTGAGGAATCCTGAATGGATTGACTTTCAAGCCCTTCAATATATGCTCAATAGTTTTAACCAAAGAAAGAGTAGAACCAAGGAACCCAATAAAATATAGTGGAGTCACATGATCATATGCATACTGAACTTACAGGCATGCTAGACATAAAAAAAAAAAAAGAAAATCCCTCTATATTTTCCCATTACAGTTCCCAACTCTCACCTCTACCCAAACCACATTTGTCTTCTACTACTCCCTTCACAGCCCCACCCCTCCCAAAGAAAGATCATGACCAAGATGAAGAAATAAATAAAAGAAGTTCATTTTTAGCTTTTGAGCAGTAAGGGCCCAAGTGCTGGTGAATTAAGGTTTTTTTCGGAAATCGTTTTAACTAGATGTTATTTTTGCCTTAATATGTCACTTTGTGACATCTAGTCCTTCCACTATTAAGGCATCAAACTTACGTAAGCAAATGCAGGGATTAACTTTTCCTACTATTCAAAAGTTGATTTGGGTTTCAGTTTTATTTCTTGATTAAAATCGCTAAAGCACAGAAAATCCACTCTCCCCTCAATGCCCAACACCATGTATCATTCTCTGAAAGTTGCTTAAGCAGACAAGCCAAATCTCAGAAAGGAACATAATTTGCTCATTTTCACAAAGCAGTCTAGTTCATTGATTATACAATAGAAAATAATCACCCTGTAATGCTGATGCCTCCGAAATTTAAAAAACCCAGAACTGGCAACCAAAAGTCTTCACATGTCATTTCCTCTTATCACAAAAGCTGTCTTGCCTAACTACATGAAAGTATAGAAAAGTACATAGATTAAAAATGTTAAAACAAGAGTTTATCCATGATCACTGAAAACCATAATTCACAGCAAAAGCTTGACTGTGACCAGGAATCAGCAAAACTCTTACTCAGGTAGTACTCAAATGAATTCACAGAGCTTGTTTACGTGCCACCCATCTATGAGGTTTCCAAGTTGAGTCAAGCTGGCAGATAGCCAATTCTACAGATATTCATCTCAATCACAATTGGGCTTCAAATAAATACAAGGGTTCCAGAGTCAACCAGATTACAAGTTTGAGGATTTGGTACCACAACACTCGCTTTGTATCCACTGCCAATCCATTACAGGACCTTATAGCAAATACTTAAACGCACCAAGTAGTCATGTACCACCAGCAGCTGTTACTCAATGCACTACCTGCCTAACTCCACTTCTGGGGCCCTACCCAACCACCAATCTCTTCCTGGGATAAATCCGACAATCAGATATTGGACTTACACAAGTGCACTTGCCCTTTCCATAGTGTGGTTCCACAGAGTCCTGTTCATGCCCAGTCTCCTTCATATAACATATGTGAAATGTTCTGGCTCAGAACACTATTTTGGATGTAAAAGTTTTGGGTCAGAATCTTAAGGGTGAATTTTGAGGGGTAGAAACATACCCATTTTCTATCCCTAAACAACACTTAGGGATAGAAGGCATTAGTGAGGAATGACCTGGGAATACCTACATCTTCATTCCAATCTTCAGTCCCCCACTCCTCTGTTGCAGTCCTCCATGCACCTGAGAATAAAGAAAAATAGTGAAGTAACTTTGCTATTAAATGCCAGTACAAAGCAAAAACATCAATGTATTGATTTTTTTGGCAGCCAAAAGTATGACTAAAATTTACTAATCAGAAGAAGGCCAGGCGCGGTGGCTCACACCTATAATCTTAATACTTTGGGAGGCCGAGGTGGGTGGATCACTTGAGGTCGGGAGTTCGAGACCACCCTGACCAACATGGAGAAACCCTGTCTCTACTAAAAATACAAAATTAGCTGGGAGTGGTGGTGCATGCCTATAATCCCAGCTACTCGGGAGGCTGAGGCAGAAGAATGGCTTGAACCTGGGAGGCGGAGGTTGCGGTGAGCTGAGATCGCGCCATTGCACTCCAGCCTGGGCAACAAGAGTGAAACTCCGTCTCAAAACAAACAAAAACAAAAAACAACAAAACAAAACAAAGAAGTTCTTGGGCTTCAAAGGTAAAAAAAGACTGTTTACAAAGGGATACCTCAGAGTACCAGGGTTTTAATAAGATTATGATTTCATAGCTACTTTCAGTTTTTGTTATAAAGCAGGGATTGGGGAGGGGGAGGCAGACAGACAACCACCCAATGCTCGAAGCAATATCTTTAAGGCCCTCAGGTCGATTTAGTGGTCAATTCAGTGAAATGGCAGCAGCCAATTTAAACCATAACATGCAAACTACACCTATTTATCTAGTATAAGACAAAAAAAACTGCAGGCGGTCTGAAGAAGGACAGTAGCACTGATAGAGAAACACAAATGGTTACCACATAATGGTTAGTGAAAGAGCAGTGAAGAAGGGTGGGTTTGAAACCCGAACTGAGGGCATTGAAAACTATCTGCTATGAGAATTGGATTAAAAATGCATACTCAGCAGAAGTCAAGTTTATAGATCTTATTGGTTTAACTATATACGAAAAGCCCCTATAGAGCTGTTCTCTTCAAAAGACAATGAACAAGACTGAAAAATCAAGTATGAATGATAGTTACTGTCCTAACCTTACTCATAGAGAACTTGAAATCTGACCTGCTTATGGTCATGGCACAGACAATGGGAGTATACACTCTCCTTGTGTTTGTTGGTAATACTGAAGCTGGGATACAGTTACTACTGGAGAAATCCAAAAGCAATCAAACCACCTTCCACATTCCTTTTTTGTGCTTCATGTATACATATATTTTCAGAAAAAAAAAATGCCCTTTCTTAAAAAATTAGGGTGAGAATTTCTAATGAGAACCAGGATTCTTCCCTTCAGCCAAAGGCACAGTAAAAAGAAGCTGTCTGAAGAAGGGACAAGAGAACCCTTATTTTCTTGCTAGAATAATATATATTAAATAACTCTTCAATCCTTCCCTCCTACTGGAAAAAGCTTCTAAGAATGAAATGAAAAGTCTGACATTCAGATGCTGCGCCACTGAAGAGAAGTATTCTAACACCACATTAGAAGTATTCTAATACAAAGCCTGTCCAAAATTCTTCTAAACATTTAATAATGCAAAAATCTTCTTTCTTAGAGGGAAATATATTCATTGTAAAGACTTTCCCAGGAAAATATTAAATTGCACCAGGGAAATCCCAAACCACATAATAATGACAATATTCTCAAAACCAAAGTCCAATCTCAGTACAGACAAGTTACAAACCACATTCTTTTCTCCTTCTTCATCGATACCACACTTTCTTCTCATTGACATCCATCTTATCCTGGCTCGATGGAATCCAAGTTGTGTTAGCACTTACACACAATCCTAGAGTTAGACATGATCTAACAGGTTATTTAATCTAGGCTCTTGATGCAAGAATTTTTTTCTGCACACTGATGACTTCAACTGGGATGGAAAGGAGGAACGTAGATACCTAACTGATATGTTCGCCTATTCAGGATATATGGTCATGGCTGAGGAAGAGAGAGATCTGAGGAAGCATTAAGGAACAGTACAGATGGAAATGCTCTAAACAACAGACTAGGGTTTCCATTCCATTAGCAGAAAGCAATCAGTGTAACTGTCAAAAATTCATTAAATGAACAGAAAGAAAAGTGGACACAGAAAAATGAGAGAAAAAGGCAGAAAGAGAAAAAGCAGAAAGATAGAAAAATGACATATCCACAGATATTTCAGCTCATAAAAATCTACAAAAATATCCGGGGCAGTTAGGCACCTGGATGTATCATACCAGGAGCAGTCTCAAATTTTGGGGGATAATTTGACCCCTCAACCCCAATGAAATCAAGTCCTGAAACAAAAAAGAAAAGAAAAAACAACCAGTGAAATTTTGCCTGTAAATGAGAATGTCTGCCCCAATACATAATCCCCATTGTACCTGTGGATATTTTAAAGGTAGGTTTGGATTTATTTTTTTAATTTAAAGGGGAAACTGAAGTTTGCTATCAGGAAAAACACAGAAAGAGACCATGCATGAAGGTATGTTCATATCATGAAATTAACAACAGCCAGGCGTGGTGGCTCACACCTGTAATCCCAGCACTTTGGGAGGCCAAGGCAGGTGGATCACTTGAAGTCAGGAGTTGGAGACCAGCCTGGCCAACATGGTGAAACCCCATCTCTACTAAAAATACAAAAATTAGCCAGGCGTGGTGGCGTGCACCTGTAGTCCCAGCTACTCAGGAGGCTGAGACCATGAGAGTAGCCTGAACTCAGGAGGCGGAGGCTGTAGTGAGCCAAGATTGCACCACTGCACTCCAGCATGAGTGACAGAGCAAGACTCTGTCTCAAAAAAGAAGAAAAGAAAAAAAAATTAATGACAATGGGAATTCATGAAGCTATAACCAACACTTTCACACTAACAAGATGATAGTGGCATCACATTCAGCCACAAATCAGATTTCCAATTCCAGCCTTCCACATCTGCTCCCTTTTCTACTCAGTAGAAATTAACACACACACTTTACCTTCCACTGTTTTCCCAACCAGATCCTTACTGAAGACAGCTAAGGCTAAGGACTGGGACCCCATGCCTGAATTTCTTTCACAACTAAAAACAAACTTTTCAACTTCCGCCATCTTACCTGCCAAAGATAAAAAGCCAAATACCCAGGAATAAGCTACAGCTCAAAAACAGTAACTTATTTGTTATTGAGACTGCTACCACTGCCTCTACAAAGCCATCAAGAGATGAAGAACAGTTCTAATGCCTCCAAAGTATAGTAAGTTAAACTATAACAGGACATTTTGTAACTAAATGGTGCAGAAATTCAAAGATACCTATCTTGTAACTCAACTTCAGCCTCCACCCATGAAATGTGTTAAAAATGAATTTATAAGATAGCAACTTGGCGAACAAAAAGCAGACAACATTCAGAGTCTCAAGAATAATATACTGTAGGAAAAAGGTGAGAAGCTATTTGTGCCAAAGGCTCTCCTGAAGGCCCAGAGATCATGTATCTGTGAAAGGTGACAAGGCAAATTTAAACAGATAAGGAGTCAAACATTTCAGGCCCTACTCATCCCCCTTTGTAAGAGAAAAAAAGCCTTAGGCTCTCATGTGTTAGCTCAGCCAGAATGAGGCAGCTGTTCAAGAAAGCACTCTAGAGTTTTCTTACTAAAATGAACTGCTCTTATTAAAAGTGGCACACATATCCACCCCCAAACACATCTTAGGTGTATACCACAGCTTAACATATCCTTAAACATTTATATCCAGCCCAGACGCAGGCACCACAGTTAGTAATCTTATTCAAATCCTGAATACTCCATCACACCAAGAAGGCTGTTCAACGGGGCACCAGAAAGGCTAGAGAGATTTCGAAATCTTCTTGTTCAGATACTGACGTGTCCCAAAAATAAAGGGAAAAAAAGGATATTCTTATCTCAGTAACAGAAAACAAATAAATGGATAGTGTGGACTTTGATTCTAGGCCTTGTTCATCTTTACAAGCAGTGGCTTGATTAATTCTGGCTATCTTTTCAAAAGGCAAAGCTACCCTAACATAAACACTAGAAAATACACTTGGACCTAATAGCAGTGACATAGTATAATTGAAAGGGCATGGACTTTCAGGGTCAAACAATGCTGAGTTCAAATACTAGCAAATTTATAACCTCTCTTTCGGCCTTAGTTTTGTCATCTGGAAAGTGATGATAAATAATGATTATTATCAAGCAGCATTAAGCGAAATAGCATGCATAATGTGCCCATATGCACGTTATATAAACAGTACACACAGTAATACAACTGCCAGCCCTTTCTCACCCTATCGCCATAACCAAACACTATTCCTCCACATTTTAATGTAACTATAACTAGAAAAAACTATTTCCTTAGATTCCCAGAGACAAGAAATGAATGATAAATGGTCACTCACTCGTCCCATCATCTGGTTCAAAGTGGCCAGTGTTGTTCCACGTATTGCCGCTACTATTGCCATAGTTATCATCAGTATTGGCTGGCTCTGCATAATCGGCTGGGTTAAAGGTTCTGGAAAAAATAAAACTTAAAAGAGTCTCTGACCTCTAAGCAGCTTTGGCAAATATTAACTCAAAGAATCAAAATCTTGACTGTATCCTTCCTAGTACAAATCCATCATGGCCCCACTCTATAATCCTGTGTGTCATCTACTTTTTCTCACTTATCACTCTATCCAAAATTTCATGGTATAATCTCAATATATATATCTAAGATATTCTGAGAAAAGAACAGGTATATTGATTTAAATAAAGATATACAAAATATAGGTAATGATCCAGGTGGTAAAGGTTTATCCCTAAGAAATGAGCCCTAAGTCCCCACATACGGTCTTTCTGACCATACAGTCTAGAAATCATTCTGATCATTTTGGCTAAGGCTGCCTACAGTAATTTTTAAGGGAAAAAAAATTAAGACACTAGATCAATGAAACTTACCCCATTCCTTGAGCAGAAAACCTTCCTCCTCGCCTACCAGAGCCACCTAAAGAAAGAATGAGAAAAAGAGAGATGTATTTTAGAAGTTGATATAAAACTTCCTTGCCAGGCAGGCACAGTGGCTCCCGGTGGTAATCCCAGCACTTTGAAAGGCTGAGGGCGGGCAGATTGGTTGCATCCAGAAGTTCAAGACCAGCCTAGGCAATAGAGCAAAACCCTATCTCTATAAAAAGTACAAAAATTTGCTGAGTGTGGTAGCACACACCTATAGTCCCAGCTCCTTGGGGGGCTGAGGCAGGAGGATCACTTGAGCCCGGGAGGCAGAGGCTGTAGGTGAGACCGCACTACTGCACTCCAGCCTGGGTGACAGTGGAACCTTGCCTCAAAAATACAAAAAACTACCTTGCCAGCTGAGGCAGCTCTGGAATGGTAAGTGGTTAGGCTGGGCGCGGTGGCTCACGCCTGCAATCCCAGCACTTTGGGAGGCCGAGGCGGGCGGATCATGAGGTCAGGAGATCAAGACCATCCTGGCTAACACAGTGAAACCCCATCTCTACTAAAAATACAAAAAATTAGCCGGGCGAGGTGGCGGGCGCCTGTAGTCCCAGCTACTCAGGAGGCTGAGGCAGGAGAATGGCGTGAACCCCGGGGGGCGGAGCCTGCAGTGAGCCGAGATCGCGCCACTGCACTCCAGCCTGGGCGACAGCGAGACTCTGTCTCAAAAAAAAAAAAAAAGTGGTTGATACTATCAGATGTTCTCTCTCTGTCCCATGTTACACATCAGTAATAGAGTAGGACAATCATTACTGTTGAGAGATTGTTCTTTTGCTGCTCAGACTACCATGTCCTCAAGTAAATACAATACTAGCAATAAAGACTAGAGGAAATGACATCTACCTTCTTTCTCACTCTCCCCTTCTGCAATCTCTAGTATATGCATGACACCTCAGGAATTAATTAACTAGATTTCATGTTAATTTGCTTCTAAACAAAGTAGACCCTGGAGCCAAGTGCTGTGTCTCACACCTATAACCTCAGCACTTTGAGAGGCCAAGCAGTAAGATCTCTTGAAGCCAGGAGTTTGAAACCACCCTGGGCAACACATTGAGACTCCATCTCTACAAAAGCATTTAAAAGTTAGCGAGGTGGGTGCATCACTTGAGGTCAGGAGTTCGAGACCAGCCTGGCCAATGTGGTGAAACCTCGTCTCTACTAAAAATACAAAAATTAGCTGGGCGTAGTGGCGCATGCTTGTAATCCCAGCTACTTGGGAGACTGAGGCAGAAGAATCGCTTGAACCCGGGAGGCAGAAGTTGCAGTGAGCCAAGATTGCGTCACTGCACTCCAGCCTGGGTGACAGTGCAAGACTCCATCTCGAAAAAAATTAGCCAGGCATACTGGCAGCCACCTGTAGTCTTAGCTACTAGGGAGGCTGAGGTAGGAGGATCATTTGAGCCCAGGAGTCTGAGGCTACAGTGAGCTATGACTGTGCCACTGCACTCCGGCCTGGGTGAGAGTGATTCTACCTCTAACAAAAAAAAAATAAAGCAGACCATTAATGAATAAAGAGTAACCTGCCCCCAATATCCATCCCCCAACAAACTGATCACCTCTGCCTCGGCCACGGCCCCTTCTGCCTCTTTCTGTTCCTCTTCCAGAAGGCCCTCCACTCTTGGTGCCATCCAATCCATTTTCCTGACCTCGAACTGAAATAAAAATAAAAATTAAAACAACAACAACAACAAAAACAAACCACAGATGGCCAGAGCACAGTCAACAGGATATATACAAATATATAAATGCTATGTAATATGGTATTGGGAATTAAAAAAACAACGAAGAGAAAATGAGCTGGAAGGATGAGTACATGTTACTCAGGGAATGGTAATGTGCCTTAATGGAGAGCTGCAAGTCAAATTTAACTTTATAAATGACTACAGGGTAATCTCATGCCAGACTGGTGGCAGTTGGTAGAAAAGGCCACATGCAAGAGATGTCAAGGTCTCAGAACAGATGATGGCAAGAAAAGCAAAAGGATAATATAATGGTTCCTGGGTCCTGACTAGCAGGGCCCTGGCACATCCCTACAGTCTAGACATTACTGACCCACAGCTGGTTTTGATAAAGCCCCATGCATACACTCTCGTCCACGGCTGGCACCTCTCCCCCGTCTTGGTGGCCCACCACGTCGCCGACTATAGTCTCTGTCCCGGTCTCGATTTTCTTTGCCTTCCTCATTGGGTTCCGTCTGGCCACCATCCTTCTGGCCTGAGACTCCCTTCTTCTTCCCGACCATCTCCCAGGAATGCTACAGAAGGGTAGAGCATTCATATCTAATCAATATGGAGTGCTATCAGGACACTAGAGATGAAAGCTGGGACAACTGATTGACTTAACCATTCTCCACTCAGCATCCATGTCTAAAACACTTCCACTAGCTTGCTTTTACTTCTGTTTAAATATTTTATACATATCACTACCAAAAGTAAAGTCCTTTATTTTTTATTTATTTTTATTTATTTATTTATTTATTTATTTTGAGACAGTCTCACTCTGTTGCCCAGGCTGGAGTGCAGTGGTGTGATCTTGGCTCACTGCAACCTCCGCCTCCCAGGTTCAAGCGATTCTCGTGCCTCAGTCTCTCGAGTAGCTGGGATTACAGGCACGCGACACCATGCCCGGCTAATTTTTGTATTTTTAGTAAAGACAGGGTTTCACCACGTTGGCCAGGCTGGTCTCTCAAACTCCTGACCGCAGGTGGTCCACCCACCTCGGCCTCTTAAAGTGCTGGGATTACAGATGTGAGCCACCGCACCCAAAGTGCTGGGATTACAGACATGAACCCCAAGCCCAGCCATAAAGTCTTTTTTGTAGGGAAGGTACTCATAGGAAACAGACTGCAGGGATCACTTCCAAGAGGATTACAAAGACCTCTATCTAATTCAGTCACTTAGCATATTAGTCAAAGGACAGAGTTATTGGTCCCTATCTTTCAAGTGTTATTACCTGGGCTTAAAAAAAAAAAAAAAAAAAAAAAAAACTAATTTCCTTCGGAGTCAGTGACCCACAACTTTTTATAGCATCATTCATACCAAATAAAGCAAAAGAGAAAATGTTTCTAAAAGTTACCTATGAATTCAGAATGAATGAGCAGCATTCTACTCTTGGGCACATTCTCTAATCTCACCCATAAATTTAGGAGGAAAACAACTATAGCTACCTACCTACAGACACACACACAAACACACACACAGAGCAATTTCATTTAAAAGATCAGGCTGGGTGGCCAGGCGCGGTGGCTCACACCTGTAATCCCAGCACTTTGGGAGGCCGAGGCAGGCAGATCACGAGGTCAGGAGTTCGAGACCAGCCTGGCCAATACGGTGAAACCCCATCCCTACTAAAAATACAAAAATTAGCCAGGTGTGGTGGTGCGCCCCTGTAATCCCAGCTACTCAGGAGGCCGAAGCAGGAGAACTGCTTGGACTTCGGAGGTGGAGGTTGCAATGATGAAAGATCGCACCACACCACTGCACTCTAGCCTGCGCGACAGAGCAAGACTCCCTCTCAAAGAAAAAAAGGGCCAGGCGTCGTGACTCACGCCTGTAATCCCAGCACTCTGGGAGGCCGAGGAGGGTGGATTGCCTGAGGTCAAGAGTTTGAGAACAGCCTGGCCAACACAGTGAAACCCTGTCTCTACCAAAAATACAAAAAATTAGCTGGGCATGGTGGCAGGCGCCTGTAATCCCCGCTACTCAGGAGACTGAGGCAGGAGAATAGCTTGAACCCAGGAGGCGGAGGTTGCAGTAAGCTGAGATCCTGCCATTGCACTCCAGCCTGGGCGACAGAGGAGTCTCCATCTCAAAAAAAAAAAAAAAAAAAAAAAAAAGAAAGAAAAAAGAAAAAAAGGTAAGGCTGGGTGTGGTGGCTCACACCTATAACCTCAGCACTTTGGGAGGTCGGGAGGTCAAGGCAAGAGGATCGCTTCAAGCCAGGAGTCCGAGACCAGCCTAGGCAATCAAATGAGACTCTGGTCTCTACTAAAAATTTAAAAATTAGCCAAGTGTGGTGGTACACTCCTGTCACCCAAACTTCTTGAAGGCTGAGGCAGAATGATCACTTGAGCCCAGGAGGTTGAGGCTGCAGTGAGTCGTGGTTATGCGACTGTACTCAGTCTAGGTGACAGAGTAAGACCCTGTCTCAAAAAGTATATAAAAATAAAAATAAAAGAAGACCAAACAACAGTTGCAGCCCTGACCCCAAGAGATACTGATTATAGAAAGCCTTCCATCCAGGTTTTACTTGCAGTGTTCTCCCTATATTTCCTAAATTGGTATCAACCAATTTAACTTCCCCCAGTGAAAAATATATATCTATGATACATTCCTAATTGCAAGAGGGAAAGTCCGTGGTAAGGAAAATAAGCTAAACACCCTTGCAAAACACTCTTCCTCAGGAAAATGAGCATTGTAAAGTTTTAAAAAAAAATGCATACCTTGATTTACACATATTTTTGCAAAAAACCTGTACAAATGGAACTTCCAGGACAAACACCAACACTATCAGATTTCTTTTTTTTTTTTGAAACTTAGTCTCACTTTGTCACCAGGCTGGAGTGCAGTGGTGCGATCTCGGCTCACTGCAACCTCCGCCTCCCGGGTTGAAGTGATTCTCCTGCCTCAGCCTCCCAAGCAACTGGGACTACAGGGTGCCACCAGGCCCAGCTAATTTTTGCATTTTTAGTAGAGATGGGGTTTCACCATGTGGCCAGGATGGTCTTGATCTCTTGACCTCGTGATCCGTCCACCATGGCCTCCCAAAGTGCTGGAATTACAGGCGTCAGCCACCGTGTGCAGCCTCAGATCTTTATTATCTTACCATCAAACTCAATCATGGCCCTAGTACTCAGTAACAGCTACCTAATATGTAATCACTTTCAGAATATGAGCTGAGTATTAGATAATATAAAATTATTAACCTTATCAGGATTGATAATAGTATTATGGTCATGTAAAAGAGTATCCTCCTTTAATGGAAGCATGTTGAAGAACTTAAGGGTATCAAGTATTATGTCTACAACTTCCAGATAATTCCAAGTGTCCACTGATGAGTAAACAAAATGCCATATATATGTACAACAGAATATTAGACTTAAAAAGGAATGAAATTCTGACCCATCCCACAATATGGATGAACCTTGAAACATTATGCTAAGTGAAGTAAGTTAGACACAAAAGGTCAAATATTACATGATTTCACTTATATGAGATATCTAAAACAGGCAAATTCATAGAAATAGAAAACATGGCCGGGGATGGTGGCTCACACCTATAATCCTGGCACTTTCCAAAGCCAAGGAGGATGGATCACTTGAGGCCAGGAGTTTGAGACCATCCTAAGCAACATGGCAAAACCCCGTCTAAACATACCGAAATTAGCCAGGTGCGGTAGCACACACCTGTGGCCCCAGCTACTTGGGAGGCTGAGGTGGGAAAATTGCTTGAGCCCAGGAGGCAGAGGCTGCAGTGAGCTGAGATCGCACCACTGCACTCCAGCCTGGGCAACAGAGCAAGACTCCATCTCAAAAAAAAAAAAAAAAAAAAAAGCCAGGTGTGGTGGCACACACCTGTTGTCCCAGCTACTAAAGAGGCTGAGGTGGGAGGATTGCTTGAGCCCAGGTGTCCATGGCTGCAGTGATCATGCTACTGCACTCCAGCCTGGGTGACATGGCAAGACCCCATCTCTTAATTCATTTGTTTTAAAAAGATTACCTACCCAAGACTTGGCAATTTGTTGCTGCCTGCTCTTCCAACCCAAGCCTATTACACATTACAGTTAGTGGGTCATTTTATGCTCACAGTAAGTTAGAAAAACCCTGTAGCTAAATATACACCAGGAACACTCTGGAAGCTAGACTCAAAACAGCTTTTAGAATTTATGCTACTGTCTCAAAACCTGGCAAGTTTCAGGAAACTGTAACCTTTCTCCCTCCTCTGTATGCACATCTGCTGCTGACACAAGATGGGTCAGGAGAAAGAATTACTATTATCTTCCCAAAGGCAACTTCAGTTTTCTGAAATGATCTCACCCACCCAAATACATCCAACATCCCTGGTAGCTGACTTTGCTTCCCATTGGTTTCACTAGTAGCTGGTTTATTCGTAACATAAACCTATATTCTCCAGCTTATTTTCTTTTTTGATACTGTGTAACATCAGCCTTGTAGCACTAGACAGAAGATGCTGGAAGGTAAGATAAAATGTGATTTGCGAAAAAACATTCAGACTTTTTAAAAAACATAAATAGCCCCACCTCATTCCCCCCATAAAATCTGGAGACAATTATTCTAGAGTAAACCCAAAACAAATCAAAAGCATTATATCTTGATTGGCCAGACAGTAAATATTCAAATAAGGTCAATAGTGTAAAATTTAATCCAGGACAACACTTTTGAAGAAAAAACCCACCAATTTAAATTCAATTGTTTTTAAAAGTTTTCCATTATTATTCCCCATTGTCTCAAAGAAATTGACAAACCTCCTGCATTTAGCTGGAATGACTCTGTAGTATCAGAAAGTTGTTGTATCTGAGGCCAGGTTCCGTGGCTCACGCCTGTAATCCTAACACTTTGCAAGGCCGAGGCAGGAGGATTGCCTGAGCTCAGGAGTTCAAGACCACCCTGGGCAACATAGTGAAACACTGTCTCCACTAAAATACAAAAAATTAGCCAGGCATGGTGGTGCATGGCTGTAGTCCCAGCTACTCGGGAAGCTGAGGCATGAGAATTGCTTGAACCCAGGAGGCAGAGTTTGCAGTGAGCCGAGATGTACTCCGGCCTGGGAGACAGAGACAGCCTCCGTCTCAAAAAGAAAATTAGCTGGGTATGGTGGTGAATGCCTGTAATCCCGGCTATTCTGGAGGCTGAGGCACAGGATCACTTGAACCTGGGAGGCAGAGGTTGCAGAGAGCAGGTTCGCGCCACTGCATTCCAGCCTGGGCAACAAGAGCAAGACTCTGACTCAAGAAAAAAAAAAAAAGTTGTTATCTCTAAGGATGAATTTTGATTATCTATTCCAACCAAAGAGCCCCAGTATAAGACCCAATAAATGAAAATGATTTCAAAATAATACACTGGGCCAGGTGCGGTGGCTCATGCCCATAATCCGAGCACTTTGGGAAGACGAGGTGGGCAGCTCACTTGAGCCCAGGAGTTTGAAATCAGCCTGAGCAACATGGAGAAACCCTGGCTCTACCAAAAATAGGAAAATCAGCTGGACGTGGTGGCCCATGCCTGTGGTCCCAGCTACTCAGGAGGCTGAAGTGGGAGGATCACCTAAGCCCAGGACGAGGAGGTTGCAGCATGTCAGTGCACTCCAGCCAGGGCCACAGAGTAAGACCCTGGCTCAAAATAATAATAATACACTGCTCATTAAAAAAACAAAATTTCTCTAGTAAGCATTGCAGGAACATTCTAAAGATTAATAAGGCAGTCAGAGGATTACAATTTGGTACAAACATAAGACAAGCACGAAAACATAATTCTCATGAAGTGAGAAGAAGTGAAAGTGACTTGTCTAAATTCCAGGACAAGAGATCCTCTAAGATATTCCCTATCATCTCCAGGGATGGTCAGCAGGCTACAAAGCTTGTTTCTCTGCTACCTCAACAGAAGTAAGTTCAGGCAATGAAACAGTAGTGTGCAATGCGAAGCTGATATTGAGGGGAATGTCCTGAATTCAGAATCAAATATGTAAAATAAATAAAATAAAATGAAAAGAAAAAAACAGAATCAAGCATAATGTGTGACTTTGTTCAACAGCAATATCCAAGGCTATCAAATCGCACCTCTAATTCAGCCTAACCCCACAGCCTGAAAACAGTCACTAGCCTGGAATAAATAATTTATTCCAGGCCAATTAGCAGAGACTGATTTCACTGTGTTCTCCTATGAGCATTATCCTCATAAAAAGGATGTAGTACACATAAATTTTAAGTATTTATAACCTGTGGTGAACAATCTCCAAGAAAGTTCCCAACTGTACTTCGAGAAAAAGGTGCTCTGCTTTAAGGTGTGTTGCCACTTGCTACTTTTAGAATATTACTAGCCTCCCAATTGAGGACCCATGTCCTGGAACACTCTATAAGCACTCTACCGTGTCTGGGTTTCCTTCCAGAAGAACATTGATAGCTCTGTTGACATCTCCATTGCAGTCATGCAAAGCAATCACACATTCATCCTGGTTCTTGCCTGTAATATCAATCAACTGAAAGAGAAAAAACAGCAACCATCATGAACAGGCTTATGCTCACACTCCCAATGAAAGGAAACTAGGTAAAGGGAAACGCTATCAGTTGAGCTTGAAAAAAACAAGTTTAAAAAGCAAAAGATGAGGGCTGGGCATGGTGGCTCATGCCTATAATCTCAGCACTTTGCGAGGCCGAGGTGGGCAGATCACCTGAGGTCAGGAGTTTGAGACCAGCCTGACCAAAATGGTGAAACCCTGTCTCTACTAAAAATACAAAAATTAGCTGGGCGTGGTGGCCGGTGCCTGTAATCCTAGCTACTTGGAAGGCTGGGGCAGGAGAATCGCTTGAACCCAGGAGGCGGAGGTTGCAGTGAGCTGAGATTGCGCCACTGCACTCTAGCCTGGGCCACAGAGCAAGACTCCGTCTCAAAAAAAAAAAAAAAAAAAAAAAGAAAGAAAGAAAGAAAAAGGATGTAGAATTTGCCTAGCAGGTTTTCCAGAACCACCCACCCCCACCAAAATGGAAAACATGTAGAATTTTGGTATTCTATTTCCAAAAGCCAAATATTAACATCTGTGGTTCAGGGATGAGGCCAAAAGTATTTACAAAGCAATTAAGCATCAAATACAGAATCAAACTCTGAAACACACAGGCTTCAGCATCAATTTCCACATTTCCTATATCCACAACTGCTCAGTTTCTACAAAATGGCATCAGTAACAGGCAAGAGGTTAAAATTAAGATAAAATTTCCAAACAAAGTATCTCTCCAAAGGGCTACAATAGGCTGGGTGCAGTGGCTCACACCTGTAATCCCAGCACTTTGGGATGCTAAGGCAGGCAGATCACTTGAGGTCAGGAGTTCGAGACCAGCCTGGCCAACATGGTGAAACCCCATCTCTACTAAAAATACAAAAAATTAGCCAGGCGTGGTGGCGAGCACCTGTAATCCCAACTACTCGGGAGGCTGAGGCACAAGAATCGCTTGAACTCGGGAGGCAGAAGCTACAATGAGCCAAGATCATGCCACTGCACTCCAGCCTGGGTGACAGAGTGAGACTTCATCTGAAAAAAACAAAAAACAAAACAAAGGGCTACAATAAATTAGAAAATGAAAGCACTTATTTATTGGCCTGACCTATTATATTTCAGATCAAAATTCTTTCAACACCTATAGTAGAAAGTATCCTGGCATCCATCTATGGTATTTGATTATGCCTTAATCCTGGTATCTTTTCTCACAGCGTATAGTAAATTAGTGATACACTCACTTGTTTCACCTTCTCCTCAAAGTCAGCATCATTATGGTCCGAAATCATCTGTGCAAGTCTAATTTGTTCTGCAGTGGCCTAGGAATTGAGATGAGATCAGGAAAGCATAATCATGAGGCAACAGTTTAGAGAACAGGAACCTATTTCGTCAGCCTCCACTGCCCCGATTTTCTTTTCCTTGTAACAAATGAGCAAGTAATAAAGCACCATTTAGGATGCTTAAATCAGGGATAGGCGCGGGTGGTGGCTCACACCTGTAATTCCACACTTTGGGAGCCCGAGGCAGGCAGATCACCTGAGGTCAGTAGTTCGAGACCAGTCTGGCCAACGTGGCAAAACCCCGTCTCTACTAAAAATACAAAAATTAGCCGGGCATGGTGGTGCACGCCTGTAGGTCCAGCTACTCGGGAGGCTGAGGCAGGAGTATTGCTTGAACCTGGGAGGAGGAGGTTGCAGTGAACTGAGATAGTGGCACTGCAGTCCAGCCTAAGTGATAGAGCAAGACTCCACCTCAAAAAAAAAAAGATGCTTAAATCAGTAAAATGACAAAAAATTGAGTGAAACTGTTACAGAAAGAGTAAGGAACTCATTCACCAATCTTCACAGTTAAAGGGACTTCCGTCTTAGAATCACAGAACCACTCTGAAACATCTGCCCCTTAATTCATATTAAGATAAGTCACAAAGCCATGTGTAAACTCTATTCTTATTTCTGTAATAACCAACACCATCCTCTTATTCCTAGAGCTTAGAATACTACAAGTCTGACAATAGACTCAACATATCTTCTGTATATCCAGTGTATGTTCAGATACTAGGAATTTTACTGCCCCAACTAAGTATTAGAATTCTACTAGAAATCCACTTGAAAACACAGATGAAAGAAAAATGCATAAGGGGGAAGTCCTAATCTTACATATTCAATTCATCTGACCATAATCAAATGTAAGTAATTCATTCACATTACATACCAACTAACATCAACCTGGTATGAGAAACAGAATATATCTATGTCAAAGTTAATATCTAAGAGGTTAATTTACTCTTTAAAACTTAAAATTGAGCAATGCTCTAAGGTGTTTCATTTAATTTTGAAGAAACAGTGAAGTTGCCAGCTCCTCATGGGAAAGGAACAATCAGGTAAGGTCTCAATGGGACCAGAGAGGAAAATAAAAGACAAGTTGGGGAAAAGAGGAGCAAAGGATAAAATCTGGAATGGAAAAGGCTGGCTAGAGAGATATCAAGGTGGGGCAGGGCACAGCGGCTCATGCCTGTAATCCCAGTACTCTGGGAGGCCGAGGCAGGTGGATCACCTGAGGGCAGGAGTTCAAGATCAGCCTGACCAACATGGTGAAACCCTGTCTCTACTAAAAATACAAAAATTAGCTGGGCGTGGTGGCACACTTATGTAATCCCAGCTACTCAGGAAGCTGAGGCAGGAGAATTGCTTGAACCTGGGAGGCAGAGGTTGCAATGAGCCGAGGTGGCGCCATTGCACTCAAGCCTGGGCAACAGAGCGAGACTCTGTCTCAAAAAACAAAAAACAAGAGAGAGAGATATCAAGGTGGAAGGTCTAAGAAATAGAAAGGTATTGCTAAAATGACCCAGGTAAGAGAAGGGAAATGCTATCTTAAGAATTATAGAGCCGGGCAGTGACTCACACCTATAATCCCAGGAGTTCAAGACCAGCGTGAGCAACGTAGCAAGACTACCATCTCTACAAAAATTTTAAAATTAGCCTGGCATGGTAGTGTGCACTGGCAGTCCCAGTTACTCAGGAGGCTGAGGCGGGAGGATCACTTAAGCCCCAGAGGTTGAGGCTAC
The DNA here is from genome assembly GCF_006542625.1 of Nomascus leucogenys. Lineage (NCBI taxonomy): Eukaryota > Metazoa > Chordata > Mammalia > Primates > Hylobatidae > Nomascus > Nomascus leucogenys. The sequence continues at coordinate 47,002,497 of NC_044392.1, forward strand.
AAATGAATGGTGACTGTGCCACTGCACTTTGACCTAGGCAAAGGGAGATCCTATCTTAAAGAAAAAAAAAAAAGATAAAAAGCACAGGACCCATAATAAAGTGCTAAGCCTCATAATACAGTATTAAACAACAAAAAAGTAAGCATTTTGCCTTACAGCATGCCATGAACAGTTATCAGGACCTAAGTAAAAAAAGAGCCAAGGACTAGAAAACAAAAATAAGGAACCTAAACCAACAGTTCAAAGCACAGAATGATGCTGTATTACATGGAAACCAGTATCAGCTGGCAATGCTATCCATGAATCCATATGCCTTGGGTTATTTACCTGTGGCCGCTGCTTGTGCTGTGTCTGGTTTTGGTTTTGAGGTTGTTCCCAGTTTCCCCGGGCTCGGTTAGTGCCCACCGACGTCATCATTTACAGTATATACAAATAACAGTATTTACAAGGTAGAATACTGAAAGATTTAAAAGAAAATTAGGTATTAAATGTGGGCAAAATATGTTTTTAACTCTCTTATCAGCACCTTCACCACCAAACACTTTCACTTCTTCAAAGGAACAAATCAAGAAGATTCATTTATTCTTACAACACAATTAGCTTGATAAATTCCTTAAGGAGCTATGGCTGTTAATCCATTTTTATGTAACAAGAAATGTATAAAGCATATGTAAGTGATGGATGCTTTTAAGAAGTTACAGCAGTTTGGTTACTAGTCCCCCATAAGCAGACTTTACATTTAGCTAATAATCAAAAGCCTTTTATATAGATGCAAGTATCCGAAGTACCTTTGACAGAAGGAAAGATAATCAGTAAAGTCTGGAAACAAAAGCCTTCCAAGGAAGATTAGTCTACACTCCAGAGAAATAAACTTAAATACTGTATTCAATCACCTAAGAAAACAGCCTTACCTGCCTTACAACCTTTTTTATGTAAACTGCATGTGACCTCCATTGCTTGGGAAAGGACAAGTTCAAGTCTAGACTCTTCTTTCTCCCTCAAGTTTCATCTCTCTCAGTATGCTATGGGTTTGTTTTCTGTTTGTGGGTTTTTTTTGTTTTTTTAAACCACAGCCTTCAACAGGGTACGTATTAGCCCCAATGACTTTGTCCAGAATCTCTGTTCTCTGGAAAATAATTCCAACACACTGCTTTTACAGGTGCTTCTCTTGGTCTCCTAGTCCACATTTTCAAGAAACCAGAATGGCAATTACCCTCCACCACTCACCTTAATATACAGGGAATCTCAAATTTGTCTCAAACCAAAAGCATCTAGCACAAAGTTTTATTTGGAAGAAAGTGCTTCTAGGAAATCATTTTAAACTTGAGACCTTAATGCTGGCAAGATGACTTAGTTGAGTCTTTAAAGAGACACAGAACACACAGGGCCTTCCCCAAACCAGAATATAGTTTTTGTTACAAGACTTCTAACAAGGAAGGATTCTACTGAATTCAAGTTCCTTTAGTTCATACTTTGTTTTATAATACAGTCTCAGCTGCTGCATTTAGTAAAAAAGAAAACATTAATCATATGATAGAGTGCTCAAAATAATAGGTTACTCTGCATTTATTCCCTTCCAAAGAGGATAAGTTTATACTTTTCTGCTCTATATTTAATTTTTCTTGTTAATGAAACCTTATACAGCGTAATTCTAGACTGCCCAGAGATATTACTGGATTTGAGTGGGAGGAAGGACTTCTAAAGAAATATGCAAGGATTAACTATTAGGGAAGTGAATTTCATCTGACTTTCTTGGATGTCAAAGAGAAAGTTGACTTTTTCTGTGCATAAATTCTTCACCGAGTTGCGTCAATAGGTTGCATAGGTCTTTGTATCAAGAAAGATTTTTTTAAGGCGGCTTCTCAGGTAATTTTTAACCCATTACCTCTTCCCCCTACACAAATTGGCACACAAAGGCCCATAAATATTTCAAGCTAGAAAGGATTATTTGCTACACAGTAGCCCATTTTCCCAGGTTAGCATTATAGTCAAGTTTCAACTTTACAAAAAAAAAAAATGTTTAACCAAGTACCCCAAATCCAAATCAACAAGACTACATATACACATATATACCTATACATATCAAGACGAGAGGAAAACTATTTTGTTTTAAAATTGGCTCTAAGATGAAGTTTCTAACATGGCATAGTCATTTCCAACCCACTACTTTAACTTACAAATATTGACTGTTTTCTACTCCACATGTGATATCAATTTGTGAGGATAAGTTATATTGCAGATATAAACTGCATGACTAGCTATATACTACTGCATATACTGTACTAGTCAGATGTAAACATATTAAAAAGTCATCTTGAAAGATATAATTAACCAAGAAAGAAAAAAATCCTCCTAATCACTCTTGCTAGTAACATTTCCCTCTTACAAGTGCTTCGAAATGTGACTAAGAAAATTTTACCACCTAGTAGTGACAACACTGAGCAACAGGTCAAAAGTAAATGATCTGGAATGGATCACTTGAGGGCACAGAATTAGTAGCAAGCAGACCCATTCCCAGTTATCACACTGGAGGTGAAGAATCTTGTTACTTACTTGCTCTTTCTTAGAAAATAAAAAGATTTAAAGGAAGCAGGGTGAGAAGTATTGGAGACCAAGGAACTAGTGTGAGAGTAAACACAGGTTTCAACACAGGAGTGCCCTTGACTCTTTTTTGAAAACCAGCTACTTAAAAAAATAGCCAGAGAAATTTCACTGAAAAAACTAAATAACAAATATTTATTGAGAATCTACTATGTGTCCAATACTTCAGGAAAATACAAAAGCAGTATGATTTCGTAGCTGCCCTCAGGGAGCTTACAATCTAATTTAAGAAACAATTCAGAAACTGAAACTGGACTGGGTTGGGTAAAATTTGCTACCTCTAACAGAACAACTAATTTCTCTAGATGCTTTGTTGAAATGGCCCCTGCATCCCCTTCCCCACCATCTTGAACTCTAGTTAGTAAGAGTACTTCCCAGTTAGGACATAGCAAGGAGGAGCTTTAAAGATGAAAAACAAAACAGGACATTTTTAGGCCTTTCATCACTAGTTTATGTGCCAGCAATATTTCCCATTCACAAAAGAAACAATCATTGAGATAGTCTAATCTTTAAGGACAATGGTGTCAGATCTCAAAGCTGTTTTATCAACTGATACACAGCCAAATGTTTTCTCTATAATCATTGGGATAGTCTAATTTTTAAGTACAATGGAGACAGATCTCAAAGCAGTTTTATCAACTGATACACAGCCAAAATGTTTTAATTCTCTAGAAATGCTGATTACTAGTAATGCCCATCACCTCCCAGCAAGTCACATCAGGTATCCCCAAAACAGGATATGGGGCGGAGGAAGGTAGGATGGGAGAGAAGACAAAAAAAAGGATTTCTCCATTTAATAATCAGGGAGAGTCAAAGGCAAAAACGTTAACAATAATAACAAAAACGCCTGTTACTGTGGTGTTTTTCTTTCCACAACATCCTACACCAGAGGTGGCTACATTTCAAGAATGGTGAAAAAGGAGCAGTCTCCAGTTTGTGACATCAGTTTGCAAAGCAATTTAAGGGCTGTCCACAAGGTTAAGGGTTTGAAGAAATTGGGCATTCCTGTCCCATTATGAGAAGAGTGAACAAATACCCCCAGTGCTCTAGTGACGTCCCTTAAGCGTAATACACCCTATGGGGGCCTCCATGTCCAGCTTCCCAAATAACATAATTGTTTGGGGTACCCAAACTACAGTATAAACAGGAAGCTAAAGACAGCAGCAAAAACATATTCCAAGAACTGGGATGGTGAGAAAGAAGGGAGGGTAATAAGAGGAGCTGACAAAGAGCCTGGAAACGGAGAGGGGACGCAAGCCCACGCGTGGAGGATGGGAGGCTCACCCCCCTCAGCGCCACATCGAGAGCCCACGGGGCCAATCTCCTCCCTACCTCCCAGCCAGAACAAATTAATCCTTCGCACACCAAACTGAGGGCCACATGGGGGAGTTTGGGGGAGCTCCACCCCATCGCCCTCCCTCCCCCACGCCACCCCCAAACCAGGCCGGATCCGGATCAGAGGAGGCCCGCAGTGGGTGGAAAGGGAGGAGGCCCTCTCCTCCGCAGGCACCGGCCGGGGTGAAGAGAGGGCCCTACCTCAGCCAAGGCCCAGGCCTGGCTCGCTCGCGCTCTTTCTCGCTCTCCCCTCTCAGGCTCTAGCCGCATGGCCCCCCCTTCCTACGGCTGCTCCAAGCCCCGCCCCGGCCACGCTCCCAAATCGAGGCCCCGGCTCTGGCGCGGCCCACTAGGCCGCGAACCCAACCATAAACAAAACCTCCGGCGGCCGACTCGAGGTGGGGGCGCCAGGGCTCGCATGACTCGGGGGGAGGTGTACAGTGGGGGAACACACGGTGCGGGGGGGCCTACCGAGGGAGGGGGGATACGGCGGGGGCAGGGGAGAAAAGAGGGAGGGTAAAAGGGGGATCGCGGATTTAAAGGGGCCGCGGACAATACCCGGCCCCGCCGCGCTGCCGCTGCCGCCGCCGCCGCCGCCAACGCCGCTGCGCTCCCAACTTTACCTCAGTCTCCTCCACACTGACACCCCGGGCCGCGCCGCCCCTGTCACGTGATATAAGATTCCCTCTTCCCCACCCCCTCCCTCCTTTTCCCTCTCGCGCTCGCTCTCGCGCCTTTCCCCGCCCACTTGCCTTCCTGCGTCCCCCAGCGCGTGACGCCAAAAGGGGCGCGCACGCAAGCGTGCGCGTGCCGCCTCGCCACGAGACACCTGTTTCTGGCTCCGCGAGTCCGCCCCGCCTCCTTCACGGCGGCCCTGCCTCCACCACGTGACGCACGGATGGCCGCCGCTTCCTCTTACTGTCGTAGTTCCGCGTCTCAGCGCTCGACGCTCCTGCGTGCCATTGCCTGCCTGAGTCACGTGTCAGGGGGAAGCTGGAAGGCGTCGTTCTCCTTTCCCAGCCCCCCTGCCCGTCCGCCATGTTTTCAGGCCGGGTCTGGCTTGGTCTTCCCCCATAAGGAAATGGCCGGGGAGCTCCAGGGGACCCAGGCGCCGTCGCTTCGGCGGAGCCTGGGCTGACCAGCCAGGACAGCGGGGTAAACCCGAACAATTCTGCGCGAGGTAGGGAGGCCATGGCGTCCGGCAGTAATTGGCTATCCGGGGTGAATGTCGTGCTGGTGATGGCCTACGGGAGCCTGGTGAGGAGATTCCCCCACCCCATTCTTGCTGTCGCATCTTACCCAGTAGAGACCCTCCTTTTGAGCTATACCCCGTCTGCATTCTCCACCCACTCACCTGCGCCTATCTGGACTTTGACTCCTTATTCCAGGAGTAGGTGGGAGTTTAAGTCACCTACTCGGGCCGACCCGCCCTCGTTAGCCTAGATCTCTTCCTCTAACGCTAGAGCACGGACCCCACGCCTCCCTGCTACTGGCTTCTTAGATCCACCCCCATCATAACCGCCTTGCTTTGCCCCAAGTTTTACCCTGAAACATTCCTGAGAGCCAGAATCTGGGGATTTGGAATGAAGGCATGCTTTAAAAAAAAAAAAAAAAACCCAACTGTATTTTTTGATTAAAGGATTTTTACATCTTTTTGGACAGGTGTTTGTACTGCTGTTTATTTTTGTGAAGAGGCAAATCATGCGCTTTGCAATGAAATCTCGAAGGGGACCTCATGTCCCTGTGGGACACAATGCCCCCAAGGTAGGTCCTTAGGGCACAAGTTAAACACACTTCTCCAGATCTTTTAGGGTCAAGAATGAGATTTCCTCTGCCTTTGGTGATGACTTTAATTCTCATGTTTCTTTGCGTGCACTTGTCCTTGTACTTACTAAGTTGAGCAGGCACTGTGCGCTTTGGGACTTGGCTTACCTGCTCAGTGCTGTGGCAAGCATGTGGCTCACCCAGGAACTTCTGTTTTTGTATCTGCAGAATGAAGGGCTCGGGTCGAAGTTCCCAACTGTCTGTAGTAAAATATTTCCCAGCTCATCTTAAACTACCCAGTGTTTTTTGTTTGATTAGGATGGGGTTGAGATCATTAAGGTTAACCCAAGAACAATGAGAAGGGTTACCTTTACATAACTTTAGACTTAACAGGAGCTCCGTAAGTCATCTAATTCCACCATTCATGTTACCAACAAGCCCAAGAAAAGGAAGCAGTTTACCAGAAGACATATAGGAAGTGAATAACCCAGTGGTCTTTTATCTTTGTCTGTACTTTCTCCTTAGGTGATTGTCTTCCTTTCCTTGGCTTAAGCTACAGATGAAATGTTATCTCTATCCTAGAACTCTTTCCTGAGTTCCTTACATATATTGTCAACTGACTACCTGACATTTCCACTTAGATTTCTAGTAGACATCTCAAACCCCACATATGTGAATCAGAATTATTGATACCCCACTGCCACCCTCATTCTGCTTCTTTAGTCTTTCACTTCTAAGTAAAAGACACCTGCTTCCCTTACCAACCCCGTTTTGTGTGGCTCTCTCCAGATCACTGGGACCCAGCTCCACTGGCTGAATTTTCCACCCTTTTTGCTTCTGTGATCTGGAATGGTCTTCACTTGGCTAGCTCATTCATTCTTTTGATCTTAGCTTAAATGTTACTTCCAAAAAAGGAATGCTTATTACCTATTTTAAAGTACGTCCCCCCTCTCTTTATTTTCACATGGTACCCTGATTTTTTCTTCGTAGCATTTACCATAATTTTTCTTTTATGTTTGTCCATTTGTTTAAAACATGCCTCTCTCTTCCGCTAGACCGTAAGCTTCAAGAATGCAGGCACCATGCCAGTTTTGTTCACGACTATAAAGCCAGGACCTACACATAGTAGGTACTCATTAATTTCTTGTTGACTGAAAAACAGGTTAGTGCCAGGGCCTACACATAGCAGGTACTCTGTAATTTGTTGCTGAATGAAAAACAGGTTAGTTGTAGAGCTAGAGCTCATGACTCCCTCAACTCCTAGAGCACTGTACTTTCATTAACCAGTGCTATTAACCTTCCCTCTTTGTTCTTTGCTGACATAGTACATGGAAAGGCTCTAGGAGGATGTCCTGGGTTGAAACCTTAACAGTCCTGCCTGCCTCATGAGAGAGACATAGGGTTAGTTTCTAGCACATCATGAACCAGTCAATACTTTGGCTATTCAGGGGTCCCTTGGTCTAGTTGAGAGCAATATTCCTTTTGCTTAAAAAATTTTTTCTAAATTCTCAACCATTGCTAGTGAAAGTATAAATTAGTAAAACCACTTTGGAAAATAACTGGTCATTGTCTGGTAAGGTTGCACATGTACCTAATCCATGGTCCAGCAGTTTCTCTCCTACCATAGAGAAATTATGTGTACCAAGAAACATATACAAGATTACATATACAAGATTATTTATAGTGGCATTGTTCATAATATTTGAAGAATAAACTTAATTCAGATGTCCACTTTTCAATGATTATATAGGCTGAGTGCAGTGGCTCACACCTGTAGTCCTAGCACTTTGGGAGGCTGAGGCCAGAAGATCATGTGAGCCCAGGAGTTACAGACTGCAGTGAGCTATGATTGCACTGATGCACTCCAGCATGTGCAAGAGCAAGACCTTGTTTCTAAAAAATAGGTAGTGGTATATTCATATTCTGGAATAGTGTAAAAAATGAAAAACTGAAGATAAATATATGAAGACAAATCCTCAAAATACTTTTGAAGGAAAAAAATTGCAAACATGAATGAATCTCAAAAACATGCTGAGTGGGCCGGGCGTGGTAGCTCATGCCGGTAATCCCAGCAGTTACGGAGGCCGAGTTGGGCAGATAATACTTGAGGTCAGGAGTTCGAGACCAGTCCAGCCAACATGGTGAAACCCCATCTCAACTAAAAATACAAGAAAAAGATCCCAACTACTCGGGACGCTGAGGCAGGAGAATCCCTTGAACCCAGGTGGCGGAGGTTGTAGTGAGCCGAGATCAAACCACTACACTCCAGCCCGGGTGACAGAGTGAGACTCTGTCTCACCAAAAACAAACAAAAAAACCATGCTGAGTGAAAAAAGGCAAAACGCCGTTCCCAAAAGAATATGTACCATGTGCCTCCACCCTATTTATATGAAATTCTAGAACAGGCAGAACTGTAAACGAGAGTACATCATGTTGCCTGGGCGGGGAGAGGGGAGATTTCCAGGTGATGAAAATATTCTTTATTTTGATTGACATGGTGGTGAAGCAGGTATGTTCATTTGTCAAACTCATCAATTTATATACATAAGATGAATGCATTTATTATATATAAATTCAACCTCAATAAAGTATATTTTAAAAATTTCGCTAGGTGCGGTGGCTCACACCTGTAATCCCAGCACTTTGGGAGGCTGAGGCGGGTGGATCACCTGAGGTCAGGAGTTCAAGACCAGCCTGGCCCACACGGTGAAACCCCGACTTTACTAAAAATACAAAAAAGTTAGCTGGGCGTGGTGGTGTGTGCCTGTAATCCCAGCTACTCGGAAGGCTGAGGCAGGAGAATCACTTGAGCCCGGGCGGAGGTTGCAGTGAGCAGAGATCACACCATTGCACTCCAGCCTGGGTGACAGAGTGAGTCTCTGTCTCAAAAAAAAAAAAAAAAAAAAAAAAAGAGTTTAAGGCAAGGTGAGGTGGTTTACACCTGTAATCCTAGCACTACGGGAGGCCAAGGCAGGCTGATTATGTCAGCTCAGGAGTTTGAGACCAACCTAGGCAATATAGGGAAACCCTGTCTCTATAAAAAGTTTAAAAATGGGCCAGGCGCAGTGGCTCACGCCTGTAATCCCAGCACTTTGGAGGCCGAGACGAGAAGATCACAAGATCAGGAGTTCGAGACCAGCCTGGCGAGCATGGTTCTCACCATCTCTACGAAAAATACAAAAAATTAGCCGGGCGTGGTGGCACACGCCTGTAGTCCCAGCTACTTGGGAGGCTGAGGCAGGAGGGCAGGAGAATTGCTTGAACCCAGCAGGCAGAGGTTGCAATGTATTTCTCTACGAAAAATACAAAAAATTAGCCGGGCATGATGGCATGCGCCTGTAGTCCCAGCTACTTGGGAGGCTGAGGCAGGAGGGCAGGAGGATTGCTTGAACCCAGCAGGCAGAGGTTGCAATGAGCCAAGATCATGCCACTGCACTCCAGTCTGGGTGACAGAGCAAGACTCCATCTCAAAAAAAAAAAAAAAAAAAAAATTTAGTAATAACCCATGCATGGTGGTGTGTGCCTGTAACCCCAGCTACTCAGGAGGCTAAGGCAGGAGGATCACCTGAGCTCAGGAGGTGGAGGTTACAGTGAGCTGAGATTGTGCCATTGCACTCCAGCATGGGTGACAGTGTGACCCTGTCTCAAAAAAAAAAATTTTTTTTTTAAACAAGTTGCAGAGGGATTCTTAAAGTATTTTTCCATTTATATCAAGTTAAAAACCAGGCAAAGCTAAGCATCTTTTTTAGGGTGACACGACAAAACAGTGAAGAAGTGTATGAGGACTATTGACAAGTTAAGGTTTGGGGTGGGGAGCATTCAATGAGGGATGGGCACACAAGACTTCAAAGTTAATGGTAATGTTCCATTGCATAAACTGGATATTGGTTATAGATGTTATTATGATTTTTATATTTATTTAAAATGTACATCTATGTTACCTGTATTTTGTGTATCTTAATGTTTCACAATGGGAGTTTGTAAAAAGTTACAACAAAAAATGTATTTACTGGGGCTCTGGTAACCCTCTTAGGTAAGAGAGATCAATATGAAACTGAAAATAGTAGTTGCTGCTGGGTAACTGAGAGGTGCTACCTTTAGTGTCTTTTTTTTTTTTTTTTTTTTTTTTTTTTTGGAGACGTCCTGAGAGGTGCTACCTTTAGTGTCTTTTTTTTTTTTTTTTTTTTTTGGAGACGTCTCACTCTGTTGCTCAGGCTGGAGTCCAGTGGCGCAATCTCGGCTCACTGCAAGCTCCGCCTCCCAGGTTCACGCCATTCTCATGCCTCAGCCTCCCGAGTAGCTGGGACTACAAGCCCCCGCCACAACGCCCAGCTAATTTTTCGTATTTTTAGTAGAGACGGGATTTCACCATGTTAGCCAGGATGGTCTCGATCTCCTGACGTGATCCAGCCACCTCGGCCTCCCAAAGTGTTGGGATTACAGGCGTGAGCCACAGCGCCTGGCCCCTTTAGTATCTTTAAAATTTGTATACCATGAATTTGACTTGGCTATTTTAAAAATTAAATATGTGTTAATTTTTTTTTAAAGTAGCCTCTAGCTAGGTGCATACCTGTAATCCTAGCTGCTCAGAAGGCTGAGGCAAGAGAGGCTGGGTGCAGTCGCTCACACCTGTAATCCCAGCATTTTGGGAGGCCAAGGCAGGCAGATCACTTGAGGGCAGGAGTTTGAGACCAGCCTGGCCAACATGGTGAAACCCCATCTCTACTAAGAATACAAAAATTAGCCAGATGTGGTGGTACGTGCCTGTAATCCCAGCTACTCTGGAGGCTGCGGCAGGAGAATTGCTTGAACCTGGGAGGCGGAGGTTGCAGTGAACTGAGATTGCGCCACTGCACTCCACCCTGGGTGATAGAGCGAGACTCTGTCTCAAAAAAAAAAAAAAAAATTGGAAATAATGTTGATGCTGTATAGCTTGAAGGATTTCTGGCACAAGTTAAAAGTTCTAGCTTAGAGATGTGCAGCTTGGAGAGGTTATTGGAAAACCCAATCACATTCTATCCTAAATTCTTACCTCTTATCTGGTAATTTTATTAACTACATGAGCATCTTCTCTATTTCTGTTGTCTTAGGTGTTCATTAACTCTGCCCCATTTTCACATTGGTGGAAAGCAGAGGGCAGGGTAAATGACTGTGTATTCTTTTTCTATGTGAACAGGACTTGAAAGAGGAGATTGATATTCGACTCTCCAGGGTTCAGGATATCAAGTATGAGCCCCAGCTCCTTGCAGATGATGATGCTAGACTACTACAACTGGAAACCCAGGGAAATCAAAGTATGTGGCAAGCTCTTGGAATGCTTCAGTGAGGAGTCCCACAGGTCCAGAATTCCTTTTCTCTCAGAGTTGTCAAAAGCTGCTGGCAAAGCCTTAGTTATTCCTGTTGTTGGATATATGCTACATGCAGAGCCCATTTATTAGCTTGCTGGAGTTTGGGGAATTTTTTTTTTTCTTTTTTGAGTTGGAGTTTCGCTCTTGTTGCCCAGGCTGGAGTGCAATGGTGCAGTCTCAGCTCACTGTAACCTCCACCCCGCAGGTTCAAGCAATTCTTCTGCCTCAGCCTCCAGAGTAGCTGGGATTACAGGCATGCACCACTATGCCTGGCTAATTTTGTGTTTTTACTAGAGACGGGGTTTCTCCATGTTGGTCAGGCTGGTCTCAAACTCCTGACCTCAGGTGATCCGCCCACCTCAGCCTCCCAAAGTGCTAGGATTACAGGCGTGAGCCACCACGCCCAGCCTGGGGAATCTTTTTAGGTTTATGCCTAACACCAGTCTTTTCCTCAACAGGTTGCTACAACTATCTGTATAGGATGAAAGCTCTGGATGCCATTCGTACCTCTGGTAAGGGCTACCTGACAGGGTCCATTCTAGCATCCTGAAAGCCCACCTAGGGAACAGAGTAATGAACCCACTTTGTATGTTAGGATTTGTCCTTTCTGCACATCCCTGGCTAGTAGGAAATTCTAGAGTTTTGAAAGTACTGGATTAGAGATTTTGCTGAAGGAAATGATATAAGCAGGTTATTCTCCAAAGAGTCTGGGTGTTCTGTTTTTTAAAGTTCTTCTCTTGAGACCTTTAGTTTCATAAAGTAGATGATGGTAATATGCTTGTTTTTCCGCAAAGGACAGGTGGCACCTGCTTTTTCACTAAGCCCAAGATAGATTGTTCTTGAATTTTTTCCATTCTGTCAACACTTGTCGTATATGCTCTATCTCTATGAAAACAGTTTATGTCTTAAACCTAGGATGGATGGGTAAGCAGGATGGTAAAATGTGTGATGACACTTATCATGTGTCATTGATGCAGCTTACAACTGTGGTGTTACCACCAAATGACCACTCCGGCACAGCTTTATACCTTTGGTCTCAATCAGAATCTCCCTCTAACTCAACTCGCTCATTTCATTAGACCTGTTTCTTTTTATTTTTGAGACGGAGTCTTGCTCTGTTGCCCAGGCTGGAGTGCAGTAGCACGATCTTGGCTCACCACAACCTCCACCTCCTGGGTTCAAGCGGTTCTCCTGCCTCAGCCTCCCAAGTAGCTGGGATTACAGGTACCTACCACCGTGCCCGGTTGATTTTTGTATTTTTATTAGGGACAGGTTTTCACCACGTTGGCCAGGCTGGTCTCAAACTCCTGACCTCAGGTGATCTGCCTGCCCCGGCGTCCCAAATGGCTGGAATTACAGGCGTGAGCCACTGCGCCCAGCTTCATTAGACCTATTTCTAACTTGGGGGAATTAACTAGAAAGACTAAAGAATGGGGCAGGCGCGATGGCTCGTGCCTGTAATCCCAGCAGTTTGGGAGGGCGAGGCAGACAGATCACAGGAGGCCAGGAGTTCAAGACCAACCTAGCCAACAAGGTGAAACCCTTTTGTATTTTTGTCTCTACTAAAAATACAAAAATAAGCTTGGCATGGTGGTGCACATCTGTAATCCCAGCTAATCAGGAGGCTGAGACTAGAGAATTGCTCGAACCTAGGAGGTGGAGGTTGCAGTGAGCCAAGATCACCGCCACTGCACTCCAGCCTGGGTGACAGAGCGAGACTCCATCTCAAAAAAAAAAAAAAAAAAGACTAAAGAATGAGAGAAGGAATATCACTGTGCTGTTTTCTCCACAGAGATCCCATTTCATTCTGAAGGCCGGCATCCCTGTTCCTTAATGGGCAAGAATTTCCGCTCCTACCTGCTGGATCTGCGAAACACTAGTACGCCTTTCAAGGGTGTACGCAAAGCCCTCATTGATACCCTTTTGGATGGCTATGAGACAGCCCGCTATGGGACAGGGGTAAGCCAGTTTTTTCTTCAGGGCACTAAAGAGATCCCTCAGACTGAGAGATCCTCACTCTTCCTTTCTCTTTCCTAAGGTCTTTGGCCAGAATGAGTACCTACGCTATCAGGAGGCCCTGAGTGAGCTGGCCACTGTGTGAGTTTGGAGGGGAACGTGTCAAAGGGAGCTGGTACAGTAGTGTTGGACTGTTGCCACAGTGCAATGACCTTCATAAAGCAATATAAACAAAATCCATGATACCATAAGAGTTGTCAGGTTCTAGACTATTAGATCAGTCTCTTACATTAGAAAGCAGATGCGGCCGGGCGTGGTGGTTCACGCCTATAATCCCAGCACTTTGGGAGGCCGAGGCGGGAGGATCATCTGAGGTCGGGAATCCGAGACCAGCCTGACCAACATGGAGAAACCCCGTCTCTACTAAAAATACAAAATTAGCCAGGCATGGTGGCGCATGCCTGTAATCCCAGCTACTCGGGAGGCTGAGGCAGGAGAATCTCTTGAACCCAGGAGGTGGAGGTTGCGGTGAGCCGAGATCGTGCCATTATACTCCAGCCTGGGCAACAAAAGCGAAACTCTGTCTCAAAAAAAAAAAAAGAAGAAAAGAAAGCAAATGCAACTATACAAGCTAGTAAAAGAAGTTTTTACTTTTGTGTGCATTTTTCTTGTCTTTTGTTTAGCCCAATAAAATGTCAAAATTGGTGTAGACTAGCAAAGGGAATAGTTTTTCAGCACACACAGGGATTCCTTCAGAGTCTCAGTGTCCTTTTTGTGTCTTGGCCCAATAAAAGTAAGAATTAAATAACATCTATTTTTGGCCTGGCGCAGTGGCTCACGCCTGTAATCCCAGCACTTTGGGAGGCTGAGGAGGGTGGATCACAAGGTCAGGAGTTCAAGACCAGCCTGGCCAACATGGTGAAACCTCATCTTTACTGAAAATACAAAAATTAGCTGGGCATGCTGGTGGGCGCCTGTAATACCAGCTACTCGGGAGGCTAAGGCAGGAATCACTTGAACCCAGGAGGCGGAGGTTGCAATGAGCCAATATGCCATTGCACTCCAGCTGGGGCGACAAGAGCAAGACTGTCTCAAAAAAATAAAAATAAAAAATCTATTTTTACTACCACTTAAAGCATTAGTAACCGTGTCTGAAACAAAGGCTATCACTATAGAGTCAACTGTTGAGCGTTTGTGTCACAGGAGAGGATTCATGGCTTTTGTTTGGGAATGTTTTTAATACACACTAAACATAGTCTCGTATTTTCATGCAAATGTTAAAATCAAAGTTCTTGGCGAGAAAGGAAAGCCAATCTAGAATAAAAACTTAGGCCGGGCGCAGTGGCTCACACCTGTAATCCAACACTGGGAGGCCGAGGCAGGTGGATCATCTGAGGTCAGGAGTTCAAGACCAGCTTGACCAACATGGGGAAACCCCATCTCTATAAAAATACAAAAATTAGCTGGGCATGATGGCGCGCACCTGTAATGCCAGCCACTCAGGAAGGTGAGGCAGGAGAATCGCTTGAACCTGGGAGGTGGAGGTTGCAGTGAGCCAAGATTGCGCCATTGCACTCCAGCCTGGGCGACAGAGCAAGACTCCATCTCAAAATAATAACAAAAAGTTAGTTACCAGCCATAAAAATAATCTGTTTTCTGCTATGTTGAATATTGCTCTTTCTCAGGAGCTTAAGGGGTATGTCTCTCCTGTCTTCTCTCTGTCCCTAAAAATGAGCTACCTTGTCTTAAAAGATGAAAGGTCCAAGGCCTGGAGCAGTGGCTCACGTCTATAATCCCAGCACTTTGGGGGGCCAAGGTAGGCGGATCACTTGAGGCCAGGAGTTGGAGACCAGCCTGGCCAACATGACAAAACCTCATCTTTACTAAAAATACAAAAATTAGCCTGGCATGGTGGCACATGCCTGTAATCCCAGCTACTCCAGAGGCTGAGGCAGGAGAATTGCTTGAACCCAGGAAGCAGAGGTTGCAGTGAGCCGAGATTGTGCCACTCGAGTGTGGGTGACAGAGCAAGAGTCTGTCTCAAAAAAAAAAGATGAAAGGTCCTAGTAAAAACTGCTTAGAAGGCCAGCTGCAGTGGTTTGTACTTGTAATCCCAACACTTCGGGAGGCTGAGATGGGTGGATTACTTGAGCCCAGGAGATTGAGACTGACCTGGGCATCATAGCGTAACCCTGTCTCTACTGAAAATACAAAAATTAGGCTGGGTGCGGTGGCTCAGGCCTGTAATCCCAACACTTGGAGAGGCCGAGGCGGGCGGTTCATGAAATCAGGAGAGCGAGAATATCCTGGCTAACACGGTGAAAACCAGTCTCTACTAAAAATACACACAAAAAAAATTAGCCGGGCGTGGTGGCGGGTGCCTGTAGTCCCAGCTACGTGGGAGGCTGGGGCAGGAGAATGGCATGAACCCAGGAGGTGGAGCTTGCAGTGAGCCAAGATCACACCACTGCACTCCAGCCTGGGCAACAGAGCGAGACTCCATCTCAAAAAAAAAATTAGCTGGGAGTGGTGGCGTCCACCTGTAGTCCCAGCTACTTAGGAGCTGAGGTGTGTGTATCACTTGTGCCTGGGAGGCAGAGGTTGCAGTGAGCCAAGATCATGCCACTGCACTCTAACCTGGGTAACAGAGCGAGACACTGTCTCAAAAAAAAAAAAAAAAAAAAAAAACTGCTTAGAGCACTAATGAAAATGAACATGTAGAAAGGCTGGAAAAGGGCGTTTGGTCTAGAAGTCAGCAGAAGCCTGTTCAAAATTCACTTTCTTTGATAGATAAATACTGGATGATTCCAGTTATATGAGATACCTAGGTAGTCAAACTCAGAAAGTAGAATGATGGTTGCAGGGACTGGAGAGTGGGGAAAATAGGGAGTTGTTCAGTGGGTATAGTTTCAGTTTCGCAAGATGAAAATGTTCTGGAGGTTGGTTGCACAACACTATGAATATACTTAACACTACTGAACCATACATTTAAAAATGCTTAAGATGGTAAATTTTATGTTACATGTATTTTACCACAATCTTTTTAAAATTATTTCTGAAGGCCAGGCGTGGTGGCTCATGGCTGTAGTCCCAGCACTTTGGGAGGCTGAGGTGGGTGGATCACCTGAGGTCAGGAGTTCAAGACCAGCCTGGCCAACATGGTGAAAACCCGTCTCTACTAAAAATAGAAAAATTAGCTGGGCATTGTGGTATGCGCCTGTAATCCCCAGCCACTCGGGAGGCTGAGACAGTTCGCTTCAACCTAGGAGGCGGAGGTTGCAGTGAGCCGAGATTGTGCCTCTGCACTCCAGCCTGGGCAACAGAGAAAGACTCCGTCTCAAAAACAAAAATGTTTGATTTGTAGTTTCTAGGAATGTATAATAGGTATAGTGAAGAGTATAGGCTTTGAAATTTGACAAACTTAGGTATGAATCCCAGGTCTGTCACTTACTAGCTTTGTGATCTCATACAAGCTAATTATTGGACCCTTAGTTTCCTAATCTGCAAAACAAGGTGATAACCTATATAGGGGATATCTGTCTCAAAAAAAAGCTTGAGCCAGAGGCAAGAACTCTGGGAAATTGGTTTCTCTGCTGCTAGTTGTTTTTGGTATGAGTAGGTGTGTGTCAGGGCACCCAAACAGGGCCTTTATTCTGTCACCCAGGCTGGAGTGCTGCTACTTTTTTAGGGTGTGTGTGAGAGAGAGAGAGACAGGGTCTCACTCTGTCACCCAGGCTAGAGTGCAGTGGCACAGTCATGGCTCACTGCAGCCTCGAATTCTGGGCTCAAGCGATCCTCCTGCCTCAGCCTTCTGAGGAACCAGGAGTGCAGGTGTTTGCTACCATACCTGCCTAATTTTTTGTAGAGATAGAGTCTCACTTTGTTTCCCAGACTGGTCTCAAACTCTCCTGGGCTCAAGCGATCTCTGGCCTCTGCCTCCCGAAGTGCTGGGATTACAGGTATAAGTGACCATGCCCAGCCCCTCTGCTACTTTTTTTTTTTTTTTGAGATGGAGTCTTGCTGTCACCCAAGCTGAAGTGCAGTGGCGCAGTCTTGGCTTGCAACCTCTGCCTCCTGGGTTCAAGTGATTCTCTTGCCTCAGCCTCCCGAGTAGCTGGGATTACAGGCACCCACCACCATGCCCAGCTAATTTTTGTATTTTTAGTAGAGACGGGGTTTCACCATGTTGGCTAGGCTGGTCTCGAACTCCTGCCCTCAAGCAATCCACCTGCCTGGGCCTCCCAAAGTGCTAGGATTACAGGCATGAGCCACCATGCTCAGCCTCTCGCTATTTCTAAGCTACTGGATGGGGTTTTAGTAACTAGTTTACAAAATAGGACAGATAGGACACAAATAACTGTTTGTGGCTATTGCTGCATTTATGGCCTGGGATAAGCCCTGATTTCTTTGATTAGTCCTCATTCTGTCAATGACCTCCCCTCTCTGTTCTTCAGGGTTAAAGCACGAATTGGGAGCTCTCAGCGACACCACCAGTCAGCAGCCAAAGACCTAACTCAGTCCCCTGAGGTCTCCCCAACAACCATCCAGGTGACATACCTCCCCTCCAGTCAGAAGAGTAAACGTGCCAAGCACTTCCTTGAATTGAAGAGCTTTAAGGATAACTATAACACATTGGAGAGTACTCTGTGATGGAGCTGAAGGACTCTTGCCGTAGATTAAGCCAGTCAGTTGCAATGTGCAAGACAGGCTGCTTGCTGCGCCGCCCTCGGAACATCTGGCTCAGCAGGCCCAGACTGTATCCATCGAAGTTCCCGTTGTATCCAGAGTACTTAGAGCTTGAGTCTAAAGGGTAATTCCCCAACCCTTCCTATGGGCATTTTTAGGACATTGGCTAAGACTATTTTCCCCTAGTAGCGCTTTTTTCTGGATTTGCATTCAGGTGTTATTCTTAATGTTTCTGTCAAAGCGTCTTAAAAATCTTCACTTGGTTTCAGCCGTAGTTCACCTTCCCTGTTCCAGGTTTATTTAATTCCAAAGGTGAGAGTTGGAGTGAGATGTCTTCCATATCTATATCTTTGTGCACAGTTGAATGGGAACTGTTTGGGTTTAGGGCATCTTAGAGTCGATTGATGGAAAAAGCAGACAGAACTGGTGGGAGGTCAAGTGGGGAAGTTGGTGAATGTGGAATAACTTACCCTTGTGCTCCACTTAAACCAGATGTGTTGCAGCTTTCCTGACATGCAAGGATCTACTTTAATTCCACATTCTCATGAAAAAATTGAATAAAAGGGAATGTTTTGGCACCTGATAACAATCTGCCAGGCTATGTGACAGTAGGAAGGAATGGTTTCCCCTAACAAGCCAATGCACTGGTCTGACTTTATAAATTATTTAATAAAATGAACAATTATCAAATAAAACATGAATCAGTCCTTTATAGTTGTCTTTTAATAAAACAGGCATTTGATAATATTATCTGCACATTTCTAACAGGGTATAGGGCATGAGGATTTGCCTCCAGAGAATTGGTGGGACTGTGTGCATAGCCTGGACCTACGACCATACAGATACTCCTTGGGACCCTAGCACAAGAAATCCTAAAATCAGGACTGTGGCCCTTGCCCATAGATGCCTGTGTCACCAACAGAAGGCTGCAGAACAAGGATTCTCTCAAGGTTTCTGGGGCAACAAGCCAGGTGGCCAATCAACTCCTAGGCCCAGGGTTATTGTTGGAGGCGTAAATGTTACTATGACTACTGAAACCTTGGTTACTGAACTAAACAGAAAGAAGAGCCTGTCAGTCTCCTCAGACTGTATCAAGCAAATCTATAGACATGTCTGTGGAAAAGTTGACAAAAGTAGAAGAGGTATGCAGAGTTGGAAGGAGGGGCTGGGTTGAAGTTTGATGAAGTTTCCAGATCAATTTACTTTAAGTGCATCTTTTACTGGGAAAGGCTTTTGATGTAACAAGGATATAATGTAGTTAGTAACAGGAGTGGGAGGCTATGTCTAGTACGTAGTAGGTATTCAAATATGTGTTCCATCCAACCCCTGTGTGTTTTCTTTGATCCATTCTGAAAGTAGAGCTTTCCTCTCCCTATTTCCCCCTAGGAAATTGCTTTCTCAAAAAGGTCTATGTGGCTGGGCGCGGTGACTCACCCCTGTAATCCCACCACTTTGGGAGGCTGAGGTGGGCGGATCACCTGAGGTCAGGAGTTCGAGACCAGCCTGACCAACATGGAGAAACCCCGTCTCTACTAAAAATACAAAATTAGCCCGGCGTGATGGTGGTGCATTCCTGTAATCTCAGCTACTCGGAGGCTGAGGCAGGAGAATCGCTTGAACCCGGGAGACGGAGATTGCAGTGAGCCGAGATTGTGCCACTACACTCTGGCCTGGGCAACAAGAGCAAAACTCTGTCTCCAAAAATAAAAAAAGGTCTATGTCTCTCATTAGAATAGAGGTTCTGGAGACTGAGACTGAGGCAGATCAACAGAACTACCTTTTCTTGCAGAGTTTTCAAAGGGCCATGGGACTTAAAAAGACGGTCGACAGGTAATCTGCTTCTGTCCCCTCCCTTTACCTTTCAGCTTGACCTTTCCACTCTGCTGTCTTCCCTGAGCCACCTCCCAACTCTGCTGCATCTCTTTAGGGCCTCATCAAGAAGGAAAATAGATGCGGAAGGGGTGAGAAGCAGCCTTGTCCTCAAAGCAAGTGAGATCAGCCTCTTAGTGCCCACTAGGTTAGGTGATATAGATTGGTTTTTATTGTCCCCTGCCTCTCATTCTCTGGAGAAAAATTGAAGCATGTTTTTATTTTCTTTTTTTTTATCAAGAATTCAAGTATTTGTTGCCTGGCTTTGTACTAATTATGTGGTTGGTAGTGCAGTATTTGTTGAACCATTGAATGAGAAGATTCACAAGACTGGGCTACGTATCCTTTTCACCCTGATGAGATTTTGAAAAAACTGATGCAGCCAAGCGCGGTGGCTCACGCCTGTAATCCCTGCACTTTGGGAGGCCAAGGGGGGAGGATTGCCTAAGCTCAGGAGTTAAAGACCAGCCTGGGCAACATGGTGAAACCCTGTCTCTACTAAAATACAAAAGAAATTAGCCAGGCATGGCGGTGTGCGCCTGTAGTCCCAGCTACTCGGGAGGCTGAGGCAGGAGAACTGCTTGAACTTAGGAGGCAGAGGGTGCAGTGAGCTGAGATCGCACCACTGCACTCCAGCACTCCAGCCTGGGTGACAGAGCAAGACTCCATCTCTACAAAAAAAAAAAAAACACTGATGCAAGCCTGGCATGGTGGTTCACACCTATAATCCCAGCACTTTGGGAGGCCGAGGCAGGGGGATTGCTTGAGCCCAGGAGCTCGAGACCAGCCTGGGCAACATAGGAAAACCCTGTCTCTACCAAAAAAATTAAAATTAGCCAGGTGTGGTGGTGCATGCCTGTAGTCTCAGCCACTCAGGAGACTGAAGCAGGAGGATCAATTGAGCCCAGGTCAAGTGATGCCACCACTGCATTCCCGCCTGGGTGAGAGAGGAAAACCCTGTCTCAAAACAAAACAAAATGGGCTGGGCACATTGGCTTATGCCTGTAATCCCAGCACTTTGGGAGGCCAAGGCAGGTGGATTGCTTGAGCTCAGGAGTTTGAGACCAGCCTGGGCAACATGGCAAGATCCCCATCTCTACCAAAAAACTTAATTTAAATAAATAAACACTGATGCCTAGTTCTTAACCCTAGGAGATTCTGATTAAAGTGGTCTGAAATGGGATAGGAGAAGCCTTTTTTTAAGGTTTCATGGGTCATATCCAGAGCTAGCAAGGATGTGAAGAAACAAGAACACGTATGATTTTAATAAGAGTCTAGGTTGATACAGCCATGTTTGTACAAAGGCAGTTTGATAAAATCTATCAAAATTTAAATTTGCATATCCGTTGAACTGGCAAAAATAGGAATTTATCTTAAATATACATACTTGGAAAAGCACTAGAAGGTACATACCTAAGAATGTTCATGACTATTGCTATTTATTTATTTATTTATTTATTTATTTATTTATTGAGATGGAGTTTCGCTCTTGTTGCCCATGCTGGAGTGCAGTAGCACAATCTCAGCTCGCTGCAACCTCCGCCTCCCGGGTCTAAGTGATTCTCCTGCCCCAGCCTCCCGAGTAGTTGGGATTACAGGCGCCCGCCACCACACCTGGCTAATTTTTGTATTTTCAGTAGAGTTGGGGTTTCGCCATGTTGGCCAGGCTGTTCTCGAACCCCTGACCTCAAGTAATCTGCCCGCCTCGGCCTCCCAAAGTGCTGAAATTATAGGCGTAAGCCACCACACCCGGCCTGATTACATGTTTTTTAAAAAAGATGTACTTCCCAGTTTATGATAGAAACATTTTCTGAAAACATTCACAAGTAGCTGAGTGTGGTGGCTCATACTTGTAATCCCAGCACTTTGGGAGACCAAGGCAGAGAATCTCTTGAGCCCAGGAGTTTGAGACCAGCCTGGGTAACATAGTGAGACTCCGTCTCTATAAAAAAATAAAAATTAGCCAGGCACACACACCTGTTGTCCCAGCTCTTTAGACAGCTGAGGTAGAAGGATTGCTTGAGCCTAAGAGGTTGACATTGTAGTGAGCCATAATCACACACTGCACTCCAGCCTAGGCAACAGAATAAGACCCTGTCTCAAAAAAATATATATGCAAAAGTTAGCTGGGCATGGTGGCACACGCCTGTAATCCCAGCTACCCCGGAGGCTGAGGCAGAAGAATTGCTTGAACCTGGGAGACAGAGATTGCAGTGACCGGAGATCGCGCCACTGCACTCCAGCCTGGGCGACAGAGCAAGACTCTGACTCAGAAAAAAAAAAAGTAAAAACTACAGTCATTCCCAACAAAGTATATATATATATATATATTTGCCCAGTCAGAGATAACAACTTTTTTTTTTTTTTTTGAGGCAGAGTCTCTCTAAGACAGAGTCTTACTCCACCACCCAGGCTAGAGTGCAGTGGTGCGATCTCGGCTCACTGCAACCTCCACCTCCTGGGTTCAAGCGATTCTCATGCCTCAGCCTCCTGGGGAGCTGGGATTACAGGTGTGTGGCACCACGCTCGGCTAGTTTTTGTATTTTTAGTAGAGATGGGGTTTCACCACGTTGGCCAGACTGGTCTTGAACTCCTGGCCTCAAGTGATCCGCCCGCCTCAGCCTCCCAAAGTGCTGGGATTACAGGTGTGAGCCATTGCACCCAGAAACTTTACTTTTCATTTAATGTATTTCTTTTTTTCTTTTTTTTTTTTGAGACGGAGTCTCGCTGTCACCCAGGCTGGAGTGCAGTGGCGCGATCTCGGCTCACTGCAGGCTCCGCCCCCAGGGTTCACGCCATTCTCCTGCCTCAGCCTCCCGAGTAGCTGGGACTACAGGCACCAGCCACCTCGCCCGGCTAATTTTTTGTATTTTTAGTAGAGACGGGGTTTCACCATGTTAGTGAGGATGGTCTCGATCTCCTGACCTCGTGATCTGCCCACCTCAGCCTCCCAAAGTGCTGGGATTACAGGCGTGAGTCACCGCGGCCGGCCTCACTTAATGTATTTCTGTGTGGATTCAATTTTTTCAACATGTGGAAAATGTACTTTTGATTTTTTTTAAATGCCAACAGTAGATATATACACATATGTACATGCATGATGTATATTTATATTCCTTCTATATATTAAAAAACTTAAAACTGGCCTTTCATGGTGGCTCACTCCTGTAATCCCAGCACTTTGGGAGGCTGAGGCAGGCTGATCACTTGAGGTCAGGAGTTCGAGACTAGCCTGGCCAACATGGCAAAACCCCATCTCTACTAAAAATTTTAAAATTAGCAGCCAGGAGTGGTGACTCACACCTGTAATCCTATCACTTTGGGAGACTGAGACAGGTGGATTACATGAGGTCAGGGATTCAAGACCAGCCTGGCCAACATGGTGAAACTCTGTCTCTACTAAAAATACAAAAATTAGCTGGGTGTGGTGGCATGCACCCATAATCCCTTCTACTCAGGAGTCCGAGGCAGGAGAATTGCTTGATCCCGAGAGACAGAGGCTGTAATGAACCGAGATTGCGCCACTGCACTCCAGCCTGGCTGACAGAGCGAGACTCTGTCTCCAAAAAAAAAAAATTACCTGGGCGTGGTGGCAGGCACCTGTAATCCCACCTACCCAGGAGGATGAGGCATGAGAATTGCTTGAACCTGGGAGGCAGAGGTTGCAGTGAGCCAAGATCACGCCATTGCACTCTGGCCTGGGCGACTGAGCGAGACTATTTCTTAAAAAAAAAAAATAAAGTTAAAACTTCAATGAAGATTCCAGTCTAGCCAGGGCTGAGAATCACTAGTATGATGGAAGGGATATTAGCTTTAGAGAAATTGGATTTGGGGCCAGGTGCAGTGGCTCATACCTGTAATCCCAGCACTTTGGGATGCTGAGTCAGGCGGATCACCTGTGGTCAGGAGTTCAACACCAGCGTGGCCAACACGGTGAAACCTCGTCTCTACTAAAAATACAAAAATTAGCCAGGTGTGGTGGCACATACCTGTAGTCCCAGCGACTCAGGAGGCTGAGGCAGGAGGATCACTTGAACCCTGGAGGTGGAGACTGCAGTGAGCCAACATTGCCTCACTGCACTCCAGCCTGGGTGACAGAGTGAGACTCTGTCTAAAAAATAAAAAAAAAAATGAAGTTGGATTTGAGTCCCAGGTCTGCCATTAAGTGACCTTGGGCATCTCACAACTTTTAGTTTCCTTATCTGTATTATGTAAAAATTAATGCCTATGGGCCTGGCGTGGTGGCGCATGCCTGTAATCCCAGCTACTCAAGAGGCTGAGGCAGAAAAATCGCTTGAACCCGGGTGGTGGAGGTTGCAGTGAGCCGAGATCGCGCCATTGCACTCCAGCCTGGGCAACAAGAGCAAAACTCTGTCTCAAAATAAATAAATAAATACATAAATACATAAATAAATAAATAAAATAACACCTATGCCACATGGTTATTGAAATGATTAAATGATATTATGTACTTAATACATACTAGGTTCTAAATTACCCTTTTAAGGATTTTACAGTCTTCTAACAGTGGGGCAGAGGTTCCAGGTGAAGAAACAGTCTTGGGCCAGGCGTGGTGGCTCACACCTGTAATCCCAGCACTCTGGGAAGCCGAGGCAGGTGGATCACCTGAGGTCAGGAGTTCGAGACCAGCCTGACAAACATGGTGAAACCCTATCTCTACTAAAGATACAAAAAATTAGCTGGGCATGGTGCCAGGCGCCTGTAATCCCAGCTACTTGGGAAGCTGAGGCAGGAGAATCGCTTGAACCTGGGAGGCAGAGGTTGCAGTGAGCCAAGATTGCGCCACTGTACGCCAGCCTGGGCAACAAGAGTGAAACTCTGTCTCAAAAAAAAAAAAAAAGAAAAGAAAAAGAAAAAAGGAACAGCCTCACTCTATGGGGTTTTTGTCTCTACTCCTAACTCTAACCCACCCATTCAACCCCCACCTCTGTACCTGGAGCAGGTGGCGAAATTCACATACTCACTGTCTGTGGCAAATGACATTGGGCCAGAGAAGAAACCCATATGCCACCCTAAGGATGCAGGACACCATGGTACAGGAATTGGCACTGGCCAAAAAGCAACTACTAATGGTGAGTTCTAGCAGGGCAACCTGAAGTCTCATTCACTACTGCTCTGTGCCTTTGCCCACTGAGTTTTCCAAGCTCTTAGTGCATGTCATTGCACATTTATCTTGTTTGCCTCTAGGTTTTCAGCATTACGCCAGAGCAACACAACTCTAACTCCATTGCCAAAACTCTTTTTCATTAAGTGATTCTTTGCATCCACCTTACAGGCGGCAGGCACATGTTAAAGTCCCAAAGTATACTCTAGTTCCTGCTCCTTTCATCTTGGTGAGACTCAAAACTGCCTCTTAGATCGGGTGTGGTGGCTCAGGCCTGTAATCCCAGCACTTTGGGGGACCAAGACGGGCAGATCGCTTGAGCCCAGGAGTTCGAGACCAGCTTGACCAACATGCCAAAACCACATCTCTACTAAAAACAAAAATTGGCCGGGCATGGTGGCACATGCCTATAATCCCAGCTACTTGGGAGGCCGAGGCACGAGAATTGCTTGAACCAAGGCAGAGGTTGCAGTGAGCTGAGATTGTGCAACTGCACTCCAGCCTGGGCTACAGAGTAAGACTTGGTCTCAAAAAAAACAAACAAACAAACAAAAAACTGCCTCTTAGTGCGTAGCACTTGCCTCTCAGTACCTCTCTGTCTCCCGGGGTCCCCACTTGATGTCATGTAACCATCTTTGTATCCCAGTTACTTAGTAGAGTTCCTGTTTCATGGTCTGTTCTCAGCAAATATTTGCTGAACATAGGGCTTTGCCTGTGGAGAAAAAAATTGGATAGGCTTCCCTCCACTGGTTCAGCCTCTCTGCTACCACCCAGCTTTATGTCACAGCTAAGTCCAGCTCCGAGAGAACACAAATAACGGGAAAGCAACTAGCAAGAAAGAATAAGAAAGGGTGGTAAACAGAGGCAAACAACACACTGTATTCTGCCCTCTCCACCAGGTCCGTCAAGCTGCCCTGCACCAGCTGTTTGAAAAGGAGCATCAGCAGTACCAGCAGGAACTAAATCAGATGGGCAAAGCTTTTTATGTAGAGAGATTCTGATGGCATCCAAAACACTGTTCTTCCATTCTCAACATGCCTGCTAACCTAGCCTTCTAGAGCCTCTACCACCTTGAACCTCCTTCCCAAAACATACCAGATCTTGCTATCTGCCAGGGACTTAAGACAGCGCTCCCACTCTCACTTCTCCACTCTCTTGTTAATCGTTTGCCGCTATTTGGGAAACAATCTATGAAACAACAGTAACAACAAGAGTGACGCCTTGTGGTCATAGTGGGATTTACTGTGTTGACGTAAGGCGGCAGGGTGGGGAGGGGTGGACAATGTGAGTTGAGAATCCTGATTTGCTATAACAAATAAAGTTACTTCTTAAAGGCTCAAACTTAGACCACTGGGCTCATTCTTTCAGGTTTACATCTTGATTTGTTTCAAAAGTGCTTATTTTTCAGCTACTGTAATCTTAACTTCCTGGATTTCACTCGCCACCTCTCAGATATCACTTTCACTTATCTTTTATTTATATTTGGACAAATTGCTCTGAATGTGGCTATTAATCTACAGACACCGTAGTGCTTGAGTGAGGAGGCCTGCATTTTGGGTTTTGAGTCAGCTAGTTATTGTGAAACTTTGAACAAGTCTCTTTCCACTGGGCCTGAATTCCCACCTATGCCAAGAGAGAGGATTCCAAACTTAAATGTCTCCAGGGGTCAGGCAGGTAATGTTACAGTTGTAAGGAAATAAGGAGTGGTAGGATTTGTAGGGGGCTGGAAAGAGCAGTCAAAATAAAGGCACTCAAAATTCTGAAAAATACTGAAAAGTACTGATTGACCATGTGCATCATATGAAGGCCATAGACAACTTTACTTAAAAGGGTCCACTTTACAGGCTGGGCGAGGTGGCTCACACCTGTAATCCCAGCACTTTGGGAGGCTGAGACGGGTGGATCACCCGAGGTCAGGAGTTCAAGACCAGCCTGGCCAACCATGGCCAAAATGGTGAAACCCCATCTCTACTAAAAATACAAAAAATTAGCCCGGCATGGTGGCAGGCACTTGTAATCCCAGCTACTCAGGAGGCTGAGGCAGGAGAATTGCTTGAACCCAGGAGACGGAGATTGCAGTGTGCTAAGATCATGTCATTGCACTCTAGCCTGGGTGACAGCAAGACTCCGTCTCAAAAATAAAAAGGGTCCACTTTACATGTGAATGACATCCCAAGCCAGAGAGACCCCCATTTCACAGCCAGTGACAGCTGTAGGAATACACCATGAATCCCTGAATACACTCTCTGAACACACCATCGCTCCCTGATGTAAATGCCATTGTACATTACTTTGCCCTGTGCTCTCACCTTGCCCTTGGCATCCTCAATGGTCACTCATCCTGTCCACATGATATTTTCCTGACCTCAACTCTATGTGCCTTTGTCTCCACTGCAAAACTCATACCCTTCCCTCCAACCCAAGTCTGTCTCCATCCTTCAGTCTCCTACGGAATCCCCCATTTTTCTTATAGCTGTCAGAACTTCTTCCTCTGCCCCTACACATCCCACTGATAAAGAGGCAGTAGAGTATAAAAATAAGAGCACAGGCTTTGAAGTCAGGTGTGGGTTCAAATTCTGGCTTCACCTCTTTAATTCTTGTGTCATCATATGGAAGTGATTTAGCTTAACTGGCCTCAATTTCCTCTTCTGGGCCAGGCGTGGTGGCTCATGCCTATAATCCCAGCACTTTGGGAGGCCAAGGCAGTTGGATCACCTGAGGTCAGGAGTTCAAGACCAGCCTGCCCAATGTGATGAAACCCTGGCTCTACTAAAAATACAAAAATTAGCCAGGTGTGGTAGCAGGCCTCTGTAATCCCAGCTACTTGGGAGGCTGAGGCAGGGGAATTGCTTAAACCCAGAAGGCGGAGGTTGCAGTGAGCCGAGATTATGCCATTGTGCTCCAGCCCGGGTGACAGAGCAAGACTCCATCTCAAAAAAAAAAAAAATTAATTAAAAAAAATTTTCCTCTTTTGAAAATTAGGACAATACCCATTTCATAAGATCATTTGAAGAATTAAATAAGATAATGTATATAGCAAACACAGAGCAAGCCTAGTGCTTGGCACACGGTAGGTATCCTCCGTGTTCTCCCTCAGGAGATTTCTCTGTGACCCAGGTCCTCCAGAGGTTGCTTGCTGACCTCTAGGCCAGCCCTCTTATCCAATCAAATATCATTCTCCACCCATGCCCATTCCTCTGTCTGTGCTACATATCCGATATTCAACCCCCAACTCCCATCACCTCTGCTTCCCAAACCCTCTTATCTTTAGTCAATAACTACTCATGAGTGCTTACACACCAGATGACATGGAATTCACAGCCTAGTTGGAGAGGCAGGCACTGAACAAGTAACGACAAGTATGGTGTAAGTTTTATAGGAGACAAAACATGTGACCTGGATCTGACCCAGGAACCTGAGACTAAGTCGCCCATTCTTTCTGTCTGCCTGTGTCCTCCCCTACCCTCTATTTTCTGAAGCTTCGTCTCACCTTCATTTGTTTTTTTTTTTTGAGACGGAGTCTCGCTCTGTCACCCAGGCTGGAGTGCAGTGGTGCAATCTTGGCTCACTGCAACCTCCCCATCCCGGGTTCAAGCGATTCTCCTGTCTCTCAGCCTCCTGGGTAGTTGGGACTATAGGCGCCCACCACCACGCTCGGCTAATTTTTGTATTTTTTTTTTTTTTTGAGACGGAGTCTCGCTCTGTCGCCCAAGCTGGAGTGCAGTGGCGCAATCTCAGCTCACTGCAAGCTCCGCCTCCTGGGTTCACACCATTCTCCTGCCTCAGCCTCTCCGAGTAGCTGGGACTACAGGCACCCGCCACCACGCCCGGCTAATTTTTTTTGTATTTTTAGTAGAGACGGGGTTTCACTGTGGTCTCGATCTCCTGACCTCGTGATCCGCCCGCCTCAGCCTCCCAAAGTGCTGGGATTACAAGCGTGAGCCACCGTGCCCGGCGAATTTTTGTATTTTTAGTAGAGATGGGGTTTCACCATATTGGCCAGGCTGGTCTTGAATTCCTGACATTGTGATCCACTCACCTCTGCCTCCCAGAGTGCTGGGATTACAGGCATGAGCCACTGCACCCGGCCTTTTTTATTTATTTATTTATTTATTTATTTATTTTTTTGAGACAGTCTCGCTCCATTGCCCAGGCTGGAGTGCAGTGGTACAATCATGGCTCACTGCAGCTTCGATCTCCTGGGCTCAAGCAATACCCCCTCCTCAGCCTCCTGAGCAGCTGGGACCACAGGCACATGCCACCACATCTGGCTATTTTTTTTTTTTTTGTAGAGATGGGGGTCTCACTATGTTGCTCAGGCTGGTCTCAAACCCTTGGGCTTAAGCAGTCCTCTGCCTTGGCCTCCCAAAGTGCTAGGATTATAGGCATGAGCCAAACAGCCAGCTGCTCCTTCACTTTTTTTTTTTTTTAGATAGAATCTCTCTTGTCACCCAGGCTGGAGTGCAGTGGCGCGATCTTGACTCACTGCAACCTCTGCCTCCAGGGTTCAAGCGATTGTCCTGCCTCAGCCTCCCAAGTAGCTGGGACTACAGGCGCCTGCCACCACACCTGGCTAATTTTTTTTGTATTTTTAGTAGAGATAGGGTTTCACTATATTGGCCAGGCTGGTCTCAAACTCCTGACCTCATGATCCGCCTGCCTCGGCCTCCCAAAGTGCTGGGATTACAGGCTTGAGCCACTGCACCCGGCCTGCACCTTCACTTTTTAAATCTTCCCCCATATTTATCTCCCAGGCCGCTTATTGTTTCTTTTACACAGGCAGTATATTTTGGCGTTAGGAGAACAGGCTTTAACACTGGATGGATCTGGGTTTCAGTGCTGGCTCTGTCACTGACTGCGTGGCCTTGTGCCAATTATTTTAATTTTCCAGGTTACAGTTTCTTATGCTGTATGAAAAAAGGGAGATAATGCCTAATTCACTGGGTTGCTATGGGGATTAAATAAAGCACTTAGCAGCAAGTAGCACAAAATGTCCAATAAATGGTAACCCATAATGATGTTTTCTTGCTCCTATGATAGTTTTTTTCCTTCATTCCTTTCCATTACCTGGGCTCCCCTTACCTCCAACCAGACTCCCTCACCAACTCCTTCTATTTTTCTATTCTTCTTTCCTCTGTTCATCTGAACCCACAGAATGCCCCATCCCCTCTGCCTTGATCCCTGACCTTGGCCTCTTCCCCCAGGGCTTGTCAGTGCCAGGCTGGCTCCAGTATTGGCAGGTTGGCCCCCTACAGAGCCCATCTCTTCTGATCCTCTCTGTCTATTCTGTCTGCTCTCATAACATCACCCCATCATACCCATTCAGCCCCTCTTCCCTCTCCCCTCTGCCAGCTCCTCTGGCTCAGAGGGGCTCAGTCCTGTTTGAAATGGTTGCATAGTAAATATTTCCAGGAGAGCTAAACAGCTTTCATCAAAGGCCATCTGATGTTTCTGCCTAGGTACGCCATACAAACTCTCCTTCCAAGACAGCTGCTTCTCCCCTGCATGCTATTCCCAGTCTGCCTCTCTGTTCCTCTAGTGCCCCAAACATTAAAGTCCTTTCATTCCTGCTAGTCTCTTTCCCAGCCTCTCTTCCTCCAGCTTCTGATTTTTGAATGTGGGTAAGCTTCTCAGAGAAGGGAACTAGAACTTGAGGGGTTAAGGGTAAGAAGGGAGAGCAAGAAAGTACAAATAACATACACAT
This sequence comes from Nomascus leucogenys, assembly GCF_006542625.1. Lineage (NCBI taxonomy): Eukaryota > Metazoa > Chordata > Mammalia > Primates > Hylobatidae > Nomascus > Nomascus leucogenys. The sequence goes on from NC_044392.1 coordinate 47,032,885, forward strand.
CCACTTTAGGAGCCAAAAAGGAACAAAGACATAAGACAACATCACAGATGCCTACCTTGGGGCCTGTATATGCCTATTTGTTAGTCTTCCCCTGAAAGGCAAGAGCCACACAACAAGAATTGACTGGGGCTTGGGACAAGCTATCGATCTAGATCAAGGACACTGTGGAGTTGGTATATGCTGGGGGTTGGGGTGGGTGTCTGGAATGGGAACAAGGACACATGGAACAGGCCTAGGGGCTGAAGCAGAGTGTCCTTCTCCCACCCCCACACTTCCACTCAAGCCCCCCAGCCCCCAATGCAGCTATAACTTGGGCTCTTTTCTGCCACAGTGGAGAGAAGCATCTGCCTGCCACATAACATTCAACAGACCTGATTCTCTCCAAAAGAGAAATCCCCCATATGGGAATCCGGCTGGATCCCTGTGAGGGAAGACCCTTGGAGAAGGCAGCCTGGAGTTCTGGTAAAAAGCCCTAGAAGAGGAGAGGACTCCTGTGGACTGCAGGCTGCTTCCTGGCAGAAGTTTCCTCTCTTACCCTCAATCTAAAGCCTTAGTTTCAATTCTGCCAGGCAAGGTGGGGAACTATAAGTCTTCTCTTCTGGAGCCCACGATGGAGCCTGCCAGGGAGACAAGTTATTCTTCTGTTCTGGACATCCAAGGGTGACTTTAAGGAGGATGCCTGGAGGACATGGGGAGAAGGTGAGAATGGTTAAGCTGGCAGGAAGGGGAAGCCAAGCATCTGCAGCACTTAAGAGCAGGATGGTGCCTCCTGAACGGACCTCAGTAGTCTTGTGGGGGTGATCTGGGAAGGTTAGGAGTTCTGTTGGAAAGGTAAAGCAGGATGTACAAGTCCTCTGCCCCCACCCCGGAAAGCCTCAGGGCAGCTGGAATGGCGTTGAAGAGAGCAGGTGGCAATTTTGATGAGGAGCTGCTGACACGGCTGATCCTCTGGGCACTGGGGCCGTGACATCAGGGTGAGAAGCTCTGTGTGGGAGCTCTAGGGACCGATAGTTGCCCGGATGTGGAGCCCTGCCAGGTATTCTTCCTGGTTTAGGCCAACGTGATCCAGCAAAGGCCAGGAGCTGGTAGAGGAGGAGCTGAGGCAGGGATGACACGTAGGGCGATAAGCAAGAGCTGGCTGTCTTGGGAGGTGAAGAGCAGGGGCCAGTACCCTTCCTCAAGGAGATGGCTCTCCACCTAGACATGATTGGTGCCTGGTGACTGCTCTATTCTTTCTTTGCAATTGGAAGGAAGGCAGATGACCCCCAAAGCTCTCCTGCCTGCTTCTGTGTGATATGTTTGATATTGGGTTGTTTAATTAGGAACCAACTAAATGTCAAACATTCTTACAGCAGCAGGTGATTCAGCACCACCCTCTTTCATACTTCAATCTCTGGGGCTCCTGTCTCTTTTACTGAACTTCTTCTCTCCAGGACCCCCACAAAAGTCCAGTAGCTGCAACCTATGTGGATTTCAATCTTAACCTAAGAGGGCTGGTGTGGAGTGGGAGAGAGTTGGAATTTGAGGATAGAATCTTTCTATTTCTTGTCCCCTTATACTAGAAGGGACATATCTCTTTTCTTTATCTCTTCTTGTCCTCGTATTTTCCTCCCCCCCTTATTCACTTGCCCACCCCACCCCCCATTTTCCACTCCTTCCTCTCCCTGTTCCCTAACCCCTTTCCCTGGTTAATCTCCAGGGAAAGGAGACTTGGTTTCTCCTCTCTCTGTCGAGAGTCAGCTGATGGTCTATCTGCCTATCTACCTCTAGTGACTGGAAGCTCTCAGTAGTGGACTCCAGCTCTTCTCTACCCACTGGCCTGGTAGTTGTCTCAGTTCCCCCATTGCTGGGGCTTAGCATTAACTCTCACTATCCTTGACATAAATGACTAACTAGAGCCATTTATATTTGTCCAATATACCTGGTCACCTTGAAAAGTTCCCACCTCTCCCCTGGCATATTTTCAGGTGTATGGTGCCAGTGGACTGGTATACTTGCCACCTGTTAGTAACAAGGCTCCCACTGGAAGAATAAACATGGTCTGGAACTAAACTGGAAAGAATAGAGCTGATAATGATGATTATGATGATGTGGTGAGCGGCAGCGTTGGGGAAAATTAAGAAGGGAGAAGATAAAGGGAAGAAGAGGAGAGAGCCACACAGACCAAGGTCTGTGTGGGTACAACAGTTCTATTTTAAGATTACTGTGGGAAAACAAAGGGCATGATCCTGTCTGGATTGTTCTGACTCTCCCCTGTTTCTCTCCCCACCCCACTTGAAGCTCTGGGATAGCCTTGGAGATTCCAACTCTACCCTCTTACTCTACTCTTGTGTCTCTTGGTTGGAGGAAAAACGTCTCCCTGCCAATCGGAGACTCCCAAAATAGCACAGCAATTTGATCTGGGGATCTGGGAGAATTGTGAAGGATCATGAGTGACCTCCCCTCTTCCCTGTTGCCCAAGCTCCTTGAATACCAGGAATCAAAAGCTAAAACTCAACTAATGGTGTTTGACCAGCATTCAACACAGTCTGGGGGAGAGTGAAAGGGGAAGCTGAAAGGCAACCAGGACCCTCTGGATGCAAACTGCCAACCTAGAATTGCCAAAGTACCCTTCTCTATTTCAATGTTCTTCCCTCCCCTCTTCCTTCTCTTTTAAAACATCCATAGAGCTGCCCAGAATGAGTGGAAAGTTTCAGGGTCAGGGAGAACCTCTTCCCTCCCCCACTTTCCATTGTCTAAAATCAGCCTCAGCTGTTCCTAGATATTTTTTGCTGGTGATGTCAGTTCATCAAAGCGTCTCACCCTGTGTTCCCCCAGGAGAACAATATGGGGTGGAGGGAGCTGGAAAGACCATATTAGGAACAAAAGGTGGAGCTACGAGCACAGATAAAGACTCAAGTCTGGGGACCTCCTGGTCACTCAGGCAGCAGTCCCTTCTTTCTTGCCCCAGTCTCCAGTTCTCCAGTGTTCACAGGTGAGCCTACCAACAGCCACTGCTCATGATGGAGGCCATCAAGAAAAAGATGCAGATGCTGAAGTTAGACAAGGAGAATGCTCTGGATCGGGCAGAGCAAGCTGAAGCTGAGCAGAAGCAGGCAGAAGAAAGAAGTAAACAGGTAGGCACTGGCATTGGTCTCTCTCATCTGCTAGTGAACAAGACTGTGAAATGGAAGGGAGTTTTCATGGGAAAGACAGTGACTACTGGTGTCACCTCCTTTTTGGGGGTGGGATGGACTCCCCAGCCTCACTGGCGGAGCAGACGACATCTCACATATCTGTCTCAGACTGCCTTTGTGACCTTGGGAAAGTCAGTGGCCTCTTCTGAGCCACAGTATGTCTGCTGAATTTAAGTAGAAATGGACCATGTTTTGGAAGAACCCTTGACTTCTAGAGGAAAAGGTAAGAGTTCTAGAGGGAAAGAGCATCTCTTTTCACTCAAATAGCATCACGGGCATCTACACTTTAGATATTTATCATCCAAGGGTCTTGGATGAAAACCCAGGATGGCTTGGTCATCTTAGGATCAGATATTACAGGGTCACAGGCCAAGCTACAGCATAACTCCCGAGGCAGTGGGCTGGAAGTGGCTGGGGAGAAAGTGTGTCTCACTAGGGATGGCAACATGGAGGTTACACTCAGGGCTCCAAGAGCCCAGGGTCCAACCCTGCATTGTTGTGTTTGTGTGTTTTTGTGTGTGACTCTCTGGGCTCCTATAGCTGGAGGATGAGCTGGCAGCCATGCAGAAGAAGCTGAAAGGGACAGAGGATGAGCTGGACAAGTATTCTGAAGCTTTGAAGGATGCCCAGGAGAAGCTGGAACTGGCAGAAAAGAAGGCTGCTGATGTGAGTATTAGAGAGATGGAGGATGGGTTTAATCTACACATATAGATCTTTGTGTTAATGTATGATGAAATTCCAAACACACTTGTGGGTTCATGGAACACAGACATATATACTCACATACATTTTTGCATATAACCACATGCTGGTATAGTCTCATAATGGCATGTATATTCTTTCTTAAAGACATCTCCAACATGTTAAAAGTTTTTTTTTTAAATACATGTAAAAGTCTCATTTATCTCCTATTACCAGCGCAGGAATTTAATTATCTTTCCCAGGACCTGGACAAAGAGAGGAGACTCTTAAGTTCAGAATGCTGTCACTTATCCTACCTCCTCCCCCATGCCACATTCTTAGCTTTTATGTCCAAGTCTTGGCATGTGGATATGTGTATTAATAGGGGACCTCTCATCTCTCAACTGTCCAACAAAACCAGCTCGTATTTCACAATGGGAAATGGAGGTCACGCTGACCCTGACCATATATGGGTTTATTTAACTTGGCCAATGTGGGCATTTGCCTTTATGCCATGGAGATGCCATATGAAGCATTGCTCTTAGAGCAGCAGAGAGATCCCCACAGTGACAGACTATAATAGAAACTAAGAAGGAATCTTAGGGGGTAAAGGTATCACCACCAGACTTCACTCTATGACCGTGAGTAATTACTCAGCTTGTCTAGGGCTGAATTTTCCCATTCTAAAATAAAATAAATTCTCTTTTCCATCTCATATTATCCCATCATCACCTACTTTCCTTCATCTTCAACCTTGAAGTTTGCTGCAAAGATAAATGAGAGAGTAGATTGAAAAGTTTTTTAGAAGAAAAGTACCACAGGAATCTTACCAACAACAACAAAAATGTCCCAGTATTGGTGGAAACAAGTTTCTCAGTGATCTGAGTTAATACGAAAAAAGGAGCATGTAATATTTAAAACCATATTTGGGCTGGGCGCGGTGGCTCACGCCTGTGATCCCAGCACTTTGGGAGGCCGAGGTGGGTGGATCACCTGAGGTCAAGAGTTTGAGACCAGCCTGGCCAACATGGTGAAACCCTGTCTCTACTAAAAATACAAAAATTAGCCAGGTGTGGTGGCGGGTGCCTGTAATCCCAGCTACTCAGGAGGCTGAGGCAGGAGAATCGCTTGAACCCAGGAGGCGGAGGTTGCACAGAGCCGAGATCGTACCACTGCACTCTAGCCTGGGAAACAGAGAGAGACTCCGTCTCAAAAAATAAATCAATAAAATAAAATAAAATCACATTTGGTTTTGGAAAATAGCTAGAAGGACAGACAGAGTGAACCATTCATAAATGCTTTTGGATCCTCATATTTGGTCTCTCTGCCATCAGGTTTCTTTCCTTTTCTTTTCTTTTTTTTTTTTTTTGAGACAGAGTTTCACTCTTGTTGCCCAGGCTGTAATGCAATGGTACTATCTCGGCTCACTGCCACCTCCGCCTCCCAGGTTGAAGCGATTCTCCTATCTCAGCCTCCTGAGTAACTGGGATTACAGGCACGTGCCACCATGCCCAGCTGGCTAATTTTCATATTTTTACTAGAGACAGGGTTTCATCATATTTATTGGTCCGGCTTGTCTTGAACTCCTGACCTCAGGTGATCCGCCTGCCTCGGCTTCCCACAGTGCTGGGATTACTGGTGTAAGCCACCCCGTCCAGCCAGGTTTCTTTTTATTGTTGTTGTTGAGATGGAGTCTCGCTCTGTTGCCCAGGCTGGAGTGCAGTGGCACAATCTAGGCTCACTGCAAGCTCTGCCTCCTGGATTCAAGCCATTCTCCTGCCTCAGCCTTCCGAGTAGCTGGGATTGCAGGTGCGTGCCACCATAGCCAACTAATTTTTGTATTTTTTTTTTAGTAAAGATGGGGTTTCGCCATGTTGGCCATGCTGGTCTCGAACTCCTAATCTCAAGTGATCCATCTGCCTTGGTGTCCCAAAGTGCTGGGATTACAGGCGTGAGCACTGCATCCAGCCTAAGCCACTGCGCCTGGGCTTTTGTTTTTTTGAGACAGAGTCTTGCTCTATCACCAAGGCTGGAGTGCAGTGGCAAGATCTCGACTCACTGCAACCTCCACCTCCTGGGTTCAAGTGATTCTCCTGCCTCAGTCTCCTGAGTAGCTGGGATTACAGGCACCCGCCACCACGCCCGGGTAATTTTTTGTATTTTTAGTAGAGGCAGTGTTTCACCACGTTGGCCAGGCTGGTTTCCAACTCCTGACCTCAAGTGATCCACCCACCTTGGCCTCTCAAAATGCTGGGATTACAGGTGTGAGCCACCATGCCTGGCCTCTGCCATTAGGTTTCTGATCTGTTTTGTTTTCCACCACTTTCAGTGGCCAAGGAAAGTGATGAGAATTGAATATATTATGCCAGAGGTTAGAAACACAAACTGGATAATATACATCATTTAAACTCATTTTTCCAAAAGTTAAGCTCAGCACAAGCTATTTTTTTTTTATTTTTTTTATTTTTTTTGAGACGGAGTCTTGCTCTGTCACCTAGGCTGGAGTGCAGTGGTACAATCTTGGCTCACCACAAGCTCCGCCTCCCGGGTTCACGCCATTCTCCTGCCTCAGCCTCCCGAGTAGCTGGCACTAAGGGTGCCCGCCACTACACCCGGCTAATTTTTTGTATTTTTAGTAGAGATGGGGTTTCACCGTGTTAGCCAGGATGGTCTCGATCTCCTGACCTTGTGATCTGCCCGCCTCGGCCTCCCAAAGTGCTGGGATTACAGGTGTGAGCCACCGTGCCTGGCCAGGCCACCACAAACTATTAATTCCCTTCTTGTGCCCAGTGTGGTGGCTCAGACTTGTAATTCCAGCACTTTGCTTTGAGAGGCCAGGGCGGGAGAATCGCCTGAGGCCAGGAGTTCAAGACCAGCTTAGGGAACATAGTGAGGCCCTATCTTTACAAAAAATTTAAAAATTAGCCAGGTGTGGTGGCACGTGCCTGTAGTCCCGGGTACTCAGGAGGCTGACATGAGCGGATCGCTTTAAGCCAGGAGTTCAAGCTTGCAGTGAGGTATGATAATGCTACTGCACTCCGGCCTAGGTGACAGAGCAAGACCCTGTCTCTATTTAAAATAATAAAAATTCTCCCTTCTCAGAAAACTCAAAAAAACAAAACAAAACAAACAAAAAAAACCAACCCTACCAAATCTACAGGTTACCCCTGGGCTTTGGGCAAGTGGATGGCTGGCTGGAGTTGTATAGCCTAGGTTCCTGGTATATTTGGATGGATCTCTCTGTTTCTAACATATGGGCATGAAGATAGAAGTTTTCACAAACTAGCACAATGTCAGGTTAGTAACAGTTTTGTGAGAAATTGGGTAACATCAATCTGGGTCTGTTCTTAGGCTGAAACAGCTAGTATGTGGGCTTGAGGAGGTGTTTCCAGGAGCAAGAAAAAGAACAAGTCTAACCTGAGACCATGAGAAGGAGAATAATATACAGGCTCTATGCAATACATCAAAATCATTAGGAATATAAAAGGATTTCCTGCTGATGAATTCTGTCTATCTTAATCTGTTTTACACATGTACAGACATACACATACACACACATAGCATCCCTCACCTAGATATGGTCTACTCAGTATATTCATTTGAAAGAAGTTTATTCATATTTACATAGGAATCCACCAAAACCCATTTAAATATGTAAAGTGAGGGTTAAAAATACTCATTCAACCCCTCTCCCCTTTGTTAGCTTTCCCAAGTCAGAAAGTACCCTCAGAGTTATGCATAAGAACAAGAAACAGGAGAGGAAGTTTGTGGCCAGGAGCAAGCAAGAAGAAAGGTTTCTTTCCTCAAAGCTAGAGTCAGCAAACTACCACCTGTGGGTTAAATCTTGCAATAGCCTGGTTTTGTAAATAAAGTTTTATCAGAACACAGTCATGCTCATTCATGTACATACTGTCTACTGGCTTTCTTTTCTCTCTGGTCACAAGACCCTAAAAGTTCGATGATTCCTGCCTCAAAGGGTCAAAGAAGGACAGTGTTTATAGGAATTGGGAGAGGTGCTGAATAAGGAGCAACAAGGTTAAAAGCAGAAAGCCAAGGGAAGAGTCATCAGAAGCATAATATATGCATCTTTGGAGGGAGTATACTCTGTCCAATGCAAAGGAAGTTAACAGCTCAGCTTCTGTCCTTAAGGTTAATAAATAAATAAACAAAGCATATTATCTTGAAGTAGATACAAGGGGTAGAGAAGGAGGAGGGAGTCAATAACTACATGTTTACACAAGTAGTTCTGGTTATCTGAGAAGCCTTTCTGAAAAGTGCAGGATTTACTAGGACTGCTTGAATAAAGAAAGGGCAAGGGTATGGCAAGGTGAGTCCAAACTTTTGTTTTTTTCCTCCCTAAGTTTGTCTAACTTTGTTTTCTAAGTTGTAGTAAAATACACATACATAAAACTTACCATTTTAACCATTTTTATTTTATTTTTATTTTTATTTATTTATTTTTTTGAGACGGAGTCTCACTGTCGCCCAGGCTGGAGTGCAGTGGCGCGATCTCGGCTCACTGCAAGCTGCGTCTCCCGGGTTCACACCATTCTCCTGCCTCAGCCTCTCCGAGTAGCTGGGACTACAGGCACCCGCCACCATGCCCGGCTAATTTTTTGTATTTTTAGTAGAGACGGGGTTTCACCGTGGTCTCGATCTCCTGACCTCGTGATCCGCCCGCCTCGGCCTCCCAAAGTGCTGGGATTACAAGCGTGAGCCACCACGCCCGGCCCTTAACCATTTTTAAATGTCTAATTCAGTAGTAGCATATTCACATTGTTGTGCAACCACATCTAAGATCATTTTAATCGAAGATGAAATCAGATGCTGTTTAGGCAGAAACAAAGGGAAAGAGGAGTGCATTGTTAGGACATAGAGTCATAACACCGTTTTTCAGGGACAGGTGGCGGGAAGGATGGGGAGAGAAGGGACAACGATGGATATATACACCTGTTGATATATTGTATTGCTGGTTACTAGGAACACAATAGCACTGGGCCCCTTGCTGGCTATCCATTGTGCTTCTAAAGGCTATCATGAGTCAGTCCATCTGTTTCCCTGGATCAAGAGGAGATTATCTACTCAAATCTACCAGTCTCAGGAATGCAGTGGTGCTCTCAACACCCTTTTGATTTGGCTAGGATGAGGTCTTCTGCTGCTTTACCAGGGCACAGGGAGGTACAATAGTGCCCCCTGCTGAGCAGCACCCAGATGACAAAGTGTCACTTCTGCCACATCTTGATCAGACTTCTACAAAGCAAGTTAGAAAAATTCTTAGGCCATCAGGGTAGAGTCTATTAAGAGTCAGAACCCTGATCTTCCTTCCTAATTTCTGGGGGAAAAATCAGTGTACAGGTTACTCTATTGAGAAAATTATTATCTATCCAAGTTGTTTCTTCTGAATAGTCTCATTGCTCGGTATTTCCAAAAGGTGATAGGAAGACAGAGGCTCTGCAGGGAGCATTCTCAGAACTAGACACTGAGGGCAGCAACTGTCTTGCTTACTATTCCTTTCAGGGATTAGGACTCTTCATTGTAAGTCCTGTTCCATGTCCTAATTTTCTAGGAGAAAAGAGAGCTGCCCCAGAGGAAAAATTTATCATGATTACCTACTGGGAAGGTGGGAGGAATACAAAGAAATAAGAGGGAAGATAACATTCTCAAGTCTCTTTACTATTGTGCTTCCAGAAATCCGGCATCACAGTGCCTGTAGGGAAAGTTTCTCCTTTTGTTGTTTTTCTTTTTTCTTTTTTTTTGAGACTGTGTCTCACTCTGTCACCCAGGCTGGAGTGCAGTGGCGCGATCTCGGCTCACTGCAACCTCTGCCACCCGGGTTCAAGCAATTCTCCTGCCTCAGCCTCCTGAGTGGCTGGGACTACAGGCACCTGCCACTGCACCTGGCTAGTTTTTTGTTTGTTTGTTTGTTTGTTTTTGTGGTTTTTAGTAGAGACAGGGTTTCACCATCTTGGCCAGGCTGGTCTTGAACTCCTGACCTCGTGATCCACCTGCCTCGGCCTCCCAAAGTGCTGGGCTTACAGGCATAAGCCACTGCGCCTGGTCTGTTTTGCTTTTTTTTTTTTTTTTTTTTTTTTTTTTTTTTTATACTGTGTCTCACTCTGTCACCCGGGCTGGAGTACAGTGGCGCCACCTCAGCTCACTGCAACCTCTGCCTCCCGGGTTTAAGCAATTCTCTTGCCTCAGCCTCCTTGAGTAGCTGGAACTACAGGTGTGCACCACCACGCCCGGCTAATTTTTGCACTTTTAGTAGAGATGGGGTTTTGCCACGTTGGCCAGGCTGGTCTCAAACTCCTGACCTTAGGTGATCTGCCTGCCGTGGCCTCCCAAAGTGCTGGGATTATAGGCATGAGCCACCACATCTGGCCAAGGGGAAGTTTCTAACTCATAAACAGTTCCTTGGGGGTACTTGGAAGTACAGTGGCAGTGAAATTGGTGAAAGTTGTAACAGAATGGAGGCTCAATTCTATAGTACAGTTTACAGGCACTCATGTCTGGCTGTTGCATGAAGGATCTAGTAACACTCGTCTGTTTTTTATTTTTTTGAGACAGGCTCTCAATGTGTCACCCAGACTGGAGGCAGTGGTACAATCTCAGCTCACTGCAACCTCTGCCTTCCCAGCTCGAGAAATCTTCCCACCTCAGCCTCCCAAGTAGCTGGGACTACAGACGTGCTGCCACCAGGCCTGGCTAATTTTTTAATTGTTTGTAGAGATAAGGTCTCACTATACTGCCCAGGCTGGTCTCAAACTCCGGGCTGAAGTGATCTTCTCACCTTGGCCTCTCAAAATATTGGGATTACAGGCATGAGTCACCCCGCCCGGCTGACAGTGGTCTGTAATAGAGGACTTCTTCCTGATAAAATGGGGGCATATCTTTCTTATCCACAAAAGGAATTCTAAGTGATTATTATTTATTTATTTTTAGAGATGAGGTCTTGCTATATTGCCCAGGCTGGTTTTGAACTCCTGGGCTCAAGCCATCCTCCCACCTTGGCCTCCCAAAATCCTAGACTTACAGACATGAGGTACCACCCCCAGCTGATGATTAAATTGCCAAGTCCTGAATCATTCCAAGGTTTGGAGGGGCTGGAAGGTTGGTTAATTTGGTGCATAATGACTCTCAAAAGTAACAGGGACCTGTAATCCCAGCACTTTGGGAGGCCTAGGCCGGCGGATCACGAGGTCAGCAGATCGAGACCATTCTGGCTAACATGGTGAAACCCCGTCTCTACTAAAACCACAAAAAAATTAGCTGGGCGTGGTGGAGGGCGCTACTTGGGAGGCTGAGGCAGGTGAATCGCTTGAACCTGGGAGGCGGAGCTTACAGTGAGCCGAGTTCGCGCCACTGCACTCCAACCTGGGCGACAGAGGAGACTCTGTCCCAAAAAATAAAAAACAAAACAAAAATAAATAAAATAACACGGAGCCCGACGGGGTGGCGTGCACCTGTAGTCCCAGCTACACCGGAGGCTGAGGTAGGAGGCTCGCTTGAGCCCAGGAGTTCGAAGCTGGGCTCGAACTCGCCACTGCCTGCACTCCAGCAACAGAGCGAGATCTCGTCTCTTAAAAAAAAAAAAAAAAAAAGAGGGGAAAAGTCTGTTGTTCTAAATAGAACGCTTAAGTTCATACCATGCCAAATAGAATGAGAATTTGTGCCAACTTGCCCATCCCTTCCACTCCGACAGTTCCATTCATTGACTTCCAGGAGACGGGAGAGAGAACCTACCTACCTGAGCCGACTTTGAAAGGAGACTGAGTGGGGCTCTTTTGAACCTGAGGCCCAGAAGGTCTTTTAGGCTTTTCTTAGAACTTGGTTTTGGAGTTTGTCGTGGGGTGAGTGGAAGCAGAGACTTGTAGGATGTTTATATTGTGGAGCAAATACATTGAGCGGTGACGGGTATCGGCATTGGGGAAGTGAGGGGTCAATTGCGGGAGTGTAAGGTCAGCCGACTACCTGCAAAGGGGCCAACCATTGTGGGCAGCCAGCCTGGCGGGAGAGGCTAGGGCACGAAGCGCCGCCCAGTTACCATGGTAACACTCCCTCGTCCCAACCCCGTCCCAGTTTACTGGCCCAAGGTAAGGCCGTGAGCGGTAGCTCAGGGCAACTGAGAGGATCCACTCCCTGCCGCGGCTCTCCCTCCAGTGGACTGCCTTCCCGCCTGCCTGGCGGTGGGAGGGCGCAGCAGAGGGACGTCACATCCGCGCGGGTTGGTGAGTTCCGGTATTTCAGGGCGTAGCAGGCGGAAGTAAGGGTAAGAGGAGGCTGCAACGCCGAGCGGAGGAGGCAGGAACCGGAGCGCGAGCAGTACTTGGGTGGGCACCATGGCTGGGATCACCACCATCGAGGCGGTGAAGCGGAAGATCCAGGTTCTGCAGCAGCAGGCAGATGATGCAGAGGAGCGAGCTGAGCGCCTCCAGCGAGAAGTTGAGGGAGAAAGGCGGGCCCGGGAACAGGTACGGAGATGGTGAGGCTCATGAGGGAGGGGCAGGCGCTGGAGTATCCGGCAAGCGGAATAAGGTCCCTTTTGCCTTGGAGCACGGTCCTCTGAAGGCCGGCGGGCTCGGAGATGAAGTTGGGATCGCGGAGGATGGGTGGGGCTCAGCTCCAGTAGGACAGCAAGCGGACGAGGGGGAAACAGTGCTCGGGCGAGCAGACTTGACCTTTGAAGAAATTGAGCCTTACGGGGTTTGGGGTGTGGCTTTCCTCCTCTTTTTTTCTCCACCTCATTCATTCAATGCCTCCGATCCGGGCGCGGCCGGGGGAGGGGCTCAGCGGCTTCTCCCTCCCCCACTTCCCCATTGAGGGTGGGAGAACTTTGCTCTGGCTTGAGGTTTCCTGCCCAAGGGGTAAGAGTGGGTGGGTGCTTCTCTGTTCGGGGAGGGGCAGTACTGAACCTTCTGTGAAATGGTGAGGGTTGTGGGGTGGGAACCGCCGGAAAGACCCCGGCCTGCCTGCTGGCAGCTTTTCCGCTCCCTCCTCCTGCTCAGGAAATGAGGCAGCAGTTGGCTGAGAGGAAGCGCGGTGCCCTCCCTCCCTGGAGGAGCTCGAGGCCACAGGACCGCCTCTCATCCTCTGGCCAGGGGCCCTTTCCTCTTACGGGGTGCTCTTGAAGCTGCTACACCCACTCTCTGAATCTACGTGAAACGGCAGGGGAGGGGATAGTACTTCTCTCAACGTTAGTGCAAGTGTAGGAGCCAACCAAACTTGCCTGGCCCTACCCACAGTGACCTGGAAGGCAGGAACTTGTGCCAGATTCAGGCCTTTATTGCTGAAGTGTGATCAGTGCAAGCTGAACTGGTTAAGAACATTTCTTCCGAGCAGAGCTGATAAGCGAGTGTGTGGCAGAGAATCAGATGGCGTGCCAGTCTCAAGGTTTCTGATTGACTTGGGCAATTTGGTGGAGATCATAATGAATTCTAGGTGACTCTAGTGGAATATTTGTTCAACTGAAAGTGGGAACATAAAATGTTGGTGGAATGAACAGTGATTCTAGTGATTTCTTTCTTTTTTTTTTGAGACAGAGTCTCACTCTGTCGCTCAGGCTGGAGTGCAGTGGCATGATCTCGGCTCATTGCAACCTCCATCTCCCGGGTTCAAGTGATTCTCCTGCCTCAGCCTCTTGAGTAGCTGGGATTACAGGTGCCCGCCACCACGTCCGGCTAATTTTTTGTATTTTTAGTAGAGACGGGGTTTTGCCATGTTGGCCAGGCTGGTCTTGAACTCCTGACCTCAAGTGATCCACCCACCTCTGCCTCCCAAAGTGCTGGGATTATAGGTGTGATCCACCGTGCCCAGCCTATTCTAGTGATTTCTTTAAACGTCTTTCTGTTTAAAAGTGGCTGATTAGTTTTAGTGTAAGCCATAAGATTTTCCAAGGTCTAGGGTGCAGTCTAATAGATGGAGCTGATACGAGTTGAGGCTTTGTTTTGGAGGATCTTGAGAGAGTAAAGTAACTTGTTAAAATTTAAGATCCAGTGAAAGTGCTCGTGGTTTGTTCTTTGTTCTTTCCCTTGGTAAGTTTTTGTTTTTGTTTCTGTTTTTGGCTGCTCCTCTGGGAAATAACTGAGAATGTTTTTGGGAGGGAGGGGGTGGATTTCAGAAAAGGATGGTAATTGGGGGACAGCTGCCCTCCAGGTTAAATACTTAAAGATTGTTGGAATACTCATTTATTTTTATAAGTGGGCATGGAGATGCTGGGATGGGAGCTTGTTGTCTTCCTCAGTCACCTTTTTCTAGGTAGATTTTTTTCCTCTGTTCAGTTTGCCAACAACTTCTCATTATCTGTGCAAGTGAGATGGACTGACTGGGTGACTTTTTATGGCCAGTGGCACTTTCTCTTCTTTGTTCTGGAGACCAGATAGCTTTAAAGGGGAAGACAGAGAGGAACTGGCCATATGTTGAGCTGCAGAATCTTAGGCTCAGTATTTAAATATGGACATTCTAGGAGTAGTTCTAAGGTGGGTGATTCCTGCCCCCCATCCCCCTTCTTTTTTTTTTTTTATTTTTTATTTTTAAGATGGAGACTTGCTCTGTAGCCCAGCCTGGAATGCAGTTGCATGATCTCTGCTCACTGCAACCTCCACCTCCCAGGCTCAAGTGATTCTCCTGCCTTAGCCTCCCTAGTAGCTGGGATTACAGGCATCCGCCACCACACCCAGCTAATTTTTTTTTTTTTTTTTTTTTTTTTAGTAGAGATGGAGTTTCACCGTGTTGGCCAGGCTGGTTTCAAACTCCTGACCTCAAGTGATCTGCCTGTCTCAGCCTCCCAAAGTGCTGAGATTACAGGCATGAGCCACTGCGCCCGTCCTGGGGTGATGTTTCTTAAACTACTCTTCACTCAGAGCCTGCCAAATTTGCTTATTGAGCTGAGGTCTAGTGAGGAAGTCCTCGGAATGGGGAAGTAGGGTAATAGTTAAATATTGATGAAATAATTTCTTCTACTCCCCAGCCTGAAGAAGCTTAGTCTTTTGACTTTCTGCTCTGCTGAACTTTGAACCCCTACTGAGGAGGAGACACCTGTGGGAAGGGAGGGGGGTTGCTCGGGCTACCTGTTATCCTCTTAAGGCATTCTGGAATGTGGGTTTTGCAGACTCCTCCCTCCTCTGGAGCTGGAAACTCTGCACCCTCTGATGGTATCTCATGCTGTTAGTAGGATTGTCACTTAATTATTTTCCTGGTTACTTTGTGTGAACATCCAAGCCACCCTTGTTGGGAAGCTAGATGAGTCTAAAACTGAGACACTGGTGTTCTAGGATCCATCTTTCTTTTCTGCTCTTGGCCTGGAAATTGGTCTTTTATAATGTAGCACCTTGTCAAATTTACTTTCAGTTCTGCATTTCCTTTGTACTTCTGTCTAAATGGAAACAGATGGCAACATAATGTTTAAATGCAGTCTTTTTCCTTATCTCTTTTTTTTGGTGGTAGTGATGGTAAAAATACATATAAAATTTACCATTGTAACCATTTATAAATGTACAGTTCACCTTATCTGTTTTTAATACCTCTCTCCTAATTGTCCCTGATATTTTTCTCTTTTTAATTTTTAAGAGGCTGGGTGCGGTGGCTCACACCTGTAATCCCAGCCCTTTGGGAGGCCAAGGCGGGTGAATCTGAGGTCCACCTGTGGATCTGATGAAACCCCATTTCTAATAAAAATACAAAAAATTAGCTGGGCATGGTGGCGCATGCCTGTAATCCCAGCTACTTGGGAGGCTGAGGCACAACCCTGGAGGTGGAGGTGGCAGTGAACCGGGATTGGATCATGCCACCGTACTCCAGCCTGGGCGAGTATTGGCACTGGGGGAGTGAGGGGTCAACTGCAGGATTGTAAGGTCAGCACACTACCTCTGCCTCAAAAAGAAAAAAAATTAATGATAAAAACCTTAAGAGTACTACCGAGGGAGTGGGCTTTGATTCTGGCCTTAATCCTAAATTCCTAGTCTCTAGAGAGGTTAGAATGCTTGACTGTTGTGTGGTTCTCTTCTATTCATGGGCCTGGTGGACTGAGCAACAGGCTTTACCACCTTTCTTTGGTTGCTTTGCTTTCCTTTCTCTTTCCCCAGTAGTAGAACACACACACACAGGGGAGAGGCAGATAGCCCTTTACCCCTGCTTAGGCTCCACCTTTGTTTACTGTGGGGCAGCTAGCTCTGCTCCCTTCCAACTTGCCTCCCCTTTGGTGAAGTTTAAATTCCCCAAGGACACGGTATCTCCCTGGGTAATGCATTTGTGAGCACAGTGAACTCAAATAGTCCTTTACTTACAGGGCTCAAGCCTAACTTTCTAATACTCTTTCATTTGAATTTCATCTGTGGCTTTTATCTAATAGGAGAAACCCCAGTGTGGCAGAAAGCCAGATTTAGGCTAATCCCCTTCTGTCCTTGGCCCTGTTCTGCCTGAGAGTACCATCACAGTGTCAGTTTCTTGCCTGGAGGGGTTGACATATTTGGGAAATCTCTTTGGAGTGGAGGATAGCCGAAGCTGTTGTCAGCCATCTTGTAAAGTGACTGAGTTGCTGCTGCATTCTACTCTTTCCCCAATCCCTCACCCAGGATCTTTGCTTCCTGGGCAGTGGAGAATCCTATTATTACTTGAAGGGAAGGACGACAGAGTACTGTATATCCTCCTCACTGGGCAGAGATAGGTCAGCTGAAACACCAAAACCACATCTGGATGGGCATGCTAAAACTAAGATGATTAGGAAAGTGCAGAGCTTAACGTCTCCCAGGGCCACAGGTAGCCTGGTCTGCAAAAAGTAGGCCTGTTCAATCTCTTGGTACCCCTTGGTATTATTTGACCTGAAAGGGACAGGCACTATGCATAGACTCATGAGGGAAAAGTCAGCTTGTCTTCCTTGTTCCTTTAAACAAAGTATGAGATCTTGATTCTGCAGGCTTTTGTTTCATTGTAAAGAGAACTGATCCTCTGTGCTAGGAGAAAAGAGAAAGGCAAGGTCCCATTCCCTACCACTCCACCCCCGAGGGGGTCTCTGAAGCCTTTTCTAGGACTCCCATCTCGGGTTCTGCTTTTGATACAGGCTTGTTCATGTGTGCATGCTCTTAGGAGGGCACCAAGATGTGTTTCCCCCCTCTCCCTTTTCAGCCTTGCTAAGAATTCTATTGTAAATGCTGATTTGTGGGAGAAACTGCCTGAGCCAGCTTGCTGTCATGGCAACTGTACACCCCCACCCCATAGCCTGTTATCTTCTACTCCAGTTTGGGTAACTACTGGTGAGCTGGATGATGTCTTACATTTCATGAGCTTCCTCTAAATCTAGTTGTATTTTTCGTCTAAGGGGGGTAAGTCATTTTACTAGCAGTGTCTCCTAGGTCTTGCCTGATAGCCTGACTTGCTCTTGACTCGTGGCCTTGTTGGGTTTGTGAGGAGAAATGTGTGTTGTTACAGAGGACATCTATTTTTCTGGAAGAGGCAGAAGCAAAGAATACTTGTCTTTGTGGTGTTTTGAATAGTGTAGTTAGAGGCACAAATGGTTTCTTAATAATTTCACCTTATGTTGACTTCTCGATTTTCTTTGCCTGGTGGCTAGATTGTAGCCCCAGCCCTCTGCTTCCCTTCCTAGTCTCTTCAACCTCTCATGTTTGTATGTGGAAGTTTTTGTGCCAGTCCTGATGGTTAAAAAGGAGTCTTTGGGTCTATATTCTTCCTCATCGGAGCTAGTGGCCCAGGCTGTTTCTATAGCTGCCCCAACTCCTGCCTGCCAAGAAGAAATCAGGGTAATAGAATTCAGGCACAGTCTGGGCTATAGAAGAGAGATCGTGTTTACCAGGCACTTGGATAAGCATCTGAACTGGGTGGTGTGCAGGGCATATTAAATTCTTGTATATTGTTGCATTCAGGGTACCTCCCACCAGTCAAGGTAGTGGGGAGGCAGTCATGGAAAGAGGTTTTCCTACCATTAGAATTTCTCCATTCACCTGCAGGCTGCCTCCTTCTTTCCTTGTTTCTTAGGGAAAACCCATCCAGGATGGGTTTACTTGGACTCTAGCCTATACTTCATTGTGAGATGGAGGCCAGGGGGTCGATTGTCATAAGCTATATTAGAAGGTGAAGCTAAGGGGATGGCTGGAGGAATAGAAAGGAGATAATTCACAAATTTGGAGGAATGGTAGTGGGTGTGGTGGAAATGTTCTTTCTTTTTTGTAAAGCTATCAAAGCAGATAATTTTAGCCAGAAGCAGCTCCTTGTAGCTAACTTAAAAAAGGAGTACGGGGGCACAAGTTGAAGGGCTGGTGAGTAGGCATCCCAACAATGTTCCATTCTTTTGCTTTCCAGTCTGGAAGGCTATTCTGGAAGACATTCCCTTGGCTAGTTATTCTTCTGATGTATTAGGGTAAAGTGATCATAGGAATGACAGTTGAGTTAAGCAGCAATTAATAGGTAATCCAGGATTGCCTCTTTTTTTTTGTTTGAAATGGAGTTTCACCGTGTTGCCCAGGCTGGAGTGTAGTGGCGTGATCTCAGCTCACTACAACCTCCGCCTCCTGGGTTCAAGGGATTCTTCTGCCTCAGCCTCCTGGAGTAGCTGGGACTAGAGGCACGCGTCACCACACCTGGCTAATTTTTGTGTTTTTTATTAGAGACAGGGTTTCACCGTATTGGCCAGGCTGGTCTCGAATTCCTGACCTCATGATCTGCCTGCCCTAGCCTCCCAGAGTGCTGGGATTACAGGCGTGAGCCATCACACCCAGTCAGGATACCCTCTTTAAGAAACCTTTCTTATTTTTTTTTTTTCTGCTTTATGAGACACTTAAAAGGTTACTGAGGATGAGACATGCCTCCAAGCCAGAGCTCAGGCAGAAGGAACCCTTCATTGACTTTCTTTTCTGACTCCAGTGTGTTGAGGAATTTGAACTGAGTCCAGGAAGTGGGTGGTACTAACTCACTGGGCTGGGCAAGGAACTGAGTTTTAAAACACTCTTCCTGTGGAACATATGGGAGTTCGTTGATGGGAAAGGGAGGAAATATATATACATATAAAGTTATGTCTGCTAGATCTTTTAACAGCTGAGCTAAGACAAGTTCTACCCTGTGAGACTCTGGCTTTTTCATGGTAGTCAACCCTGATCTTAATGTCATAGTTATTTCTTCTTTTCACCATGCCTCTGCTTCCCTTGTCCATTCTTTCCTTCAAATGCAGGCTGAGGCTGAGGTGGCCTCCTTGAACCGTAGGATCCAGCTGGTTGAAGAAGAGCTGGACCGTGCTCAGGAGCGCCTGGCCACTGCCCTGCAAAAGCTGGAAGAAGCGGAAAAAGCTGCTGATGAGAGTGAGAGGTGTGTAGGGAAGCCTGATGGAGTGTGGATTTTAAAAGAAGTTCATAATAGTTCTGATCAAGATTTCCTTATAGACCTGTTTTCTAAATAGCAATTCTGGCTGCATGTGATGGCTCATGCCTGTAATCCCAGCACTTTGGGACGCTGAGGCAGGAGGGTGGCTCAAGCCCAGGAAGTTGGGGCTACAGTGAGCTGTGATTGCGCCACTGCACTCCTGGGTGACAAAGCAAGACCCTGTGTCAATCAATCAATAAAAATAAAATACTAACTCCATCACACAGGATCTCCTTTCTATTCTGCATATTCTGTCTCCTTGAAGACAGTAAGGGTAACTTAGATGTTGTGACCCTTTTGTAATTGATATTTCCTTACAAATTGGCCTAATGATCCTTAAAATGGGATCACCAGTATGACTTCTACTTTCTGGATCATAAGCTTCTATTTGTGAGATTAATTTCTCTAAAACAGAGGTTCTCTAAGTAAGGTCGCAGACCAGCAGCATCAGCAATACTTGGGAACTTGGTAAAAATTCACATTCTCAGCTCCTATGCTGATCTGCTGAATCAGAAACTTTGGATGTGGGGCCTGGCAATCTGTTTTTAGTAAGCCTTCTCAACGCTGGTTGCATTATTAGAATCATAGGTAGGGGTGAGGGGGGAAATCACTGGGGAATTTAAAACTGTGGATGCTTAGATCTCATCCCAGTTCCATTAGAATCAGTTGCAAGAGGGGTCTGGGCATTGATGTTTTTAAAGTTCTCCAGCTAAATTTTTTTTTTTGAGACAGTCTCGCTCTGTAGCCCAGGCTGGAGTGCAGTGGCGCAATCTGGGCTCACTGCAAGCTCTGCCTCCCGGGTTCACGACATTCTCCTGCCTCAGTCTCCCAAGTAGCTGGGACTACAGGTGCCCACCACCACGCCCGGCTAATTTTTTGTATTTTTAGTAGAGACCGTTTCACCATGTTAGCCAGGATGGTCTTGACCTCCTGCCTTTGTGATCCTCCTGCCTCGGCCTCCCAACGTGCTGGGATTACAGGTGTGAGCCACTGTGCCCGGCCTTCCCCAGCTAATTTTAATGTGTTCCTAGGGTTGAGAACCATGGCCCTTGAACCAAATCATAACTCATCTTTTTGAAAATAGCCAGTTGTCTCCTTGCCACATGTGAGTTAAACTAGAACAGAGGTGCTTGACAACTAAGGGTTTTCAGAATAAATAGTGCCCTGCTAAGGGTACGTTACTACTGTGCAGCTGTGAAAATGAAAGAGGCAGCTATGTGTATACTATTAGAGTAGCATGCAAATTATAGAAAGTGAGGGCCGGGCGCAGTGGCTCACACTTGTAATCCCAACACTTTGGGAGCCTGAGGTGGACGATCACTTGAGGCCAGGAGTTTAAGACCACCCCAGCCAACACAGCAAAATCCAGTCTCTGCTAAAAGTACAAAAATTAGCCGGGCATGGTGGGGTGCGCGTGTAATCCCAGCTACTCAGGAGACTAAGGCACGAGAATCACTGGAACCCAAGAGGTGGAGGTTGCAGTGAGCCTCCCTTTTTTTTTGTTTTGTTTCAAAAAAAAAAAAAAAAAAGAAAGTAAGTGAGGATAGCTGCATGCTAAATACCGGGGGGGAAAAAAAGAGTGTGGAAAACAAGTTGCAGAACCGTCTAGTATATTATTACTTTGGGGAAGTTGGGATGGGATTTTTTTGTGTATATGTATATATTTAAATAATATGTATATATTTTTTTGAGACAGAGTCTCACTGTATCCCCCAGGCTGGAGTGCAGTGGCGCAATCTCAGCTCACTGCAACCTTCACCTCCCGGGTTCAAGCGATTCTCATGCTTCAGCTTCCTCCAAGTAGCTGGGATTACAGGCGCCTGCCACCACGCCTGACTAATTTTTGTATTTCTAGTAGAGACAGGGTTTTGCCATGTTGACCAGACTGGTCTCAAACTCCTGACCTCAGGCGATCTGCCGGTTTCGGCCTCCCAAAGTGCTGGGATTACAGGTGTGAGCCACCGTGCCCAGCCGCATATATCCATATTTTTATTTAATATTTTAATATTTAATTTCTTAATAAGTTTTTTTTGGGGCAGTGGGGGAGATGGTGTCTCACTCTGTCGCCCAGGCTGGAATGCAGCAGTGCGATCTTGACTCACTGCAACCTCTGCCTCCCAGGTTCAAGTGATTATCTTGCCTCAGTAGATGAGATTACAAGTGCTTGCCAGCACGCCGGGCTAATTTTTGTATTTTTGGTAGGGACAGGGTTTCACCACGCTGGCCAGGCTGGTCTCGAACTCTTGACCTCAAGTGATCCACCTGCCTTGACCTCTCAAAGTACTGGGATTACAGGCGTGAGCCACTGCGCTTGGCCAGGATGTATTATCTTTATAACAAAAAGTTGTTTTTTTTTTTTTTTTTTTTTTTTTTTGAGACGGAGTTTCGCTCTTACTGCGCAGGCTGGAGTGCAATGGCTCGATCTCGGCTCACCGCAACCTCTACCTCCTGAGTTCAAGTGATTCTCCTGCCTGAGCGTCCTAAGTAGCTGGGATTACAGGCATGCGTCACCACGCCCAGCTAATTTTGTATTTTTAGTAGAGACGGGGTTTCTCCATGTTGGTCAGGCTGGTCTTGAACTCCCGACCTCAGGTGATCTGCCCACTGCAGCCTCCCAAAGTGCTGGGCTTATAGGCGTGAGCCACTGCGCCCAGCCATAACAAAAAATTTTAAATGAAATAATTAAACTAAGGTGTGGGAGTAGTAACATGGAATTTCCATTTGAGGGGCAGACAGAGAGGAATGGGCTTTTAAAAGTACAGTTCTGAGACCCTTGGAGTGGAGCTGACGACACACTCCTCAGGGTGTCAGTATTGTTTTTGTCCTATTTCTGGCAGAGGTATGAAGGTTATTGAAAACCGGGCCTTAAAAGATGAAGAAAAGATGGAACTCCAAGAAATCCAACTCAAAGAAGCTAAGCACATTGCAGAAGAGGCAGATAGGAAGTATGAAGAGGTAAATGACCTTCTGTTCGTCCCTCTCATATCAGCCTTTTACAAAGAATAATGAGATAAATGGCTCCTTTGCTTCACTAAGCTATACTGGGATCTTTTCCTGTAGGTGGCTCGTAAGTTGGTGATTATTGAAGGAGACCTGGAACGCACAGAGGAACGAGCTGAGCTGGCAGAGTCGTGAGTATCTAGCTCCTCAAATCTTATCATTACCAATTTGTCCCTTCCCCTTTGGCTTGGGCACTAATATGAATAAATTAGCATTCCTTCAACCTTGTTAAACAGGGCCTAGGGAATGGGAGTCATCTATAGTGCTTTTTTAGGCCCAAGAATGGTTTTAGGCTTCCTTATTCTCCTGACTAGTGACAAGTGACAAAAGAGGCTTTCTTACTTTTTGTTGGTAGGGTTTACAAATTGAGAGCAAATAAGGACTAATACATGGTGAGCAGTTAACTGGAAGATCCTACTGCGTCCTTCCACCTGGGGTGGAAGACATCAAAGTGGCTATCCTGATTTAAGATCTAGTGTCTGGCTGGGTGTGGTGGCTCACACCTGTATTCCTAGCTACTTAGTATGCCAAGGCAGGAGGGTTGCTTGAACCCAGGAGTTGGAGGCCAGCCTGGGCGTCATAGGGACACCCTGTCCCTAAAACAAATACATTTAAAAAAAAAAATCTGGTGTCTGTTTTTGCCACTTTGCCAATCTGCTGGGGAACCTTAGGGCAACGGTAGATAGTAACTGCTCTCCCATCGGTGTACCTTCTGGGCCTTGATTAACAAAGTCAGTGCTGAATGTATATGTATTTGTGCTTCCCTCTTACATTCCCGTCTGCCAGACATAACATATCATGACCATGGTGGTGGTCTCTTCCCATTTTTTGAATTTTTTTGTTTGTTTGTTTTGCTGCTTGTTTTCTTGCTGTGTTCCTTTTTGACCTTACTCCCTCCCCACAACCTGGCTTGTGCCATCCCCGTGACTATCACTAACAGCCGTTGCCGAGAGATGGATGAGCAGATTAGACTGATGGACCAGAACCTGAAGTGTCTGAGTGCTGCTGAAGAAAAGGTACTAACCGTTAAGCCCACAGCAAGGTTATATATATGGTGTGGTTTTGTTTTGTTTTGTTTTTGTTTTGCAGCTGCCTCCCCTCCACTTGATTTTGTTGAGTGCTGTCTCATCTCTCCATGGAATGCTCCATTCTTTTCCACTTACTTGGCATCTTTCATCTCTTCTTTCCTAGTTGCTTCACTGCCTCTCCACAGGGTCTCCTTCCTTTGGGTGATTTGGGGGACTGTTTGGGTTGGGCATTTGTTCCCACCTCCACCCCAGGTAGCAGTTATGACTTGTTCCTGGTAGTGGATTTCTCTCAAGTGCTTTATTAGTATTCAAACATTTTGAGCCCAGGAAGGTCTAGCTCCTGATACGTTCTATGGTAGAGGGAGGAGGGTTGATGCTTGCTCAGGTTACTTGGGAACATCTCTTCCCCAGTATGCCTTCCAACTCTCTCTACATATAGGTTCAATTCACGTCTGTGTGTCTCTCTCCCTTTTTTTATTCTCTTCCTTTTCCCTTTTCCTCTCCTGTGGTATTTAAAATATTCACAGTAAGTGTTCTGAGCTGGAGGAGGAGCTGAAGAATGTCACCAACAACCTCAAGTCTCTTGAGGCTCAGGCGGAGAAGGTAGGGGCTGGTTTGTGAAAGTGACAGGCTTTGGGGCCTGGGCCCAGCCCTGCCCTTGTTGAAAGACTGGAGACATGCATTCCATATATAATCCAGTGAGGCGTGTCCTCTTCCTACCTCCTTACCATGTATTCAGGTTCTGGGTTTAATGCTACTTGCTGTGCACTTTGATTGCTTTAATTAAGATAACTTCATGGTCTCAGGTTACTGGAGTCGTGCTCCTTAGGCTGCTACTGCTGTGCTGAAAAGCAATAATCTGGGGCCCTAACAAGCTTTCTAGCAGACAGATGGGGGCAACAGACAGAATCAGCTCTGAGACCTAATGAGCAATCAAGACAGATGACTTCACTTTGCCATCAGGTGGGTCTGTTTGAGTCATGTGACCTTGGGGTGCTGCTACTCTTGCTCATTAAGCAGGGGAAAGGAAAAACACCTCCTTGGGTTGATCTGAATAATATCAAAGCTTAGATCCATCTTAAAAAGTCATGGAGAATTTTAACCTGAGGATCTCATGGCTCTAAAGACATAGATTTCTGGATTTCAGGGACCTATTGTCCAGAGCCAGGCCTTGCTCTTACTCTTGGACCATGCAGCACATTTAGTCCAAGAGGATATTCAATGTAAGAGTTAAGTGTAGGGAGGGGGGTATTGCCTGTGTGACTAATTTCTACTCTGAAATTTTTAATCTACTTATCTTACAGTACTCTCAAAAAGAAGACAAATATGAGGAAGAAATCAAGATTCTTACTGATAAACTCAAGGAGGTGAGCTGAGGGGATTTATAGGGCAGGATCCAAAACATTTAGAGGTATATAAGGCATTAATGTGGACTTAGACTGGCTGGTTTGGGTTCTGAAAGGTCCAGAAGTAGAAGGTGGAAGAAATAGAGATTGTTCTTCTTTGTTTTCATCTCTGGTTCTGACTAATTTCATATTTCCCCCAGGCAGAGACCCGTGCTGAGTTTGCTGAGAGATCGGTAGCCAAGCTGGAAAAGACAATTGATGATTTGGAAGGTATGGAACCTGGAGTAGGGATTGAAATAGAGAAATATAGAGGAAGACCTTGCCCATTAGCCATTAATCTCTTTTTCTGTGCACCAAAGGACGTTGGTAGTGACTTGGCATGTATTAATATCATGTGCACTGTCCTATGCCACAGCTAGGCAAAGTGAGTCAAACCCTAGAATTGGTTTTTTAAATTTAATCTTTTCCTTTAAGAAGATTTTACCAAATAGTCTGCAATTTGTACCCTTCCCTTTGAGGAGAATGATAATGGCTGCATTTACCTCTAATCTATTAGTCTTAAACCTTTAGTCTGTGGGTTTAAATGGAAGCCATGATTTCAGAAGGGCAAGATGCATGTCATTTCATGGCTACTTTCCACAGTTCTTTTCGCCATTCAAGTTGTGGCGTATTTATCCAATAAGTGAAGTTGTGGAATAACCATATCTGAACACTGACCAGTGTCAGGAGCTTTCTAAATACTTTCTGTCCCTGCAAGTTGGTATCTGCCATCCACCCTGACAAGGGAACGTACTCTTTGAGAACTCTGATGTATGCTCCTTTGGTACACTCTCTTGGCAGAGTTGCAGGGGCAGCCTGTGGAGCAGAGGGGCCACTAATAGGGTTCACATTTTGTAGGCAGAGAAGTGTCTGAATATGGATGTATACTCTCTCCCTTTGCTATTTTTGTTCAATTAAGTGTTATCACTGCTAGGAATTGGGTACCTGGATGGGAGTGGTATCCTCTTGAGTGCTTTTGGTAATAGGAATTTCTGGTTCTGACTGTGCCCAGGTTCTCAGCCCTTGCTGCAGTCGATTGGGAGTATCAAGAAAGGAAGTTGGTAATAGGAGAGAGTAGATCTGAAAATGTCCAGTCATGGTTGCCAGAATAGATATTTTCCTAACTGTGGTATTAGACCCACAGTCACACTTTCCTAATTTCTAATGATACCCTCTCTTCATCTGCTTCTGAAACCTTTCACTCTGTCCCCTCATTCCTCCCTGTGGTTCCTGTGCCTGTCCAGATGAGCTCTATGCCCAGAAACTGAAGTACAAGGCCATTAGCGAGGAGCTGGACCACGCCCTCAATGACATGACCTCTATGTAACTATCTGACAGCAGAGTGGGGCTGGGATCTTGGCTTGTGGGTGGATGGGGGTACAAGCTATGCATAGTGGTGTGCTTTGGTTTTATCCTTTGGAAACTAGAATCTCCACCCTTATCTTTGAAACATTGGTGCTGGTTATTTGTTTGGCAAAAGCTTTGGAGGCATGGCCGGGCGCGGTGGCTCACGCCTGTAATCCCAGCATTTCGGGAGGCCGAGGCAGGTGGATTACGTGAAGTCAGGAGTTGGAGACCAGCCTGGCCAACATGGTGAAACCTTTTCTCTACTAAAAATACAGAAATTGGTCAGGCATGGTAGCAGTGCACCTGTAATCCCAGCTACTCAGGAGGCTGAGCCAGGAGAATCTCTTGAACCTGGGAGGCAGAGGTTACAGTGAGCCAAGATCGCGCCACTGCACTCCAGTCTGGGCGACAGAGTGAGACCCCATCTCAAAAAAAAAAAAAAAAATTAAAGGCCGGGCATAGTGGCTCACACCTGTAATCCCAGCACTTTGGGAGGCGGAGGTGGGCGGATGACTTGAGGCCAGGAGTTCAAGACCAGCCTGACCAACATGGCAAAACCCTGTGTCTACTAAAAAATATTTAAAAAATTAGTCAGGCTTGGTGGCGCACGTCTATAATCCCAGCTACTCGGGAGGCTAAGGCAGGAGAATCGCCTGAAACCAGGAGTTGGAGGTTGCAGTGAGCCGAGATAATGCCACTGCACTCCAGTCTGGGTTAAAGAGCGAGACTGTCTTAAGAAAAAAAGCTCTGGAGGCAATTAATCTTGGATCAGGACTTGTAATTTTTATATTTTGTATTCATAGTTTCTTCATTACACTGTGATTTTTCTATTTGCTTCTCAAATTTAGTCTTCTCAGAAGGGATACTGCTAGAGGTAGAATCCATACAACTAAGGAAATAGGGCCCACAGAGCCAGTGACTTGGGCCCTGACACATGAAAACAAAATTCAGGCCTCCTGGGTGTGTTTAATTGGTTCCCTGATATTAAAGTTCAGGGAACTACTACCCAAGATGGGAAATACCAAATTCACCTAAGCATTGAGCTGAGTCCCAGAGGCAAGCCAAGTGATAAACAGCACCAAAAAGAGTTGTTGGGGCTTCATCTGTTTGCTGTGGATCCCTGATCCTTGATGCTAATCTGCCTCTTTGTATCTTTCCCACTAACCCTGAAAAGAAGCCACATTTCTCAGGCTGAAGTGTCTGGCTCTCTTTTATTATTCCTGCTGCCACCTCTTCCTTTTTTTCCTCTTCCTTTCTCCCAATTTGCTATCTAGATTGATGCTAGTCCTTCTCACCTAGAGTATCCTTACTTTTTCATACAGATAATTATCACCGTTTCTGCTCTGTTCTGGATCTGCCCCCTTTACTCCTCGGGGAACCCAACGCCCCACTCTCGCTCTGGATTCCATTTGGGTCAGCCTGGCTGGTCCCCAAGGCATTAGGATGGGGGGCAAAAAGCAACTTATGTATTTTCTTCCACCCCCACCCCAAATTAAAATGTTAAGCTGCTGGAAACCTCATGCCACCCTGCATTTGTGTCATTGACAAAGCTGCTGCTGTCCCTAAGAAGGAGCCTTGGGGGTGTGATGTGGGGAAGAGCTATTGTAGGCTCCCCCTCCTCTGACTTATATAATCAAAGCCACTTTTGTGTGTGTCTATTTTTTCTTGACATTTAAACTCAGCTGATCTGATTCTACCGGAGTGATGGATTTAGTACAGGTTACTCAGGATAGTAATTTTAGTTATACTCCTCAAGCGGAACAAGATTAAATTCCTTATTTCCAGGTTCTTAAATCATCCTGCCTGCAGTGTTTCCATTCTCTCTTCAGGTATTCCTCCTTCGGTGTGGTGTCATTGAGAAGCCATTGAAGTGACTCTCAATACACATTCTGTACCCTTTTACCCGTGGTTCAAATTGTGCATCCTCAGAACACCCAGTGAACCCAATATATTATTGCTAAGATTGACTAATTATGTCAACCCTAGTCACAGAAAAATACACAATGGATAGAATTCTCAACAGTTTTTTTACTTTTTCTTCTTTAAACCTTTCTTACATATTTGAGACTTGCTACCATTTGCCTGCTAGTGTGTGACTAGTGGGATATAAGACAACTGATAAATTATTATTGGGAAAACTAAAATGACCAATCATGCATATTTCAAATAATGTGCATATGAGGCTAATGATTTATTACATACATAAATTTCTGCTAGTAAAATTTTCCTTGGAAAATTTTTTGGAATTAAATATCAACGTTTTAGAAATTCCCATTACTGGCCGGGCACGGTGGCTCATGCCTGTAAATCCCAGCACTTTGGGAGGCCGGGGCAGGTGGATCACCTGAGGTCATGAGTTCGAGACCAGCTCGGCCAACATGGTGAAACCTCGTCTCTACTAAAAATACAAAAATTAGCTGGGCATGGTGGTGGGT
The DNA here is from genome assembly GCF_006542625.1 of Nomascus leucogenys. NCBI lineage: Eukaryota > Metazoa > Chordata > Mammalia > Primates > Hylobatidae > Nomascus > Nomascus leucogenys. The sequence goes on from NC_044392.1 coordinate 47,061,300, forward strand.
GCCTGTAATCCCAGCTACTTGGGAGGCTGAGGCAGGAGAATCGCTTGCACCTGGGAGGCGGAGGTTGCAGTGAGTGGAGATCGCACCACTGCATTCCAGCCTGGGCAACAGAGTGAGACTCCATCTCAAGAAAAAAAAAAAAAAAAGGAATTCGCATTCCAATTTACACAGCAGAGATTTCTTAATAGTATAGCTGTGAATTATACTAATCCAAGCACGTAAGTGTTGTTCACTTAGACTTTAGTTTCCCAGCAGGGTATGTATTTAAAATTTGCTTTTCTTTTAGCTGGGTGCAATGGCACTTGCCTGTAGTGCCTGTAGCTCCTTGGGAGGCTGAGGCAGGAGGATTGCTTGAGCCCAGGAGTTCTGCACTGTAGTGTGCTATGCAGGTCAGATGTTGTCACTAAATTTGGCATCAGTATGGTGACCTCCTGGGAGTGGAGAACAACAAGGTTGCCTAAGAAGGGGTGAACTGGCCCAGGTCAGAAATGGAGCGGGTCAAAATTCCTGTGCTGATCAGTAGTGGGATTGCACCTGTAAATAGCCACTGTAGTACTCCAGCCTGGGCAACACAGCAAGATTCCATCTGTTAAAAACACTTTTGCTCTTCTTTTAAACAGATATAGTCAGGTAGGGAAGTTTTCCTTAATCTAAAACTTTAAGTCATATCAAATTCAGGTTTCTTTTTGTCCATTCCATTTCTTACTGCCGCGTAGCCTTTGAGATTAAGGTTCAGATTCATTTATTCAGCTGACACTTCCTGGTATCTTCTAGGTATAGGATATTAAGACGGAGATGGAAATAAAGATGGAGGCACCATTCCTACTCTCAAGTTGCTTAGAATCTACTAGGAGAGAAAACATACATAAAGCTACAGATACTGTGTGATAAATGCCACAAATAATAGTGTTATGGGAATTGAGTAGAGGCGAAGAGACTGATCCTAGTAGGGATGAATTGGAAAAACTCATGGAAGAAGGCATGTAATAGGTACTTCATAAACATGTTAAAACTTTTTTCTTTTTTCTTTTTTTTTTTTGAGATGGAGTTTGACTCTTGTCACCTAGGCTGGAGTTCAGTGGCATGATCTCAGCTCACTGCAACCTCTGACTCCTGGGTTCAAGCAGTTCTCCCACCTCAGCCTCCCAAGTAGCTGAGATTACAGGCGCCTGCCACCACACCCAGCTAATTTTTGTATTATTAGTAGAGGTGAGGTTTCGCCATGTTGGCCAGGCTGGTCTGGAACTCCTGACCTCAAGTAATCCACCCACCTCAGCCTCCCAAAGTGATGGGATTACAGGCGTGAGCCACTGTGCCCAGCCAACATGTTAAACTTGCATATTCATTTTTATTGGGTTCCAAAAGTGGATTTTTGACAAGCAGAGTTGGGTTGTGGGATAGTGAATATTGAGCATTCCATTTATTTATTTATTTTTCTCTTTTTGATACGGAGTCTCGCTCTGTCACCCAGGCTGGATGGAGTGCAGTGGTGAGATCATGGCTCACTGCAACCTCCGTCTCCTGAGTTTAAGCGATTCTCCTATCTCAGCTTCCCGAGGAGCTGTGATTACAGATATCCACCACCATGCCCAGCTGATTTTTGTATTTTTAGTACAGACGGGGTTTCAGCATGTTGGCCAGGCTGGTCGCAAACTCCTGACCTCAAGTGATCCATCCGCCTCAGCCTCCCAAAGTGTTGGGATTACAAGCGTGAGCCATTGGACCTGGCCTGAGCATTCCATTTAAAGAGAAACAAAATAATAAAGGCGTTGATAGAGATGAGAAGGCCACAATAGCTATAAAGGTAGATTTAGACACAGTAGGAAACAGGTTGTGTCTTAAAATGAGGCTGAGGAGTTCTAATTTTACTTGGGAGGTAATGGGGATGCCACTGGAGATTTTGAACAGGATATGTTGTGATCTGAATAGCATATAAGAAGAGTTAATTTGGTAACTATTTTGCAGATTAGCAAAGTGATTCACTAACATGGTGTTTCTCACATTTCAGCCATTTACATTACCATTTTTGATGGCTTTTTCCATATTCACTGCTGCCTACATTGTTTTCTTCAGATCTACTCATTTCCAGATTTATTTTATTCTTACTTGATACAATTCTATTTTGAAATTAAAGGTTTGATGTGTTAGTGTTTTTTCCTAATCACATTAAAGTAACTGTAGCAGTGAATACACCACACTTTGGAAAAAATTGGGTTAGGTTAATTTAGTTTTCTTAGGAGAGAATAATCAGGGTCTGAGCTAGAGTAGTGGCAGGAGAGATGGCGCTAAATAAAGACAGGTATTGTGAAAGGCCTGGCCACTTGATGTGAGGACGAAAGACAAGGTTGACTGGTTTTTAGAGTAGGAAAATGAGCTGGGTGCAGTGGCTCATGCCTGTAATCCCAGCACTTTGAGAGGCTGAGGTGAGAAGATTTCTTGAATCCACTAGTTCGAGACCAGCCTGGCAACAAAGTGAGACCCTGTCTCTATAAAATATTATAAAAACTTAGCCAAACATGGTGGTGCACGCCTGCAGTCCTGTCTACTTGTAGGGCCGAAGCCAGAGGATCCTCTGAGCCCAGGAGTCTGAGGCTGCAGCAAGCTGTGATCACACTGCTACACTCCATCCTGGGTGACAGAATGAGACCCCCCCCGAAAAAGAGTAGGAAAATGGTGGGGTTAAAGATGTAGGGAGATCATGTTGTCCTGGTTTGGGGGAGCTGGGGGAAGGGAAAGAAGATACAGCTGACAATCTGGCAGGTATCTGGGTGAAAACAAAATTCTAGGGCTTGAGGCAGAGAGGTTGACATAAGAGAGTTGGGAATCCATATGGGGTACAGGTAGTTTATGCCATGGAGGTAAATTAGAACCATAAAGGACAATTGCAAATATAAAAAAAAGAAGCCGGGCACGGTGGCTCATTCCTGTAATCCCAGTACTTTGGGAGGCCGAGGTGGGCGGATCATGAGGTCAGGAGATCGAGACCATCCTCACTAACACGGTGAAACCCGTCTCTACTAAAAATACAAAAAATTAGCTGGGCGTGGTGGCAGGCACCTGTAGTCCCAGCTACTCGGGAGGCTGAGGCAGGAGAATGGCGTGAACCCAGGAGGCGGAGCTTGTAGTGAGCCGAGATCGTGCCACTGCACTCCAGCCTGGGTGACAGAGCAAGGACTCTGTTTCTAAATAAATAAATAAATAAACAATGAGGAAAACATTATGTACGAGGAGGAGCCAAATGGAACTGACTGGAGAGAAAGAAGACGGTTGAGTAGTTCTTTAAAAAGCTCCAGGTTGGATGCTTTCTAGTGGTTTTTCTTTTTTTTTTTTTTGAGATGGAGTCTCGCTCTGTCGCCCGGGCTGGAGTGCAGTGGTGCAATCTCGGCTCACTGCAAGCTCCGCCTCCCAGGTTCACGCCATTCTCCTGCCTCAGCCTCTCCAAGTAGCTGGGACTACTACAGGCGCCCGCCACCACGCCTGGCTAATTTTTTGTATTTTTAGTAGAGACGGGGTTTCATCATGGTCTCGATCTCCTGACCTCGTGATCCGCCCGCTCGGCCTCCCAAAGTGCTGGGATTACAAGCGTGAGCTACCGCGCCCGGCCTTCTAGTGGTTTTTCAACAGAGAGGCTAAGAAGGAAGATAACTGAAAATGGGACATGCATTGATACTTTAGTAATTTGAGGGTACATTTTGAGTGTTAAGAAGTCAAGAGGAGGAGTCATTTTCGGGGCAAAAGAGTGTATTGGTAGGAAGATTATACAGGCAATGTAGTTTACTTTAGAGCAGTGCTTTCCAACAGAACTTTTGGTAATGATGTCTAGTACATTAGCCACATGTGGCAGTCAAGCACTCAAAATGTGGCTAGTGTGGCTGAGGGGCTAAAATTTAATTGTATTTCATCGTAGTTCATTTAAATTCAGCTACATGTGGCTAGTGGCTATTATATTGGACAATGCATTTCTAAATATTTAGATTCTGGGCAGAAGTTGGCTTTGACATGAAGAAAGCCTTCTTAGAAAGGAAGGAAGTAGACCGGGCATGGTGGCTCACGCCTGTAATCCCAACACTTTGGAAAGCCAAGACAGGTGGATCACAATGTCAAGAGATCAAGACCATCCTGGCCAACGTGGTGAAAACCCGTCTCTACTAAAAATACAAAAATTAGCTGGGCGTGGTGGTGCATGCCTGTAGTCCCAACTACTAGAGAGGCTGAGGCAGGAGAAAAAGAAGGAAATAAGAGAGAGATTGGGAGAAAAGTAAGGTGTTATATCTCTGATCTGTTGTATCTCCTGTTTTCCCTGTGGTATGACTAGTGTGAGCAAGGATAGAGACCAGCAAACTGGGGTAGCAAAGTGAACAATGAAGTACTATGTAATTAGTGCTAATGCTAAATTCATTCCTTCGTTTAAGGCTTAATATCCTTGCAGAAGCCATCCTGTGTTACTTGAGCCTGGACTAGTATTGGGGTGAAGTCAAGCATCAGAGTAAAACATTTGTCCCCTTAATGTTACCCCCTCCTCTTAATTTCTAAGAACCACAGGCCCATTTTGCCCTTCCTTGTTACCATCATTGAGATGAGGAATAAGGTGTGGTAACCCCATGTTATCTGATAGGTGTAACTGACCTATTCTGTTTGGCAGCTTTATCTTAGCCCCAACCAAATCTCTTCCTTTCACATGGTATTGGTTGAATACTATCCAACTCCATGGGGTTGGTTTGTGTTTTTTATTTTTTATTTATTTATTTTTTTTTGAGACGGAGTCTTGCTCTGTTGCCCAGGCTGGAGTGCAGTGGTGTGATCTTGGCTCACTGCAAGCTCCGCCTCTGGGGTTTAAGTGATCCTCCTGCCTCAGCCTCCTGAATAGCTGGGATTACAGACACGTGCCACCAAGCCCGGCTAATTTTTGTGGTTTTAGTAGAGACTAGGTTTCAACATGTTAGTCAGGCTGATGTCAAACCCCTGACCTCATGATCTGCCCACTTCGGCCTTCCAAAGTGCTGGGGTTACAGACTTGAGCCACTGCATCTGGCCATGGGGTTGTTTCTTAATTAGGTATAGCTGAAAAGAACACTGGACCAAATAGGTTCTCTGCCTTGCCTTTTCGTTTGTTTTGTTTTAGCTATTATCAGGGAACCAAGAACTTTAAGGAGCTAGTACTGGTCTTAATATTTTTTTTTTTTTTTGAGACGGAGTCTCGCTCTGTCGCCCAGGCTGGAGTGCAGTGACGCAATCTCGGCTCACTGCAAGCTCCGCCTCCCGGGTTCACGCCATTCTCCTGCCTCAGCCTCTCCGAGTAGCTGGGACTACAGGTGCCCGCCACCACGCCTGACTAATTTTTTTTGTATTTTTAGTAGAGACCGGGTTTCACCGTGGTCTCGATCTCCTGACCTCGTGATCCGCCCGCCTCGGCCTCCCACAGTGCTCGGATTACAAGCGGGAGCCACCGCGCCCGGCCTGGTCTTAATTTTTAATAACTAAAGATAGCAGAGTTAGAAGCTAAGTTCAAAGTGAGAGAACAGCTGCATTTGTCTTTCTGACCTCATGCAATTCCTAGGGAACTCTGTTCTGTGATTTAGTCAGACAATAAAATGCTCCCACTCCTTCTCTGTCTCTTTATTTCTTCCCTAAATGGAACAGAACTCTCATTGACCAGGCTGCTTTGAGGGATAAAGATCCTGATAACGCGGCTGGGTGCGGTGGCTCATGCCTGTAATCCCAGCACTTTGGGAGGCGGGCAGATCATCTGAGGTCAGGAGTTCAAGACCAGCCTGGCCAACATGGTGAAACCCCATCTCTACTAAAAAAAATATGCAAAAATTACCTGGGTGTGGTGGTGGGTGCCTGTAATCCCAGCTACTCAGGAGGCTGAGGCAGGAGAATCGCTTGAACCTGGGAGGCGGAGGTTGCAGTGAGCCAAAATCGTACCATTGCACTCCAACCTGGGCAACAAGAGTGAAACTCAAAAAAAAAAAAAAAAAAAAAAGATCCTGATAACATCCCTTCTTTCCCAAGTGAGAATCACACAAACTAACTTGGTTATAGGTATTATCTAAGTTCAGGCTGTTCACGAGATTTGTATGTAATGTAACATCACAGGAAGTTTGAGAGATTAGTTCACAAATTTCAACACCTGTTATTTTGACAAGGATGCCCCAGTGAATAAGACAGGTCCAATCCCAGGCCTCATGAAGCTTATATACTGTTAGTACAGTTTTGAGTATTCCTTATTCAAAATGCTTAGGACCAGAAGTGTTTCAGATTTTTGCTGCTTTTTTTTTTTTTTTAAATATTTGCATTATACTTACCAGTTGAGCATCCCAAATTCGAAAATCAGAAATTTATACCAGGCATGGTGATGCACACCTATAGTTCCTGCTACTCAGGAGGCTGAAGCAAGAGGTTTGCTTGAGCCCTAGGAGTTCAGGGCTGTTGTGCACTATGATTAGGCCTATGAATAGTCACCACACTCTAGCCTGGACAACATAGTAAGACCCTGTCTCTAACACACACACACACACATACACACCCGTATGTGTATGTAAAATCCACACACACACACACACACACACACACACACCCCCGTATGTGTATGTAAAATCCAAAATCCTCCAATGAGCATTTTCTTTGAGCATCATGTTGGCATTCAAAAAGTTTCAGATTTTGGAGCATTTTGGATTTTGGACTTTCAGATTTGGGTTCTCAGCCTGTATAGTGTTTGTCAATGGTGAACGTTTGTCATTTAGAGTAGGACAGTTCTGTTGATGTACAGAACAATCCTGTGTATTGCTGTCCCCTGCCCAACAGATACCTGTATGGGCCTTCTAGTCATTGTGATATCAAAACCTCCCATACATACTCAAAATCTCCCCTCAGAGAGAAGAGTGCACAATACCAACCCTATTGAGAACCATTGGTTTAATGGGAAGTGCAAGTTAAAGGGTCACCCTGATTCTGCTGTTTAATACAGCTATTATTTTTAGTCATTCCCTCCCAGGCTTTTTATACATATATGCTTTCTGTTTTGATAGTGTACATAAAATGGCAAGTATTACTGGGACCATACTGGTCTCTAATTTCCCAGTCAATCTGGGGAGAGCCTCAGCCCAGAAGGCAGGGTGCCTGAGCAATGCTCACATATGCAGATGATTTTAGGACAGAAAAATATCTTTTTCATATTGAGATCCTGAGACCATTTTGAAATGGGCTGTGAAATACAGGGAGAAACTTATTTGTGAATTTCAGAGGTTGATACTAGGAGTATACCAGGAAGAGTTTGGTTTTCCTGTCCCCAAACTTGTATTATCCCTGTGCTAGTCAGATGGATTTGAATCTTCCATATCCCACTATCTCTTTAAAGTGTGCTTCAAATAGAAAATCCAGATAAACCTATTAGATTTGAGCACTTAGCTGCTTGTATCAGGAATGCTTGCTAAATTGTCCTTTAGCCTGACTTTGTTAAAAAAAAGGAAATAACTTACTAGTAGCTTAAATAAATATGGGATTTGTTTTTTAATCACATATATCTAGCCACGAGCAACTGTGGCCTATTGTAGCTGGGCTTTCCGTGATTCTCTTGGTCTTTTCTCGTAAGATTGAAATATGCAACTCTAGTCATCACATCCATGTTGAAGGCAAGAGGGAAAGCTAAAGTTTTCCCAGAAGCCCCCAGCAGACTATCTTTCTACGTCTGATTGGTTAAAACTGGATCATATGATCACCCCCAGCTGCAAGGGAGGCTGAAAAACAACAGGATAGTCTTGATTAGCGTATACCAGTAATTTGCCTTCCCTGGGACTAGGCACACTATTTGTTGACTCTAACAGGTTTGGGGTTCTTTTAAAGAAGAAGAAGAAGAAATTGAATATTTATTGGCTAGGCCACTGAAATGGGTCTATCACACAATATCTGTAACAAGAAGCATTAGAAAGTATAGGAGTGAATGGCCGGGTGCGGTGGCTCACGCTTGTAATCCCAGCACTTTGGGAGGCCGAGGCGGGCGGATCACGAGGTCAGTAGATCGAGACCACAGTGAAACCCCGTCTCTACTAAAAATACAAAAAATTAGCCAGGCGTGGTGGCGGGCGCCTGTAGTCCCAGCTACTCGGAGAGGCTGAGGCAGGAGAATGGCGTGAACCCGGGAGGCGGAGCTTGCAGTGAGCCGAGATCGCGCCACTGCACTCCAACCTGGGTGGCAGAGCGAGACTCCGTCTCAAAAAAAAAAAGAAAGTATAGGAGTGAATGAGTGTGGGGATATTTATCCCAGTCTACTGTTTATAATGCTGTTTTGAATGCTTTCACAGAAAAATGTTCAGCTGTTCACTTTCGTTCCTTTCAAACCCTGATTATTGTGAACACATTTCTTCGAAGCCAACTATATTCCTTCCTTTGCCATTTCCCTTGTTTCAGTTTCTCAACCCAGGAAATAAATACTGTGAAGGAAGTATTTTTTCTCCCTCAAAATTTGTCCTGCCAACTCGTCAGTCCGAATTTCCTCTGTTGGTCTTTCCACCAACTGACTGACTCTTATTACCCTCTATCTGAATCCTCCTTGCATCCACCCTGCCTTACAGATGCATGTTATATATACCAGCTAGTTGAAAGACTCATAATTTACTTCTGGTACTCTACTAACTTTCCCTTTTTCTCTTTCTCCTCCTCTTTTTCCTCTCCTTCTCTTGTGTTCCCCTCCTCTCCGTTGCTGCTGCAGAGCGTCTCTACAGCCAACTTGAGCGAAACCGCCTGCTTTCTAATGAGCTGAAGCTAACGCTGCATGATCTGTGTGACTGATGGGCAGGGCTCAATGATGCCCATTAAACTGAGCTTACTGCTCACACCACTGACCTGGACCCCAACAAAAAGCTGATTGTCTTTTTAAAAGTTATTATTTTGCCCTGAGCAAATTGCATTTTAATTGGGGCAGTTAGAATGTTGATTTCCTAACACCATTGTGAAGTTGACCATTGTGAAGTTTCTGTCCCTTTAGAAGAGATTATGGGTGAAGAAGGGAAGGGGCCTGAGAGATTATAGTGAGAAAACTTGCGAGAATTTTGTTTTCCACCCTTATTTGCTGCTCTTTCACTTGTGCACTGACTATAGGATATGTTCCCTTGCATGGATGTTTTTAACAATAAAAGGACTGACTTGACAAGTTGTTGTAACTGCTTCATCTGCAGGCCCAGGGATGGGTCCTTCTGACTGGGTGGAAAAAAGGGAAGTGAAAGAAAAGTTGTGGGATATGAATATGGGTCTGTGTTGCCATCACCTTCTCTGAGAAAGATTTGAGTATTTTCGTCACCTCTTTAGAGCAGTCAGAGTGGTTTGCTTGCTAGACAGATTAGATTCTCCTTAATGTTCAGCTGCTGATTTTCTTTCTGACATTTTCCCTTTTGCTTCCTTTTTCTGGTTTTATGTTTAATTTCAAGTAACTGTCACAAGCTAGTTCTGTTCAATAGCTCTGCAGCAATCTCAAGGTTTGCTTATAACCACTTGTTTCAGTAGTATTCTTGGCTTTGTTTTCTTTAGAGATTATTTGACTTAACTGTGAGCGCCCGTTTATTTATCCCTTCGGTTATTACTTTGGCCTCTACTTTTTCGAAAAAACATGTAGTGCATGAGGATCTTCCTGTTCTCTTTATAATCTGAGATTCTGATGTTTCTATTGTTTGCAATGTTCAAACTCCAGTGAGCCATTTCAAGAGGGTATTGTTATGTGGGCAAAACCTAGAAAAGTGGATGGCTGATGCTTAAGGCTTGCTCTTTCATTGACTAAAAGCTGAAAGTGTTGGTTGGATGTGGGAGGGAGAGGAAATGGCTGATAAGGGCCCTAACTCCCTCACCCAGGAAGTACAGCAACACCTACAACTTCAGTAGGCAAGCCAAAGGCCCTACAAAACCGGGTGATGTAATAGCTCACTTCTGTGGCTGAGAAAGCAGCTGCTTTATTAGTCTGCCGCTTCTCTGCAACAGGAGCAAGTCTCAAAGAGCGGGTAGACCTTGACATTTACTTCTAGTTTTTGTAACTTCTCTCCTTTACCCCCATTAGATAAACTGAAATGCACCAAAGAGGAGCACCTCTGTACACAAAGGATGCTGGACCAGACCCTGCTTGACCTGAATGAGATGTAGAACGCCCCAGTCCCACCCTGCTGCTGCTCCTCCCTCTGACCCAGACTCCGCCTGAGGCCAGCCTGCCGGAAGCTGACCTTTAACTGAGGGCTGATCTTTAACTGGAAGGCTGCTTTCTCCTTTCGCCACCCCCTCCTTCCCTGTGTCTTTTTCGCCAAACTGTCTCTGCCTCTTCCCAGAGAATCCAGCTGGGCTAGAGGCTGAGCACCTTTGGAAACAACATTTAAGGGAATGTGAGCACAATGCATAATGTCTTTAAAAAGCATGTTGTGATGTACACATTTTGTAATTACCTTTTTTGTTGTTTTGTAGCAACCATTTGTAAAACATTCCAAATAATTCTACAGCCCTGAAGCAGCAATCGAATCCCTTTCTCGCTTTTGGAAGGTGACTTTTCACCTTAATGCATATTCCCCTCTTCATAGAGGAGAGGAAAAGGTATAGATAGGCCTGCCTTACTGAGAGCCAAACAGAGCCCAGGGAGACTCCACTATGGGAAACCTCATTGCTCTGTTCAAAGTACTAGCTAAACCAGTAAGGTGATTCCAGGAGGAGTTAGCCAAACAACAACAAAAACAAAAAATGTGCTGTTCAAGTTTTCAGCTTTAAGATATCTTTGGATAATGTTATTTCTATTTTTTATTTTTTCATTAGAAGTGACCAAATTAAGATAGTAAGACCTCTGAGACCAAAATTTTGTCCCATCTCTACCCCCTCCCAACTGCTTATGGAATGGATCATGTCTCCCTTATGTTGAGGTGACCACTTAATTGCTTTCCTGCCTCCTTGAAAGAAAGAAAGAAGATTGTGTTTTTGCCACTGATTTAGCCATGTGAAACTCATCTCATTACCCTTTTCTGGGTTTGAAGCTGCTGTCTCTAGAAGTGCCATCTCATTGTGCTTTGTATCAGTCAGTGCTGGAGAAATCTTGAACAGCTTATGTACAAAACTTTTTAAATTTTATATTATTTTGAAACTATGCTTCTTTGGGTTTGTGGCACCCTGGCCACCCCATCTGGCTGTGACAGCCTCTGCAGTCCGTGGGCTGGCAGTTTGTTGATCTTTTAAAGTTTCTTTCCCTACCCAGTCCCCACTTTCTGGTAAGGTTTCTACGAGGTCTGTTAGGTGTACATCCTGCAGCTTATTGGCTTAAAATGTACTCTCCTTTTATGTGGTCTCTTTGGGGCCGATTGGGAGAAAGAGAAATCAATAGTGCAACTGTTTTGATACTGAATATTGACAAGTGTCTTTTTGAAATAAAGAACCAGTCCCTCCAACCCTCAGACTTATTTGACTTTTATTTATTAAAACTAAATGTGCTTTCTCCATAGAAGCTATGAGGTTTGGGTTAAAAATAGCATCTTTGTGGGTGGATTTATTCTTTGTTATTATTATTATTTTTGAGACGAAGTTTCATTCTTGTTGCCCGGGCTGGTGTGTAATGGCTTGATCTCGGCTCACTGCAACCTCTGCCTCCTGGGTTCCAGAGATTCTCCTGCCTCAGCCTCCCGAGTAGCTGGGATTACAGGCACCTGCCACCACGCCCGGGTAATTTTTTATATTTTAAGTGGAGACAGGGTTTCACCATGTTGGCCAGGCTGGTCTCGAACTCCTGACCTTCAGGTGATCCACCTGCTTCGGCCTCCCAAAATGCTAGGATTACAGGCATGAGCCACCGTGCCCAGCCAGAGCAACAGGTTTTAATATAGAGCAAATGTTTAGTTTTATCATCTGTAAAATGGAGATAAGTATTATCAGAGTAAAGATGAAGACTAGAAAGAACACTTAATGTGCTGGGCCTTTTATAGATTAACACTGACATCTCAGGCTGAACTATTTACATTTTCCTTCACAACCATATTAATCCTTATAAACTATGGATTTATGTTCCTTAAAACAATATATAATGCTGATCACTACTATAAATGTGTGGTTTTATCCAACTGTACTGAAACAGCTTTGAGTTAATATTCTGTTTGGATATTTGGAGAAAACAAGAAGAAGTGCTCTCTGAGTATTTGCTTAGAGGCCGGCTGTGTGAGTGGATAACTTTCAAAGCTGCTTTTGAGACTCCAGTGTCTGGCATTTCCTCCATTCTGGCCTGGAGGCAGGACGTGAATCTAACTTCCAGTAAAAATACACGGTTCCCTTGACAAAGTCGAGCTGTTTATCCCAGAGACTGCACAATTTTCCGTTTATAGGCATGGACCGATGCTAACTGGAAATCATTGCAAAAAGTTTTTTTTTGTCGGGTGGAGGGTGTGGTCCTAAGATAAACGGTGTGCAACAGAAGAAATTAAACTGGAAGAAATTAAAGGTTTTTTTTTTAGACTTTTCTGCTTGTTCCTTTCTGTTAAAAAGGTCTGCCATCCAGTATTTAGGAAAGCCCTTTAAGAGAGTTTGAGGTGTTTTAGCTGGGTTTCTGCCAAAAGTTTCCATTATATTGGCTTGCTGAAGGACTGTATTTAAAAACGCCCACACATCCAAGCAAGAAGCAGGTCCCATCCCCCTCTGCTGACGTCACGCCTGTGGATTGGCTGATGGAGCTGTGAGCCGGCTGTAGTTGAGCGGGAACCAGAGACCTGGCAGTCGCCATGACTGGCTGGCTGGCGTCGTCAAGACGCCGAGGCTTCGGGCTCTTTTTCTTCTTGCGTCTACACCGCCTCCTGTTGTTTCTGGTTTTGCTTGGGACCCTGGCCAACAAACTTAACGTGCCACAGGTGTTGCTACCCTTCGGCCGAGAGCCAGGCCGGGTGCCTTTCCTGCTGGAGGCGCAGCGGGGCTGCTACACTTGGTGAGGGGTGGTGGGTGACAAGGATATGCACCCTCACACCATCCAGTAAGGGTGAGGGGGTTCCCTCTGTAAGATCCCACAGGAATACCGTGTGGGGCCGCGTGAAGGGCCCTAGCCGGTAGGGGAGCAGAGTGTGGTGTCAGTGAAGGTGGCGAGGAGCAGACCCTTGGGCATGGCGTGTCCTACTCATGTGGTATATCCTCCAGCTGTGTGACGATCTTCCAGACGTGTGAGGAATTCTCGGGATGTGGGACTGGCCTTTTCTCCGTGTGTGTTGGGAAGGGGTGGTCACTATGAGCAGCCGTCAGGGTAAAGGGAAGCCCTGTGTTGGAGGCCACAGGTACTGATGACTTCCAATGTAGCCAACTAGAGTAAGAGGAAGTTCCCCATATCTGAGGAAATTTCTGTAGGAACAGGAAAACTTGGGGTGCGAGGGTCCCCACTAACTATAGATGGGCTATTCAATGTGAGAAGGACTTAAAACACAACAGCCAAGTATCGGGGGTTAACTAAGCACTTTGCATGTGTTAACTCATTCGCTTTTTACAGTCTTGTGAAGTAAGTACTATTACTCCCATTTCACAGACGAGGAAAGTGAGGCCCAGAGACTATGAAGTGTAAACTTCTGAGAATATGAGAAGATTCATCGTGGGTGGAGATGAGATCTGTCTGTATTATCAAAATTGCCCATTTATAAAAGGGTACCCGCTTGAAGTGTGAGGACAGGGGGTACACACAACTCCAGGATAATGACTTCCTGACTGAAGATGAAGAGACATGATTTTCTGGTGTGAGAGGACCCAATGATGGGTTATGTGGTTGCCTAAGGTGTGAGAGAACCTAACTGAAGTGAGCTTCAGGATGCCAGTGCATTCATCCTAGATGGAGTAGATACCCCTTTGCCATCTCCTAGGAGAAGCAATGAAGTTTGTTCAGAGTATAAATTCACCTCTCATTTTATGAGGAAGTATAAGGAAAGTGGGCTTGTAAGATGATCCAGTGTGATGTGTGTGTTTCCTGACTGTGAGGGTGATGCAAGGCATCTTTCCAGCAATGAAAGCCATTTCTTCTATCGCTCCAAAAATATTAATGAGGCCAGGCGTGGTGGCTCACGCCTGTAATCCCAGCACTTTGGGAGGCCAAGGCAGGAGGATTACTTGAGGCCAGGAGTTTGAGACTAGCCAGATCAACACAGTGAGACCCCGTCTCTATTTAAAATAAAAACATTCGGCCGGGCGCAGTGGCTCACGCCTGTAATCCCAGCACTTTGGGAGGCTGGGGCAGGCAGATCGCTTGAAGTCAGGAGTTCAAGACCAGCCTGGCCAACATGATGAAAGCCCATCCCTACTAAAAATACAAAAATTAGCTGGGCATAATGGTAGGCACCTATAATCTCAGCTACTTGAGAGGCTGAGGCAGGAGAATCGCTTGAACCGTGGAGGCGAATGTTGCAGTGAGCTGAGATCGCCCTGCTGCACTCCAGCTTGGACGACAAAGTGACTCGGTCTCAAAAACATAATAATAAATAAAAATAAAAACATTTATGAATGTTTTTGGTATTTTGAATTGGACTCACACCTCATAATTTAGGCAACTTTTCCATCCTAGGTATCAGCAGCCTGGTTTCTAGGATTGAAGGAAACTTTCCTCAGAGTATGAGAAAGTCCCGTCTCATTAATAGAAACACATCAGTCCTATTTCTGATACTGAGGGAAGAATATAAAAATCTTTTTAAAAAAAATTGAGGGAGGGATATTTCTGAGACTTTGCTCAAGGGATCATTGGGAAAGTTCTCATCAATCTCTCACTTTAATTATCGCATCCCTAAGCAATGTTCCTGCTTTAAAAAGTGTCATTTACATATACCTGGTAGTATGTAACATGGAAGAAGTATGAGAATCTATGTTCCACTAAAAGTTAATTTTAACCCACCTATTTCATACTCTTAAGAATTTTGTTCTGGCAGGCATTCCACCCATCATGATGCAGTTACTGTTGAGCCTTTATATGAAAATGGCACCTTGTGTTCCCAAAAAGCTGTACTCATTGCTGAATCTACGCAACCGATACGCCTCAGCAGTATTATTCTTGCTCGAGAAATAGGTATGTTGAGAGCAAAAACACTATGTATCATGTCGTCTGGGGTAGAATAATCTGGTATTTTGTATAGATGGTTAACACAAATGGTGTTGGCTTCAAATGATTAAAGGGAGAATAAATGATTCCTAGCTGGCTGCAGTGGCTCACGCCTTTAATTCCAGCACTTTGGGAGGCTGAGGTGGAAAGATTGCTTGAGCTCAGGAGTTTAAGAACAGTCTGGGTAACATAGTGAGACCTGTCTCTACAAAAAAAAAAAAAAAAATTATGGCTGGGGGCGGTGGCTCAGGCCTGTAATCCCCCCACTTTGGGAGGCTGAGGTGGGTGGATCACCTGAGGTGAGGAGTTCGAGACCAGCCTGGCCAACATGGTGAAACCTCGTCTCTACTAAAAATACAAAAAAATTAGCCGGGCGTGGTGGCGCACACCTGTAGTCCCAGCTACTCAGGGAGGCTGAGGCAGGAGAATTGCTTGAACCCGGGAGACAGGTTGCAGTGAGCCAAGATCGCGCCACTGCACTCCAGCATGGGCGACAGAGGGAGTCTCCATCTCAATAAAATAAAATAAAATAAAGTAAGATAAAATAAAAATGAAGAGTATTAGGCAGGATTTTCATTTTTTCTTTCTTTCCTTTTTCTTTTTTTTTTTGAGACAAGAGTTTCGCTTTTGTTGCCCAGGCTGGAGTGCAGTGGCATGATCTTGGCTCGCTGTAACCTCTGCCTCCCAGGTTCAAGCGATTCTCCTGGCTCAGTCTCCTGAGTAGCTGGGATTACAGGTGCACTGCCACCACGCCTGGCTAATTTTTGTATTTTTAGTAGAGACGGGGTTTCTCCATGTTGGTCAGGCTGGTCTGGAACTCCTCACCTCAGGTGATCTACCTGCCTCAGCCTCCCAAAATGCTGGGATTGCAGGTGTGAGCCACCGTGCCCGGACAGCATTTTCTCTTTTTTTAGAGACAGGGTCTTGCTTTGTTGCACAGGTTGTAGTGCAATGGCACAACGGTAGCTCACTGCATCCTGCCTGGCCTGCGCAACACAGTGAGACTCCATCTCTACAAAACAATAATAATAAAAAATAAATTAAAGAATTTTTAAGGCCGGGCGTGATGGCTCACGCTTGTAATCCCAGCACTTTGGGAGGCCGAGCAGGCGGATCACGAGGTCAGGAGATCGAGACCACGGTGAAACCCCGTCTCTACTAAAAATACAAAAAATTAGCCAGGCATGGTGGCGGGCACCTGTATTCCCAGCTACTGGGAGAGGCTGAGGCAGGAGAATGGCGTGAACCCGGGAGGCAGAGCTTGCAGTGAGCCGAGATTGCGCCACTGCACTCCAGCCTGGGCGACAGAGAGAGACTCCGTCTCAAAAAAAAAAAAAAAAAGAATTTTTAAAAACCACCTAAAACCTATTCTTAAGTGGACTTTGCAATTAGATAGAACTAATCTGTTTTTGTTTCCAGCTTTGGAAAATTTCGTAGTACATCTGAGTCATCACTTTTCCCCCACTCCCTTTAACCTTTTGGTTCCTAGGGAATAAGAGTCCTCTACTATTGTTCACCAGATTTTTTTCCAACTACTAACACCTATTCTACAAATTTTGTTACTGGCCCTCTTAATGTTCTCACATGTGCAGTCACTGACAACTATATCTTGACTGCTGCCTGGCTGAGAGGACTTGTAAGATGTCATCAATTATAAAATAAATCCCAATTGCAGAGATGTTAAAAGATAAAAAACGAGTGTCTAAGAATCAATGAAATATGGTATGATATTCTCAAACATAAGAATCTTTGAAGACCATGTCATGCAGGGTAGCTACAAAGGATAGAGAAGGATACAAAAGTCAGAAAAAACAAAAAACAAAAAACATTGATTTGGTCACATATGCGATTTTTAAAATGTAATCATTTTTAACTACACAAATTCATTCTGATATTAAAAAATTCACAGAAGTACTAGGAAAAATGCCAAATCTGGCTCTCAGCTTAACTTCATCTGACTTGTGACCAATTTTCCAAAGTTAAGTATCCTTAAATCAACTTTCCCAGTTTTACTATTAATACAATTGTGTACATAGATGAGATTCCCAGTGGTAAGGGCCAGTCTTGGTGTCCTACTAGGAGCATCTGAATGGGAGCAAGTAGTAGGAAAGGGGTGGGATTGGGCATTTTGAAAGGGAAGTGCATGCCTAAGAGAAATTGTTCATTAATTCATTGGACAGATACGTATTGAGTTGCCTACTTTATAAGGCATATATAAAGGTAAAAAGACGTAAGCTTGCTATTGGCATTTAAGTCCTTTTTTTTTTTTTTTTGAGATGGAGTCTTGCTTTATCATCCAGGCTGGAGTGCAATGACGCGATCTTGGCTCGCTGCAACCTCCACCTCCTGGGTTTAAGTGATTCTCCTGCCTCAGCCTCCTGAGTAGCTGGGACTACAGGCATGCGCCACCACGCCCATCTAATTTTTGTATTTTTAGTAGAGATGGGGTTTCACCATGTTGGCCAGGCTGGTCTTGAACTCCTGACCTTAAGTGATCCACCCGCCTCGGCCCCCCAAAGTGCTGGGATTACAGGCGTGAGCCACCACACCTGGCCTTAAGTGCTTATTATAAAATTTTGTTTATGATGGTTTTGGTGATAGTGTAGTAAAGAAAGTGGTTATGACAAAGATGATGAATAGACTTGAGGTGAGAGACTTAAGTGCAATGGCGCGATCTCCGCTCACCGCAACCTCTGCCTCCTGGGTTCAAGCGATTCTCCTGCCTCAGCCTCCGGAGTAGCTGGGATTACAGACATGTGCCACCATTCCTGGCTAATTTTGTATTTTTAGTAGAGACGTGGTTTCTCCATGTTGGTCAGGCTCATCTTGAACTCCCAACCTCAAGTGATCTGCCCGCCTCAGCCTCCCAAAGTGCTGGGATTACAGGCGTGAGCCACCGCACCCGGCTTTGCCCCGCCAAATTTTTATAATTTTTGTAGAGGTGGGGATTTTGCCATGTTGCCTAGGCTGGTCTCAAACTCTTGGACTCAAGCAGTCCACCCACCTTGGACTCTGAAATTGCTGGGATTACAGCCATGAGCCACCACACCCAGCTGAGAGCATAATTTTAGGTGAAGAAGTTCACAGGGCAGATGAAGAACTGGTTTGGACAACTGAAGTATACCTGAAGTAATGTGGACCTGTAAATAAAAATATCTGTTATATTATTTAATAAAGTTGTATTCTCTTCACTTTAAAAGTTAAATGATATTTCTCCTAATCATTCTAAATTTACTTGTAAATCATCCAAAGTAATTTCATTTATTTATTATTTATTTTTATTTTTTGGGACAGGGTTTCACTCTGTCGCCCAGGCTGGAGTTCAGTGGCACAAATGTGGCTCATTGCAGCCATGACCTCCTGGGCTCAAGTGATCCCCCTACTTCAGCCTCCTGAGTAGCTGGTACTACAGGGGGCACCACCAGGCCTGGCTAGCTTTTTTATTTTTTGTAGACTATGGTAGTGGGGTTGCTCAGGCTGGTCTTGAACTCCTGGGCTCAAGCAATCCTGCCTCAGCTTCCCAAAGTGTTGAGTTATAGGCTTGGGCCATTGTACTGGGCAATTTTTTTTCTTTATGGTCAATGGCCTTGTATTGAAAAGTTTTCTAGGCCGGGCATGGTGGCTCACGCCTGTAATCCCAGCACTTTGGGAGGCCAAGGCGGGTGGATCACCTGAGGTCAGGAGGTTGAGACCAGCCTGGCCAACATGGTGAAACCCCGTCTCTACTAAAAATACAAAAATTAGCTGGGCGTGGTGATGGACGCCTGTAATTCCAGCTACTTGGGAGGCTGAGGCAGGAGAATTGCTTGAACCCGAGAGGTGGAGGTTGCAGTGAGCCTAAATGGCATCACTGCACTCCAGCCTGGGCAACAAGAGCGAAACTCCTTCTCAGGAAAAAAAACAAAGAGAGAAAAAAGTTTTCTGCTGTTGAAGTAGTCAGATGAGTAAGCATTGTGTGCACAAGGCTTTTCCTTTTTTATGTAAGGTCACAGCTGCTTCTGTTTGCCATTGTACTATACATTTCTTTACTGAAAAGGGGGCTTTAATTTCTCATTTGACAAGTGCTAGATTACTCAGTGCCTGATTATCAAGTTACAGATTACCTAAGATTACCCTCCCTCCCTTCCTTCCTTCCTTCACCATCCTGGAACACTTCCTTAATGGTAATTCTACCAGCAGATCCTGTGAGATTTCAACTTACCTTGTTGTTTTTTGTTCATAGACCCCCATGTCTTTGTCTTTAATTATTTTAACTTGGGGTTCTGTTTGTCAATTAAATGTTAATCAAGTAGAAGGCTAACTTAATTTTAAAACTTTTTAATTTAAAAATGATTTTAGATTTACAAAAGAGATGTAAAGATAATACAGAAAGTTCCCATATACCCTTTACCCAGTTTGCTCTAGTGTTTCACTAATCTTCTCTAGGATGCAATTAAAGATACACATTGCTAAGCTAAGTTGTCATGTTTCCTTTGTCTCCTCCAATCTGAATTTCTCAGTCACTTTTTTCTCTTGAGACAGGGTCTCTCTCTGTCACCAAAGCTGGAGTGCACTGGCACTATCTGGGCTCACTGCAACCTTTGCTTCCCGGTTTCAGGTGATCTGCCCACCCCAACCTCCCCAGTAGCTGGGACTGCAGGCACACGCCACCATGCCCAGCTAAGTTTTGTAAAGATGGGGTGTCACCATGTTCAGCCTTTTAGTCACTTTTGATGCTTTTTTTTTTTTTTCTGAGACCGAGTCTTGCTCTGTCACCCAGGCTGGAGTGCAATGGTGCAATCTCGGCTGACTGCAACCTCTGTCTCCTGGGTTCAAGTGATTCTCCTGCCTCAGCCTCCTGGGTAGTTGGGATTACAGGTGCGTGCCACCATGCCTGGCTAATTTTTTGTATTTTTAGTAGAGACGGGGTTTCACCATGTTGGCCATGTTGGCCGGGCTGGTCTCGAACTCCTAACCTAGTGATCCACCCACCTCGGCCCCCCAGAGTGCTGGGATTACAGGCGTGAGCCACCATGCCTGGCCTTGACACTTCAAGAGTGTTGGGTGGCCAGGCACGGTGGCTCACCTCTGTAATCCCAGCACTTTGGGAGGCCGAGGTGGGCGGATCATGAGGTCAGGAGTTTGAGACCAGGCTTGCCAACATGGTGAAACCCCATCTCTACTAAAAATATAAAAAATTAGCCAGGCATGGTGGTGTGTGCCTGTAATCCCAGCTACTCTGGAGGCTGAAGCACGAGGATTGCTTGAACCCCAGAACCCCAGAGGCAGAGGTTGCAGCGAGCTGGATTGCACCACTGCACTGCGACAGAGAGAGACTTTGTCTCAAAAAACAAACAAACAAACAGTGTTGGGGTGGTTTTTGTATTTTTAGTAGAGATGGGGTTTTACTGTGTTAGCCAGCATGGCCTATTATTCGCTATTTAAAAATTTTTATTTGTTATCAGGATCTTGAAGAATTTGGAGAAAAAGATTAAAATTTTTATTTTTCTTATTTTTCCATGGATGAGTAAAAACATCGTCACAGATCAGTGTTTTGGAGTCTCTGGTCTAGTGCCTCTTGTTATAAAGAAAGGCTCTTATATCTTGTTATTATGCTATTTTCTTCCATAGGTAAAAGCAGCAGTCATAGCCTTTCTTTTTCATAATCTTTAGAATACAGTTTTGAATATTTGAGACATTTAATAGATTCATGACCTATTGAATTAAATACTCAGTTTTGGGGTTCTTTGTAGTGACTGACCATGAGCTACGCTGTGATGTTAAGGTTGATGTGATAAACAGCATTGAAATTGTATCTCGGGCCCGGGAACTTTATGTAGATGATTCGCCACTGGAACTGATGGTGAGGGCATTGGATGCTGAAGGTAAAGAACTTCAGAGGATTCAACAAAATTACCTAAAATAAAGTAATACCTGTTTATGTTTAGCACTTGGAAACAAAAACTTGAGTGACAAAAGTAGATTAGAAATAGTATCTATTTTCTCATTTGGAGTTCATAGATGAATAATAATTCTGAGTATAATTTAATGTATTATCTACACATTTTCATAAAATATTCCTGCTATTGTTAGTTATCTCAGAACTTTTCCTTACTTTTTTTTTTTTTTGGCGGGGGGAGGGGGACAGAGTTTTGCTTTTGTTGCCCAGGCTGGAGTGCAATGGCATGATCTTGGCTCACTGCAACCTCTGCCCCCTGAGTTCAAGCAGTTCTCCTGCTTCAGCCTCCTGGGTAGCTGGAATTACAGGCCTGTGCCACCACTCCCGGCTAATTTGGTATTTTTAGTAGAGATGGGGTTTCACCATGTTGGTCAAGCTGGTCTTGAACTCCTGACCTCAGGTGATCCACCTGCCTTGGCCTCCCAAAGTGCTGGGATTACAGGCATGAGCCACCGCGCCTGGCCACTTTCTTTTTTTTTTTTGAGATGGAATCTCGCTCTGTTGCCTAGGCTCAAGTGCAGTGGTGTGATCTTGGCTCACTGCAAACTCTGCCCACCCGGTTCAGACGATTCTTGTGCCTCAGCCTCCCAAGTAGCTGGGAATACAGGCGTGCGCCACCACGCTCGTTAATGTTTGTATTTTTAATAGAGACGGATTTCACCATGTTGACCAGGCTGGTCTCGAACTCCTGGCCTCAAGTGATCTGCCTGCCTCGGCCTCCCAAAGTCTTGAGATTACAGGCATGAGCCACCGCACTGGCCTCCCAACTTTTCTTAGATACCCAAATCTACCACTGAGCTTCTGTTGATGGGCCCTAGATCAACAATTAAGAACACTTTTTGGAATTTATTGCTAGCTCTGTTTGATCAATCCACTTTCTATAGACCAGGAGAATTAAATGTAAATCTGTAAAAAAGTTACAATCTTGATCTAATCTTTAATGCTTTTAATACTGTATACTATATTAATGCTATAATGAGGTATTAAAAAACACTTAGGTGGTAAAAAAAAAAAAAAATTAGGTGGGACGTGGTGGTTCATGCTTATAATTCTAGCACTTTGGGAGGCCGAGGTTGAAGTATCCTGTGAGGCCAAGTTTCCCATGGTTAATTAAAAAAAAAAAATTATAATGTATTGCCACTTTCTTTGTAAATTTCTTGAGTGATTTGTTTTTTTAATCTGAAAAATGAACTATTCTGGAAGCTTTTTTTTTTTTTTTGGATACAGTCTGTCGCTCAGGCTGGAGTGTGGTGACACAAGCATGGCTCACTGCAGCCTTGACCTCCCAGGCTCAAGCAATCCTCCTACCTCAACCTCCTGAGTAGCTAGGACTACAGGTGCAGGCCACCATGCCTGGCTAAGTTTTTGTTTTACAGACCAGGTGTCACTATGTTGCCCAGGTTGGTCTCAAACTCCTGAGTTCCAGCGATCCTCCTGCCTTGGCCTCCCAAAGTGCTGGGATTACAGGTACAAGCTATTGCACCTGGCCTGGAAAGTTTTTACAATAATTTGTATGGAGGGGACCAGGATTAAGGATGCCTTGTCAACCATGAGGTGGCCTTTATGTAGAAAGGAACAGAAGGAGCATGGCGTAATTATTGTCAACCAGAAGTTAATCAGCTTGAGCCCTTTTTACTTTCAGACAGCTTGTGCAGCAACATCATTTATTGTTTGTGTAGAGAACTTTCTTATATATATGTTTTAATTCATTAATGATAGTGCTTTCTATTTCTTAATGAAAGAGGCTTCAAAGTAATTTTCTAGTTAGGTTTCCCTTTTTTGTTGTAAATACCTGAATATTTTTAAATATGTGATCCTATCTTGTCTGCTTTTGGCTTGCTCTACAGGAAATACTTTTAGTAGTTTGGCAGGGATGATGTTTGAGTGGAGCATTGCCCAGGACAACGAGTCAGCAAGAGAAGAACTGTCTAGCAAAATTAGGTAAACTTGAAACCAAACATAAATCATCTGACTATGAAGAAGACATCTGCCATTAAGCGGCATGCTGAACAAGCAACCATTTGTGTGGACTTTGATGATCCTGCTGTCTGTACTTTTTTGAAACTGATAAATTACTGAGGGAAATGTCTTTGATAGAATGAAATATGACATAGATGTAGGTACCTTTATGATCGCTTAATCTGCGTTATTGTGGAGGAGTTCATGGGCTAAGTACTACACAATTATTTGAGCCAGGTATATCTTCTGGAAGTTCTTTTTGTTCAAGCTACCTGCACATGCTGAAGTAGAGGGAGAAGGATGATAGTATGAAATTTTGTCTTCAGTACCAAGGAGTAGATCTCAGATCCACGTTTTACTCCCATCACAATTTTAGCCAGAGGCTCATAAATCCCTTTCTTTTTTTTTTTTTTTTTTTTTTTGAGATGGAGTCTCGCTCTGTTGCCCAGGCTGGAGTGCAGTGGAGTGATCTTGGCTCACTGTAACCTCTGCCTCACGGGTTCATGCCATTCTCCTGCCTCAGCCTCCCGAGTAGCTGGGACTACAGGAGCCCGCCACCATGCCCTACTAATTTTTTTTGTTTGTATTTTTAGTAGAGAACGGGGTTTCACCGTGTTAGCCAAGATGGTCTCAATCTCCTGACCTTGTGATCTGCCCGCTTCGGCCTCCCAAAGTGCTGGGATTACAGGCGTGAGCCACCGTGCCTGGCCTTTTCTTTTCTTTTTTTTTTGAGATGGAGTCTTGCTCTGTCACTCAGGCTGGAGTGCAGTGACATGATCTCGGCTCACTGCAACCTCCACCTCCTGGGTTCAAGCGATTCTCCTGCCTCAGTCTCCCGAGTAGCTGGGACTACAGGCGCCTGCCACCATGCCCGGCTAATTTTTGTATTTTTAGTGGAGACGGGGTTTCGCCATATTGGCCAGGGTGGTCTCAAACTCCTGACCTCAAGTGATCCACCCACCTTGGCCTCCCAAAGTGCTGGGATTATAGGCGTGAGCCACTGGGCCTGGCCTTTATCTTTTTCTTTTTTTTTTTTTTTTTTTGAGACGGAGTTTTGCTCTGTCACCCAGGCTGGAGTGCAGTGGCGTGATCTTGGCTCACTGCAACTTCCATCTCCTGGGTTCAAGTGATTCTCCTGTCTCAGCCTCCCAAGTAGCTGGAATTACAGGCGTGTGCCACCACGCCTGGCTAATTTTTGTATTTTTAGTAGAGACGGAGTTTCGCCATGTTGGCCTGGCTGGTCTCAAATTCCTGACCTCAAGTGATGTGCCCGCCTTGGCCTCCCAAAGTGCTGGGATTACAGGTGTGAGCTACCATGCCCAGCCAAAAGTGTTTTACATTCTATAGACATTGAAGAAACTATGTTTAAAGTCTCTTAGGGACTTTTGGAAGAACACTTCATTTAATTCTGCTAGAAACACATTTTATTTTATGTCTTTAGGATTCTTAAATACTCTGAAGCAGAATATGCTCCCCCAATATATATAGCTGAGATGGAAAAAGAGGAGAAACAAGGAGATGTGATTTTAGTGTCTGGGATTAGAACTGGTGCTGCTGTTGTAAAAGTTCGAATTCATGAACCATTCTATAAGGTAAAAAGTTTGTGCTATAAATTTTCCTTACTTTTTTTTCAAGATATGGTCTTATTCTGTTGCTCAGGTACTACAGGAATGCAGCCCGCCCTGTTTTTTTGTTTTTTTTTTTTTTGTAGAGACAGCAGACGGGGTTTCACCAGGTTGCCCAGGCTGGTCTCAAACTTCTGAGCTCAAGCAGTCTGCCTGCCCCAGCCTCCTAAAGTGCTGAGATTACAGGCGTGAGCCAACACAACTGGCCAGTGCTATAAATTTTTC
The DNA here is from genome assembly GCF_006542625.1 of Nomascus leucogenys. Classification (NCBI taxonomy): domain Eukaryota; kingdom Metazoa; phylum Chordata; class Mammalia; order Primates; family Hylobatidae; genus Nomascus; species Nomascus leucogenys. The sequence goes on from NC_044392.1 coordinate 47,086,105, forward strand.
ATCTAATAGTCTTGCCTATGGAAAATAGAGTTTTTTATGTTTATAGTAGAAGCCCTCTAGTCTGATGTGATTTGGGCCAATAGTTGGTCATTTAATTGAAAAAGTTATTTGAAGTAGGTAAGCATTAAAAAATTATCTTAAACATTTTATTGCCTGATTACAATTACAAATGTGGCTGGCATTTTCTCTTAAAATATATAACTACATTTTATTCACCAATCCTTGATGTAGGTGCAAGGCCTTTCTTTGACCATGAGTTCACTGATTTGAAATCTACATACTCTTTCTCCGATAAACTACAGTTTCTAATTTCTTCCTTTTTTGGGGTGGGGAGGTTTCAAGTGATTCTTGGGCCTCAGCCTCCTGAATATCTGGGATTACAGGTGTGTGTCACCATGCTCAACTAATTTTTGTATTTTTAGTAGAAACAGAGTTTCACCATGATGGCCAGGCTGGTTTCAAACTTCTGGCCTCAAATGATCCACCTGTCTCGGCCTCCCAAAGTGCTAGGATTACAAGCATGAGCCACCATGCCCGGCCCTAATTTCTAGTCAAGTAAAAATTTAGATGCAGGAAGAATTTGAATGCAGAAATTTATATTTTAAAGGATTTTCCCTAATATTTTACATTTCTCACTTATACCTAATTGATAGTACATATTAGCAGCTTGCCTTTAACTTTTTTTGAAACATTTAAATTTTTAATAGAAATAACAGTTCTCTTTTCACATGTATAGTTTTTGTTTTAATGTGATTATAATTACAAGCACAACTTGCATAAATAGGTTTGGGAAAAACAAATGTTTTTTTGGTAAGCATTTAATTCAACAGCAAGAACATGAGTGTGTGGACCTCCTAGAGAAGAGAAGCCTACCAAGCTTGCATTGGGTAAATCTTCATAAAAATCAGTGTGTTCAACAGAGAGGGGAAAGTAACTTAATCTGGCAAGTCAGTTAATTGGAGGTTGGCTAAAATAATTTCTGTGTTCTACAATTGAGTCTTTTCTCATTTCAGCATACTTGACTTTTTATTTACCTACTTTTTTTCTTTTAGAAGACTTTTCTGTTCTAAGTCTGAGTACCTTAGAAAGTTAATAAGGTATTAGGATTCATGATCACTTTGTAAGGCTGGCTGAAATTATGACTTGTGATTAGGAAAGCTTTTTAAAAAATCTTTATAAAAAATTTTTAAAAGAAATTTAAAAGAAGTAAGCTTTTAACAAGAAAGATGACTGTGAGGATTCCGTCCATGGAAACTGTTTTTTTTTTTTTCTTTCCCTCCCTCTTTTAGAAAGTGGCAGCAGCATTAATACGTCTGCTTGTTTTGGAGAATATATTTCTTATACCATCCCATGATATTTATCTCTTAGTAGGAACATATATTAAATACCAAGTTGCAAAAATGGTTCAAGGGAGAGTGACAGGTAAGGTGATTTATTTTTTCTCCTATGACTCACATTTCCCAAATCTTTTCTGCTGACAAGATCAGCAACTCCACATTACATATGAAAAATACTTGTGTTTTTAGATTTTGTGGTAAAGTATCAATTGCTGTACGTAACTAATATTAGACAGAAATAGCCCCACATCTTGAACATATTAATGGCATAGTTAGGCTGCTTAGCTTCAGTGCCAATAGGCATCTGAATTCTCTATTAAAACAACAACTAGCCAGGCATGGTGGCTCTCACTTGTAATTCCAGCTACTCTGGAAGCTGAGGCAGGAAGATTGCTTGAGACCAGAAGTTGGAGACCAGCCTAGGCAACAGAGCAAGATCCCCATATCTTTTTTATTTTATTTATTTATTTTTATTTTTTTGCGATGGGGGTCTCACTCTGTTGCCCAGATTGTAGTACAGTGGCATGATCATGGCTCATTGCAACCTTGAACTCCTGTGCTCAAGTTATCCTCCCACCTCAGCCTCCTGAATGGCTGGAACTACAGGTTCCTGCCACCATATCGAGCTCTTTTTTTTTTTTTTTCTAGATGTAGTCTCTCTCTGTCACCCACGCTGGAGTGCAGTGGCATGATCTCGGCTCACTGCAACCTCCACCTCTGGGTTCAAGCAATTCTCCTGCCTCAGCCTCCCGAGTAGCTGGGATTACCAGTGTGCACCACCATGCCCAGCTAATTTTTTGTATTTTTAGTAGAGACGGGGTTTCACCATGTTGGCCGGGCTGGTCTCAAACTCCTGGCCTCATGATCCATCCGCCTCAGCCTCCCAAAGTGCTGTGATTACAGGTGTGAGCCATCATGCCCGGCCTCTTTTTTTTTTTTTTTTTGTTAGAGATGGGATCTCATTATGTTACCCAGGCTGGTCTTGAGCTCCTTGTCCCAAGTGATTCTCCCACCTTGGCCTCCCTCCCAAAGGGCTGAGATTATAGGTGGAGCTACTGTGCCAAGCTGAGACCGCATCTCTAAAAATAACTAAATGTCTCTAAAAATAACTAAATAAATAAAACAACAAAAGCTTTACTAGCTTTTGAAGGGCAAGTTAAGACACTTTACCAGAAGGGACTTGAATGATCATTGCAATGATCTTTGCAAAAGTTGTTTCTTGAGAAACTCAATTCATCGACTGAAAGCTTAATATTCTATTGATACTGAAAGTTACATTGAGCTTTTTTTTTTTTCTTTGAGATGGAGTCTCACTCTGTCGCCCAGGCTGGAGTGCAGTGGCACGATCTCGGCTCACTGCAACCTCTGCCTCCCAGGTTCAAGCGATTCTCCTGCCTCAGCCTCCCGAGTAGCTGGGATTACAGGAGCCCGTCACTACGCCCAGCTAATTTTTTGTATTTTTAGTAGAGATGGGGTTTCACCGTGTTGGCCAGGCTGGTCTCGAACTCCTGACCTCGTGATTCACCCACCTCGGCTTCCCAAAGTGCTGGGATTACAGGCGAGAACCACTGCACCCGGCCTAAAAGTTACATTGAGCTTTTAAAGTGTGTATTGGCTCCATTAACATTAATCTTTTTCTTACTAATGATGACCCCTCCTGCTACTCAGTTCACTAGCTTTTAAGAATACAAGCAAAACCAATTCTCTCTCTCTCTCTCTCTCTCTATGCTTTGTCGCCCAGGCTAGAGTGCAATGGTTTGATCTCAGCTCACTGCAACCTTCACCTCCCAGGTTCAAGAGATTCTCCTGCATCAGCCTCCCGAGTAGTTGGGGTTACAGGCACGTGCCATCACGCCCGGCTAATTTTGGTATTTTTAGTAGAGACGGGGGTTTCACTATGTTGGCCAGGCTGGTCTCGAACTCGTAACCTCAGGTGATCCGCCCGCCTTGGCCTCCAAAAGTGCTGGGATTACAGGCAGAGCCACCACACCCAGCCTCTAACAATATATTTTAACTCATATACTCCCCCCAAATGGTTACATGTAGAAATTCATCATAGCAGGAAGAACATTAGAAGCAGATCATACTCTTATTTTATGTCTGCTTCCTGATCATTCCTTTATGATCAAGTATACATCATTATCTACTGGAATGGCTGCTGTCATTACATTTATGTATCTTTCATGTCTTACAGAGGTGAAATTTCCCCTGGAACATTATATACTGGAATTGCAAGACCATAGAGTTGCACTTAATGGGTCTCATTCTGAGAAAGTGGCTATACTGGATGACAAAACAGCCATGGTGACTGCCTCACAACTGGGCCAGACTAATCTTGTCTTTGTCCATAAAAGTATCCTTTTGTTCAAGTTTTAGCTGCCAGTCTACACTTCCTTGAGCATCCTAGACATGTTCTTTGGTAAAATAATTTATTAAGAATGATTAGCCGGGCACGGTGGCTCACGCCTGTAATCCCAGCACTTTGGGAGGCCGAGACGGGCGGATCACGAGGTCAGGAGATCGAGACCATCCTGGCTAACACGATGAAACCCTGACTCTACTAAAAATACCAAAAATTAGCCAGGCATGGTGGCAGGCGCCTGTAGTCCCAGCTACTCGGGAGGCTGAGGCAGGAGGATGGCGTGAACCCAGGAGGCAGAGGTTGCAGTGAACCAAAATCGTGCCACTGCACTCCAGCTTGGGCGACAGAGCGAGACTCCATCTCAAAAAAAAAAAAAACCAAAAAAACAAAAAAGAATGATTATAATGCTACTACAGTGTTTTCCTATAGGTTTTATTTTTAATAAAGAATTATAAGTTATTACTGTCATAATTTCTAGCACAGTAAGTAGAGAAAAGGAGTATAGTTGGAACTTGGGATCTACTAACTTCAGTGCGTATTTGCAACCTCAATCAAATTGTAATTAGGGAAATAAAAAAACTGTAATTAGGGGAATGGGGAAAACGGAGTTTGGAAGAACATGTGAGAATTTTATTTAATTTGTTCTTTTCTATTTGTACATGATAATTGAGAAAATATGCTATTGTCTCCAGTAGATGTTTAACATTTTTATTGTGTTGACAGCAATTTTTAAAAATTCACTAAACCTGCTGTGCAAGGATTGAACCAAGAAAGGTACACAGAGGCTGGGCGTGGTGGCTCATGCCTGTAATCCCAGCACTTTGGGAGGCCGAGGTGGGCTGATCACCTGAGGTCGGGAGCTCGAGAACAGCTTGACCAACATGAAGAAACCCCATCTCTACTAAAAATACAAAAATTAGCCGGGCGTGGTGGCTCATGCCTGTAATCCCAGCTACTCGGGAGGCTGAGGCAGGAGAATCACTTGAACCCCGGGGAAGTGGAGGTTGCGGTGAGCCAAGATGGCGCCACTGCACTCCGGCCTGGGCAACAAGAGTGAAACTCCATCTCAAAAAAAAAAAAAAAGAAAGAAAGAAAGGTACCCAGAGATCTGTAATAGTCAATGAAAACAGAAGAGAATGAAGATTTAAATTCTCAGAAAATTGAAACATGATTTGGACTCCATCGCTCTGTGTTTTATTTGGAAAATTTTAATCTGAAAGAAATTCATTCAGCAAATATCTATTAGATTTCTACTATATGCTCAACATTGTTCTAAGCTCTGGCTATACAAACTGCCATTTTGTCCAGTATAGTTAGATTCTTAAAATATTATTATTGTTATTATTTTTTGAGATGGAGTTTTGCTCTTGTTGCCCAAGCTGGGGTGCAGTGGCGTGATTTCTGCTCACTCCCGCCTCTGCCTCCTGGGTTCGAGTTATTCTCCTGCCTCGGCCTCCTAAGCAGCTGGGATTACAGGTGTGCGCCACCATGCCCAGCTAATTTTTGTGTTTTTAGTAGAGACAGGGTTTCACCATGTTGGCCAGGCTGGTCTCGAACTCCTGACCTCAGATGATCCACCCACTTCGGCCTTCCACAGTGCTGGGATTACAGCCATGAGCCACTGTGCCTGGCCAAAAAATTATTATTTCTGTAGAGACAGGGTCTCACTCTGTTGCCCAGGCTGGAGTGCAGTGGTGCAGTCTTGGCTCACTGAAACCTGTAAACTCCCAGGCTCAAGCGATCCTCCCAGCTCAGCCTCCCAAGTAGCTGGGACCACAGGCACGTGCCACCACGCCCAGCTAATTTTTGTATTTTTTTGTAGACACGAGGTCTCGCCATATTGCCCACACTGCTCTTGAACTCCTGGACTCAAGCAATTCACCTGCCTTGGCCTCCCAAAGTGCTAGGATTCCAGGCATGAGTCACCACACCCAGCCAGATTTTTTTTTTTTTTTTTTTAGAGATAGAGTCTCACTCTGATGCCCAGGTTAGAGTGCAGAGGCATGATCATAACTCACAGTAGCCTTGAGCAATCCTCCCACCTCAGCCTTCTGAGTAGCTGGGACTATAGGCATACACCACCGTGCCATACTAATTGTATCTCTTTTTGTAGAGATGCGATCTTGCTAGGCTGAGTAGGTTGGATGAACTCCTGGCCTAAATGAACCTCCTACCTAGGACTCCCAAAGTGCTTGGATTACAGGTGTGATCCACCACACCCAGTCTTTACCTAGCATAGTTAGAGAAGTCCTCTCTGATGAGGCGACACTGGCACAATAAGCCATGTGAATAATTGGTGAAAGACTTCTAGGGAAAGGAAACAGCAATGGCAAAGGTTCTGAAGCAGGAACATATTTGGCATGATTAAGGAAGAGTAAGGAAGACAGTGAAGCTAAAGTGCAGTGAATCAGGAAACAGTAGAAGTAATAGAGTAGGTGAGGGGCAGATTAGGTAGGGCCTAGTAGGCTTACTCTGAATAAGAATGTCTCTACTCTGGGCACACTGTCTATAGGGTAGCCCTGCTCTGAAAGGAGCAGTACCTCTGCTACCCCACTTCAAGAAAAGTTGCTAACACCAAAAAAATTCTATCAAGCTTGAAAGGTACAGCATTTCTTGTATAATATTTTTAGTTAGCAGCCTATATTATTTGTCTAACACACATTAAGGAGAGCTATTGATCCAATGTTGTTTGCTTTTTAGTCATTTTAAGGTACCTAGGACATTTTTCAACAAATACAATCATACCTACAAAATAAATTAAGTTATTCAATATTTATTGAGTCCCAACTGTGTGTCAGGCACTTCCCTGAATTCCCCAGGTGAACTTAAGTGTTCTTTTTCTCCCCCATATTTTCAGTTCATATTGTTATTTTTTTCCAAAGTATCAAATATTAAAATACATTGTATTTGTCTATTTATATATCTTTTTTGAGGACATGGATGGTGACTATTGATAATGTGTCCCAGCACCTGGCATAGAGTAGCTAGTGGAACTGTTCATGGAGATGGAGAATATAAGAGAAAGAGCAGTTTTAAGGAAAAAGATAGCGAGTTCAGTTTTTCACATGTTAAATTAAAATATCGAAACAGTGGGATAGATATCCAAGCAGAAATTTTCATTATGCCTCTGGAGGAGAAAGATTTAGGATCAAGATAGATCCTCAAGGATCAAGAAAGACTGAGGATCAAGGTAGATATTTGAAAGTTAGTTTATAGATAGGTGATAGTTGGAGCTATTGTAGACAAAATCACCTAGGGAAATTATATACAGTGAGAGAATTTGGCCAAAGACAAAATTGTGTAATGCTAGCTTTTAAGGTTTGTATGGAAAAAGAGGACGTGTGAGGAGGATCTGAAGGAATGCTTAAAATGTAGTATTACAGAAAAACCAAGGATGGGCGCAGCGGCTCATGCCTGTAATCCCAGCACTTTGGGAGGCTGAGGCAGGTGGATCACTGGTCAGGAGTTTGAGACCAGCCTGGTCAACATGTTTGGAGAAACCCCGTCTCTACTAATAATATAAAAATTAGCAGGGCATGGTGGTGTACGCCTGTAATCCCAGCTACTCGGGAGGAACTCCTGAGGCAGGAGAATTGCATGAACCTGGGAGGCAGAAGTTGCAGTGAGCCGAGATGGCACCACTGCACTCCAGCCTGGGCAACAGAGTGAAACTGACTCTCAACTAAAAAAAAAAAAGAAAGAAAAACCAGAGAGAGGAGTTTCCTGATAACCAAATTAGGAATTTACAAAGAGAAGACTGTTCAACAGGTCAAATCTGGTAGTGATGTCAAGATAAAGACTGAAAGATTGTAGTAACTAGGAGGTCTTGGGTCACTTTGTCAGTAAAAACAGCTTGGCTTTCACAAGGACAAAAAAAAAGTAGAAGTTTGAAAAAGACACAAGGAATACTTTTTTTTTAAGATTGGAAAAACTTGAACATTTCTCTTAATTAAACAGAGAAAGATGGCAGAGATAAAGGGAGAAAGGAGAGCCAGTTGATGGAGCATGTTTTCTGAGAGGCAACAGAAAATGAGATTTGGAATGCAGATGGAAGGCTTAGATCTTATTCTGTTATCTTATTCCAATATCAGAAGAATGAATTGTTTTAGAGATCTGTTGAGATGTTTCCTCATTTGTAAAATGAAGTGAATGTTGTTATTTCTGACTTTCCTTCTAGCTCTTTTTTTTTTTTTTTTGAGACGGAGTCTCACTCTGTTGCCCAGGCTGGAGTGCAGTGGCATGATCTTGGCTCACTGCAAGCTCCACCTCCCGGGTTCACGCCATTCTCCTGCCTCAGCCTCCCAAGTAGCTGGGACTACAGGCGCCTGCCACCACGCCCGGCTAATTTTTTTATTTTTTTTTTAGTAGAGACGGGGTTTCACCATGTTAGCCAGGATAGTCTCAATCTCCTGACCTCGTGATCCACCCGTCTCAGCCTCCCAAAGTGCTGGGATTACAGGCGTGAGCCACTGCGCCCGGCCCTAGCTCTTATATTTTATGAATATTATAGTAAAGTACATATCAGAACTAAACCTAAGTTTGGCACAGGGTTACCATAAAGTATTTAGAAGATTTGCTTTAGGCCAGGCACAGTGGCTCATGCATGTAATCCCAACACTTTGAGAGGCTCAGGCAGGAGGATTGCTTGAGTCCAGGAGTTTAAGACTAGTCTAGGCAACATAGTGAGACCTCTGTCTCTACAAAAAGCAAAAGGTTAGCCAGATGTGGTGGTGGAGGCCTATAGTCCCAGCTACTCAGAGGCCTGAGGGTAGGAGAATCGCTTGAGTCCAGGAGTTAGAGAGGCTGCAGTGAGCTGTGATTGTACCACTGCACTCAGCCTGGGTGACAGAGTGAGACCCTGTCTCAAAAAAAAAAAAAAAAAAAAAAAAAAAAAAAAATGGGGCCAGGCGCAGTGGCTCACGCCTGTAATCCCAACAACTTTGGGAGGCTGAGGCGGGTGGATCACCTGAGGTCAGGAGTTCGAGACCAGCCTGGCCAACATGACAAATCTTGTCTCTACTAAAAATACAATAATTAGCTGGGCGAGGTGGCGCGCGCCTATAGTCCCAGCTACTTGAGAGGCTGAGGCAGAAGAATCACTTGAATGCGGGAGGCGGTGGTTGCAGTGAGCCAAGATCATGCTGTTGCACTCTAGCCTGGGTGACAGAGTGCAATGGCGCAATCTCGGCTCACTGCAACCTCTGCCTCCTGGGTTCAAGCAATTCTTCTGCCTCAGCCTCCTGAGTAGCTGAGATTACAGGTGCCTGCCACCACACCTGGCTAATTTTTGTATTTTTAGTAAAGACAGGGTTTCACCATGTTGGTCAGGCTGGTCTTGAACTCCCGACCTCAGGCAATCCACCCACCTCAGCCTCCCAAAGTGCTGGGATTACAGGCACAAGCCACTGCACCAAGTCAATTTTTAAATTTTTTTTTAGAAGGCCGGGCACGGTAGCTCACGCTTGTAATCCCAGCATTTTGGAAGGCCGAGGCGGGTGGATCACGAGGTCAGGAGATCGAGACCACGGTGAAACCCCGTCTCTACTAAAAATACAAAAAATTAGCTGGGCGTGGTGGCGGGCGCCTGTAGTCCCAGCTACTAGGAGAGGCTGAGGCAGGAGAATGGTGTGAACCCGGGAGGCGGAGCTTGCAGTGAGCCAAGATTGTGCCACTGCACTCCAGCCTGGGCAACAGAGCGAGACTCCGTCTCCAAAAAAAAAAAAAAAAATTTTTTTTTAGAGATGGGGGTCTCACTATGTTGACCAGGCAGGTCTTTAATTCCTGGGCTCGAGTGGTCCTCTCATCTCAGCCTCCCAAAATGTTGGGATTACAGGTATGAGCTACTGTGCCCAGTCTAAATTAGTGTATTTCAGATTGAGTATTTTCTGTTCAGCCATGTCAGTTATGTCTGTCTGTTTCTTTCTTTCCTTCCTTCCTTCCTTCCTTCTTTTCTTTCTTTCTTTCTTTCTTTCTTTCTTTCTTTCTTTCTTTCTTTCTTTCTTTCTTTCTCTTTCTTTTCTTCCTCTCTCTCTCTCTTTCTTTCTTTCTTTTGTCCGAGATGGAGTCCCAAAGTGCTGGGATTACAGGTATGAGCCACCGCGTCTGGCCCCAAATCCAATTTCTCTAAAGCTAATATCCCTTCCATCATACTAGTGATTCTCAGCCCTGGCTAGACTGGAATCTTCACTGAAGTTTTAATTTTTTTTTTTTTTTTAAGAAATAGTCTCGCTCAGTTGCCCAGGCCAGAGTGCAATGGCGTGATCTTGGCTCACTGCAACCTTGCCTCCCAGGTTCAAGCAATTCTCATGCCTCATCCTCCTGAGTAGGTGGGATTACAGGCGCCTGCCACCACGCCCAGGTAATTTTTTTTTTTTGGAGACAGAGTCTCGCTCTGTCAGCCAGGCTGGAGTGCAGTGGCGCAATCTCGGTTCATTACAGCCTCTGTCTCTCGGGATCAAGCAATTCTCCTGCCTCAGACTCCTGAGTAGCTGGGATTATAGGTGCCTGCCACCACGCTCAGCTAATTTTTGTATTTTTAGTAGAGACGGGGTTTCACCATGTTGGCCAGGCTGGTCTCGAACTCCTGACCTTGTGATCTGCCCCCCTCGGCCTCCCAAAGTGCTAAGATTACAGGCGTGAGCCACCATGCCCGGCCTTTTTTTTTTTTTTTTTTTTTTTTGAGATGGAGTCTTGCTGTTGCCTAGGCTGGAGTGCAGTGGTGCCATCTCAGCTCACTGCAACCTCTGCCTCCCAGGTTCAAGTGATTCTTCTGCCTCAGCCTCCCGAGTAGCTGAGATTACAGGAGCGTACCACCACACCTGCCTATTTTTGTGTTTTTAGTAGAGACGGGGTTTCACCATGTTGGCCAGGCTGGTCTTGAACTCCCGACCTCAAGTGATCCACCTGCCTCGGCCTCCCAAAGTGCGGGGATTACAGGCATGAGCCACTGTGCCTGGCCAGTTATGTGTTTCTCAGAGCAGAAGTAATTTATTCTTAGCTTTTGGATGTAGTATATTTTTGAGAACAAAGCATATTCTTAATTAGATTCTAGATAGACTGATACTGGAATAAATTTATATTTCTGCCAGCATTATCTGAAATGGTAGTGGTAGAATGAGGTATAAGTGACCCAGAAGTATCTTTGATGGCAAGCAGAGAACATTTTGGTATTACACATTTACTGCAAATAACAGAAAATCAACTAGTAATTTTGAAACTATCTGTGGAGTTCTAGGCATGTTGCTGGATGGCAAGTCATGCCTCTCCCTCTGCCTCCATGAATAGTTCATCCCTTCAGCCAGAAGGTCTCTTCCTTCAGAATGGAGCCACTTCGTCCTGCTTCCATACTGGGCTCCTATGTAGGTATTTATTTGGAGAAAGGGGTCTGCAGCTACATTAATATTAAAAGCACAAAGCATGATCTTTTTTCTCCCTTTCTATCTTCCTCAAATTTGAAATTCAAGAATATCTGACTCATAAGATGACTAAGAGTCCCTCAGACTTTTTGCAGAAGTATACACATCTAAGTTTTGGCTTTCCAAAGGATAATAAAAGATAGGATTTTTGTTTGTTTTCATTTGTGCATTTGTTTGTTTGTTTGTTTTTCTCCTTTGGTACCTCACCTTTTCACCCAACTCTGGCTCACATGATTTCCTTAAGCAAAAATTAAGATGTTCATATGCGATCTGTGTCTGGACTCCCAAATTGCACCATATATGTTGTAGAGCCTGGATTTTTAGGTATTTTTAGATCATACTTTTCAGAACGGTGGGTAGCTTAAATGATTTCACTAAAATGAGTGAATTATACAGCATTTCTTCAACTTTCAACTTTCATTCTGGGACTTAATTTCAAATTCAACCTTACTTTGACATGTTTTATCAAATTGTTCTGATTAAATGCTATCACAAGAGTGAAGCATGTTGAAACAGATTGTGAAAAAATATGAAAATCCATATAATACAATTTTGAGGTTAGGAAAAGAAACTTTATACAAGGAAAAAAGAATCTTAATGCTCATAGGCCATATGAAACAATGAATCTGACTGAAAGAAGCTGAAATATTGCCTGACACATTAGGAATGAGCTGAAAGTATGGTTTCTTCTTATCTACAGATATAAGTGAAAGTGGTTCTTTTTTTTGTTTGTGTTTGTTTTTGTTTTTGTTTGAGACAGGGTCTTGCTCTGTCACCTAGGCTGGAATGCAGTGGCGTGATCTTGGCTGACTGCAACCTCTGCCTCTTGGGCTCAAGCAATCTTCACACCTTAGCCTCCCAAGTAGCTGGGACTACAGGTGCGCCACCATGCCTGGCTAATTTTTGTTTTCTGTAAAGATGGGATTTTGCCACATTGCCCAGGCTGGTGTCAAACTCCTGAGCTCAAGCAATCTGCTCTCCTCAGCCTCCCAAAGTGCCAGAATTAGAGGTGTGAACCACCATGCCCAGCCTAAAGTGTTTCTTTATACCTGAGATGAGCTAAATTAAACCAGGATTTTTGGAACCCTAAATTATTATACAATTTTTTTCTTTTTTGTCTGAGACAGTGTCTGGCTCTGTTGCCCAGGCTGGAATGCAATGGGTATAATCACAGCCCACCGTAGCCTCCAATTCCTGGGGTCAAATGATCCTTCCACCTCAGTCTCCTGAGTAATGGAACTATAGCTGCGAGCCACCACGTTCAGCTAATTTTTAATTTTTTTTGTAGAGATAGGATCTTGCCGTGTTGCCCAGGCTGGTCTCAAACTCCTGGGCTCAAGCAATTCTCCCTCCTTGGCCTCCCAAAGTGCTAGGATTATAGGCGTGAGCCACCAGGCCAAGCCTTATACAATTTGAGAGAAGGAACTAAAAGATCTACTTTGGAGAGCTGGGTGCAGTGGTTCATGTCTAATCCCAGCACTTTGGCAGGCTGAGGCTGGCACATCGCTTGAGCCGAGGAGTTCGAGACCAGTGTGGGCAACATGGTGAAGCCCTGTCTCTACTATCAATGGAAGAATTAGCCAGGCGCAGTGTTCTAAGCCTGTAGTCCCAGCTACTCAGAAGACTAAGGTGGAAGGATCACCTGAGCCCAGGAGGTCGAGGCTGCAGTGAATCATGATCACACCACTGCACTCCAGCATCTGTGACAGTGAGACCCTGTTTCAAAAAACAACAACAAAAAAATCTACTTTAGACCAGGCACAGTGGCTCAGGCCTGTAATTCCAGCACTTTGGGAGGCTGAGGCAGGCAGATCACTTGAGGCCAGGAGTTTGAGACCAGCCTGGCCAGCATGGCAAAATCACATCTCTACTAAAAATACAAAAATTAGCTGAGCATGGTGACACACACCTGTAATCCCAGTTACTTGGGAGGCTGAGGCACAAGAATCAGTTGAACCCAGGAGGCTGAGGCACAAGAATCAGTTGAACCCAGGAGGCAGAGGTTGGAGTGAGCCAAAATCATCACTGTACTCCAGCCTGGGTGACAAAGCAAGACTCTCAAAAAAAAAAAAAAAAAAAAAGAACCTATTTTGGAAACCATCTCCATCTATTAGTAAATTTTGCTGTTTGAACAGCTTTATAATGATTGTATTTTTAAATTCATTGTGGAAAAATGTTAGCCTCTTCTAATATTTTTGTTTCTTGATTTGTGTATAGGTTTCACTGTCCAACCTGGAAACCGATGGAGTCTAGAGGTGGGACAGGTATATGTCATTACAGTAGACGTCTTTGATAAAAACAGCACAAAGGTCTATATTTCAGATGTGAGTCAGTCTTTTTTATTTTTCTGAGGTCCTTGTAGGGATAAGATACGTAAGATGTGGAGTGGACCATCTTCCTGGCTAGAAAGCCCTTTTTCTTTCTTTGATTCTAGATTTTTACCTTTGGAAAAGCAAGTTGCTAATTTATTATTATCATTAATTCTCTTCTTCTTCTTTTTTCTTTTTTTTTTTTTTTTTTTTTTAAAGAGCAGAGTCTCGCTCTGTCACCCAGACTGGAGTACAGTGGTGTGATCATAGCTCACTGCAGCCTCCAATTTCTGGGCTCAAGCAATCCTCCCGCCTCAGCTGGGATTAAAGGCATAAGCAACCATGCCCAGCTAGTTCTGTTCTTGAGGAATGCTAAATTAGAAGTAAAAGATATATTTTGGTCAGAATTATAGAAAAGAGGTGAAATGAGTACCAGTGATAACACTTTGGAGGATGTCCTCATTCTACAACTTCATATCCGAGATGGTTACCAGAGTTTTGTAATGGTGAGAGTAGTAATATGAATATCAGATGTGAAGTATTGTACTCACTCTCTAGGGTCCTTATTTCATCCTGAGAACTTTGAATTTATAAAATGGTAAAAATTACACTAAAATTTGCATAAGCTTTGACTCTTGCTATTCCTGATGTTTGCCATTGATAGATCTTTCAAAAACTAGTACCATTTTAAAATTATATCTCCCCAACTTATAATTTCCATGAGGGAGAGCAAAAGTTTTGTTTTTATCTCTTTATTCCATGAATGCATAGCTACAGTTTTATAGATGCTTTGGGATTAAGATGACTTCAGAGAAAGAATATATCTTCAGGTTTGTGTTACTGTGGGGCTGATTTTCAGAATCTCAGGATTACACATGACTTTCCTAAGGAGTACTTTGAAGAGCAACTAACTACTGTGAATGGATCTTACCACATAGTAAAAGCCCTGAAAGATGGTGTTGTGGTAATAAATGCATCCCTGACCTCCATCATTTACCAGGTAGGAATTAAACAGACAGTGTTTGTATTCTAAGAACACTGAAGAGGCTTGGCTGACTTGTTGATTTGCAAGCAGATATATAGCATATACCACCTTTATCTTTCAGAAAAATAAAGAAACAGATAAACAGCACACTCGTAAGTTTATACCTCTACAAATTTTCTGTTCTAATCTATGTTATTGTATGTTAAAATATCTGCATTTGTGGTCATTGTGTATATATCATTTGGGGTTTCCTTCCTTCCTTCCTTCCTTCCTTCCTTCCTTCCTTCCTTCCTTCTTTCCTTCTTTCCTTCCCTCCCTCCCTCCCTCCCTCCCTCCCTCCCTCCTTCCTTCCTTCCTTCCTTCCTTCCTTCCTTCCTTCCTTCCTTCCTTCCTTCCTTTTCAGAGAGGGCCTCATTTCATCAGCCAGGATGGAATGCAGTGGTACACTCATGGCTCACTGTAGCCTGGACCTCCCAGGCTCAAGCAATCCTCCCACCTTAGCCCCCTAACTAGCTGGGACTACAGGCACATGCCACCACACCTGGCTAATTTTTGTTTTTGTTTAGTTTTTTGAGGCAGAGTCTCACTCTGTTGCCCAGGCTGGAGTGCAGTGGCATGGTCTTGGCTCACTGCAACCTCTGCTTCCTGGGTTCAAGCGATTCTCCTGCCTCAGCTTCCTGTGTAGCTGGAGTTATAGGCATCCACCACCATGCCTGGCAAATTTTTGTATTTTTAGTAGAGACAGGGTTTCACCATGTTGGCCAGGCTGGCCTTGAACTCCTGACCTCAAGTGATTCACCCGCCTCAGCCTCCCAAAGTGCTGGGATTACAGGCGTGAGCCACCACAACCAACCACACCTGGCTAATTTTTAAATTTTTTGTAAAGGAGGCGTTTCACTGTGTGGCGCAAGCTGGTCTTGAACTCCTAGGCTCAAGTGATCCTCCCATGTCAGCCTCCCAAAGTGCTGGGATTATAGGTGTGAGCCACTACACCCAGCCGTAATGTATTTCATATGCACATTTCCATGTGTCATCAGGTCCACATAGCGTACTTTATTTTTCTTTTTTTGGAGACAAGTCTCACTGTATTACCCAGGTTGGAGTGCAATGGCATCATCATAGCTCACCTGCAGCCTCGACCTCCTGGGCTCAAGTGATCCTCCTGCCTTAGCCTTCCAAGTAGCTGGGACTGCAGGCGTGTGCCACCACACCCAGCTAATTTTTATATATTTTGTAGAGACAGGTTCTTGCTATGTTGCCCACAGTGGTCTCAAACTCCTAGGCTCAAGTGTTCCTCCTGCCTTGGCCTCCCAAAGTGTTGGGATTACAGGTGTGAGCCACCACTACCGGGTGCATAGAGTACTATAAATTCTAAAAATCCAAAGGTTTAATATGCCAATTTATTTACCCATGCCCCAAACATTGAATGTTTGCATTATTTCCATTTTATTTGCTATTGTAAATGGCATAACTGAGTATCTTTGTACATTTTTTTCCTTTTGGATTATTTCCATACTGTGTAACAACAGAAATGGAGTTACTGAGTAAAGGGATAAGGAATGAATGTTTCTAATGCCTCCAAAATACATAAGTATCCTGATTTTTACTAGCCTGCCAAACCTGCCTTCCTCTCCCAAATCTACTTTTTCTCCAATGCTCCTTTCACTGAGTTTAGAGAAAATCCGAAGTCACCCTTGACTCTGCCTTCTCCCTCAGCTTCTGTATTCAATACATTATTAAGTGCCATGTCAATTCTTCTAAACGCCCATCAAATCTATTTTTTTTTTTTTACCATCCCCATTGTGCTCTCTCTCTCTCTCTCTTTTTTTTTTTCCTTTTTGAGATGGAGTCTCACTCTGTTGCCCAAGCTGGAGCGCAGTGGTGCCATATCAGCTCACTGCAACCTCCACCTCCTGGGTTCGAGCGATTCTGCTGCCTCAGCCTCCCAAGTAGCTAGGACTACAGGCGTGTGCCACCACGCCTGGCTAATTTTTGTGTTTTTTTAGTAGAGATGGGGTTTCACCATATTGGCCAGGCTGGTCTCGAACTCCTGACCTTGGACTCCCAAAGTGCTAGGATTACAGGCGTGAGCCACCATGCCCAGCCTCTCTCTCTCTCTTTTTTTTTTTTTAATTGAGACAGAGTCTCACTCTGTCACCCAGGCTGGAGTGCAGTGGTACGATGTTGGCTCACTGCAACCTCTGCCTCCTGGGTTCAAGCGATTCTCCTGCCTCAGCCTCCTGAGTAGCTGGGATCACAGGATCATGCCACAATGGCTGGCTAATTTTTGTATTTTTAGTAGAGACAAGGTTTTACTATGTTGGCCAGGGTGGTCTCGAACTCCTGACCTCAAGTGATCCAGCCGCCTTGGCCTCCCAAAGTGCTGGAATTATAGGAGTGAGCCATGGCACCTGGCCCATTACTAACTTTTTAAACTTTTAATTTTGAAATTATTATAGATTTACCAGAAGTTGCAAAAATAGTATATAGGACAAAGAAAATGTACATATGGCCAATAGCACATTAAAAGATGTTCAGCATGATTAGTCATTAAGAAAATGCAAATCCAGATGGGCGAGGTGGTTCACGCCTATAATCCTAGCATTTGGAAGGCCCAGGCGGGTGGATCACTTGAGGTCAGGAGCTTGAGACCAGCCTGGCCAACATGGTGAAACTCCATCTCTACTAAAAATACAAAAATTAGCCGGGCGTGGTGGTGCATGCCTAATAATCCTGGATACTCGGGAGGCCGAGGCAGGAGAATAGCTTGAACCTGGGAGGCGGAGGTTGCAGTGAGCTGAGGTTGTGCCATTGCACTCCAGCCTGGACAACAAGAGCGAAACTCCATCTCAAAAAAAAAAAAGAAATACAACTGACATTGGTGTGTTGATGTTGTATATGGCAATTTCGCTGAATTAGTTTATTAGCTCTAGTAGTTTTTTGTGGATTTTTTTTTTTTTTTTTTTTTTGAGACAGGGTCTCACTCTGTCACCCAGGCTGGATTGCAGTGGCACCATCACAGTTTACTGCAGCCTTGACCTCCTGGGCCCAAGTGATCCTCCTACCTCAGCCTCCTGAGTAGCTGGGACTACAGGTGCATTCCACCACTCCCAGCTAATTTTTTTGTAGAGATGAGTTTCACCATGTTGCCCTGGCTGGTCTCAAACTCCTGAACTCAAGTGATCCACCCACCTCAGCCTCCCAAGGTGCTGGGATTAGAGGTGTGAGCCACTGCACCTTGCCCTGGAACTGCCATACCGTTTTCTACAGTGGCTGCACCATTTTACATTCCACCAGCAATGTATAAGTGTTCCTATTTCTCCACATCCTTGCCAACACTTGTTATTTTCTGTTTTGTTTTGTTTGAGATGGAGGTTTGTTCTGTTGCCCAGACTAGAGTGCAGTGGCGCGATCTCGGCTCACTGCAACCTCCGCCTCCCAAGTTCACACCATTCTCCTGCCTCAGCCTCTGAGTAGCTGGGACTACAGGTGCCTGCCACCATGCCCAGCTAATTTTTTTTTTTGGAGACGGAGTCTCGCGCTCTCACCCAGGCTGGAGTGCAGTGGCGCGATCTCGGCTCGCTGCAAGCTCCGCCTCCCGGGTTCACGCCATTTTCCTGCCTCAGCCTCTCCGAGTAGCTGGGACTACAGGCGCCCGCCACCACACCCGGCTAATTTTTTGTATTTTTAGTAGAGACGGGGTTTCACCGTGGTCTCGATCTCCTGATCTCGTGATCCGCACGCCTCGGCCTCCCAAAGTGCTGGGATTACAAGCGTGAGCCACCGTGCCCGGCCAATTTTTTGTATTTTTAGTAGAGAAGGGTTTCACTGTGTTAGCTAGGATGGTCTTGATCTCCTCACCTCATGATCTGCCCACCTCGGCCTCCCAAAATGCTGGGATTACAGGCGTGAGCCATCGCGCCCGGCCTGTTTTGTTTTTAAATAATAGCCATCCTAATGGGTAATAAGTAGTATCTAATTGTGGTTTTCATTTTCCTTTTCCTAATGATCAGTGTATGAGAAGCTTTAAACTATGAATTCAATTTTAAAAATATATATACAGCCATTCATGTTATTTGGTAGTTTGTATCTTTGAAGGAATTTGTCCATTTTATCTAAGTGGTTGAATTTATCACATAAAGTTGTTCAAAATATTGCTTTACTAGTCTTTTGTTGTCTATAAAATCTGTAGTGATGTCCCCTTATTAATTCCTGATATTGGTCATTTATGTCTCTCTTGTTTTCTTTCTGAGTCTGACTAGGGGTTTATAAATTTTATTGAGTTTTTCAAAGAACAACTGTTGGTTTCATTGACTTTTCTCTATTTGTCTGTTTTCTATTTCATTCATTTATGCTTTTGTATTATTCTCTTTCTTTTGCTTAGTTTGGATTTAATTTGCTTCTCTTTTTAAAGTTTCTTTCTTTTTTTTTTTTTTTTTTGAGATTGAGTCTTACTGTTGCCCAGGCTGGAGAGCAGTGGAACGATCTCGGCCCACTGCGACCTCCGCCTCCCGGGTTCAAGTGATTCTCCTGCCTCAGCCTCCCGAGTAGCTGGGATTACAGGTGCCCACCACCATGCCCAGCTAATTTTTGTATTTTTAGTAGAGACGGGGTTTCACTATGTTGGCCAGACTGGTCTCAAACTCCTGACCTCAGGTGATCCACCTGCCTTGGCCTCCCAAAGTGTTAGGATTACAGGCGTGAGCCACTGCTTTCGGCCTTTAAAGTTTCTTATGGTGGAAGAACTTTATGATGGATCATTGGGTTATATCTTTCTTCTTTTTTAATATAAGCACTTCTGCCATATTCTATTGGTTATTCAGACCAATCCTAAGACAATGTATACTACATAATGGGGACTACACAAGGGGATGAATACCAGGAGTCAGAAATCTTTGGGGGCCATCTTTTAGTCTAGTTATCATAGATAGGTGCTCCAAATTCGTTCTGGGTTCCCTGATATTAGACTTAAATGATTTAATGAACCTGTTTCCAATAATAACGTGAGCACTGGTATTCCATGGCATGCAATAGCAAAACAGCTATTTAAATTATTACCTGTAGACACACTCCAGTCAAGTGCATAGAGAAAGCAAAGCTTTAGGTAATCAGCTGGTTGCTCCCATAAAACATTATAGTGAAAGTAAGGGATTTAATATGATTGATCATTGTTGCTAAATGTGCTGGATAGTGTGGGGAAAGAAAATGATTAGATCAGGGCTTTAAATTCCCAGCACAAGATCCCCATAAGAGATCTAAAAGTTTCTCTGACTATCCTTGAAGAAGATCTTACTATCAGATTATTATACCTTGTCTGCAATCATGTGATTAAAATCAACAATAAAGGGAGTTTTAAAGTACATATTTATAAATTTAATAATGCACTACTTTTTTTTTTTGGAGACGGAGTCTCGCCCTGTCTCCCAGGCTGATGTGCAATGGTGTGATGTCAGCTCACTGCAACCTCCGCCTCATGGGTTCAAGTGATTCTCCTGCCTCAGCCTCCTGAGTAGCTGGGATGGTGTGTGCCACCATGCCTGGCTAATTTTTTGTATCTTTAGGTAGAGACGGGGTTTCACCATGTTGGCCAGGCTGGTCTCGAGCTCCTGACCTCATGATCTGCCCGCCTCCGATAATGCATTTCTTTTTTTTTTTTTAATTATTATACTTTAAGTTCTAGGGTACGTGTGCACAATGTGCAGGTTTGTTACATATGTATACATGTGCCATGTTGGTGTGCTGCACCCATTGACTCGTCATTTACATTAGG
Source organism: Nomascus leucogenys (assembly GCF_006542625.1). Taxonomy (NCBI): domain Eukaryota; kingdom Metazoa; phylum Chordata; class Mammalia; order Primates; family Hylobatidae; genus Nomascus; species Nomascus leucogenys. Next base: position 47,106,283 of record NC_044392.1, read on the forward strand.
TATATCTCCTAATGCTATCCTTCCCCCCTCCCCCCAACCCACAACAGGCCCTGGTGTGTGATGTTCCCCTTTCTGTGTCCAAGTGTTCTCATTGTTCAATTCCCACCTGTGAGTGAGAACATATGGTGTTTGGTTTTTTGTCCTAGCGATAGTTTGCTGAGAATGATGGTTTCCAGCTTCATCCATGTCCCTACAAAGGACATGAACTCATCCTTTTTTATGGCTGCATAGTATCCAGAATCTACAAAGAACTCAAACAAATTTACAAGAAAAAAACAATCCCATCAAAAAGTGGGCGAAGGATATGAACAGACACTTCTCAAAAGAAGACATTTATGCAGCCAACAGACACATGAAAAAATGCTCCTCATCACTGGCCATCAGAGAAATGCAAATCAAAACCACAATGAGATACCATCTCACACCAGTTAGAATGGCGATCATTAAAATGTCAGGAAACAACAGGTGCTGGAGAGGATGTGGAGAAATAGGAACACTTTTACACTGTTGGTGGGACTGTAAACTAGTTCAACCATTGTGGAAGTCAGTGTGGTGATTCCTCAAGGATCTAGAACTAGAAATACCATTTGACCCAGCCATCCTATTACTGGGTATATACCCAAAGGATTATAAGTCATGCTGCTATAAAGACACATGCACACGTATGTTTATTGCGGCACTATTCACAATAGCAAAGACTTGGAACCAACCCAAATGTCCATTAGTGATAGACTGGATTAAGAAAATGTGGTACATATACAACTATGGATAATGCACTTCTAAATACAATTGTCCCTCAGTATATGCGGGGAACTGGTTTCAGGACCCAACATATATCAAAATCCACACATACTCAAGTCCTACATTCAGCCCTGTAGAACCTTATTATTTATTTATTTATTTGGTTTTTTGTTTGTTTGTTTGTTTTTTGAGACCAAGTTTCCCTATTGTTGCCCAGGCTGGAGTGCAATGGCGCGATCTCAGCTTACTGCAACCTCCACCTCCCAAGTTCAAGCAATTCTCCTGTCTCAGCCTCCCAAGTAGCTGGAGTTACAGGCATGCACCATACGCTTGGCTAATTTTTTGTATTTTTAGTAGAGATGGGGGTTTCACCATGTTGACCAGGCTGGTTTTGAACTCCTGACCTCAGGTGATCCACCCACCTCGTCCTCCCAAAGTGCTGGGATTATAGACATGAGCCACCTCGCCCAGCCAGCCTTGTAGAACCTTACACAAAAAGTTGGCCCTCTATATATGGGTGGGTTTTGCCTGTTTTTAAGTATGGGGCGAATTTCTTACCCTAGCACCTTTAAATGTTCTCATTTTCTTCTGAATAGTTTATAGTATCCCTTTGCCTTTACAGTTTATGGATGTCCAGGGGTCTTTCTTCTTAAAGTATGGTTTCCCTTCCTATGTTGATTTTTTAAAAAGCTCTTTTATTTCAGGGAATTTTAAGCTATTTTCCCTGATTCTGATAATTAGTTTAGGTCTAGCAAAACCCTTTTCATTATTATTTTATTTTCATTATTATTGAACCATAGTAGCTATGCTTATTTAATGAAGAGAAATATTTATTTCTTTATTTCTTTTATAGATAGAAACTGGTTGAGTAATTTACGAGCATACCATTTTGCTGATGTTTTGAGTATATGAATGTGTATTATAAGAATAGTCCTTATAAAATATATTTTGCTCCTTTTTTCCTGCTCTTATAGAATAAAGATATTCAGCCTATAAAATTTCTAATCAAACAACAACAAGAAGTGAAGATTTATTTTCCCATCATGCTTACACCCAAATTTCTGGCATTTCCTCATCATCCTATGGGAATGTTATATCGTTATAAATTACAGGTATGGTGTCCTATAAGGCTTCACAAAGAGATAAGCCGGTTTCTCTAATAGCTTAATTTATTGAAATTTGATTAATGTTACATTTATTTCCTCCCAATCCTAAAAGTATAACTTGGGTTTTGGTGACAACCAAAATTATACTCTTGAAAAATGTCATCTATAACAAGACTTGGTTATAGATGCTTTCTGTCTCTCTTCCCAATATCCTTTCCTTGTGAGTTTTGTAAAGTTCTGTTGTGTCTTTTTTTTGACATTTTGTGACACTACCATTACTTTGCCTCCCTTTAGTATTTCTCTTGCCTGTTAAGATACTTTACTATAGTGTCACAGTTTCTTTTCTTTCTTTCTTTCTTTTTTTTTTTTTTTGAGACGGAGTTTTGCTCTTGTTGCCCGGGCTGGAGTATAATGGCGCGATCTCGGCTCACTGCAACCTCTGTCTCCCAGGTTGAAGCGATTCTCCTGCCTCAGCCTCCGGAGTAGCTGGGATTACAGGCGCGTGCCACCACTCCCGGCTAATTTTGTATTTTTAGTAGAGACAGGGTTTCACCATTTTGACCAGGCTGGTCTCGAACTCCTGACGTCAGGTGATCCACCCACCTTGGCCTTCCAAAGTGCTGGGATTACAGGTGTGAGGCATTACGCCCGGCCTAGTGTCACAGTTTCTAATGTGTTCAAAAATAATTTATTATATTATGTTATTATTTTGTAAACTTTATTTTACCAGTCAAGTTTTACATTTTCACTTAAATTTTATTTTCTTCTGATTGTAATTAAATGTAATGTGCGTTTTCACAGGTAGAGGGTGGCAGTGGCAACTTTACCTGGACTTCTTCTAATGAAACAGTGGTCATAGTAACCACGAAAGGAGTGGTGACTGCAGGTCAGGTCAGGGGGAATAGTACTGTTTTGGCCCGAGATGTACAAAATCCCTTTCGATATGGAGAAATTAAGGTAAATGACTCTCCAAATATTCTTATTACCCCTACAACACTACTGTCTAAATTTAAGTAATTAACACACTTTAAAAAAAGAGCCCAACATGGCTATTTAAAAATATTACTCACATTCAGTCTAGAAATACTTTTTTTTTTTTTTTTTGGAGACAGAATGTTGCTCTGTTTCCCAGGCTGCAGTGCAGTGGCAAGATCTCAGCTCACTCACTGCAACCTCTGCCTCCCGGATTCAAGTAATTCTCCTGCCTCAGCCTCCTGAGTAGCTGGGATTACAGGTGCCCACTACCACATATGGCTAATTTTTGTATTTCTAGTAGAGGTGGGGTTTCTCCATGTTGGTCAGGCTGGTGTCAAACTCCTGACCTCAGGTGATCTGCCTGCCTTGGCCTCCCAAAGTGCTGGGATTACAGGCGTGAGCCACTGCATCCAGCCAGAAATACATATTTTAAAAATATTTCTATAACTAGGTTGAATCTTGCTTCACTTAATAGTCACTTATTTAACATCTATGTTTGTTTCCTCATAGGATGATGTTAGTATCCACCTCAAAGATTATTATCAGAATTATTGAAAAATGTTTTTAACTGGAAAAATTGAGGAAAAAAATGATGAAATGCATTCTGTATTTATTATACTAATTATAAAAACATGTAAAACTGAAAACAGTAATAGGTAACATTTTGAGCATTTGTTACAGTGCTCTACAAGTTCAGAGAAACTTCCCTTATAATGAACTATAGAAGTGATCACTGAAAGTATAGTCTTTGTTGTCAGGATTAAATGAGATAGTGTTTACTCCAGTGCTTAGCATATACTTAATATTTAATTAACGTTAACTTTTTTGTTATAGTTATACGTATGATTTTTAAATGGCCTTTATAGTAGCTTTATCTCTAGTGTCATATTTTGGTTTGTCAATCTGTTACTAAAAGATTGAAAACTCTTTTTTAGTATATTATGTAACCATTTTCCTATTTTTCTCCTTCATTTTTTCTTTTTTTGAGACTGAGTCTTGCTCTGTTGCCCAGACTGGAGGGCAATGGCGTGATCACAGCTCACTGCAGCCTCAAACTCCTAGACTCAAGCAGTCCTCCCACCTTGGCCTCCCAAGTAGCTAGGACTACAGATATGCACCACCCCACACAGTTAATTTATTATTTTTGTAGAGACAGGGTCTCACTGTGTTGCCCAGGCTGGTCCCAAACTCCCGGCCTCAAGTGATCCTCCTGTCTTGGCCTTCCAAAGTGCAAGGATTACAGGTGTGAGCCACTGTACCCAGCCCCATTTTTTTTTTTTTTCCCTGAGATGGAGTCTCACTCTGTTGCCCAGGCTGGAGTGCAGTGGTGTGATCTCAGCTCATTGTAACCTCTGCCTTTCAGGTTCAAGCAATTCTCCTGACTCAGCCTCCTGAGCAGCTGGGACTACAGGCACCCGCCAACACACCTAACTAATTTTTTTTTTTTTTTTTTTTTTGAGATGGAGTCTCGCTCTGTCGCCAAGGCTGGAGTGCAGTGGTGCGATCTTGGCTCACTGCAAGCTCTGCCTCCCAGGTTCACCCCATTCTCCTGCCTCAGCCTCCCGAGTAGCTGGGACTACAGGCACGTGCCACCATGCCCGGCCAATTTTTTGTATTTTTAGTAGAGATGGCGTTTCACCATGCTAGCCAGGCTGGTCTCTATCTCCTGACCTCGTGATCCACCCGCCTTGGCCTCCCAAAGTGCTGGGATTACAGGCATGAGCCACTGCACCCGGCCTAATTTTTTGTATTTTCAGTAGAGACGGGGTTTCACCATTATGGCCAGGCTGATCTCGAACTCCTGACCTCAAGTGATCCGCCCACCCTGGCCTTCCAAAGTGGTGGGATTACAGGCATGAGCTACCGCGCCCCATTTTTAATATATGTTGCTGTCCTCTATAGGACTTAATAGTTTGCCATCACTCAGTGAACATTTATTATCTCGTAGGTACTATTGGATATCCAGAGATACATAACACATGATCTCTATCTTAAAGTATTTAAAGTATAACTAGGAAGATATATTGACATGAAAAAAGTTAAATAACATTTTAAGAAAATGATATGTGAGATATTTAAAGCACTGTATGACTGAGAACTACTTGAATTGTACAGTAAGTGCTATTAGTTTGTAAAAGAGAAATCCTTGTGTATGGGACTATCAGAGACTATTGTGAAAGAGGTGGGAACTTGAATAAGACTTTTGGGGGATGGAATAAAAGTAAGGCCCAAGGGTCAAATTTAGAGTGCTTCCTTATTTGGTAAATAAACTTTTATCAGAACACAGCTACTCCCATTCATTTACATATTGTCTGTAGCTGCTTTCAAGCCACAACTGCTGAGTTAGTAGTTACCACGGAGACCGTGTAGCCTCAGTAAGTCTAAAATGTTTACTATCTAGCTCTTTACAGAAAGCTTTGCCAATCCTTGCTGTAGACAGTGGGGAACCAATACAGGCTTTTAACGGGTCAATGGTATGGTAAGGTCGCTGTTCTGAAAGATATCTAATTATTTTTATAATCAGACAATAACAGCCATCATACTAAAAAAACAAAAGATACTTGCTGGTGTTATAGACTAGTAGATTAGAATGGATTGAAGGGAGAAGGTGAAGGCAAAAACTTCAGTTAAGCTTGAACTAGATGGTATTGAGAAAAGCAGAACATGTAAAAAATGAGAATCTTTTTTAACAGGTAAACTCAATCAGATTTGATTGAGCAGGGAAGCGTTAAACATTTAAAGCCACAGAGATGGTGTGGAGGTTTCTCACTTTGCCAGCGGGGTGGATAGAAAATACAAGAGGCTGGGAGTGGTGGCTCACACCTGTAATCCCAACACCTTTGGGTGGCCAAGGCAGGAGGATGGCTTGAGGCCAGGAGTTCGAGACCAGCCTGGACAACAAAGCAAGTCCCCCCCATCTCTTAAAAAAAAAATTAACCAAGCGTAGTGGCACGTGCCTGTAGTCCTAGCTACTGAGGCAGGAGGATCGCTTGAGGCCAGGAGTTTGAGGTTGTGGTGAACTATGATCATGCCTCTGCACTCTAGCTTAGGCAAGAGTGAGACCCTGTCTTTAAAAAAAGAAAAGAAAATACAAAAAAATGGAAAAGATGATGAATTTAGTTTTGGATACATTTAGCGTAATTCACCTATGGAGAATCTAAGTGGATGTTTTTAATTGGAAATAGGAGTCTGAAGTCCAACTGAAAGATTAGGGCTGGAGAGTTTGCATATGGTTAGTCACTGAAGCTTTGGGACTGGATAAGGTTTCCCAGGAAGAACATATGGATCCTGTGTAATGTAAATGTCACTTTAACAAACATAAGCAGAGGAAGAGGAACTAGCAGAAGAAACACAGAAAGTGGCAAAAATGACAAAATAAAAGATACTTTATTTATTAATTTTTGAGATGGGGTTTCTGTTGCCCAGGCTCAATGCAGTGGCACGATCGTGGCCTACTCCAGCCTTGACCTCAAGCAATCCTTCCACCTCAGCCTTCCAAGTAGCTGGGACTACAAGGGTGTACCACTACGCCTGGTAAATTTTTTTTTTTTTTTGAGACGGAGTCTTACTCTGTTGCCCAGGCTGGAGTGCAGTGGTGTGATCTTGGCTCATTGCAACCTCCACCTCTCGAGTTCAAGCAATTCTCCTGCCTCAGCCTCCCGAGTAGTTGGGATTACAGATGCCCACTACCACGCCCAGCTAATTTTTGTATTTTTAGTAGAGACGGGGTTTCACCACGTTAGCCAGGCTAGTCTTGAACTTCTGAACTCAGGTGATCTGCCCGCCTCGGTCTCCCAAGGTGCTGGGATTACAGGTATGAGCCACCACACCCGGTCTAATTTTTTATTTTTGTTTTTGTAGCGATGAGTTCTCGCTATATTGCCCAGGCTGGTCTCAAATTCCTGGACTCAAGGGATCCTCCTGCCTTGGCCTCCCAAAGTGCTGGGATTATAGGCATGAGCCACCACACCCGGCCAAAAGAAATTTTTAAAAGATATCAAGAAAGAGGAAGTGCTCTAAGTCAAAGGTTAGCAAACTTTTTCTATAAAGGTCCAAATAGTAAATACATTAGTCTTTTTTTTTTTTTTTTTTTTTGAGATAGAGTCTCTATCGCCCAGGCTGGAGTGCAGTGGCACCATCTTGGCACACTGCAAGCTCCACCTCCCGGGTTCAGTGGTGCCTTCTTGGCCCACTGCAAGCTCCACCTCCCGGGTTCACACCATTCTCCTGCCTCAGCTTCCTGAGTAGCTGAGACTGCAGGCACCCGCCACCATGCCCGGCTAATTTTTTTGTATTTTTAGTAGAGATGGGGTTTCACCATGTTAGCCAGGATGGTCTTGATCTCCTGACCTTGTGATCTGCCTGCCTCGGCCTCCCAAAGTGCTGGGATTACAGGCGTGAGCCACCGCACCCAGCTTTTTTTTTTTTTTTTTTTTTGACGGAGTCTTGCTCTGTTGTCCAGACTGGAGTGCAATGGTGAGATCTCAGCTCACTGCAACCTCCACCTCTCAGGTTCAAGCGATTCTCCTGCTTCAGCCTCCTGAGTAGCTGGGATTACAGGCACGTGCCACCACGCCTGGCTGATTTTTGTATTTTTAGTAGAGACGGGGTTTCACCATATTGGCCAGGCTGGTCTCGAACTCCTGACATTGTGATCTGCCCGCCTCGGCCTCCCAAAATGCTGGGATTACAGGCGTGAGCCACCACGCCCGGCCTAATACATTAGTCTTTACAGGCCACATATAGTCACTATCTCATATTCTTTTTTGTGGTTGTTATTGTTTTATTTTACAACCTTTTAAAAATGTAAAAACTGTTCTTAGCTTATTGTACAAAAACAGGTTGTATACAGGCCGTAGTTTGCCAGACCCCTCCTGTATGGAGTTAGATGCTTTAAAGAGATCAATAAATTGGCCGGGCAAGGTGGCTCACGCTTGTAATCCCAGCACTTTGGGAGGCCGAGGCGGGCGGATCACGAGGTCAGAAGATCGAGACCACGGTGAAACTCCGTCTCTACTAAAAAAAAAGAAAAAAATACAAAAAATTAGCCGGGCGTGGTGGCGGGCGCCTGTAGTCCCAGCTACTCAGAGAGGCTGAGGCAGGAGAATGGCGTGAACCTGGGAGGCGGAGCTTGCAGTGAGCCGAGATTGCGCCACTGCACTCCAGCCTGGGCGACAGAGCGAGACTCCGTCTCAAAAAAAAAAAAAAAAAAAAAAGAGATCAATAAATTTAAAAATGTAGAGTGACATGTTTAGCACCTTGTGGGTGTGCATATGTGTGTGTGCGCGTATATAAAAGAGACCTGGACCATTACATTATGTATAATAGTAAATAACATATATATAATGTGTTTATATACGTTCATGTGTATGTAAATATTTAAGGAATGATTTCTTTTTCTTAACAGTTTTAATTTTTTTCATATAAAAAAATATATATATATAATTTTTTTTAAGACACGGCTTCTCTCCCATCACCCAGGCTGGAGTGCAGTGGTACACTCTCAGCTCATTACAACCTCCATCTCCTGGGCTCAAGCAATCCTCCTGCCCCAGCCCCCCAAGTAGCTGAGACTACAGGCATGCACCACCATGCCCAGCTAATTTTTGTATTTTTAATAGAAACAGGGTATCACCATGTTGGCCAGGCTTGCCTCAAACTCCTGACCTCAGGTGATCCACCTGCTTTGTCCTCCCAAAGTGCTGGGATTATAGCCATGAGCCACTGCTCATTTTTTTTTCCAGACAGGGTCTCACTCTGTTGCCCATGCTGGAGTGCAGTGATGCAACCTCAGCTCACTGCAACCTCCACCTCCTGGTCTCATCTGATCCTCCCACCTGAGCTTTTCAAGTAGCTGGGACTACAGATGTATACCACCATGCTCAGCTAATTTTTAAACTTTTTTTAGAGACAGGGTCTCCCTATATTGCCCAGGCTGGACTTGAACTCCTGGGCTCAAGCGATCTTCCTGCCTTGGCCTCCCAAAGTGCTGTAATTTTTAATCTTTAGGTGTACATGGTAGGTGTATATATTTATGGGATACATGAGATATTTTGATATGGCCATACAATGCATAATAGTCACATCAGGGTAAACGGAGTATCCATCACATCACCTCAAGAATTTATCCTTTCTTTGTGTTACAAACATTCGAGTTATACTATTTTAGTTATTTTAGCAATTATTTTTAGAGACAAGTTCTTGCTCTGTCACCCAGGCTTGAATGCAGTGGCAGGAACATGGCTCACTGCAGCCTTGGCCTCTGGGGCTCAAGCAATCCTCCCACCTCAGCCTCTCAAAGTGTTAGGATTACAGGAGTGAGCAACTGTGTCTGGCCATTAATGATTTTTTAAAAAAATGTGTTGTTGAGGCCAGGCGCAGTGGCTCAAGCCTGTAATCCCAGCATTTTGAGAGGCCAAGGCAGGCAGATCACAAGGTCAAGAGATCGAGACCATCCTGGCCAACATGGTGAAACCCCTTCTCTACTAAAAATAAAAAAAATTAGTCGGGCATGGTGGTACACACCTGTAGTCCCAGCTACTCGGGAGGTTGAGGCAGGAGCATTGCTTAAACCTGGGAGGCAGAGGTTGCAGTGAGCCGAGATAGCGCCATTGCACTCCAGCCTGGGCAACAGAGTGAGACTCCGTCTGAAAAAACGAAACAAAACAAAAAAAAGTGCTGTTGAATTTGGTTTGCTAATATTTTGTCAAGAGTTTTTCCATCATGTTCATCAGGGATATTGGCCAGTAGTTTTTTTTTTTTTTTTGATGTGTCTTTGTCTGGTTTTTGTATCAGGGTAATACTGGCCACATAGAATGAGTTTGGATGTATTCGCTTCTCTATTTTTCAAAATACTTTGAGTAGGATTAGAATTAGTTCTTTTTTAAATGTTTGGTAAAATTTAGCCATGAATCCATCAAGTCCTGGGCTTTGTTTTGCTGGGAGACTTTTATTGCAGCTTCGATCTCATTACTTGTTATTAGTCTTTTCAGGCTTTGGATTTCTTCATAGTTCAATCTTGGTAGGTTGTATATGTCTAGGAATTTATCCATTTCTTCTAGGTTTTCCAATTTATTGGCATATAATTGCTCATAGTAGCCCCTAATGATCCTTTGAATTTCTGTGGTATTGGTTGTAATATCTTCTTTTTCATCTCAGATTTTACTTTTATTATTTATTTATTTTATTTATTTATCTAGTTTTTGAGACTGAGTCTCACTCTATCGCCCAGGCTGGAGTGCAGTGGTGCGATCTGGGCTCACTGCAACCTCTGCCTCCTGGGTTCAAGTGATTCTCATGCCTCAGCCTCCCGAGTAGCTGGGACTATAGGCGCCTGCCACCACACCTGGCTAATTTTTCTATTTTTAGTAGAGATGGGGTTTCACCATGTTGGCCAGGCTCGTCTCAAACTCCTGACCTCAGGTGATCTCCCGGCCTCGGCCTCCCAAAGTGGTGGGATTACAGGCATGAGCCACCACGCCCAGCCAGATTTTACTTATTTACTTACTTGGGTCATCTCTCTCTCTTTTTTTTTTTTTAAGTCTGGCTAAAGGTTTGTCGATTTTGTTTATCTTTTCAAAAAAACAACTCTTCATTTTGTTGATCTTTTGTATTTTTTTAAATTTCATTTATTTCTGCTCTGATCTTTATTATTTCTTCTACTAATTTTGGCTTTGGTTGGCTCTTGCTTTTGTAGTTTTGTTTTTCTTTTTTTTCAGGCAAGGTCTTGCTCTGTTGCCCAGGCTGGAGTACAGTGGTGAGATCACAGCTCACTGAAGCCACTACCTCCCAGGCCCAAGTGATCTTCCTGCCTCAGCCTCCCAAGTAGCTGGGAATACAGGTGAACACCACCACACCAGCTAATTTTTGTGTTTTGTGTAGAGACAAGGTTTCACCATGTTGTTCAGGCTGGTCTTGAACTGTTGGGCTCAAGCAATCCACCTGCCTCAGCCTCCAAAAGTATTGGGATTGCAGGCATGAACCACCGTGTCCAGCCAACTTTTCCAGTTCTTTAAGATACTTCAGCCAGGAGAGGTGGCTCACACCTGTAATCCCAGCACTTTGGGAGGCCAAGGCAGGCGGATCACAAGGTCAAGAGATTGAGACCATCCTGACCAACACAGTGAAACCTTGTCTCTACTAAAAATACAAAAATTAGCCAGGCATGGTTGCATGACCCTGTAATCCCAGCTACTCAGGAGGCTGAGGCAGGAGAATTGCTTGAACCCAGCAGGCAGAGGTTGCAGTGAGCTGAGATCGCACCACACCACTCTGGCCTAGCAACAGAGCAAGACTCCGTCAAAAAAAAATACAACATTGGGTTTTTTTTTCAAGTTTTTCTACTTTTTTTTTGAGACAGAGTTTTGCTCTTGTTTCCCAGGCTGGAGTGCAGTGGCATGATCTCAGCTCACTGCAACCTGTGCCTCCCAGGTTCAAGTGATTCTCCTGCCTCAGCATCCTGAGTAGCTGGGATTACAGGTGCATGCTTCCATGCCCTGCTAATTTTTTGTATTTTTGTTAGAGATGGGGCTTCATCATGTTGGCCAGGCTGGTCTGAAACTCCTGACCTCAGGTGATCCACCTGCCTCAGCCTCCCAAAGTGCAGGGATTACAGGTGTGAGCCACCACGCCCGGCCTCTATTTTTTTGATGTAGGCATTCGTTACTATAAACTTTCCTCTTAGTACTGCTTTCACTGTATCTCATAGGTTTTGTTATGTTGTGTTTTCATTTTCATTTTTTTCAAGAAATTTTAATATCTCCTTCTTAATTTCTTCATTGATATGCTGGTCATTCAGGAGCAAGTTGTTTAATTTCAATGTGTTTGTATAGTTTCCAAAATTCCTCCTGTTACTGATTTCTAGTTTTAGTCCACTGTAGTCAGAAAGGATATTTGACATAGTTTCAATTTTTTTGAATTTTTGAAGAATTGTTTTGGGCCTAACATAGTCTATTCTTGAATATGATCAAGAATACTCATTCTTGCTGAGGAGATGAATGTGTATTCTGCAGCCATTGAATGAAAAGTTCTGTAAATATCTATTAGATCCTTTTGGTCTACATTGTAGACTAAGTTTGATGTTTCTTTGTTGATTATCTGTCTGGATAATCTGTTCAATGCTGAAAGTAGGGTGTTGAAGTCTCCAGCTATTAATGTAGTGAGGTCTATAGCTCTCTTAAGCTCTAATAATATTTGCCTTATACATCTGGGTCCTTCGGTATTGGGTGTATATATATTTATAATTGTTATATCCTCTTGCTGAGTTGACCCCTTTATCATTACATAATGGCCTTCTTTTTCTCTTTTTGTAGTTTGTCCTGAAATCTATTTTGTCTGATATAAGCATAGCTATTCTTGCTCTTTTTTTGGTTTCCACTGGCATGGAATTTTTTCCATCTCTTTATTTTCAGTCTACGTGTGTCTTTATAGGTGAAGTGTGTTTCTTGTAGGCAACAGATCGTTGGGTTTTTGTTTTTGTTTTTGTTTTTGAGATGGAGTTTCACTCTTGTTGCCCAGGCTGGAGTGCAATGGCGTGATCTCAGCTCACCGCAACCTCTGCCTCCCAGGTTCAAGCAATTCTCCTGCCTCAACCTCCCGAGTAGCTGGGATTACAGGCATGTGCTACCACACCCAGCTAATTTTGTATTTTTAGTAGAGACAGGGTTTCTCCATGTTGGTCAGGCTGGTCTCGAACTACCAATCTCAGGTGATCTGCCCGCCTTGGCCTCCCAAACTGCTGGGATTATAGGCATGAGCCACTGCGCTCAGCCTTTTTTTAAAAAATCTATTCAGTCACTCTATCTTTTTTGATTGGAGAGTTTAGTCCATTTACATTCAATGTTATTATTGATAAATAAGAACTTACTCCTGCCATTTTTAATTTGTTTTCTAGTTGTTTTGTGGTCTTCTCTTTCTTCTGTCCTTTCTTCCTGCCTTCCTTTTTGTGAAGGTGATTTTCTCCGGTGGTATGTTTTAATTTCGTGTGTTTTATTTTTGTCAGGTTACCATGACACTTGCAAATAAGATCTTATAACTCATTATTTTAAACTGATGACATCTTAACACTGATTGCATAAACAACCTAACAGATTAGCAAAGAGAAAACTAATCAAAACTCTAGGCTGGTTGCAGTGGCTCATGCCTGTAATCCCAGCACTTTGGGATGCCGAGGTGGGTGGATGACCTTAGATCACCTAAGGTCAGGAGTTCGAGACCAGCCTGGCCAACATGGTGAAACCCTGTCTCTACTAAAAATACAAAAATTAGCTGGGTGTAGTGGTGCATGCCTGTGATCCCAGCTACGTATGAGGCTGAGGCAGGAGAATTGCTTGAACCTAGGAGGTGGAGGTTGCAGTGAGCTGAGATTACGCCACTGCACTCCAGCCTGAGTGACAGAGCAAGACTCCATCTCAAAACAAAAACAAAAACAAAAACTTCTACACTTAATTTCATTCCCCTGCTTTTTAACTTTGTGTTGTTTCTATTTGTATCTTATACTGTCTATGTCTTGAATAGTTGTTGTAGTTATTCCTTTTTATAGGTTCTTCTTTTAGTCTTTCTCCTCAAGGTATCAGTAGTTTAAATCTCTCTCTTTACCTCCTCTTTAAGGCCAGTAGCTCTTAGATTTGCCATTTTGTGGCCATTTTCTAGATCTTCATTCTTTTCTATTATTTTTTCTTTAGTCTCTGCTAACTGTATTTTCTTTCTTTTCTATTTTTTTGAGGCCACATCTCACTCTGCCACCCAGGCTGGAGTGCAGTGGCATGATCTTTGCTCACTGCAACCTCCACCTCCTAGGTTCAAGTGATTTTCATGCCTCAGCCTCCCAAGTAGCTGGGATTATAGCATGCCCCACCATGCCCAGCTTATTCTTTCTATTTTTAGTAGAGACAGGCTTTCACTATGTTGGCCAGGCTGGTCTCAAACTCCTGGCCTCAAGTAATCCACCCACCTCGGCCTCCCAAAGTGCTGGGATTACAGGTGTGAGCCACTGCACTTGGCCCATGACTGTATTTTCAAATAACCTGTCCTCAAGCTCACTGATTCTTTCTTTTGCCTCATCAGTTCTGCTGTTGAGAGACTGATGCATTCTTTAGTATTTTTTTTGTTTTTGAGATGGAGTCTCACTCTGTTGCCCACGCTGGAGTGCAGTGGTGCAATCTCGGCTTGCTGCAAGCTCCGCTTCCCAGGTTCACGCCATTCTCCTGCCTCAGCCTCCCAAGTAGCTGGGACTACAGGCGCCCGCCAACACGCCCAGCTAATTTTTGTATTTTTAGTAGAGATAGGGTTTCACCATGTTAGCCAGGATGGTCTCCATCTCCTGATCTCGTGATCTGCCTGCCTTGGCCTCCCAAAGTGCTGGGATTTCTTTAGTAAATTAATTGAATTTTTCAGCTCCAGTATTTCTGCTTTTTCAAATTATTTCAATATCTTTGTTATATTTGTCTGATAGGATTCTGAAATCCTTCTCTTAAATTTCATTGAACTTCTGCAAAACAGCTGTTTTGAACTCTTTGTCTGTAAGGTCATATAGCTCTCTCACTCCAGGATTGGTCACTGGTGCCTTATTTAGGCCATGTTTTCCTGTACGGTCTTCATCTTTGTGTATGTTCATTGATGTCTGGGCATTGAAAAGTTAGGTATTAATTGTAGTCTTTGAACAATGTGCTTGTTTGTACCCATCCTTCTTGGGAAGGCTTTCCAAGTATTCAAAGAGAATTGAGTGCTGTGATCTAAGTCTTTGGTCACTGCAGTACATATCTGCATTGGGCGGCACCCCAAGCCCAGTAAAGCTGTGACTCTTGCAGACTTGTAGAGGTACTGCTTTGGTGGTCTTAGGTAAGATCCGAGGAGAATTCCCTGGATTACCAGGCAGACTCTTGTTCCTTCTCTTTCTTTTCCCAAACAAACAAGAGTCTCTCTCTCTCCACGCTAAGCTGTCTGGAGCTGGGGGTGGGGTTACACAAGCCCCTCTGTGGCCACCACCACTAGGACTGCACTGGGTCAGACCCAAAGCTAGCATAGCACTGGGTCCTGCCCAAGTCCTTCAGTGACCACTGCCTGGTTACTGCCAGTGTTCACTCAAGGCCCAAGGACTGTACAGTTAGTGGGTAGCAAATTCAGCCAGGCTTGTGGCCTTCGTTTCAGGATGGGAAGCTCCTCACCAGCCCAGAGCAGGTTCAGGAATTCTATTCAGGAGCCAGGGCCTGGAGTCAGGAACCTTAGAAATCTACCTGGTGCTCTATTCTACTGCGACTAAGGTGGCACCCAAGCTGCAAGACAAAGCCCTTCTCAATCTTTTTATTTATTTATTTATTTTTCTGGAATGGGATCTCACTCTGTCACCCAGGCTGGAGAGCAGTGGCATGATCTCAGCTCACTGCAACCTCCGCCTCCTGGGTTCGAGCGATTCCCCTGCCTCAGCCTTCCGAGTAGCTGGGAGTACAGGCATGCACCACCACACCCGGGTAATTTTTGTATTTTTAGTAGAGATGGGGTTTCCCCATATTGGCCAGGCTGGTCTCGAACACCTGGCTTCAAGTGATCCACCCATCTGGGCCTCCCAAAGTGTTGGGATTACAGGCGTAAGCCACCGCACCTGGCCCCCTTCTCATTCTTGACTGCTTTATTCAAACTGAAGGAGTCTCTTCTTGTGGTCACCACTGCCCCAGACCCATGGCAAATACTGACTAGCTACTACCAATGTTCATTAAAGGTCCAAAGGCTCTTCAGTCAGCTTGTGAATGCTGCCAGGCCTGGGTCTCTCCCTTCAGTGAAGTGGGCTCCCCTCTGGCCTAGGGCAGGTCCAAAAATGCCATCCAGGAGCCAAGGCCTGAAACTGGGGACCCCTGAAGCCCACTTGGTGCTCTACCTCACTATGGCTGAGCTGGTACCCAAGCTGTAAGACAAAGTCCCCTTTACTTTTCCATTTCCTTTTCTTAAGCAGAAGAAGTCTCTGCTCATGGTCATCACAGCTGGGAATGTACTGGGTCACACCTGAAGCCAGCATGGCACTGAGTGTCACCTAAGGCCTACATCAAATACTGGCAACCACCAAATGTTTATTCAAGGCCCAAGGGCTCTTTTTTTTTTTTTAACGGATTTTTGCTCTGTTGCCTAGGCTGGAGTGCAGTGGCATGATCTCAGCTCACTGCAACCTCCACCTCCCGTGTTCAAGCGATTCTCATGCCTCAGCCTCCTGATAGCTGGGATTACAGGCGCCCGCCACCACGCCCAGCTAATTTTTGTATGTTTAGTAGAGACAGAGTTTCTCCATGTTGGCCAGGCTGGTTTTGAACTCCTGACCTCAGGTAGTTCGTCCACCTCAGCCTCCCAAAGTGCTGGGATTACGTGCGTGAGCCACTGCACCCGGCCAAGGCCCAAGGGCTCTTTAATCAGCAAGTGATGAATCCTGCCAGGTAAGTGTCCTTCCTTTCAAGACAGCAGGTTCCCTTCTGCCCCAGGGTGTGTATAGAAATGTTTTCAGGGAGTTAGTGTCTGAAATGGGGGCGTTGTGACTCTGCCTGATGCTCTACTGTGGCTGAGCTATTATCTGAGTTGCAAAACAAAGTCCTTTTTACTCTCCCCTCTCCTCTACTCAAGTCAGAAGAAGGAGTAACTCTCCCAGAGTTATGAGCTGTGCTACCTGGGGTGTGGGGAGGAGTGGTACAAGCACTCTCTTGGCCACCCCAGCAGGTGTCTCACTAGGTCATATGCATCCCAGGTCCACTGGCTTCAAGCCCAGCACAGCACCAGAACTTGCCCAGGAATTGCAGTCTTTGTGGCCTAGACAGCCTTTCGAGTTTATTTAGGACCCCAGAGTGCTTTAGCCCACAGTGTCGGGGCTAGCTGGAACTCAGGTTCAGACCACTGGGATGGGTAATTTCCCTTTGGCTAGCGCTGGTCTAAATGCTCCTTCCACAGGCACTGACTGAATTCTGCCCTGTGTTGCTTTCCACTGTGGTAGGCAGCACTGAGTTCCAAATCTGTGCACCTGGGGGAGTGCAGTGATTGTGGAATGCAAAGTCCCACAATCACTGCACTCCCCAGGTGCACAGATTCTCTCTCTGCACCATGTGGCCGCTGCCACTGCCTGGGAAAGGAAGAGAGGTGATGTTGGCAATTCTAGACTCTTTTCTTCCCCCATCAGTGGCTCTTTCCTTGATAGGATGTTAAAACCAGGTACTGTGATTGCTCACCTGATTTTTGATTCTTATGAAGGTGACTTCTCGTATGGATAGTCACTTAATTTGGTGTTCCTGCAGGGAGGACAATCACTGGAGGGTTCTATTTGGCCATCTTGCTTCTCCTCCTCCTAAGACTTTTTATAACATAACTTTCTTGAAAGATGAATTTTTCCCCTCCAGATACATGTCCTGAAACTGAACAAAATGGAACTGTTACCATTTCATGCTGATGTGGAGATTGGCCAGATTATAGAAATCCCTATTGCAATGTATCACGTAAATAAAGAGACCAAAGAAACCATGGCATTCACAGACTGCTCTCATTTATCCTTGGATCTGAACATGGATAAACAAGGAGTCTTTACTCTTCTCAAAGAAGGTAAAAGTAGCCTTTTTATCTTCTCCTTCCTTTGTCTTTGTTTATCTTTAACTCTACCATTGTGACAGATTACTTTCTTTGTCTTTAAGGAAGCAATCAACAATTCAGAAACTACTAATTATAGTCTAAATTCACATATTACTTTTCTTTATAATACTTTATTTTGTCATATGCCTTGTAGTTAGTGTTATACTCCTCATTTTACAGATGTGGAAACACAGGCACAGAAACTGAATAACATTGCAGCTGGCCAATATCAGTTTTTTGTTTGTTTGTTTTTGTTTTTTGAGACAGTGTCTTGCTTTTGTCACCCAGGCTGGAGTGCAGTGGCACGATCTCGGTTCACTGCAACCTCCACCTCCCGGGTTCAAGCGATTTTCCTG
Source organism: Nomascus leucogenys (assembly GCF_006542625.1). Classification (NCBI taxonomy): domain Eukaryota; kingdom Metazoa; phylum Chordata; class Mammalia; order Primates; family Hylobatidae; genus Nomascus; species Nomascus leucogenys. The sequence goes on from NC_044392.1 coordinate 47,124,053, forward strand.
CCTCAGCCTCCCAAGTACCTGGGATTACAGACGCCCACCACCATGCCCGGCTAATTTTTGTATTTTTAATAAATATGGGGTTTCGCCATGTTGGCCAGGCTGGTCTTGAACTCCTGACCTCAGGTGATCTGCCCACCTTGGCCTCCCAAAGTGCTGGGATTACAGGCGTGAGCCAGTGCGTCCGGCCAGTTTTTATTTATTATGATTATGATTATGATTATGATTAGAGACAGGGTCTCACCGTGTCACCCAGGCTGGAGTGCAGTGGTGCAATCATAGAACATTGTAACCTTGAACTCCTGGGCCCAAGCTATCCTGCTATCTCAGCCTCCCGAGTAGCTGGGATTACAAGTGCAAGGTCAATATCAGATTTTAGTTCACAGTAAGGTTTTCCATTTCTAGCCTCAAGCTCTTTTCTTCTTTCTTTCCCTAATATACATATCATATGTCTTTTTAAGAGGAATGTAGAGCCATTTAATATATGCATACATTCAATTTATTGAAAAAGGATAAAATACCTTTTGCTAATAAAACAGAAAATATGAATAAAGGTCAACATCCTTTCCTGCTATTGAACTTCTTATTTGATCCTGATCCCCATTGTTTTTTCATCAATATAATGACAGTAGTAGCATCTAAGATTTGCTTAGCATTTACTCTTTGCTAAGCTCTGTTCTGAATACTTTTAATACATTAACTATTTAATTCTTACATCTATAAGCTTGGTATCAAATTGGACTTTTGCTTTGCCCTTGCTCATTATACTACATACATACATATAAACACACCCTCTCTCCCGGGTTCAAGTGATCTTTCCCCTCTTCTTAGAGTATTTTAATTTTTAGCACCTTATTTCCCATGTAGGACAATAAAATCCTCCTGACTATTCTTACCTCTGATCATCATGGCTATCAGCTGGAGCTTCATGAACTCAACTTTGGTATTACTTTTTCTGCTCAAAAATTTTGAGAGACTTCTCATTGTTGTGGAATGGAGCCAAAATCCTTTTAGTTTGGTATTCAAGACCCCTCTACAATATAACCCAACCTACTTTTCATGATTTCATACTTTTGCTTCATATGTGGTTCTAGCTAAATTAACTACTTTATTTATTTATTTTTATTTAATTTTTGTTTTTTTTTTTTGAGATGGAATCTCATTCCGTCGCCCAGGCTGGAGTGCAGTGGTGCAATCTCAGCTCACTGCAACCTCTACCTCCCAGGTTCAAGTGATTCTTGTCCCTCAGCCTCCTGAGTAGCTGGGACTACATGCACATGCCACTATACCTGGCTAATTTTTGAATTTTTTAGTAGAGACAGGGTTTCACCATGTTGGCCAGGCTGGTCTTGAACTCCTGACCTCAGGTGATGCACCTGCTTCGACCTCCCAAAGTGCTGGGATTACAGGCGTGAGCCACCATGCCCGGCTAAATCAACTACTTTAAATTCTCTCATATGTATCTCTCATATTCTCATTTATATCTCATTTGTATTTCTTTGTTCATTCTGTTTTCTCAGCCTAAGATACTTTAACCTTTCCTTGATCTCTCCAGCTTGAAATAATCTTTCTATTTTCTAGACTTCTATAATACTTACCACTTTCTATTAATGTTTTAAGGAATTATTTACATGTTCACTTTCCCCTTGAAACTATAAATGCTTGAGGTCATGATCTTTGCTCATATATATATATATATTCCCACTGTACATACAACTGTGTCTTATGTATGTCTCTCAATAGAAAGAACAGATATCAACTTGATATAAAGGGCCTAATTGTTAATGTAAGAGATCAAGATGGGTTTTGTTTGTTTGTTTGTTTGTTTGTTTGTTTGTTTTTAACAGTCTCACTCTGTCACCAGGCTGGAGTGCAATGGCACGTCTTGGCTCACTGCAACCTCCACCTCCGGGGTTCAAGCAATTCTCCCTGCCTCAGCCTCTCAAGTAGCTGAGATTACAGGTGCCTGCCACCACGCCTGGCTAATTTTTGTATTTTTAGTAGAGACGGGGTTTCACCATATTGGCCAGGCTGGTCTCGAACTGACCTCAGGTGATCCACCTGCTTCAGCCTCCCAAAGTGCTGGGATTACAGGCATGAGCCACCGCCCCAGCCAAATATTTTTTTTTTTTTTTTTTTTTGAGACAGAGTTTCACTCTTGTTGCTCAGGCTGGAGTGCAATGGCGCAATCTCGGCTCACGGCAACCTCTGCCTTCTGGGTTCAAGCGATTCTCCTGCCTCAGCCTCCTGAGTAGCTGGGATTACAGGTATGCGCCATCATGCCTGGCTAATTTTGTATTTTTAGTAGAGACGGGGTTTCTCCATGTTGGTCAGGCTGGTCTCGAACTCCCAAGCTCAAGTGATCCACCCGCCTCGGCCTTACAAAGTGTTGGGATTATAGGCGTGAGCCACTGTGCCTGGCCCAAGGTGGTATTTTTAATGTATTAAAATTCTTATATTTTCGTAGCTTAATCTCCTTTAAAACTAACTGCTTGTGGCTGGGTGCGGTGGCTCATGTCTGTAATCCCAGCATTTTGGGAGGCTGAGGTGGGTGGATCACAGGGTCAGGAGTTTGAGACCAGCGTGGCCAACACAGTGAAACCCTGTCTCTACTAAAAATACAAAAAATTAGCCAGACATGGTGGCAGGTGCCTGTAATCCCAGCTACTCAGCAGGCTGAGGCAGGAGAATCGCTTGAACCCAGGAGGCTGAGGTTGCAGTGAGCCGAGATTGCGCCATTGCACTCCAGCCTGGGCAACAAGAGCGAGACTCCATCTCAAAAAAAAAAAAACAACTAACTGCTTGTTACCCAACTGAAACCATATTTTTTTTTTTTTTTTTTTAGGTAAGGTCTTACTCTGTTGCCCAGGCTGGAGTGTAGTGGTGCAATCACGACTCACTGCAGCCTTGACCTCCTGGGCTCAAGCGATCTTCCTTCCTTAGCCTCCTGAGTAACTGGGACTACAGGTGCACGCCACCATGCCTGGCTAACTTTTTAAATATTTTGTAGAGATGGGGTTTCACCATGTTTTTCAGGCGGGTCTTAAACTTCAGAGCTCAAGCAATCTGCCTGCCTTGGCCTCCCAAAGTGCTGGGATTACAAGCCTGAGCCACCACGCCCTGCCGAAATCATGGTTTTTGATTCACAGGTATTCAAAGACCTGGACCAATGCATTGTTCCAGTACACATATCGCAGCTAAATCTCTTGGCCATACTCTGGTAACAGTAAGTGTGAATGAATGTGACCAGTACTTGGAGAGCAGTGCTACATTTGCTGCTTATGAACCCCTAAAGGTAAGATATTTCATGGTAAGGAACTGGCATTTCTTTTAATGGACTCAACTATGTCCACTTATGGGCTTGCTAGCTATCTGTGGTCTCTACTAAGGATCGATGACATTTATGTTCTCTTTACTTGCCACTTTTTTGTTTTTAGATCTACAGCTCTCTCCTCAAACCTAAGTCTCCAGGGAGTTTACTCCCTCATGCTTCTGTCACAGGAATATCTTTAAGTTGTATCAGAAAGTTTTAGATGTTCCCCTTTCTTCTTTTTTACTGAGGTATAAAATATGTCCAGAAAAGTTCATAAAGTACACTAATCTTAAGGTGCTATCTGAATTTTTACATGTGCCTATATCTCTGTAAATACCAAAATTAGTATATTAGCGTACTCCCTTTTGAAGAACCCTGAAAGATAATTTCTGTCCTTTGGAAGGAAGTCAATCATCTTTTACCCTATATGCTTATGGATTTTAAGCACAGAAGCCATTATATTGAACCCTAAGGACTGGTTCATTATAATGGAGATAGTATGATACGTGGTTCTGATGGCAGCGGCAGCCTGTCTGGAGCAGCTGCTGCCATCACGCCAGTTGCAGCAGGGAGATGCAGCTGGGGCTGCACACTCCGTGGAGCCGTTTGGAGCCGACGCCAAGTGGGAGCCTCAGGAGCCCCACTCCTTCTTAGTTGGTGGGGGGGAGCTCCCTGGGTGCAGCTTTGGCTGCCCAAGTCATGACTGTGGACCCAGGCCTCCTGCTCCACCGAGCAGGCAGGAGATGCACCCCTGCCCCAGCCCCACTACCCCCTTGCCATGCAACTGCAGCCACCCAAATGGCAGCTGTGGACCCAGGCATCCTTGTACTCTTGGGGACCCTGGAAGGCCCCTTCTGCATGCTCCCACTGCCTGGCTTCTTCCTGCTGTCAGCACCAACTCCAGTCTCAGAACAAAGTTGGGCCAATCCTGGGCACTGTCACAATCTGGCCAGATGAGCACATGCTTGGGGCAATTTTGACATGCCAGGCCCCTGCTGCCTTGGCCCCCTCCAGACTTTGGTCACCAACGAGCATAGGAGGGAAGCCAAAGAGGAGCTGAGGGCAGCTCGGCATTGGCCTGCAGGTGCCCCTTGGCACCTACAGCCTAGGTGCCATGAACAGCGGCAGGAGGCAGACAAGTTCCTGGGCAGAAGGTGCAGTCCCTGTTGAGGCCCTACCTTCAGGCCAGGCAGGGCCTGAAGGCTGGGGTCCAGGCTGCCACTCCCGCAGACCAGAGTGGGAACTTGTGATGCCCTTTCCAGGCCCACCCATGGCTGCCCATGGACAAATCAGTGTGGACTTTCTCCCCTCTGATGCCCATAAAAGCTCCAGGCTTAGCCAGAGCTGGGGCAGAAGACATTGGACAACCAGCTGCAGAGAGGAGCTACCAACTCCAGGGCCTCCTCTCTGCTGAGAGCTGCAGACACTGGGATGACCAGCAGCAGAGAGGTACTACCCACTCCAGGGCCTCCTCTGAGCTATTCTGTTACTCAATAAAGCTCTCCTTCACCTTGCTCACCCTCCACTTGTTCTGCATATCTTATTCTTCCTGGATGCAGGACAAGAACTTGGGACCTGCCCAATGGCAGGGCTGAAAGAGCTATAACACAAACAGGGCTGAAACATGCCCCTTGCTCACCACATTGTGGGTGAAGAGAAGGAGAGAAGAACTGCGACTCTTCAGGGAGCCGAGACCTGGGAGCTCCCCAAGCCAGGGCTGTGACTCCCACTTTGGGGCCCTGTGGTTCCTGGAGTCTCTAAGCTTCCAGGCACCACTGTGTTCCCCAGTGGCAGCGTGGAAGCTGCTTGCAGTGCACCTGATCTAGCCACAGGCTTGCAGAGAGCCAGTGCCCATGCCGGCACCTGGAGCTGCCTGTCCCACTGCAGCAACTGGTGTGCCTGACTGCAGTGGCTGGACCCCATGCTCACTCACTCACACACCTGTTGCCACTCCATGCCTGGCTCACCCTTGGCAGGTGTGGGATCCAGGCTGGTAGCATGAGCCAAGCACAGCCTGCCAGGCCGAGTGGATGGAACGAGCCCAGTGGGCCCAAACAAAACTTGGACAAAGGTGCCACCAGCCACAGAGGTTTCCAGCCAGAAAAGTGACACCCCAAGGATCCTGCAACAGTTCAAAATAAAAGTAGATAGAGACTGGCATGGTTTCTACATCGTATTTGATTCCAGCAGGATCTAAAATTGGTATCTACAAGTTCTTGCTGATAGATACTGACAAATCCTGACTCAATGCCTCTTGGAATAAGGAACACCCGCAGGGAAAAATGTTAACACTAATGAAAGAAGTAAAGTAAAGTAAAAGAAAAAAGATAAATTATTCATTCAAATTTGCATTTTAAGTTGGCCTCATTGTACATTGTGTAGCATATATATTAAATATATGGTTCAAGTATATTTCACTAGTTCCCTTGGTGGATGAGTCCTCCTTCTTGCCTAATTAAACGCAAGTGCTTGGCTGTGGCTCATTGTAAAATTCTATTAGGTTTTTTCTTACTTTTATCATTGTCCTTAGGCTTATTTTATATATATTGAGTGTCCACAAATCAGATCTCCCCTGAATGAAAGTCGTCCTTAAAGAAAAGGAAGTGAGATGATGATTTTCTTTTTCTACCTAGCATGTTAGTCATGTGTCTTTCCCCTTACCTGATGAAAAACAAATTGTTTAAAAATATGTGTGTTCTACCCTTGTTATCATTACTGTGTTTCAGTACATGGTACAGTTCTCAATTTGTCCTTTTATATTATCAGCTCAATTTGGTTCATCTGGTTAGTTTTTGACTATACATCTAAGAAAAAGGAATCATTTGTTTTGCTTTTTCAGAAAGGCCATCTATGAGACCTCTGTTTATTTTTTCCATTCATTTATTCTGTCAAAAACTTTTTTTTTTTTTTTTTTTTGAGACAGAATCTCACCCTGTCTCCCCAGCTGGAATGCAGTGGCGCAATCTTGGCAACCTCCACCCCCTAGGTTCAAGCGATTCTTGTGCCTCAGCCTCCCAAGTGGGTGGGATTACAGGTGCGCACCATGATGCCCAACTAATTTTTGCATTTTTAGTAGATATGGGTTTTTGCCATGATGGCCAGGCTGGTCTCGAACTCCTGGGCTCAAGGGATCCGCCTGCCTTGGCCTCCCAAAGTGCTCACTTTACAGGCATGAGCCACCACACCTGGCCAAAAACTTGTATGTCACTCTGTAACATGTCTTTTTTTTTTTTTTTTCCTGAGACCAAGTTTTGATCTTGTTGCCCAGGCTGGAGTGCAATGGCGCAATCTTGGCTCACTGCAACCTCTGCCTCCAAGTGATTCTCCTGCTTCAGCCTCCCAAGTAGCTGGGATTACAGGCATGCACCACCATGCTCAGCTAATTTTGTATTTTTAGTAGAGATGGGATTTCACCATGTTGACCAGGCTGGTCTCAAACTCCTGACCTTAAGTGATCCACCCACCTCAGCCTCCCAAAGTGCTGGGATTACAGGCATGAGCTACCGCACCTGGCCACATGTCTTTTCTTAACACTTATTATACTCTTTACCTACTCTAAGTCTGTCTCTCCCAGATTGTGGGCTCCCCTGTGAGACAAGACTTTATTTGGATTTCTATTACTATATCCTCATAAGTGAATATTTATTGAATTACATATACATTATTTAAGAGAATACTACCATCAGGATAGAAATTTTCAGTTTTACTAGTACTCAATAATAAATATGACTGAACAGTTCTGGAAAGAAAGCATAGTTTGCTTACATTTTTAAAATAATTGCTTCAACTCTCTACTTCATTTTAAAACTTAGTCACTGTCACGGAAGTTGAACAATGAGAACACATGGACACAGTGAGGGGAACATCACACACTGTGGCCTGTCAGGGAGTGGGGGCCTCGGGAAGGGATAGCATTAGGAGAAATACCTAATGTAGATGACGGGTTGATGGGTGCAGCAAACCACCATGGCACATGTATACCTATGTAACAAACCTGCACATTCTGCACATGTATCCCAGAACTTAAAGTATAATAAAAAAAAATTAGTCACTGTTGTGGACATTGTGTGCCGTACAAAAATAACCTACACTTTGAGAATACTTCATTCCCCTAATGCCAGTTTCCTCATCTATAAATGGGATACAACTCCTCTATACTGAATTGAGTAATACCTATCTTGTCTACTTCTTAGCTTATAAAGTTCTTGGAGAAATATGGTGAAGTGTATAGATGTATTATTTTTATATTTTTAGGGTAGAAGTTATTTGATACTTTAGTAAAATATCAGTTTAAAATGCTTATGCATCTTATCTTTCATTCTCTAGCCTGAAAAAAATGCTTATGCAGTTATTTATACAATACCTTTTCTGTGCACAACATTGTACTAAATCCCAGTGAAGAAGAGAAATACTAAAACAAATTAGGTATAAGATACTGACTCCTCTTTTTTTTTTTTGTTTTTTTTTTTTTTTTTGAGATGGAGTCTCTCTCTTTCACCCAAGCTGGAGTGCAGTGGCGCGATCTCAGCTCACTGCAGGCTCCGCTCCCCAGGGTTCACGCCATTCTCCTGCCTCAGCCTCCCGCGTAGCTGGGACTACAGGCACCCGCCACCTCGCCCGGCTAATTTTTTGTATTTTTAGTAGAGATGGGGTTTCACCGTGTTAGCCAGGATGGTCTCGATCTCCTGACCTCGTGATCTGCCTGCCTCGGCCTCCCAAAGTCCTGGGATTACAGGCGTGAGCCACCGCACCCGGCCTGATACTGACTCCTCTTAAGGAGTTTATATAACTAGAGAAAACAACAAAAATTATTAGATTTATACATAGCATTTGACACACATATAATAACATTAGGAAATGAATAGTGTACAAATGAATGGTACAGATAAATACTGCAAGAGCTTAGAGGATGCAGAAGTGGTGTGGTCTAGAATGACTGGACACAAATTAATGGATAAAGTAACATAATAGTTAGGTTAAAATGATAGGTAGGATCCAAATTAGGTTGAGAAGCATTCGAAGTGAGAGGCATGGCATACATATCTCTTAATTTGGGAATTAAATTTAATGTCATTTGCAGCATATTCAGATAACTAGTGTTTCACTTTAGAAAATTATTGAATTCCCTAACCTATCAGGAATTGATTTCTTTAAATATCATCAGGCTCTAAATCCTGTGGAAGTGGCATTGGTGACATGGCAGTCTGTGAAGGAAATGGTATTTGAAGGGGGTCCTCATCCATGGATCTTGGAGCCCTCCCGATTTTTTTTGGAATTGAATGCGGAGAAGACAGAGAAGATTGGAATAGCAGAAGTGTGGCTGCCATCTAAGAGAAAACAGAACCAGTATATCTACCGGATCCAATGCCTGGATTTAGGGGAACAAGTAAGAAAACAGTTTTTTATAACATTTTCTTTAGTGTAATACTCCAAATCCTTTGTACTTCCAGCCATTCCTTTTCAGATTCTGCTGAATTTAGTTTATGGACTAAATAGGAAAATTCTCATTATTGATCAAAGGATTGTTTTTTCTAAAACCTTATTATCCTTAAAATATACCCAGAGGTTTCAATTTGCTCATCCAAGAATTCCAGCAGTTCACGAACTAAACAAGATCTTTTTGTAGTATTGAGCTTATTTCACATTATTTGCAATCACATTATCATTATAATTCACTTCCTTGTTTTGTAGACTTTAGGATATTTGGTTCCCCAACTTTAAGAATTCAAGGAAGGGAAACTTTGAAGTATCATCTATGGTTAGCAATTTTGAGGAATTAATTAGATCTACACTGATAAGAATAATAAATATATTTTATTTCCATCAGTTGAATTATTTTTAATTATTTTTATTTATTTATTTAGAGACAGAGTCTTGCTCTGTTGCCCAAGCTGGAGTGCAGTGGCACAATCTCAGCTCACTGCACCCTCTGCCTCCTGGGTTCAAGCAATTCTCATGCCTCAGCCTCTTGAGTAGCTGGGATTACAGGCACACACCACCATGCCCAGCTAATTTTTGTTGTTGTTTTTGAGACGGAGTCTTGCTCTGTTGCCCAGGCTGGAGTGCAGTGGTGCAATCTCGGCTCACTGCAACCTCCGCCTTCCGGGTTCAAGAGATTCTCCTGTTTCATCCTCCTGAGTAGCTGGGATGACAGGTGCGCGCCACCACGCCTGGCTAATTTTTTGTATTTTTAGTAGAGACGGGGTTTTACCATGTTGGTCAGGCTGGTCTCAAACTCCTGACCTTGTGATCTGCCCGCCTCGGCCTCCCAAAGTGCTAGGATTACAGGCATGAGCATACCGTGCCCAGCCATTTTTGTTTTTTTTGTATAGACAGGGTTTCACTATGTTGGCCAGGCTGGTCTGAAGCTGCTGGAATCAAGTGATCCACCCACCTTGGCCTCCCAAAGTGCTGGGATTACAGGCATGAGGCACTACACCCAGCTGAGTTTTAATTATTTTTATAGGTACTGATGGATTTGCATAGTTTTCATTCACAGCTGTGCTGTGCTTCTATCAAAATCAGTAACAAAGATTTGCAGTTTTACTGGGCTTCAGAATTCAAGGTATGACTGTGAAACAGCATAGCTAACCAGCACATAAGGGAATCAATGTAAGATTTTAACTTGATAAGAACTGTGCTGTAATCCATTGAACTTCATTTTATTTTATTTATTTTTATTTTTTAGAGACAAGGTCTCACGCTGCTGCCCAGGCTACAGTGTAGTGGAACTATCACAGCTCACTACATAGGTTTCTTTCTAATATTTGTAGTGAACTTTACTGTATATATAACTAACTATTAGTAATTTCAGGGTTAATTACTTATTTTGGTCCTCAATTTTTTATTGTGGTAAAATTACCATCTTTTTTTTTTTGAGATGGAGTTTCGCTCTTGTTGCCCAGGTGGGAGTGCAATGGCACGATCTTGGCTCACCATAACCTCCGCCTCCTGGGTTCAAGTGATTCTCCTGCCTCAGCCTCCTGAGTAACTGGGATTACAGGCATGTGCCACCATACCTGGCTAATTTTGTATTTTTAGTAGAGGTGGGGTTTCTTCATGTTGGTCAGGCTGATCTCAAACTCCCGACCTCAGGTGATCTGCCCACCTCGGCCTCCCAAAGTGCTGGGATTACAGGCATGAGGCACCGCACCCGGCCTAAAATTACCATCTTAATCATTTTTTTAAATGTACAGTTCAATAGTATTATGTACATTCATAATCTTGTGCAGCCATCACTACCATCCATCTCTTTTCATCTTATACAACTGAAACTCTAAGGCTGGGCACAGTGGCTCACGCCTGTAATCCCAGCACTTTGGGGAATCAAGGCAGGAGGATCACTTGAGGCCAGGAATTCAAGGCCAGCCTGCACAACATAGTGAGAACCTGTCCCTACTAAAAAATAAAAAATTAGCTGGGTGTCATGGCAGACACCTATAGTCCTAGCTACTTGGGAGGCTGAGGCAGGAAGATCATTTGAGCCCAGTAGTTTGAGGTTACAGTGGGCTATGATCTAGTCACTGTACTCCAGCCTGGGTGACAGTGCAAGATCCTGTCTCAAAAAACAAACAAACAAAACATGTAGAAACTCTATACCCATTAAAGAATAACTCTTGGCTGGGTGTGGTGGCTTATGCCTGTTAATTCTAGCACTTTGGGAGGCTGGGGCAGGTGGATCACTTGAGGTCAGGAGTATGAGACCAGCCTAGCCAACATGATGAAACCCCATCTCTGCTAAAAAAAAAAAAAAAAAAACTAGCCAGGTATGGTGGCATGCGCCTGTGATCTCAGCTACTCAGGAGGCTCAGGCAGAAGAACTGCTTGAACCTGGGAGACAGAGGTTGCGGTGAGCTGAGATCGCACCACTGCACTCCAGCCTGGGCGACAGACCGAGACTACATGTAAAAAAAAAAAAAAAAAAAAGGCCGGGCGCGGTGGCTCACGCCTGTAATCGCACTTTGGGAGGCCGAGGTGGGCGGATCACGAGGTCAGGAGATCGAGACCACCCTGGCTAACATGGTGAAACGCCATCTCTACTAAAAATAATAAAAAAAAATAGCCAGGCTTGGTGGCGCGTCCTGTAGTTCCAGCTACTCGGGAGGCTGAGGCAGGAGAATGGCGTGAACCTGGAAGGCGGAGCTTACAGTGAGCCGAGATCACGCCACTGCACTCCAGCCTGGGTGACAGAGCATGACTCCGTCTCAAAAAAAAAAAAAAAAAAAGCTCCTCATTTCTGCTTCACCCCCGTCCCTGGCAACTACCAATCTACTTTCTGTCTCTGTAATTTTGGCAACTCTAAGTACGTCACATAAATGGAATCATATAGTATTTTTCTTTTTATGACTGGCCTATTTCACTTAACATAATGTTCTCAAGGTTTATTCACATTGTAGTATATGTCAGAATTTCCTTCCTTTTAAGGCTGCATAATATTCCTTTATATATGTATATATAAAATATGTACATATAAAATTATATACATATATATGTATATATGAAGTTTTGCAGCTGGGCACAGTGGCTCACGCCTATCATCCCAGCACTTTGGGAGACCGAAGTGGGCAGATCATTTGAGGTCAGGAATTCGAGACCAGCCTGGCCAATATGGTGAAACCCCATCTCTACTAAAAATACAAAAATTAGCTGGGCGTGGTGGTGGGCACCTGTAATCTCAGCTACTTGGGAGGCTGAGGCAGGAGAATCACTTGAACCTGGGAGGTGGAGATTGCAGTGAGCCAAGATCGTGCCGTTGCACTCCAGCCTGGGCAATAGAGCAAGAGTCACTCTCAAAAAAAAAAAGAAGAAAAGAAAAGGAAAAGAAATTTTGCTTATCCACTCATCCATTGATGGACACTTGGGTTGCTTAGCGTAAGGTTTTAGCGATCATGAATAATGCTGCTATTGACCAGGCACAGTGGCTCACACCTGTAATCCCAGCACCTTGGGAGGTTGAGGCAGGTGGATCAATTGAGGCCAGGAGTTCGAGATCAGCCTGGCCAACATGGCAAAGCCCTGTCTCTACTGAAAATACAAAAATCAGCTGGGTGTGGTTGCACGTGCCTGTAGTCTTAGCTACTCAGGAGGATGAGTCACAAGAATCTCTTGAACCCATGAGGCAGAGGTTACAGTGAGCCAAGATCATGCCACTGCACTCCAGCCTGGGCAACAGAGTGAGACTTTGTCTCAAATAATAATAATAATAATAACAACAACAACAATAATAATAATGCTGTCAACAAATACAGCTGTCTCTCAATATCCTGCTTTTAAATTGTTTTGGGTATATATACCCAGAAGTGGAATTGCTTGATCATATGGTAATTCTATTTTTAATTTCTTGAGGAACCACCATACTATTTTCCACAGCAGCTGTACCATTTTACTTTCCTACCAACAGTGCACAAGGGTTCCTATTTCTCCAGAACCTCACCAACACTTGTTATTTTCAGTTTCTTTCCTTTTTTAGACGGAATTTGACTCTTGTCACCCAGGCTGGAGTGCAATGGTATGATCTTGCCTCACTGCAACCTCCGCCTCCCAGGTTCAAGCAATTCTCTTGCCTCAGTCTCCCGAGTAGTTGGGACTACAGGCATGTGGCACCATGCCTGGCTAATTTTTGTGTTTTTAGTAGAGACAGGGTTTCACCATATCGGCCAGGCTGGTCTCGAACTCCTGACCTCAGGTGATCTGCCCACCTCAGCCTCCCAAAGTGCTGGGATTACAGGTGTGAGCCATCACGCTGGGCCTTTGCCCATTTTTTGAATCAGTCTTTTACTATTGAGTATGATGTTAACTGTGATAAGGCTTTTATCGTGTTGAGATAGTTTCCTTCTTTTCCTAGTTTGTTGAGTGAGCTATTAGTAATTTCAGGTCTAATTAACCCCCATTTGAAGTTTCCTAACTTCTTTTTGTTTCCACATTCTGTTATTCATTACTACTTCTACTAGAGATGAGTGGAAACACAAATTAGTTTTTTCACTTTTTATCAACTTGTAACAAAATATTTGGTGGAGGAAAAGACTGAAATAATTGGTCAAAGTTAGATTTTTTTTTTTTTCCTGAGACAGAGTCTCATTATGTTTGCTCAGGCTGGTCTTGAACTCCTAGGCGCAAGCAGTCCTCCTGCCTCAGACTTCCAAGCAGCTGAGATTACAGGTACACACCACCACACCCAGTCAAAGTTAGATTTTTTTTTTTTAGACAGGGTCTCACTCTGTTGCCCAGGCTGGAGTGCAGTGGCACGAACATGGCTCACTGTAGCCTTGACCTCCTGGGTTCAAGCGATCCTCCTGCCTCAGTCTCCCAAGTAATTGAGACTACAGGTGTGCACCACCATGCCTGGCTAATTTTTAGATTTTTTGTAGAGATGGGGTCTTACTATGTGATGGTCTTGAACTCCTAGTCTCAAGTGATCCTCCCAAACTGCTGGGATTATAGGCATGAGCCACTGTGCTTGACCTAGATTTTTTTAATGTTCCCCTTGTTTTCAATTATTAATGCCCTTTAGCATAGATAATTAAGAACTATAATGTCTTTAAGGGATTTGCCGGATTATAATGTGAAAGGGACTTTCTATACTGGAATTTGAATAATTCTAACACATTTATATTGGCATGACTGACATCAAGTATCTACGCACAATTATCTCTTGCTCTGTTATTTCCTTAAAGGTTCTCACATTCCGAATTGGAAATCATCCAGGTGTCCTGAACCCTAGTCCAGCTGTAGAGGTTTTGCAGGTTCGCTTCATTTGTGCCCACCCTGCCAGTATGTCAGTAACTCCAGTATACAAGGTGCCAGCTGGTGCCCAGCCATGTCCTCTGCCACAGCACAACAAACGGCTGGTAAGTACAGAGTATGTTTCCAACTAAGTTGGCACTTTTATCTTCCATGCTTTAGAGACAGAGTCTGGAATTCTTTGGGGTATATATCCAGAAGTAGAATTGCCAGATCACATGGTAATTCTATTTTTAATTTTTTGAGGAACTGCCATACAGTTTTCCACAGCAGCTGTACCATTTTACATTCTTACCAACAGTTCACAAGGGTTCCCATTTCTCCCCTTATCAACATTGAATGAACTATTTTATTCATTACTCATTTTCTGATAGTGTCTGAGGAGAGGTGATTAAACTAGATTAGAATTGGCTACACTTGTTTACTATACTTAAGTACATAATCAGCTTGTGATAATGGCAATAGACACTTGAGATCTGACTACATAACTTCCAAATTTTGCTGATATCCTTCGCTACCAAATCTTTTATTAACAATATTAATAAGTAATAAAATTTACCTCTTCTCCAAACCAATCATGAAGAATAGTGATAAACAATAATGTAGCTACTAAGTAGGCAACAGGGTATGAAAAATAAATGAGTTATCTATCCTAGAAAGTAGAACATCATATTATATAATAAACAATGTTGAGTACAGGTCCAAGCTTGGGAGCATAGAAGTCATTACTTAGCCTATACAGAACAGAGCAATCAATTAGTTATTCCCATTTTCTGGATGAGAAAACCGAGCCTCCTAAAAGTCGATTAATTTTCCCAGTCATAAAGCTAGAAAGGAACACATTCTGACTCCAAAGTACATGTTATTTATGCCATACTGCCTTTTATTATGAAGAACAACAGTACGGAATGTTACAGGTTGTGAATCCGTTTTTTTTAGTCAGACTTCACATTAAATATTATTTGAAGTTTACGATGGAGTTACTTTTTTTTAAAGCACTCTGAGTGGAGTAGAATAAAAGTCACCCCATAACATCATTGTCATTCAATGGCATTTTTCTTTTCATTTGAAATAATTCAAATTTACAGACAAGTCGCAAGAAAAGAACTTTTTTCCCTGAGCTATTTTTTTTTTTTTTTTTGAGACGGAGTCTTGCTCTTTCGCCCAGGCCAGAGTGCAGTGGCGCAATCTCGGCTCACTGCAAGCTCCGCCTCCCGGGTTCACGCCATTCTCCTGCCTCAGCCTCCCGAGTAGCTGGGACTACAGGCACCCACCACCGTGCCTGGCTAATTTTTTTTTTGTATTTTTAGTAGAGACGGGGTTTCACCGTGTTAGCCAGGATGGTCTCGATCTCCTGACCTCGTGATCCATCTGCCTCGGCCTCCCAAAGTGCTGGGATTACAGGCGTGAGCCACCGCACCCGGCCTCCCTGAGCTATTTGAGAGTGAGTTACAGACATGATTCTCCATCACCCTATCGACATACACTAGCATATATTCACCCTTTTTTTTTTTTGAGACAGGGTCTCACTCCAGTCATCTAGGCTGGAGCATATGGCACTATCTGCAGCCTCAACTTTGCCTGGTCAGATGATTTTCCCAACTCAACCTCCCAATTAGCTGGGATTATAGGTGTGTGCCACCATCCTGGCTACTTTTTTGTATTTTTAGTAGAGATGGGGTTTTGCCATGTTGCCCAGGCTGGTCTCGAACTCCTGGGCTCAAGGGATCCACCCACCTCAGTCTTACAAAGTGCTGGGATCAGAGGTGTGAGCTACCACGCCCAGCAGATCACCCTTTTAAAGTGTTCAAATCAAAGTTGTGCAACCATCGGTGCTATCTAACTTCAGGTCATTTTCATTTTCTCCAGAAGAAACTCCATACCCATTAGCAGTCACTCCTTATTTCCTCCATTTCCCAGCCCCTGGCAACCCCACTGATAGACTTTCTGTCTCTATGGATTTGCCTATTCTGATATTTCATATGAATAGAATAATACAATTATGTGTCCTTTGTGCCTAGCTTCTTTCATTTAGCATGTTTTCAAGGTTCATTCATATGGTAGCCTGTATCAGTAGTGCATTTTTTATGGCTAAGTAATATTCCATTGTGTAGATATACTACAGCAGTTGATGGATAGATGTGTTGTTTCCACCTCTGGCTATTATGAATAATGCTGCCATGAACATTCATGTACAAGTTTTTGTGTGAATATATGTCTTCATTTCTGTTGAGTATATAGCTAAGAGTGGAATTGCTGGTTTGTATGTTAATTCCATGCTTAGCCTTTTGAAGAACTTCCAGCTGTTTCCAAAGTGGCTGCACCATTTTACATTTCCACTAGCAGTGTGTAAGGCTTCCAGTTTCTCCATATCCTTGTCAACAATTACTATTATTTGTCATTTTGATTATAGCCTTCCTAGTGGGTGTAAAGTGGTATCTCATTGTGGTTTTGATTTGTATTTTCCACTGTCTAATTATGTTGTGTATCTTTTTTTTTTTTTTGAGATGGAGCTTCCCTCTTTTCACCCAGGCTGGAGTGAAGTGGTGTGATCTCGGCTCACTGCAACCTCCAGCCCCCAGGTTCAAGTGATTCTCTCGCCTCATCCTCCTGAGTAGCTGGGATTATAGGCATGCACCACCACACCCGGCTAATTTTTGTACTTTTAGTAGAAACGGGGTTTCACCATGTTGGCCAGGCTGGTCTCAAACTTCTGACCTCAGCTGATCCACCCGCCTCAGCCTCCCAAAGTGCTGGGATTACAGGCATGAGCCACCGTGCCTGGCCTATGTTGTATATCTTTTTATGTGCTTATTGGCCATTTGTACGTCTTTTGCCAATTTTTAATTGAACTATATGTCTTTTTATTGAGTTGCAAGAGTTCTTCATTTCATATATTCTACATACAAGTCTGTTTTCAGATATATGATTTGCAAAAATGTTCTCTCATCACGTGCATTTTTTATTATTATTTTTTTTAAGACACAGGGTCTCACTTTGTCACTCAAGCTGCAGTGCAGTGACATGATCATAGGTCACTGTAACCTCCAACTCCTGGGCTCAAGCTAACTATCCTCTCACCTCAGCCTCCGAAGTGGCTGGGACTACAGTCACATGCCACCATACCCAGCTAATTTTTTTTTTTCTGTAGAGATGAGGTCTCACTATATTGCCCAGGCTGGTCTCAAACTCCTGGCCTCAAATGATCCTCTGGCCTTGGCCTCCCAAAGTGCTGGGATTACAGGCATCAGCCACCATGCTTGGCCTCACTTTTCTAATGACATCTTTTGAAGCACAAAAGTTTTTAACTTTGATTAATTCCAATTTATCAATTTTGTTACTATAGTTGTTGTTTGTACTTTGGGTGTCATATCTAATCTAAGAAACCATTGCCTAATCCAAGGGCATGAAGATTTATGCCTTTGATTTATTTTATGAGTTTTATAGTTTTAACTCTAACATTTAGCTCTCTGATCCACTTTGAGTTCATTTTTGTGGTGTGAGGTAGGGATCTAACTTCATTTTTGTGTTTTGGTTTTGTTTTGTTTTTTTATTTTTTCTTTTCTTTTTTTTTTGAGACTGAGTCTCACTCTATTGCCCAGGCTGGAGTGCAGTGGTGTGATCTCAGCTCACTGCAATCTCTGCCTCCTGGGTTCAAGTTATTCTCATGCCTCAGCCTCCCCAGTAGCTGGAATTACAGGTGCCCGCCACCACGCCTGGCTAATTTTTGTATTTTTAGTAGAGATGGGGTTTCACCATGTTAGCCAGGCAGGTCTCGAACTCCTGATCTCAAATGATCTGCCTGCCTTGGCCTCCCAAAGTGCTGGGATTACAAGCATGAGCCACTGTGCCCAGCCTCACTTCATTTTTTTTACATGTTGGTATCCACTTGACCCAGCACCATTTGTTAAAAAGATTATTTCTTATACCTTGAGTGTCTTGGCGCTCTTGTTGCAAATCTATTAACCATAAACATGAGAGTTTATTTCTGGACTCTGAAATCTATTCTATTAATCTATACATCTTTATGTCAGTACCACACTGTCTTGATCACTGTAGTTTTGTAGTAAGTTTTGAGGTTGGGAAGTATGAATTTTGCAGCTTTATTCTTTTTCAATATTATTTTGGCTATTCTGGGTCCCTTGCATTTCCACATAAATTTTTAGGGTCAGCTTGTCAATTTCTGCAAAGAAGCCAGCAGAGATTTTGATAGGGATTGCATTGAATCTGTAGATCAGTTTGAGGAGTATTGCCATTTTGATAATATTGTCTTTTGATTTATGAACATGGATGTCTTTCTGTTTATTTGTATCTTTAATTTCTTTCAACAATGTTTCCTGTTTAGCGTATACAAGTTTTACACTCATTAGATTTATTCCTAAATATTTTGCTTTTTTGATGCTATCATAATTGGAACTTTTTCTTTAATTTTTTTTTTTTTTTTTGAGACGGAGTGTTGCTCTGTCACCCAGGCTGGAGTGCAGTGGTGCGATCTTAGCTCACTGCAAGCTCTGCCTCCTGAGTTCACACCATTCTCCTGCCTCAGCCTCCCGAGTAGCTGGGACTACAGGCGCCCACCACCAAGCCTGGCTAATTTTTTTGGTATTTTTAGTAGAGACAGGAATTCACCTCGTTAGCCAGGATGGTCTCAATCTCCTGACCTCATGATCTACCCGCCTCAGCCTCCTAAAGTGCTGAGATTGCAGGAGTGAGCCACAGCACCTGGCCTTTAGTTTTATTTTTAGGCCAGGCGCTGTGGCTCACACCTGTAATCCCAGCACTTTGGGAGGCCAAAGTGGGTGGATCATCTAAGGTCAGGAGTTCAAAACCAGCCTGGCCACTGTGGTTATTTAGGAGTGTTTTTGTTTAATTTCCACACATTTGTGAATATTCCAGATTTCCTGTTACTGATTTCTAATTTCACTCCATTGTGATTAGAGAACATACTTTTAAATTTAAATCCTACGCCCCCGCCAGCCTTTTTTTTTTTTTTTTTTTTTAAAGAATTATGGGTCCCGGCTGGATGCAGTGGCACATGCCTGTAATCCCAGCACTTTGGAAGGCCAAGGCAGGTGGATCACTTGAGCCCAGGAGTTGGAGACCAGCCTGGGCAACCTGGCAAAACCCCATCTCTACCAAAAATACAAAAATTAGCCAGTTTCATAACCTGGTCCCAAAATAAATAAATAAATAGACAAAAATTTTTAAAAAATAAAGCAGAGTCTCAACCAGCCTGGGCAATATAGTGAGACCTTGTCTCTACAAAAAAATTAAGGCTGGGCACGGTGGCTCATGCCTGTAATCCCAGCACTTTGGGAGGCTGATGTGGGAGGATCACTTGAGGTCAGAAGTTCAAGACCAGCCTGGCCAACATGGTGAAACCCCTCTCTACTAAAAATACAAAAATTAGTCAGGTGTGGTGGCATATGCCTGTGAGTCCAACTACTCAGGGGGCTGAAATATGAGAATCGCTTGAACCCAAGAGATGGAGGTTGCAGTGAACCGAGATCACACCACTGCACTCCAGTTTGGGCAATAAAGCAAGACTCTGTCTCAAAAAAAAAAAAAAAATTAAAAATTAGCCAAGCATGGTAACATGCTCCTGTAGTCCCAGCTACTGGGGAGGCTGAGGTGGGAGGATTGCTTGAGCCAGATAAGTGGAAGCTCCAGTGAGCCAAGATTGCACCACTGCACTCTAGCCTGGGTGACAGAGTGAGACTCTGTCTCGAAAAAAAAAAAAAAAAAAGGAAAAGGAAAGAAGAAACAACAGAACAGGGTTTACCACCCTGTTGAGTCTACCACCATCTCTAAATTGCACTGGCTAACTTTTACCCTTAGTAACTGAACACAGCACAGCTGCAGTTTCATACCATGCATGACAAGGTAGCCACCCAGGAATTAAAGGTTCCTCATCCCCCACCCTTTCATCCTTTCTCGTCCCAAACCACCGTTTCTGTGCCACAGTGCCATTCTATCAAATCCCACCTCAATCACACCAATTGTTCAGGAAAAACTCTCAAACTGTGTTTTTCCTCTGCCCTCACACCACCACAACAATCATTAACACAGAAGATTTCTGTTTCATGAAAAATGTGAGAGAGGGAAGAAGAAAAAAGAAGACCTCTGTAACCAAATGTATGGGTTTTTTCCCCACACATCAAGCAGCAGACACTAGCTGGGTGTTCTTCAATTCAATTCTGACACTATCTACCTGGAGTTACTGTCAGATCTCACAGGTTGAGGGCTCAGTCCCCAAGACTGCCCCCACCTAAGACACAAGTTGCAAATCCAGGCCTCCAGAACTTCTGACCAACTGGCCGCAGGTTGGGGTTCCCCTGACTTCTTTGGATTCAATTAATTTGCTGAAGTTGAGAGGTGAAGTCAGCTGGGCTTCTGAGTCCAGTGGGGACTTGGAGAACTTTTCTATCTAGCTAAAGGATTGTAAACACACCAATCAGCACTCTGTAAAAACACAGCAATCAGCGCTGTTTGTCTAGCTAAAAGTTTGTAAATGCACCAGTCAGCACGCTGTAAAAATGGACCAATCAGCACTATGTAAAATGGACCAATCAGCGCTCTGTAAAATGGACCAATCAGCAGGATGTGGGCAGGGCCAAATAAAGGAATAAAAGCTGGCCACCTGAGGCGACAGTGGCAACCCAGTCGGTTCTTTTTCCATGCAGAGGAATATTTGTTCTTTTGCTCTTCACAGTAAATCTTGCTGCTGCTCACTCTTTGGGTCCACACTACCTTCATGAGCTGTAACACTCACCATGAAAGTCTGCAGCTTCACTCCTGAAGCCAGTGAGACCACGAACCCACCAGGAGGAATGATGAAGAACTCCTGATGCGCCACCTTTAAGAGCTGTAACACCCACTGTGAAGGTCTGCAGCTTCACTCTTGAAGCCAGCGAGATGATGAACCCACTGGGAGGAATGAACAAGTCCAGACGCGCCACCTTTAAGAGCTGTAACACTCAAGGTGAAGGTCTGCAGCTTCACTCCTGAAGTCAGCGAGACCACGAACCCACCAGAAGGAAGAAACTCTGGACACATGTAAACATCTGAAGGAACAAACTCCGGACACACCATCTTTAAGAACTGTAACACTGACCAGGAGGATCCATGACATCATTCTTGAAGTTAGCAAGAGCAAGAACCCACTGGAAGGAACCAATTACGGAAGCAAAGTGACTCATAGAACTCGGAAATATTTACTTATGTTTATTATAAAGGATATTGTAAAGGATACAGATGAAGAGATACATAGAGTGAGATATAGGCATGGGGTGTGGGGCTTCCATGCCCTCCCTGAGCATGCCATCCTCTGGGAATCTCCACCTGTTCAACTATCTACAAGCTCTCCCCAACTATTACTGAATTGTCTATTTCTTCCTCAATTCTGTCAGGTTTTGCTTCATGTATTTTGAGGCTCTGTTATTAGGTACATATGCATTTACAATTGTTGTATCTTTTTAATAGATTGACCTTTGGCAATACCACAATGCAATTCTGACACCAATATGCAGTTAGCTCAGACTCCACAGTTTTAAAGGCACAGTTCCCAACAAGACTGCCCTCACTTCAGATGATAGCTGCAAATTGAGGGACTCACAGGCTACCCACACTTATGACCAGCAAGTTTGGTAATTTGTTAGAATGACTCACAGTTTCGTTATAAAGGATACAAATCATTTTGTATCCTTTGAGAAAAATCTTCAGAGAGTCCCAGACACGCAGCTTCCGTGCCCTCTCTCTGTGGGATTAGGATCTAGTGAAAACATATCAGTTGGAACACATCAATGTGTTTACCAAACAGGAAATTCCACTGAGTTTTGGTGTCCAGTGTTTTGTTTTGTTTTTTGAGGCAGGGTCTCACTCTGTTGCCCAGGCTGAGTGCAATGGCATGATTATGCTTGCTGCAGCCTCACTTCCTGGGCTTAAGTGATCCTCCCACCTCAGCCTCTAGAGGAGCTGGGACCACAGGTCTGTGCCATTACACTCAGCTAATTTTAAAATTTTTCTGTAGAGTCAGGGTCTCACTGGGTTGCCCAGGCTGGTCTTGAACTCCAGGGCTCAGGCAATCTTCCTGTCTTGGCCTCCCAATGTGCTGGGATTGTAAGTGTGAACCACCATGCCCAGCTCCAGCGTTTTATTGGGATATTATTATGTAAACATGATTAATTGAATAATTGGCCATGTAGTTAAACTCCATCACCAGCCCTCCTCTTTTCCCTGGAGGTGGGGCTGCTATCACCTGACCCAAAACCTCATCCTTCTAATCACACGATTGGTCTTTCTGTCCTTATCCAACTCCATCCTGAGTCATCTCATTAGCATAAACTCAAGTGTTATACAAGGGGGCCACCATAAATAACAGACACAATCCTATTACTCAAGAAATTCCAAAGGTTTAGGGGTTACCTCCCAGAAACTGAGGACAACCTCTTTATTATAGATTATTATTTTATCATTACAAAATGACCTTTTCTTTAGTAACAATTTTTGTATTATAGTCTATTTTGTCTGATGTTAGTGTAACTACTTCAGCTCTCTTTTGGCTACTGTTTGCATGATACATCTTTTTTTTTTTCCATCCTTATACTTGTGACCCATGAATGTCTCTTGCAGACAGCATATAGCTGGGCCATTTAAAAATTTCATTATGCTAATCAGACTTTTCATGGAACATAAAATTCATTTACATTTAATGTAATTACTGATAAGGTAGACATTATGTCTGCCATTTTGCTGTTTGTTTTCTATATGTCATATGTCTTTTCTGTTCCTCTTCTTCCATTTCTTCCTTCTTTTTCTTTTCTTTTTTCTTCTTTTTTTTTTTTTTTTCCAGAGGCACAGTCTTGCTCTGTTGCCCAGGTTGGAGTATGGTGGCACTATCTTGATTCACTGCAACTTATACCTCCCAGGTTCAAGCAATTCTCCTGTCTCACCCTCCCAAGTAGCTGGGAATCCAAGAGCACATGCCACCATGCCCAGCTAATTTTTGTATTTTTAGTAGAGATGAGGTTTCATCATATTGGTCAGGCTGGTCTCAAACTCCTGACTTCGACTGATTTACCTGCCTTGGCCTCCCAAAGTGCTGGGTGTTTTTGTTGTTGTTGTTATTTATTTATTTATTTGAGATGGTCTCACTTTGTTGCCTAGGCTGGAGTGCAGTGGTGCCATCTCTGCTCCCTGCGAGCTCTGCCTCTTGGGTTCAAACGATTCTCCTCAGAATCTCCTCCCAAGTAGTTGGGACTACAGGTGCATGCCACCGTGCTTGGGAAATTTTTTGGTATTTTTAGTAGAGACAGGGTTTCACCATATTGGTCAGGCTGGTCTCAAATTCCTGAATTCCTGACCTCAAGTGACCCACCCGCCTCGGCCTCCCAAAGTGCGGGGATTACAGGTGTGAGCCACTTCGCCCAGTCATTTCTTTCTCCTTCTTCTTCCTTTTTTTTTTCGAGATGGAGTCTTGCTCTATCTCCCAGGCTGGAGTGCAATGGCACGATCTTGGCTCACTGCAACCTCCGCCTCCCAGGTTCAAATGATTCTCCTGCCTCAGCCTCCCGAGTAGCTGGGATTACAGGCATGCGCCACAATGCCTGGCTCATTTTTGTATTTTTAGTAGAGATGGGGTTTCGCCATGTTGGCCAGGCAGGTCTCAAACTCCTGACCTCGGGTAATCCACCCATCTCGGCCTCCCAAAGTGCTGGGATTACAGGTGTGAGCCACCATGTCCGGCCTCTTCCTTCTTTTGTGTTAGACATATTCAAGTGTACCATTTTAATTGTTTTATTTTTTCTTTTACTATATTTTTGTGTATATGTGAATGATATTTTACTTAGCCACTTTTGTTTACAACTGAAACTCTAGGAATTCAAAACTAGCATCCTTGCCTGTGAGCTTTCCTTATAAATAACAAAAATGTTTCAGCCTTGTGTTCCACGTTGTCGTGCTATGCTTTGTCCAGATGAACCTTTGTGAGCCTGCTGCTCATATTCTGTTGCCCATAATTTCACATGGGAAGACCAAGTGATCTTGACCTTGAACAAGAGATCTTGACCTTGACCAAGATCAATGGTTTCATTGTGTACAGCTATTAGAATGCAGCTCCTGGGACATTTTTGCTTTTTTTTTTTTTGTATGGCTTTTTTGAATTGGCTTAGGCAGAATTCTCCTCTAACAAATAAAGATAATGTGCTTCCCATTGAACTTTTTCTCCCATTCACATGCTAGCTAGAACTTAGATTTTCTGGAAAGATTTCAGTTGAGATATGGGGACAAACATTATGATAGTTTGTGACTACCACCAACTTCAATTTCTTTGGCTGCTGTTCTATTCAACTCCCTTAGCTGAGCCTTAAGGTCCGAGTTTATTTCCAGGTTAAAGAAGAGCCTGAGAAGCCAGGTGTGGTGTCGGACACCTGTAGTCCCAGCTAGTTGGAAGCTGAGGTGGGAGCTTGCTTGAGCCCAGGAGTTTGCTCCTAGCCTGGGCAATATAGCAAGACCCCATCTCAAAAAAATTTTTAATGTAAAATTTTTATTATTTTATTTAATTTTTTATTTTTTTTGAGATAGGTTTTCACTCTATCACCCAGACTGTAGTGCAGTGGTGCAGTCATAGCTCACTGCAGCCTTGAACTCTTCGGCTCAAGTGATCCTCCCACCTCAGCCTCCTGAGTAGCTGGGACTATAGGCATGAGGCATCATGCCTGACTAATTTTTATTTTTTGCCCAGGCTGGTCTTGAGCTCCTGGCCTCAAGCAATCCTCCCACCTTGGCCTCCCAAAGTTCTGGGATTACAGACGTGAGCCACCATGCTCAGCCAAAATTTTTGTTTAAAGGAAAGAAAGGAAGTACTCCAAAATTATTTCCTTACAAAATAAATAAATAAATAAATAAGAAAAGCCTGAGCAATGCTGGCCTCAAACTTATTCAGCTTTTCATCACTGGGCTTCATGATGAACTTCATGGCCTTCTTGTTTAGTGTTGGCTTAGGGAGCTGTGTTATTTTGAGTGATTTTATTATTGCCCTAAGGATTACAATTAACATCTTAATCTTTAGTAACCTAGTTTGACATCATACCAACTTAATTTCAGTAGTGTATAAAACCTTTGCTCCGATATAGACCCATTTCCTGTCCCTTGTTTGTGCTGCTTTTGTCATATAAAGTACATTTTTATATACTATGCCCATCAAACCAGTAAATATATATATTGTTTTCTTTTTCTTTTTGAGACAGATTCTCACTTCGTTGCCCAGGCTGGAGTGCAGTGATGTGATCATAGTTCACTGCATTCTCTGCCTCCCAGGGTCAAGTGATTCTCCTGCTTCAGCCTCCCAAGTAGCTGGGATTACAGGTGTGTGCCACCACATCCAGCTAATTTTTGTATTTTTAGTAGAGACAGGGTTTCACCATGTTGGCCAGGCTGGTCTTGAACTCCTGACCTCAAGTGATCCACCCACCTCGGCCTTCCAAAGTTCTGGGATTACAGGCATGATTCACTGTACCTGGCCTTTTTTTTGGAGATAGGATCTTCCTCTGTTTTCCTGGCTGATTCATGGTTCACCGCAACCTCCACCTCCCTGGCTCAAAGGATCCTCCCACCCCAGCCTCCCTGGTAGCTGGGACTACAGGTACACGAATGCCACTGTGCCTAGCTAATTTTTGTAATTTTTTTTTTTGTAAAGATGAGGTCTCGCTGTGTTGCCCAGGCTGGTCTTGAACTCCTGGGCTCAAGCGATCCGCCCACCTTGACCTCCCAAAGTGCTGGGATTACAGGCTTGAGCCACCACACAGCCTATAATTATTACTTTACATAATTTTTTTTTCTTTTTTTTTGAGACTGAGTCTGGCTCTGTCGCCCAGGTTAGAGTGCAGTGGTGTGATCTTTGCTCACGGCAACCTCTGCCTCCTGGGTTCAAGCAATTCTCCTGTCTCAGCCTCCCAAGTAGCTGGGACTGCAGACACATGCCACCATGCCGGGCTAATTTTTGTATTTTTAGTAGAGACGGGGTTTTACCATATTGGTCAGGCTGGTCTCAAACTTCTGACCTCAGGTGACCTACCCACCTCAGCCTCCCTAACTGCTGAGGTTATAGGCGTGGGCCACTGCACCCGGCCATATATTTTTCTTTTAAATCAGATAGAAAAAAAGAATAATTACAACTGAAAATACATTTATACTGTCTTTTATATTTACCTATGTAATTATCTTTTCCAGATTATTTCTTCATGGTGATTCAAGCTATTGTCTAGTGACCTTTCATTGCAGCTTGAAGGACTCCCTTTAGTATTTCTTGTAAGACAGATCTGCTAGCAATAAATTCTCTCCATTTTTGTTGGATCTTAGAATGTCTTAATTTCTCCATTTTTGAAGGATTATTCTGCCCAGTATAGAAGTGTTGGCTGGCAGTCTATTTTATTTTATTTTATTTTAATTTTCTTTTTATTTATTTTTTTGAGACAGAATATTGCTGTGTCACCCAGGCTGGAACGATCTCGGCTCATTGCAACCTCCGCCTCCTGGATTCAAGCAATTCTCGTGCCTCAGCCTCCTGAGTAGCTGAGACTACAGGCCCACACCACCACGCCTGGCTCATTTTTTGGATTTTTAGTAGAGACGGGATTTCACCATGCTGCCCAGGCTGGTCTCGAACTCCTGAGCTCAGGCAATCCACCTGCCTCAGTCCCCCAAAGTGCTAGGATTACAAGCACGAGCCACCACACCTGGCCCTTTTTCTTTTATTTTGAATGTGTCATCTCACTGCCTTCTGGTCCGCATGGTTTCTGATGAAAGATCAGCTATTAATCCCATGGAAGATCCCTTATGAGGGGTGAATCCCTTCCCTTTCTGTTTTTATGATTCTGTCTTTAACTCTGGACAGATTGATTATGATGTGTCTATATGTAGATCTTTTTGAATTTATTCTGCTTGATGTTGATGGATTGATGTTGTTTGAGCTTCTTGAATGTTTAATGTTTTTCATCAATTTGGTAAGTTTTGGCCATTATTTCTTCAAATATTCTTTCTTCCTCTATTCTTCTATCTCCTCTCCTTCTAGCACTCCCTTTTTGCATATACTGGTATGTATGATGGTGTCCCACAGGTCTCTGATGTTTGTTCTTTTTTTCATTCTTTTTTCTTTTTATTCATCAGACTAAATAATCTCAGTTGACCTAGCTTCAAATTCTCCAATTCTTTCTTCAGCCTGTTCAAATCTGCTGTTGAATTCCTCTAGTTAGTTTTTCATTTCAATTATTGTACTTTTCAACTTCAGAATTTCTTTTTGGTTCTTTTTTTGTTGTAACTTCTGTCTCTTTATTGGTATTCTCTATGTAATATGATACCACTCTTGTATTTTCCTTTAGTTATTCAAACGTGAATACCTTTAGTTCTTTGGACAATAAAGTTAATTAGAAGTCTTTGGCCAGGCGCAGTGGCTCATGCCTGTAATCCCAGCACTTTGGGAGGCTGAGGTGGGTGGATCATGAGGTCAGGAGTTCAAGACCATCCTGGCCAATCTGATGAAACCCTGTCTCTACTAAAAATACAAAAATTAGCCGGGCGTGGTGGCGCACACCTGTAGTCCCAGCTACTAGGGAGGCTGAGGCAGGAGAATCGCTTGAACCTGGGAGGTGGAGGTTGCAGTGAGCTGAGATCGTGCCACTGCACTCCAGCCTGGCAACAGAGTGAGACTCTGTTTCAAAAAAAAAAAAAAAGAAGTCTTTGTCTGGCCCAGGCATGGTGGCTCATACCTGTAATTCCAGCACGTTGGGAGGCTGAGGTGGACGGATCCTTTGAGTCTAGGAGTTCGAGACCAGCCTGAGTGACATGGCAAAACCCCATCTCTACAAAAATACAAAAATTAGCCATGCATGGTGGTGCATGCCTGTAGTCCCAGCTACTTGGGAGGCTGAGGTGGGAGGATTGCTTGAGTCCAGGAGGCAGAGGATGCAATGAGCTATGATCACTGCACTCCAGCCTGGGCAATGAAGTGAGACTCCATCTCAAAAAAGAAAAAAAAAAAGTATTTGTCTTGTAAGCTCAATGTCTGGGCATTCTCAAGGACAATTTCTATGGAAACTGCTTTTATTCTCATGTATGGACCATACTTATTTCTTTACATTTCTAATAATCTTTTGTTAAAAACTCAACATTTTGTATAATATAATGTAGCAACTCTGAAATCAGATTCTTCCCCTCCCCTGGTTTTGTGGCTGCTTGTGTTTTTTATTTTTGCTGAGACCATTTATTTAATGTCTTTTCTGAACTAGTTCTGTAACATCTGTACTCTTTGACCTATGTGGCCACTGAAAGTCTCTGCTTAGTTAGCTTCATGGTCAGCTAATTATTGGCAAATATTTATTTGTGTTCCTGGTATTTTTATTGAGATTATGTTAAATTTATTTATTAGCTTGGAATAAGTGGAATATTTATGATGTTGAGTCATTGAGTCATCTTGTCAAAGAATGTGTATATGTGTGTGTATATATATGTATATGTGTGTATGTCTCACATGTATATGGGAGCTTAGAGACATGTTTTAAAATTGCTGTACAGCTCATACTTTTTTAAAACAAATTTTATTTACAAGCTCTGTTCACTGAAAGGGCCTACAACCCAATAGTGATGTACAAACATCTGGGTTTCTAAATACTAGTCCCCATTTAAATGAATCAGAGCATCTTGGAGAACTAGTTGATTCCAGCTCAATAGGGAAAATGCACAATGAGTCTCAAACAACTTGTGTTAGAAAGCAAAGAAGTGCTCAGAGTAATGGTGACTTCTCAAAAAGAAGCTGGCTTGAAGGGACCCCTACTGTCCAAACTGTAGATAATTTGAGCATCCAAAAAATAATGGCAGAGGGTTGAAAAATTACCTATTGAGTACAATGTTTACTACAGTAAAAGCCCAGACTTCACCATTGTGTCATACATGCATGTAAGAAATCTGCACTTGTACCCCTTAAATATATCTTTTAAAAAATAATGACAGAAATATCAACTAAAAATTCATGATCCCAGTGGGGTGCGGTGGCTCACGCCTGTAATCCTAGCACTTTGGGAGGCTGAAGCAGGTGGATCACAAGGTCAGGAGTTCAAGACCAGCCTGGCCAACATAGTGAAACCCCGTCTCTACTAAAAGTACACAAAAAATTAGCCAGGTGTAGTGGCAGGCGCCTGTAGTCCCAGCTACTAGGGAGGCTGAGGCAGGAGAATCACTTGAACTGGGGAAGCAGAGGTTGCAGTGAGCCGAGATTGTGCCACTGCACTCCAGCCTGGGTGACAGAGTGAGACTCTGTCTCAAAAGAAAAAGAAATCATGATCCCATAGTGATGCTCAAGATTATAAGAGAAAAATGAAGGAAGAAAGAGACAGAAGGAGGGAGAAAGAGAAGAAAAATTAATTGAGGAAGGAAGACAAGGAGGGATGGAAGAGAAAAAAGGATGCTCTTTTCCAGGAAAATACCAGCTTATATAAAATGAATCATAGAATTAGAAATTTATGATTTTGTAATCCCCCTTGTAATAATTGATCCTGGCAAAGATCATCAATGGATATTAAGACTAGTAGGTGAAAGCTTGTTGGGAAATGGGATAGTCTCAAGATTTCAAATTATCACCCACAGAGGGGAAACCATACCTTTATACTGGAGAGATCTCCAGTGGCAGTCACCACCTTCAGCAGATAATCAAATTTGGCATCACTAATAGTGGTACAACCTGATATTATGTGCAAGTAAATTTTTAACAGACTCTCCAAAACAAAAAACAGCAACAAAAAAAAAACTGAGGGGGACCCAATTTGTAACATGTGCCAAATTCTATGTTGTTAATACTCCCATCATGGCCGATTTCAGGTTACCAATATGATATTACTATTCAGAGTTGTCAAGAGATGCTAACAATCAGCTTACCTATGAGCCTGCTCCAGTATAACATTAAATTTATTTATTTATTTATTTATTTAGACAGAGTCTCACTCTGTCGCCGAGGCTGGAGTGCAGCGGTGCATTCTCGGCTCACTGCAACCTCCACCTCCCAGGTTCAAGCGATTCTCGTGCCTCAGCCTCCCGAGTAGCTGGGATTACAGGCATGCACCACCATGCCCGGCTAATTTTTGTATTTTTAGTAGAGACAAGGTTTCGCCATGTTAGCCAGGCTGGTCTCGAACTCCTGACCTCAAGTGATCCGCCCGCCTTGGCATCCCAAAGTGCTGAGATTACAGATGTAAACCACCACGCCTGGCCCTTATTTATTTATTTATTTGAGATGGTCTCACTCTGTCACCTAGGGTAGAGGGCAGTGGTGCAATCATAGCTCACTGTAACCTTGAACTTGGGCTCAAGCAATCCTTCCACCTCAGTTTCTCAAGTAGCTGCAACTACAGGTGCACACCATCATACGTGACTAATCTTTTTTATTTTTTGTAGGGATGTGGGTTTCACACTTTGGGAGGCCAAGGTGGGAAGATTGCTTGAGCCCAGGAGTTCAAGACCAGCCCTGGCAACACAGTGAGACCCCGTCACTACAAAAAATTAAAAAATTCTTGCAGCAGTAAGGTGATACCACATTGTGATTTTGATTTGCATTTCCCTGATCATTAGTGACGCTGAGCATTTTTTCATATGTTTGTTGTCCATTTGTGTATTTTCTTTTGAGAATTGTCTGTTCATGTCCTCAGCCCACTTTTTGATGAGGTTGTTTGTTTTTTTCTTGCTAATTTGTTGGAGTTCATTGTAGATTCTGGATATTAGTCCTTTGTCAGATGTATAGATCATGAAGATTTTCTCCCACTCTGTGGGTTGTCTGTTTACTCTACTGACTGTTCCTTTTGCTACTCAAAAGCTCTTCGGTTTAATTAAGTTCCAGCTATTTATCTTTTTTTTAATTGCATTTGCTTTTGGGTTCTTGGTCATGAAATCCTTGCCTAAGCCAATGTCTAGAAGGGTTTTTCCAATGTTATCTTCTAGAATTTTTATAGTTTCAAGTCTTAGATTTAAATCCTTGATCCATCTCGAATTGATTTTTGTGTAAAGTGAGGGATGAGGACCCAGTTTCATTCTCCTACACGTGGCTTGCCAGTTATGCCAGTACCATTTGTTAAATAGGGTGTCATTTCCCCACTTTATGCTTTTGTTTGCAAGAATGGCCATAATTTCCAGGCGCGGTGGCTCACGCCTGTAATCCCAACACTTTGGGAGGTCGAGGCGGGCGGATCATGAGGTCAGGAGATCAAGACCATCTTGGCTAACACGGTGAAACACATCTCTAACTCGTCTCTACTAAAACTACAAAAAATTAGCCGGTCCTGGTGGCGGGCGCCTGTAGTCCCAGCTACTCGGGAGGCTGAAGCAGGAGAATGGCATGAACCCGGGAGGTGGAGCTTGCAGTGAGCCGAGATCTCACCACTGCGCTCCAGCCTGGGCAACAGAGCGAGACTCTGTCTCAAAAAAAAAAAAAAAAAAAAAGAAAGGAATGGCCATAATTAAAATTAAAAAATAATAGATGTTGGTGTAGATATGGTGAACAGGGAACTTCTATGCTGCTGGTGAGAATGTAAACTAGTACAACCACTACGGAAAACAGTGTGGAGATTCCTTAAAGAACTAAAAGTAAAACTACCATTTGATCCAGCAATCCCACTACTGGGTAGCTACCCAGAGGAAAAGAAGTCATTAT
Organism: Nomascus leucogenys; assembly: GCF_006542625.1. Lineage (NCBI taxonomy): Eukaryota > Metazoa > Chordata > Mammalia > Primates > Hylobatidae > Nomascus > Nomascus leucogenys. The sequence goes on from NC_044392.1 coordinate 47,155,792, forward strand.
ATGAAAAAGATACTTGCACACACATGTTTATAGTGCACAATTTGCAATTGCAAAAATGTGGAACCAACTGAGATGCCCATCAATTAACGAGTGGATAAAGAAACTGTGATACACACACACACACACACACACACACACACACACGATGGAATACTACTCAGCTATAAAAAGGAATGAATTAGGGCCGGGTGTGGTGGCTTATGCCTGTAGTCTCAGCACTTTGGGAGGCCAAGGTGGGCAGATCACAAGGTCAGGAGATTGAGACCATCCTGGCTAACACGGTGAAATCCCGTCTCTACTAAAAATACAAAAAAATTAGCCGGGCATAGTGGCACGCACCTGTAATCCCAGCTACTTGGGAGGCTGAGGCAGGAGAATTGCTTGAACCCAGGAGGCAGAGGTTGCAGTGAGCCGAGATTGTGCCTCTGCACTCCAGCCTGGGTGACAGAGCAAGACTGTATCTCAAAAAAAAAAAAAAAAAAAAAAAAAAAAAAGGAATGAATTGATGGTATTTGCAGCAACCTGGATGGGATTGGAGACTATTATTCTAAGTGAGGTAGCTCAGGAATGGAAAACCAAACATCATGTGCTCTTACTATTAAGTAGGAGCTAAACTATGAGGATGCAAAGGCAAAAGAATGGCACAATAGACTTTGGGGACTCAGGGGGAAAGGTGGAGGGGGGTAAGAGATAAAAGACTACATGTCGGGTCCACTGTATACTTTTTGGGTGATGGGTGCACCAGAATGTCACAAATCAACACTAAAGAACTTACTCTTATAACCAAATGCCACCTGTTCCCCCAAAAACTTATGGAAATAAAACAATTAAAAAATAATAAAAATTAAAATTAATAAAAATTAAAAAAAAAATTATCCAGGTGTGGTGGCACGCACCTGTAGTCCTAGCTACTTCAGGCAACTGAATTGGGAGGATGGCTTGAGCCTGGAAGGTTGAGGCCGTATGAGCCATGGTCATACTGCTATGCTCCAGCCCATGCAACTGAGAGAGACCCTGTCTCAAAACAAAACAAAACAAAGACTGGCCTGGACTTTACAAAAAATTCAATAGCATGAAAAACAATAACAAAAAAGGGCAAATGTGCCTTTTCTAGATTAAAATATACCAAAGAGGTAAACAATCAAATACAATGCATACATACACCTTGATTAACTTCTAGATCTAAACTAAAAAACATATAAAAACATTTTGGGGCAACATTTTGGGGAATGAAAATATTGACTATACATTTGCTGACATTGAATTAGTGTTAATATTATTATATGTGATATCCTGTTTCTTACATAGCGGAATGTTCTCATATTCTTAGGATACATGCTGAAATACTTAGGGGTGAAGTGCAATGATGCCTACATCAACAAAACAAAATAACAGCCATATATGGAAGGTGAGGAAGGAGAGGGAGAGAGAGAAAAGGCAATGTAACTAAATATTAAGAACTGGTGAATCCAGGTGAAGTGTATGTATATAGGTATTTATTATATTGTTCTTTCAATAGCTACAAGTTTGCAAATTTTTAAGGTAAAAATATTGAGAGAAAACTCGATTCCTAGCTTTAGAGATATCTTACTACTCCTTAGGCTATTGATTTTTAAATTGTTGTTTTATTACTTTTTATTTTAATGCAGATTCCTGTATCAAGACTGAGGGACACAGTTCTGGAACTAGCAGTGTTTGATCAACACAGGAGAAAGTTTGATAATTTCAGTTCGCTAATACTAGAATGGAAATCCTCCAATGAAACACTAGCCCATTTCGAAGATTATAAATCAGTGGAAATGGTAGCAAAAGATGATGGCAGTGGGCAGACCCGGTTACATGGTATTGTGAAAATATACAAGTCTTTTCGTATACCTGAGTGTTTTTTTGTTTGTTTGTTTGTTTTGTTTTGTTTTTTGCTTTAAGTTCTAGGGTACATGGGCACAATGTGCAGGTTTGTTACATATGTATACATGTGCCATGTTGGTTTGCTGCACCCATTAACTTGTCATTTACATTAGGTATTTCTCCTAATGCCATCCCTCCCCCATCCCCCCACCCCATGATAGCCCCTGGTGTGTGATGTTCCCCGCCCTGTGTCCAAGTGTTCTCATTGTTCAATTCCCACCTCTGAGTGAGAATATGTGGTGTTTGGTTTTCTGTCCTTGTGATAGTTTGCTCAGAATGATGGTTTCCAGCTTCATCCATGTCCCTACAAAGGACACGAACTCATCCTTTTTTATGGCTGCATAGTATTCCATGGTGTATATGTGCCACATTTTCTTAATCCAGTCTATCATTGATGGACATTTGGGTTGGTTCCAGGTCTTTGCTATTGTGAATAGTGCTGCAATAAACATACGTGTGCATGTGTCTTTATAGTAGCATGATTTATAATCCTTTGGGTATATACCCAGTAATGGGATGGCTGGGTCAAATGGTATTTCCAGTTCTAGATCCTTGAGGAATTGCCACACTGTCTTCCACAATGGTTGAACTAGTTTACAGTCCCACCAACAGTGTAAAAGTGTTCCTATTTCTCCACATCCTCTCCAGCATCTGTTGTTTCCTGACTTTTTAATGATCACCATTCTAACCGGTATGAGATGGTATCTCATTGTGGTTTTGATTTGCATTTCTCTGATGGCCAGTGATGATGAGCATTTTTTCATGTGTCTGTTGGTTGCATAAATGTCTTTTTTTGAAAAGTGTCTGTTCATATCCTTTGCCCACTTTTTGATGGGGTTGTTTGATTTTTTCCTTGTAAATTTGTTTAAGTTCTTTGTGGATTCTGGATATTAGCCGTTTGTCAGATGGGTAAATTGCAGAAATTCTCTCCCATTCTGTAGGTTGCCTGTTCACTCTGATGGTAGTTTCTTTGGCTGTGCAGAAGCTCTTTAGTTTAATTAGATCCCATTTGTCTATTTTGGCTTTTGTTGCTTTAGTGTTTTAGTCATGAAGTCCTTGCCCATGCGTATGTCCTGAATGGTATTGCCTAGGTTTTCTTCTAGGGTTTTTGTGGTTTTAGGTCTAACATTTAAGCTTTTAATCCATCTTAAATTAATTTTTGGATAAGGTGTAAGGAAGGGATCCAGTTTCAGCTTTCTTTTTTTTTTTTTTTTTTTTTTTTGAGATGGAGTCTTGCTCTGTCACCCAGGCTGGAGTGCAGTGGCACGATCTTGGCTCACTGCAAGCTCCACCTCCCGGGTTCACACCATTCTCCTGCCTCAGCCTCCCGAGTAGCTGGAACTACAGGTGCCTGCCACCACACCCAGCTAATTTTTGTGTTTTTAGTAGAGACGGGGTTTCATCATGTTAGCCAGGATGGTCTTGATCTCCTGACCTCATGATCTGCCTGCCTCGGCCCCCCAAAGTGCTGGGATTACAGGTGTGAGCCACTGTACCCCACCCAGTTTCAGCTTTCTACATATGGCTAGCCAGTTTTCCCAGCACCATGTATTAAATAGGGAATCCTTTCCCCATTTCTTGTTTTTGTCAGGTTTGTCAAAGATCAGATGGCTGTAGATGTGTGGTGTTATTTCTGAGGCCCCTGTTCTGTTCCATTGGTCTATATCTCTGTTTTGGTACCAGTACCATGCTGTTTTGGTTACTGTAGCCTTGTAGTATAGTTGGAAGTCAGGTAGCGTGATTCCTCCAGCTTTCTCCTTTTTGCTTAGGATTGTCTTGGCAATGAGGGCTCTTTTTTGGTTCTATATGAACTTTTCCAATTCTGTGAAGAAAGTCATTGGTAGCTTGATGGGGATGGCATTAAATCTATAAATTACCTCGGGCAGTATGGCCATTTTCACGATATTGATTCTTCCTATCCATGAGCATGGAATGTTCTTCCATTTGTTTGTATCCTCTTTTATTTTGTTGAGCAGTGGTTTGTAGTTTTCCTTGAAGAGGTCCTTCACATCCCTTGTAAGTTGGATTCCTAGATATTTTATTGTCTTTGTAGCAATTGTGAATGGGAGTTCACTCATGATTTGGCTCTCTGTTTGTCTGTTATTGGTGTATAAGAATGCTTGTGATTTTTGCACATTGATTTTATATCCTGAGACTTTGCTGAAGTTGCTTATCAGCTTAAGGAGATTTTGGGATGAGATGATGGGGTTTTCTAAATATACAATCATGTCATCTGCAAACAGGGACAATTTGACTTCCTCTTTTCCTAATTGAATACCCTTTATTTCTTTCTCTTGCCTGATTGTCCTGGCCAGAACTTCCAACACTATGTTGAATAGGAGTGGTGAGAGAGGGCATCCCTGTCTTGTGTCAGTTTTCAAAGGGAATGCTTCCAGTTTTTGCCCATTTCAGTATGATATTGGCGGTGGGTTTGTCATAAATAGCTCTTATTATTTTGAGATACGTCCCATCAATACCTAGTTTAATAAGAGTATTTAGCATGAAGGACTGTTGAATTTTGTTGAAGGCCTTTTCTGCAACTATTGAGAGAGTCATGTGGTTTTTGTCTTTGGTTCTGTTTATGTGATGGATTACGTTTATTGATTTGCATATGTTGAACCAGCCTTGCATCCTAGGGATAAAGCCAACTTGATCTTGGTGGATAAGCTTTTTGATGTGCTGCTGGATTCGGTTTGCCAGTATTTTATTGAGGATTTTCGCATCAATGTCCATCAGGGATATTGTTCTAAAATTCTCTTTTTTTGTTGTGTCTCTGTCAGACTTTGGTATCAGGATGATGCTGGCCTCATAAAATGAGTTAGGGAGGATTCCCTCTTTTTCTATTGATTGGAAAAGTTTCAGAAGGAATGGTACCAGCTCCTCTTTGTACCTCTGGTAGAATTCAGCTGTGAATCCGTCTGGTCCTGGACTTTTTTTGGTTGGTAGACTATTAATTATTGCCTCAATTTCAGAGCCTGTTATTGGTCTATTCAGTGATTCAGCTTCTTCCTGGTTTAGTCTTGGGATGGTGTATGTATCCAGGAATTTATCCATTTCTTCTAGATTTCCTAGTTTATTTGCGTAGAGGTGTTTATAGTATTCTCTGATGGTAGTTTGTATTTCTGTGGGATTGGTGGTGATATCCTCTTTATCATTTTTTATTGCGTCTATTTGATTCTTCTCTCTTTTCTTCTTTATTAGTTTTTCTAGCGGTCTATCAATTTTGTTGATCTTTTCAAAAAAACCAGCTCCTGGATTCATTGATTTTTTTTTTTTTTTTTTTTGAGACGGAGTCTCGCTCTTTCGCCCAAGCCAGAGTGCAGTGGCACTATCTCAGCTCACTGCAAGCTCTGCCTCCCGGGTTCATGCCATTCTCCTGCCTCAGCCTCCTGAGTAGCTGGGACTACAGGTGCCCGCCACCGTGCCCGGCTAATTTTTTGTATTTTTAGTAGAGACGGGGTTTCACCGTGTTAGCCAGGATGTTCTCAATCTCCCGACCTGCTGATCTGCCCGCCTCGGCCTCCCAAAGTGCTGGGATTACAGGCTTGAGCCGCCATGCCCAGGGATTCATTGATTTTTTGAAGGGTTTTTTGTGTCTCTATCTCCTTCAGTTCTGCTCTGATCTTAGTTATTTCTTGCCTTCTGCTAGCTTTTGAGTTGTTTGCTCTTGCTTCTCTAGTTCTTTCAATTGTGATGTTAGGGTGTCGATTTTAGATCTTTCCTGCTTTCTCTTGTGGGCATTTAGTGCTATAAATTTCCCTCTACACACTACTTTAAATGTGTCCCAGAGATTCTGGTATGTTGTATCTTTGTTCTCATTAATTTCAAAGAACATGTTTATTTCTGCCTTCATTTCGTTGTTTACCCAGTAGTCATTCAGGAGCAGGTTGTTCAGTTTCCATGTAGTTGTGCAATTTTGAATGAGTTTCTTAATCATATATCTGAGTGTTTCTACACTTATTTTCTTTCCTTCTTCTTTTTTTTTTTTTTTTTTTTGAGACAGAGTCTTACTGTGTCACTGTGTTGCCCAGGCTGGGGTGCAATGGTGCTATCTCGGCTTACTGCCACCTCTGCCTCTGGGATTCAAACAATTCTGTGCCTGAGTAGCTGGGACTACAGGCACGTGCCACCATGCCCAGCTAATTTTTTGTATTTTAGTAGAGACCAGGTTTCACCATGTTGCCCAAGATGGTCTCGAGCTCCTGAGCTCAGGCAATCCACCTGCCTCGGCCTCCCAAAGTGCTAGTATTACAGGCATGAGCTGCCACACCCAGCCCTAAATATTTTCTTATGGGCAAGAGTTTTATTTTAGATTTTATCACGTATCACCTTTTATCTTTGACTCTTGTATTTTTTAGAAAACATGAAGGTAGTTTTCCTTGTTTACAAAGCTAGGGCTGAGGGGCCAACATTTCTTACAAGAACATAAAATTAAATTAATTTTAAAATATATTTATTTTTCTTTAGAGACAGGATATTATTCTGTCTCCCAGGCTGGAGAACAGTAGAGCAGATCATAGCTTACTATAACCTCAAACTCTTGGACTGAAGTGATCCTCCTGCCTCAGCTGCCCTAGTAGCTAGGACTGTAGGTGCATGCCACCAAGATCAGCTAATTTTTTAATTTTTTGTAGAGACAGGTTCTCACTACGTTGCCCAAACTGGTCTCAAACTCCTGGCCTGAAATGATCCTCCTACCTCAGCCTCTCAAAGTGCTAGGATTACAGGCATGAGCCATTGTGCCTGATTTTATTTTATTTTATTTTATTTTATTTATTTATTTATTTACTGAGATGGAATCTCGCTCCGTCTCCTAGGCTGGAGTGCAGTGGCGCAATCTCAGCTCATTGCAACCTCTACCTCCCGGTTTCAAGCGATTCTCCTGCCTCAGCCTCCCGAGTAGCTGGGCTGACAGGCCTGCACCACCTCGCCCGGCTAAATTTTTAGTAGAGACAGGGTTTCACCATCTTGACCAGGCTGGTCTCAAACTCTTGACCTCAAGTGATCTGCCTGCCTCGGCCTTCCAAAGTGCTGGGATTACAGGCATGAGCCACCGTACCCAGTGCCTGACTCAATTTTAAAATGTATTGACTGCCTACTATTTTCCTAATATTATTTATTTGTTAGTAAATATTTATTGAATGGCAACATGTAAGGTCCTCTGCTAGGCACTGAAGATGATGAATGAGACAGACATGGCTTCTGCCCTAATATACTTATAGTCTAAGGCAGACTATCGCTGGAGAAGCCAGACTTTAAACATTACAACTGTGTTAAGTGCAAATACAGGAAGACTTGAGAGCTTCAGGGGGACCTAACCTCATCTTGAACAGGGGAGGCTACCCTAAGAAAGTGACATTTATGCTGAGACCTGAAGTGGTGACAGGAAGAGGAAATAACAAGAATGAGCTCAAGAAGGTGAGTGAGACTAAGTCAGAGAGGCACGAGGCATAGATGAGGTTCTAAAAGGGCAACAAGCCCTCATGCCCAAGTGCTTATTAAGCTTCTGCTTGTGTCATATTTGCTGATGTCCCATTCACTAATGTAAGTCACCTGACAAAAACCAGAGTCAAGGTGGGTGGGACTACACAAAGGCATGGATACCAGCAGGCATGATTCACTGTGGACCATTAATATAACTGTTTAGGCCAGGTGCAATGGCCCATACCTGTAATCCTAGCCCTTTGGGAAACTGAGGCAAGAGAATCACTTAAGCCCAAGAGTGCAAGACCAGCCTGGGCAACGTAGTGAGACCCCCTACCACCTCTATTAAAAAATAATAAAATATTATTTAATATATTTTATGCATATAAAATATGTAGACATGTTATACAATTTATATATAATATATACATATTATGTATAATATACCATATCATACATATATATAATATATGTATTTTAGTGCTCTCTATTACATTGAATGGTTCTACATCTACCCAAATGCTCATACCAGAAATCTAAAAGTTAGCTTTTGTACCACTTTCTTCTACACCGGAAGATGATTCTTCTTCACAATACAAGTCTGAATATCTCTCTTAAAATCCTTTTTTGGTTGCTATTTACTGAACTCTCATGACATGCCAGGCACTGCACTAACTACTTTATACACTTTTTCACATAATCTTCTAACCACCATGAAAGATTGGTATTATTATCCCCATTTTGTGAATTTATTGATTTATCAAACATTTATTTAGTTCTTACTATGACTGGCTCAGTTTTAGGACCTAAGATTACAAAGGTAAATAGATGAAGCAGCAAGCTCTCTGACATCGAAGCCCGTAGTCCTGACCACTGACTATACTGTCACCATATTGTCTTCAGAGACTCCCCATTCTTTCAGGGTAAAATTTGTACGTTGTGGCTTAACAGACTGACACTGTTTACTTCTTTGGTTTCACCTCTTATTACTATCCACACATATCCTATATTTTTCTCACCCTCAACAACTTTAGATCCCTAGCTATGACAAGGCTTGTCATTCTCCTTTCCTTTGCATATATTGCATATGTTCTATTTTCTTAAAACATGCTTTTCTCGCATCTTCACTGGGCTGAAATCTTCCTCTAGGGAACCTAGGAGTTTTCTGTCCCTCTATATTCCCAATCTGAAATAAATATTCCTTCTTTGTGCTCTTATATACTCTATGTGCTCTGTGCATACTTCTATAATAGCACTTATCACACTGTATTGCAGTGATTGGTTTACTACTCAGTCTCCCCTCACTAAACTGTGGGTTTCTTCGAAGGCAAGGATTGTGTTTTCTTCTTAATTTCTGTATTCTAATTACCTAACATAGCAGCTAGCATGTAGTAGGCCCTCAATAAATATTTGTTGAATGAATGTGGCATCACGAGAAACTGCCTCACAGATTTAGGCATGATTATATATTGCGGACAAAATTAAAACTGACCTAAGTGAAGTGGCAGATTCATGTTTGTTAAATTAAAAAAAGAAAAAAAGGCCAGGTGTAGTAGCTCACACCTGTAATCCCAGCACTTTAGGAGGCTGAGGCAAGCGGATCACTTGAGCTCAGAAGTTCAAGACCAGCCTGGTTAACATAGCAAGACCCCGTCTCTATAAAATATTAGCCAGGCATGTTGACGTGCACCTGGGGTCCCAGCTACTTGGGAGGCTGAGGTGGGAGGACTGCTTGAGCCGGGTAGGTAGAGGTTGCAGTAAACTGTGATTGCACCACTGCACTTCAGCCTGGGTGAAGAGTGAGACCCTGTCACATACACATACACACACACACACACACACACACACACACGGAAAAAGAAAAGAGAGAGAAAGGTGAAGAAAGAGGAAAGAAAAGAAAGAGAAAGAAAAATGAATGATTAAAGCAGAGTCAGAATATGGAAGCCTTCAAATACAAGTTTAAGGAGTTTGGATTGATCTAATTAAGAACAGTTAGCCATTTAAAAACTTTGTTAAGTGACTTACATGACATGTAAATGTAGAGAACAGTTTAGGAGAATGAAAGATGAAAGATCCCAAAGGACTATATCCCTTTCTTACTTCCATTTGTAAATTAGACAAAAAATTACACTTGTCAGCCTATTGTTAGACTCATAGACCATCAAAGCTAGAAAGAATTTTAGATTTTGCCTGGCCCAGTCCCTCATTTAATAAAGGAACTAAGAGATAAAGTGTTTGCTCAGGGTCATATGGGTACATGTTGGCATGGTCAGCACAAAAACCCAGTTTTCAGGCCGGGCGTGGTGGCTCATGTCTGTAATCCCAGCACTTTGGGAGGCCTAGGCGGGCAGATCACGAGGTCAGGAATTCGAGACAAGCCTGGCCAACGTAGTGAAACCCCATCTCTACTAAAAATACAAAAATTAGCCAGGCATGGTGGCACGTGCCTGTAGTCCCAGCTACTTGGGAGGCTGAGGCAGGAGAATCGCTTGAACCCGGGAGGTTGTGGTGAGCTGAGATCACGTCACTGCACTTCAGCCTGGGCAACACAGAGACACTCTGTCTCAAAACAAAAACAAAAACAAAAACAAAAAACAGTTTTTTCTTGTGTATTTCCCCATTGAGAGTTTTTCCTCCCCTGCAATAAGGCACCATTTGGAAAAACTGTGGCAGAATGTGGTTTTCTAGAAACACTTGCGTATTCTACATGTTATTGTTTCTCACAGGGTATTTTTCTGCATGTTTCCAGGTCATCAGATCCTTAAAGTACATCAGATAAAAGGGACTGTACTCATTGGAGTCAATTTTGTGGGCTATTCAGAGAAGAAACACCCAAAAGTGAGTGGAGATTATAATACAAGAAATATAAATTAAATAATTGGAATGTAAAGCTCTTCTTTAAAAGTTGTACAACTGGCCGGGCACAGTGGCTCACGCCTTTAATCCCAGCACTTTGGGAGGCCGAGGTGGGCGGATCACAAGGTCAGGAAATCAAGACCATCCTGGCTAACACAGTGAAACCCTGTCTCTACTAAAAATACAAAAAATTAGCCGGGTGTGGTGGCGGGCGCCTATAATCCCAGCTACTCAGGAGGCTGAGGCAGAAGAATCGCTTGAACCCGGGAGGTGGAGGTTGTAGTGAGCCGAGATCGTGCCACTGCACTCCAGCCTGGGTGACAGAGCGAGACACTGTCTCAAAAAAAAAAAAAAAAAAAAAAAAAAAAAAGTTGTACAACTTACATAAAGCTGAGACTATATACCTCTGTAATTATGTTATTTTTGGCACTTGAGAGAGTCCTGGAAACTTCTCCCATAGAGCTGAAGAATTAGACATTGATATTATTATTATTATTATTATTATTATTATTATTATTATTTGAGATGAAGTCTCACTCTGTCACCCAGGATGGAGTGCAGTGACATGATCTTGGCTTACTGCAACCTCTGCCTCCCGGGTTCAAGCAATTCTCCTGCCTCATCCTCCCAACTAGCTGGGATTACAGGCACCCACCACCATGCCTGGCTAATTTTTGTATTTTTAGTAGAGATGGGGTTTCACCATGTTAGCCAGGCTGGTCTCAAACTCCTGACCTCAGGTGATCCGTCTGCCTCACCCTCCCAAAGTGGTGGGATTACAAGTGTGAGCCACCGTGCCCGGCCAAGAATTAGACGTTTATATTCACTTTTGTGGTTCTTATTATATTTCTAGGAAATTTCCAACTTGCCCAGATCTATAGATGTGGAACTGCTCCTGGTAGATGATGTAGCTGTAGTGCCTGAGAATGCCACCATCTATAACCACCCTGATGTGAAGGTAGAAGCTGTAGGAGTCTAGTTAAATGGAATCATATTGGAGGGGAAGTTATTAAAATTAATAGCATAACAATTAAAAAGCTCACTTATGTGTTAAAAATAATTGATACATATATGTAAAACACATATATAATAGTTTCACTGTCCTTAAAAATCGTACCTTAATAATTGTATTTTGTCTTTTGTCTATTCACTTTAATCTTTTTATCCCATATTCTTTCTTAGGTAGGTAGAAATTATTTCCTTTGAGCTATTTATAAACAGAAGCAAACAGAATATTGTTTGTCTGATTTTTCCATAGGAAATATTTAGCCTTGTGGAAGGATCTGGTTATTTTTTAGTCCACAGCAGTGAGCAGGATGTTGTCACCATCATTTACATGGAAGCAGAAAGCTCTGTTGAGGTGAGCTCTACAGACAGTCCCAGACTGATGGTCTCAGGCCAAAGCTCATTCTGAGGAGACTGGAAAAATTCCATTTTGTGTCTAAAACTTGTTACAGAAGTAACATTTTCCTTTCTTTCTTTCTTTAACCTATATAGATTCTTCAACCAAAAGGGAGCGCTTTTTTTGCTTCTGGTTGAACAGAGACAGTATAAGAGATCTCAGAAGATTTCTGTTAGAAGTTTCATTTTTATAAGTTTAAAAGCACACATCTGTGTAGATACTTAAATATTTAAATATACTATTGACTTTATTTATTTATTTATTTATTTATTGAGATAGAGTCTCGCTCTGTTGCCTGGGCTGGAGTGCAGTGGTGCGATCTCGGCTCACTGCAACCTCCACCTCCCAGGTTCAAGCAATTCTTCTGCCTCAGCCTCCTGAGTAGCTGGGATTACAGGAGCCCACCACCATGTCTGGCTAATTTTTGTATTTTTAGTAGAGATAGGGTTTTACCATGTTGGCCAGGCTGGTCTTGGTCTTGAGCTCTTGACCTCAAGTGATCTGCCCAAAGTGCTAGGATTGCAGGTGTGAGCAACTGCGCCAGACCACTGTTGACTCTATAACATGAATATATGATGTTTTCAGCCAGGACATGACAACTCAAAACATTAACCTAACTCCATAGTCAGTATGCCAAAGGATTTATTTTTAGTTGATTTATAGTAATAAAAATAATACTATATATTAATATATGTATGTAGTTCCTTTCTAAGAGCTTAAAGTAATTTAACTTACCCTAGTCATAATATATGTTTTAAAAAGGGAAGACTGAGGTACAACTGATGTGAAAAAAACATGCTATTGTGCAGAAACTGTAGCACAAAGAAAAAACAGTGTTAGCTGGCCCAATGCTTTCTCCCCCTACTAGTGATTGTGGCATAAATCCATGTGATTTTTCTTCATGACATCCTTTCCCTATTCATAATTGAGAAGCTGAATACGTATGTTGGATTCTGCTTGAATTCAGTCAACATAAATTCTGCTCTTACTATTTGTTTTTGTTTCATTTTGTTTGGTAGAGGTAGGGTCTCACTCTGTTGCTCAGGCTGGAGTGCGTGGCATGATCATAGCTCACTGTAGCCTTGAACTCCTAGATTCAAGTGATCCTCCCACCTCAGCCTCCTGAGTAGCCGGGATTATAGGTGTGTGCCACCATGCCCAGATATTTTTTTTTTTTTTGAGACAGGGTCTCACTCTGTTTCCCAGGCTGAAGTGCAGTGGCACAATCTCAACTCACTGCATCCTCAACCTCCCAAGTTCAAGTGATCCTCCCTCAGCCTCCTGAGTAACTGGGACTACAGGCATGGACCACCGTGCCCAGCTAATTTTTGTTTTGTTTTGTTTTGGGTAAAGACAGGGTTTCACTGTGTTGCCCAGGCTTGTCTCAAACTCCAGGGCTCAAGCAATCCTCTTGCCTCAGCCTCTCAAAGTGCTGGGATTACAGGCATGTGCCACCAAGCCCAGCCTTGCTAATTTTTTTAAAAAAGTTTTTATGGAGACCAGGATTTTGCTTTGTTCCCCAGACTGTTCTTGAACTCCTGGGCTCAAGTGATGCTCCTGCCTCGGCCTCCCAAAGTGCTGGGATTATAGGCATGAGCCACTGCGCCCAACCTATATTTGTTCAAGTACAGATTTTGCCATGATCGGAAACATCACGTTAAGTGTACATATTATGCTATGCCTGAATAATGTTACGTGATGTCTGAGAGTCCCCAGTTCAAAGAAAGCAAGATGTTGTCTATTCTGCTTTGGGTGAAAATAGTTGCTTTGATTATGCTTGGAGCATGTTTGCTTCTTTATCCAGCTACCATCTTCTTACTTCTAGTTAGTTCCATTACATCCTGGATTTCTTATCTTGGAGGTCTATGATCTTTGTTTGGCTTTCTTGGGTCCAGCAACAGCCCACCTCAGGGTGTCAGACATACAAGAGCTGGAGCTTGATCTGATTGATAAGGTGAGACATGTTTGCTTTATCTCAGAAATTAAGCAAGCCTTATTCTCACTCCCCAGCATTCCTTAATATAGTCTCTGCTCAGCTACTGTGTGTGTATACCAGAACTTCTGGTAATGTTAATGCAAATACCTGCCCTTAAAGAACAACATTTCAACATTAAACAGATGAAGATAAATAGACTGTTAAAAAACAACTTAATACACATAGATTAGGCTTATTTGATTGAAGGCTAACCAGGATCATTTAGCATGAAAGAAAAAAAAAAAGTACACTGCCCTCTAAGAGTTAGACTGCCATTGGTGAATGAGACACCTTTACTAAAATCTTTTTCTTTTTAACTACTAGGTTGAAATAGGCAAAACTGTGTTAGTGACTGTGAGGGTTCTTGGCTCTTCCAAACACCCATTCCAAAATAAATACTTCAGAAACATGGAACTCAAACTGCAGTTGGCTTCTGCCATTGTCACCCTGACGTAAGTACCATTTCAATACTTCCTTCCGACTATGCATATCATAAGACTCTCCCTCCTAGTAACCTGGTCAGCTTTCCCTTAGATTATTTCAGATTTTCTCCATTCATTTTTTGTTAGAATACATTTCAGCCCATACTCTCTTCCCATATTCAGCTCTCTGCAAAATACCCATTTGAGCCTGGCATGAGGGTACATGCCTGTAGTCCCAGCTACTCAGGAGGCTAGGGCAGGAGACTCACTTGAGCCTAGGTGTTGGAGGCTCTAGCGCACTATAATATAATTGTGCCTGTGAATAGCCACTGCACTCCAGCCTGGGCAACATAGCAAGGCCTACATCTCTTAAAATACACACACACACACACACACACACACACACACACACACACACATTTGAGGTCCTCAGATGCCTTGTTTGGGGGCTAAGGTCATATGTCGTTAATATTTCCATTTTCTGAAACCTCTCCTTGGATGATATCTTTTGGGGGTGCTTCAGGCTAGAGAACCCTTCAAAAATATATTTAGAGGCAGAGGTACTGGTATTCCCCTCAGAGAAAGGAGAAATTCAGGAATTTCAGGCAATTTAGTATTTGCAATTTTACCAGTCTATTTTTATATTGCCCTTATTTCTCTGGAGCCTTACAACAAATTTTTGCCTCTCAGGAGCCTTCCACCATTCGCTTGAAATTTGTCTTCACTCTGGAAATTTATTTTCTGGCAATTCCCCCTAACCAGAGTTAAAATGAGCAGAAAATGTTAAACACCTTGGAAAGATGCACCACTGGCCACTTTCAGAACCTAATCTTGGCCAAGCGTGGCGACTCATGCTCCAATCCCAGCATGATGGGAGGCTGTGGCAGGAGGATTGCTTGAATCCAAAATTCAAGACCAGTCTAGGCAACACAGTGAGACCCTGGCTCTACAAAAAATTAGAAAATTAGCCAGGCATGGTGGTATGTGCCTGTAGTCCCAGTTACTCAGGAAGCTGAGGTGGGAGGATACCTTGAGTCTGGGAGGTTGAGGCTGCAATGAGCTGAGATCATGCCACTGCACTCCAGCCTGGGCAACAGAGTAAGACCCTGTCTTGAAACAAAACGAAAATCTTTCTCACCTGAAAATACATGGGTTTTTGCAGGCCAATGAAGGAACAGGAAGAATACTGTGAAAATTATATTCTTCGAGCTACCGCTATTGGGCAAACCACACTTGTGGCTATTGCCAGGGACAAGATGGGAAGAAAATACACATCAACTCCTCGGCACATTGAAGTAGGGAAATTATCTCATCCAAAATTTGTACTTTTTCTTGCTTAACATCATTTGTCTTTTTCTGTTAGTTTATATAAGTTAAAAATCATTTGGCTGGCTGGGCACAGTGGCTCACACTACCGTGTGAGCACTTTGGGAGGCTGACATGGGAACATCACTTAAACCCAGGAGTATGAAACCACCCTGGGCAACATAGTGAGACTCTGTCTCTACAAAAATAAAAATAAAATAAAATAAATTAGCCAGACATGGTGGTGTGCCTGTAGTTCCAGCTACTCAAGAGGCTAAAGTAGGAGGATCACTTGAGCCCTGGAGGTTGAGGCTGCAGTGAGCTGTGATTGTGCCATTGCACTCCAGCCTGAGTGACAGAGAGAGACCCTGTCTCAAGAAAAAAAATCATTTGACTGAAAAAAGGATAGTGTCTAACTCTTGATCTTAGCCAAAAGGCCGAGAAGCAATAGTGTCTAACTCTTGCACAACATGCAGTATTTTTGGGTTTTGTTTCTCTGTATAAAACAGTTCTTATAGAAAAGTTGGAAAAACATGTGTAGTGGTGCATGCCTGTGGTCCTAGCTACTTGGGAGACTGAAACAGGAGTGTTACTTGAGCCCAGGAGGAGTTCCAGGCTGCAATGAGCCATGATCATGCCACTGCACTTCAGTCTGGGTGACAGGATGATACCCTGTCTCTTAAAAAAAGAAAAGAAAAAGAAAAGAAAATTTGGAAAGCACAAATTTTAAAGATTTTAAATGAAAATCACCTGTAATTTCACTACTTAGAGGCAACCATTGTTTTTTTGGTTTTTTTCGTTTGAGACAGAGTCTCGTTCTGTCGCCCAGGCTGGAGTGCAATGGCGCGATCTCGGCTCAGTGCAACCTCTGCCTTCTGGGTTCAAGCGATTCTCCTGCCTCAGCCTCCTGAGTAGCTGGGATTACAGGTGTGAGACACTGCGCCAGCCCGGCTGTTCTACTTTTATATGTGTTCAAAAAAAAGAAAGTTAACTGTAAACATAATTTTAATGGTCACTTTTACTCTAGTGAGTGGATATATAACTTATTTAAGTATTCCCACATAAATACTTTTAAATTTTTTGCTATTACAAATAAAATTACATATCTTTGTGTGTAACTTTTTTGTATATAATTAAGAGTTTTCCTTAGAATAAGATCATGATGGGCTGGGTTTGGTGGCTCATGCCTGTAATCCCAGCACTTTGAGAGGTTGATGCAGGAGCATGACTTGAGCCTAGGAGTTTGAGACCACCCTGGGTAACATAGGGAGACCCCATCTCTGCAAAAAATTAAGAAATTAGTCAGGCATGGCCAGGCGTGGTAGCTCACGCCTGTAATCTCAGCACTTTGGGAGGCTGAGGCAGGTGGATCACCTGAGGGTAGGAGTTTGAGACCAGCCTGACCAACATGGTGAAACCCCGTCTCTACTAAAATACAAAATATTAGCTGGGCATGGTGGCAGGTGCCTGTAATACCAGCTACTTGGGAGGCTGAGGCAGGAGAATCGCTTGAACCTGGGAGGCGGAGGTTGCAGTGAGCCAAGGTCTTGCCACTGCATTCCAGCCTGGATGACAGAGCAAAACTCCGTCTCAAAAAAAAAAAAAAGAGAGTCAGAGAGAGAGGAGAGAGAGAAGAGAGAGAGAAAGAAAGAAAGAAAGAAAGAAAGAAAGAAAGAAAGAAAGAGAAAGAAAGAGAAATAGAAAGAAAGAGAAGGAAAGGAAAGGAAGGAAAGGAAAGAAAGTAGTCAGGCATGGTGGTGCACACTTCTGGTCCCAGCCACTCAGGAGGCCGATAGCAGGAGGATTGCTTGAGCCCAGGAGTTCAAGGCTGCAGTGAGCTGTGATCATGCCACTGCACTTCAGCATGGGAAACAAAGCAAGACTGTGTCTAAAAAAAAAAAAAAAAAAAAAAATTAAATGACCATGATATGTTATAAAATTGACTCTAGTTAGTTACTGTTATCCTTTTGGTTTTCTCCTTCAAGGTGTTTCCTCCATTCAGACTTCTTCCAGAGAAAATGACACTGATTCCAATGAATATGATGCAGGTGAACTTACAGGAAGAAAAATAAGATTTACCTTTTCTCCTTACCTCTCTCTCTCTCTCTCACAGACACACACACACACACACACCCCTCTTCCTATTGATCTCTTATTTACTCTCACCCAAGTACTATTGGATCTGATGAAGAACAAGATTAGTATTTTCCCTGACCTATGATGTACATCATATAAAAACTCCCTTGGAATCCCATGGATCATTTGCAGTACTTCCATTTCTTCTGCATTTGAGTTGATATGGGATATGTTGTTCAAGAAATGGGGGAAGATGAAGAAGTCAAGTTGCTTGGACAAAGTGTTGGGAAAAGAGACATGATTTCTCCCTCATGTTCTAGGAATTCAATGGTATATTTAAATTCCAGGTAATGTCTGAAGGTGGCCCCCAGCCCCAATCCATCATTCACTTCTCCATCAGTAATCAGACCGTGGCTGTTGTTAATAGGAGGGGGCAAGTTACAGGGAAGATGGTTGGCACAGCTGTGGTTCATGGCACCATCCAGACAGTAAATGAAGATACTGGCAAAGTCATTGTGTTTTCTCAGGTATTGGTTATTTGCTCTGCTCTGCTTCTACTCTTCTATTGAGGAACCATACTGGGGGAGATGGGGAAGCAGTGGTAATGAGGAGGGTGTCAGCAGCCCAGGAAGAGGCTTTTAGTGCCCCCACCTGGCATTCTGTCAACCAGGCATGGAAAATGTTATCTTTAGTGAAAACCCCACAGAGTACTTGGCACTGTTATAAGATATGGTCCCCATCCTTAAAGAATGCTTTGAAGAAGAGAAAAACAAATATGTCTATCTAATAAGTTTTTTCCAAATGTTTGTAATACAAAACAATGTATGTATTTATGGGGTACATTGCCAAGACCAGTTCGGTTGTGGAGACCCTAACCCAGTGGCGCTAGATGAATTAAAGACACACACACAGAGATATAGATTGTGGAGTGGGAAATCAGGGGGCTGACAGCCTTCAGAGCTGAGAGCCATGAACAGAGATTTACCCACATATTTACTGAAGCAAGCCAGTGATAAGCACTGTTTCTATAGATTATAGATTAATTAAAAGCATTCCTTACGGGAAACAAAGGGATGGGCTTTGGCTAGTTATCTGCAGCAGGAACATGTCCTTAAGGCACAGATCGCTCATGCTATTGTTTGTGGCTTAGGAATGCCTTAAGTGGTTTTCCGCCCTGGGTGGGCCAGGTATTCCTTGCCCTCATTCTGGTAAACCCACAACCTTCAGCATGGGTGTCATGGCCATCATGAACATGTCACAGTGCTGCAGAGATTTTGTTTATGGCCATTTTTGGGGCCAGTTTATGGCCAGATTTGGGGACCTATTCCCAACAGTACATTAGTTATTTTGATGTAGGCATACAATGCATATTAACTACATCAGGGTAAATGGGGTATCCACCACCTCAAGCATTTATCCTTTCTGTGTTACAGACAATCCAATTATACCCTTTTAGTTATTTTTAAATAAACTATAAGTTATTGTTGACTGTAGTCACCCTGCTGTGCTATCAAATACTAGCCCTTTTTCATTCTATCTAACTATATTTTTGTGCCCATTAATCATCCCCATAGCCCCCCTACCCACCCACTACCCTTCCCAGCCTCTGGTAACCATTGTTCTACTTTTTTGTTGGTTTGTTTTGGGTCGGAGTTTCGCTCTTGTTGCCCAGGCTGGAGTGCGATGGCGTGATCTCGGCTCACTGCAACCTCCGCCTCCCGGATTCAAACGATTCTCCTGCCTCAGCCTCCCAAGTAGCTAAGACTACAGGCACGTGCCACTACGCCCAGCTAATTTTGTATTTTCAGTAGAAATGGGTTTCACTATGTTGGTCAGGCTGGTCTTAAACTCCTAACCTCAAGTGATCCACCCAGCCTCCCAAAGTGCTGGGATTACAGGCGTGAGCCACCGTGTACAGCCCATCATTCTATTCTTTATCTTCATGAGTTCAACCGTTTTAATTTTTAGCTCCCATAAATATATAAGTGAGAACATGTGAAGTTTGTCTTTGTCTTTCTATGCCTGGCTTATTTCACTGGACATAATGATCTCTAGTTCCATCCATGTTGTTGCAAATGACAGGATCTCATTCTTTTTATGGCTGAATAGTACTCTGTTGTATATATGTACCACATTTTCTTTATCCATTTGTTTGTTGATGGACACTCAGGTTGGCTCCAAATATTGGCTATTGTGAATAGTACTGCAATAAGCATGAGTAAGGTTTTTTACTGAATGTTAAAAACAATAGCAAACTAGTTATCATAAGCATCTCTGTACACCCCACAGAAACTCCCTCTTACTAAGCTTGCTCTCCATCCTGTTGAGCAGGATGAAATACAGATTGAAGTTGTTCAGCTAAGGGCTGTTAGGATCCTTGCAGCTGCAACTCGGCTGATCACAGCTACCAAGGTCAGTATGATGGCTCTGTTCAGGGCTCATTATTCTGATAATTGCAACTGGGCAGAATATATAGCACAATGCCACTATTTATTTTCAGATGCCAGTTTATGTCATGGGAGTAACCAGTACCCAGACCCCTTTCTCCTTCAGCAATGCTAATCCTGGGCTCACATTCCACTGGTCTATGAGCAAAAGAGATGTATTGGATCTAGTGCCCAGGCATTCGGAGGTAAGAACTTACCTGTTTATTGTGTTATCTTGTGGATCTTGATATTAAATTTATTTTATTTTATCATAAGTTTATTTTTGTTTTGAGATGAGGTCTCACTCTGTCCCCCAGGCTGGAGTGCAGTGGTGTGATCTCAGCTCACTGCAACCTCCACCTCCTAGGCTAAAGTGATCCTCCCACCTCAGCCTCCCGAGTAGCTGGGACCACAGGCACATGCCACCATGCCTGGCTAATTTTTTTGTATTTTTTTGTTGAGATGGGGTTTTGCCTTGTTGCCCAGGCTGTTCTTGAGCTCCTGAGCTTAGGTGATCCATCCACCGTGACCTCCCAAAGTGCTGGGATTACAGGCGTGAGCCACTATGCTCAGCGTATCATAAGTTTTAGACTGATTACTCACTCCCTAAACTACACAATATTATTACTTACTTACTTGTCCTACTGTTCTCTGAACTCTGAAGTCTGGAAACCTGCAAAGCAATAGAGAATCCAAATTTGAGTGTGCAGATAATACTGTATGATTATTTATTTTTATTTTTTTGCTGGAAAGAGCTCTCAAAAGTGATCTTTCTTTTAAGATTGTATTTATTAATGTTGTTGTAATGTTGTATTTGTGAGCAGATGACTATGTTAAATGAGTAACACTATGAATATAAAGTATATGCATAGAGTTTAAATATACAATTTTTATTTTTTATGATGTTCAGACACACATTTGATTATATTCATAATCATGGTTGTGCTACATGCTGGGTGATTACATTAACAGTAAGAAAAGTAAATATGGAGGGCTGTAGGTGGCATTGCTTTGTTTAGCATGCTCCCAGCCCACCCTACTTGGAATTGGGGAAGAACTGGATTCCCATGTCAGGCGCCATGGGTACCATGGATCTGTAGTCACCTACCAACTGGGCAGCTGATTCTGGACTGGGTGTCTTATATCAACGACAAATTTAAGAACAGTGATTAATTAAACTGCCCCTCCGTGGTTGCCTTTGGTATCTGGTGGTATTGGCTCTTCCCAGTTCACTACCTGCTGTGTCTGGAACCATAGAAGACCTCGGGATAGACATCTAGTATATCCACAGTTCAACTTGAGAGTATATTTCTCTGAAAAAAAAGCTTTGATGTTTTGATGCATATAGTATTAAACCTCACACTGAAACCTGAAAAAGGCAAAAAAAAAAAGCAAGTTTGGCAGAAACTATGTAAAGTTTGTTGCTGACAAATTTTACCTAAATGAAACTCACCCAAGGTGGTCTGAGTACAGTGGCAACCAGCTAGGTCTGGGTTTTACCTTAGGAAAAAGGACATGGGGCCGTGATACCCAGTAGGTCACAATTCAGTGCTCACGAGAACAAAGAATTAGAGTTATATCTTGGGAGATAATAGAGGGGTTACAGGAGCTAGAATTAGGAGGATGTTTCAGTAGCCAGCTAAAAAGAAAAGAGAACTTTGGAAAAAGTAAAAAAATGTATTTGTAATCTTTCTAAAAATATCCTTAACCTATAATTTAGGGAAGCTCTAGTGGTTAGATCTTCTGTCTGTGACTTCCTAGAGTCTAGTTATACTGGAATTGTGGAAGAATGGAACTGTACTTAGTTTGATGCAATTTAGTGTAAGGATTTGGCTTTTTTCTTTTTCTTTTTTTTTTTTTTTTTGAGACAGAGTTTCCCTCTTGTTGCCCAGGCTGGAGTGCAATGGTACGATCTTGGCTCACTGCAACCTCCGCCTCCTGGGTTCAAGTGATTCTTGTGCCTCAGCCTCCTGAGTAGCTGGGATTGCAGGCCTGCACCACCAGGCCGGCTAATTTTTTGTATTTTTAGTAGAGACGGGGTTTCACCATATTGGCAAGGCTGGTCTTGAACACATGACCTCAGGTGATCCACCCACCTCGGCCTCCCAAAGTGCTAGCATTACAGGCATGAGCCACCACGCCCAGCGGGCTTTTTTCTTGAATAACAGACAGGAGTGTGTGAAAGGAGGGAATGGCCTAGGCCTTGGCTTGTATTCTACTTCTCCCTTTCTTTAATTTTTTTTACTTAAAGCATCACTCTTTTCTCTAGCAAAAGAAATAATTGAGAGCCACACAGATTTTTTTCTTTTCCTGCCTCAGATCTAGCATAGGCAAATTGGGTAATGAAATGGGCAATAGAAAGGCCTTCATGAGGCCTGTAATCCCAGCATTTTGGGAGGCCAAGGCAGACTTGGGATCAGGAGTTTGAGACCAGCCTGGCCAACATGGTGTAACCCTGTCTCTACTAAAAATACAAAATTTAGCTGGGTGTAGTGGCACACACCTGTAATCCCAGCTACTTGAGAGGCAGAAGCAGAAGAATGGCTTGAACTCAGGAGGTGCAGGTTGCAGTGAGCCAAGATCATGCCACTGCACTCCAGCCTGGGCGACAAAGTGAGATTCTATCTCAAAAAAAAAAAAAAAAAAAAAAAAAAGTCTAGGTGCAGTGGTTCACGCCCGTAATTACACAGTGGCTCACTTTGGGAGGCCAAGGCAGGTGGATCACGTGAGGTTGGGAGTTCGAGACCAGCCTGACCAACATGAAGAAACCCCATCTATACTAAAAATACAAAATTAGCCGGGTGTGGTGGCGCATGCCTGAAATCCCAGCTACGCGGGTGGCTGAGGCAGGAGAATCGCTTGAACCTGGGAGATGGAGGTTGCGGTGAACTGAGATCATGCCATTGCACTCCAGCCTGGGCAACAAGAGTGAAACTCCATCTCAAAAAAAAAAAAAAAAAAGGCGGAGTGCAGTGGCTCACGCCTGTAATCCCAGCACTTTGGGAGGCCGAGGTGTGTGGATCACTTGAGCCCAGGAGGTCAAGACCAGCCTGAGCAACATGGCGAAACCCTGTCTCTACCAAAAATACAAAAATTAGCTGTGCATAGTGGCGCACACCTGTAATCCCAGCTACTCAGGAGGCTGAGACAGGAGGATTCCTTGAACCTGGGAGGCAGAAGTTGCAGTGAACTGAGATTGCACCACTTGACTCCTGCCTGGGCAACAGAGCAAGACCCTGTCTCAAAAAAAAAAAAAAAAAAGGCCTTCATGGGCTCACAGCTGTAATTCCAGCAATTTGGGAGGCCAAGGTGGGTGGATCACTTGAGCCCAGGAGCTCAAGACCAGCCTGAGCAACATGGCGAAACCCCGTCTCCACCAAAAATACAAAAATTAGCTGGGCATAGTGGCACGCACCTGTAATCCCAGCTACTCAGGAGGCTGAGGCAAGAGGATTCCTTGAACCCAGGAGGCAGTGAGCCGAGATTGCGCCACTGGACTCCAGCCTGGGCAACAGAGCAAGACCCTGTCTCAAGAAAAAAAAAAAAAAAAGGCCAGGCACGGTGGCTCACGCCTGTAATCCCAGCACTTTGGGAGGCCGAGGCGGGCAGATCACGAGGTCAGGAGATCGAGACCATCCTGGCTAACATGGTGAAACCCCGTCTCTACTAAAAACTGCAAAAAAATTAGCCAGGCGTGGTGGCGGGCACTGTAATCCCAGCTACTGAGGAGGCTGAGGCAGGAGAATGGCATGAACCCGGGAGGCGGAGCTTGCAGTGAGCCGAGATTGCGCCACTGAACTCCAGCCTGGGCGACAGAGCAAGACTACGTCCCAAAAAAAAAAAAAAAAAGGCCTTCATGGGCTGGGTGCAGTGGCTCACAGCTGTAATCCCAGCACTTTGGTAGGCCGAGGTGAGTGGATTGCATGAGCTCAGGAGTTCAAGACCAACCTGGGCAACATAGTGAAACCCTGTCTCTACAAAGAACACACATGAGATTAGCCAGGCATAGTGGCCATTGCACTCCAGCCTGGGCAACAAGAGTGAAACTCCAAAAAAAAAAAAAAAAATATATATATATATATATATATATACACACACACACACACACACACACACACACATATGTTCCAACTGTCCTATACATTAAATAAATTTTTTTTTTTTTTTTTTTGAGACGGAGTCTTGCTTTGTCACCCAGGCTGGAGTGCAATGGTGAGATCTCAGCTCACTGCAAGCTCCACCTCCCGGGTTCACGCCATTCTCCTGCCTCAGCCTCTCCGAGTAGCTGGGACTACAGGCGCCTGCCACCACGCCCGGCTAATTTTTTGTATTTTTAGTAGAGACAGGGTTTCACCGTGGTCTCAATCTCCTGGCCTCGTGATCCGCCCGCCTCGGCCTCCCAAAGTGCTGGGATTACAAGCGTGAGCCACCGCGCCCGGCCTTAAATAAATTTTTTAATTAATTAAAAACACTGAATTATATCAAGTATTTTTTCTGACCACAATGGAATAAAACTAGAAATTAGTAACGAGGAATTTTGGAAACTATACAAACACAGGGTAATTAAACAATATGCTCCTGAATGACCAGCGGGTCAGTGAATAAATTAAGAATTTAAATTTCTTGAAACAAATGAAAATGGAAACACAACAAAACCTATGAGATACAGTGAAAGGAATACTAAGGAAAAAGTTTATAGGCCAGGCGCGGTGGCTCATGCCTGTAATCCCAGCACTTTGGGAGGCTGAGGCTGGTGGATCACGAGGTCAGGAGTTCAAGACCAGCCTGGCCAAGATGGTGAAACCCCATCTCTACTAAAAATACAAAAAATTAGCCAGGCGCGGTGGCAGGTACCTGTAATCCCAGCTACTCGGGAGGCTGAGGCAGGAGAATTGCTTGAACTTGAAAGGCAGAGGTTGCAATGAGCCGAGATCATGCCACTGCACTCCAACCTAGGTGACAAAGTAAGACTCCATCTCAAAAAAAAAAAAAAAGAAAGAAAGAAAAAAGTTGATAGCAATGAGTGCCTACATCAAAAAACAGTAGAGGCCGGTCGCAGTGGCTCACACCTGTAATCCCAGCACTTTAGGAGGCCCAGGTGGGCAGATCACTTGAAGTCAAGAGTTTGAGACCAGTGTGGCCAACATGGTGAAACCTCGTCTCCACTCAAAATACAAAAATTAGCTGGGCGTGATGGCAAGTGCCCGTAATCCCAGACACTCGGGAGGCTGAGGCAGGAGAATCGCTTGAACCCAGGAGGTGGAGGTTGCAGTGAGCTTCATCTCAAAAAAAAAAAAAAAAAAAGTAGAAAAAATTAAAATAAAAAGCCTAATGAAGCATCTTAAAGAATGAGAAAAGCTGCGGTGGCTCACGCCTGTAATCCTAGCACTTTGGGAGGCCGAGGTGGGTGGATCACAAGATCAGGAGTTCAAGACCAGCCTGGCCAAGATGGTGAAACTCCGTCTCTACTAAAAATACAAAAAATTAGCTGGGCGTGGTGGCGGGCACCTGTAATCCCAGCTACTTGGGAGGCTGAGGCAGAGAATTGCTTGAATCTGGGAGGTGCAGGTTGCAGTGAGCCAAGATCGCGCCACTGCACTTCAGCCTTGGTGACAGACCAAGACTCCGTCTCAAAAAAAAAAAAAAAAAAAAAAAAGAATGAGGAAAGCAAGAGCAAACCATACCCAGAATTAGTAGAGGAAAAGAAATAATAAAGATTGGAACAAATAAATGAAACTGAAATGAAAAAGAATACAAAAGATCAACAAAACAAAAAGTCATTTTTTTAAAAGATAAACAAAATTGACAAGCCTTTAGACAGACTAAGAAAAAGAGAAGACCAAAATAAGTAAAATCAGAGGTGGAAAAAGAGACATTGGCCGGGCATGGTGGCTCACGCCTGTAATCCCAGCACTTTGGGAGGCCGAGGCGGGTAGATCACAAGGTAAGGAGTTTGAGACCAGCCTGACCAACATGGTGAAACCCCGTCTCTACTAAAAATACAAAAATTAGCCAGGCATGGTGGTACACACCTATAATCCTAGCTACTCAGGAGGCTGAGGCAGGAGAATCACTTGAACCTGGGAGGCGGAGGTTACAGTGAGTCAAGATCGTGCCACTGCACTCCAGCCTGGGCAACAGAGCAAGATTCCATCTCAAAAAAAAAAAAAAAAAGAGAGAGAGGGAGACATTACAACCAATACCACAGAAATTCAAAGGATCATTAAGGCTACTATGAGCCAATAAATTGGAAAACCTAGAAGAAATGGATAAATTCCTAGATACATACAATCTACCAAGATTTAACCATGAAGAAATCCAAAACCTGAATGGACCAATAACAAGTAATGAGATCAATGCCATGATGAAAAGTCTCCCAGCAAAGCAGGCTGGGCACAGTGGCTCACTCCTGTAATCCCAGCACTTTGGGAGGCCAAGGCAGGTGGATCACTTGAGGTCAGGAGTTCCAGACCAGCCTGGCCAACACGAAGAAACCCCATCTCTACTAAAAATACAAAAATTAGCTGAGCATGATGGTGGGCACCTCTAATTCCAGCTACTCGGAAGGCTGAAGCAGGAGAATCACTTGAACCAGGAGGCAGAGGTTGCAGTGAGCCGAGATCATGCCACTGCACTCCAGCCTGGGTGACAGAGTGAGACTCCGTCTCAAAAAAAGAAAAAAGTCTCCCACCAAAGCAAAGCCCAGGACCTAATGGTCTCACTGCTGTATTTTACCAAACATTTAAAGAAGAACTAATACCAATCCTACTCAAACTATTCTGAAAAATAGAGGAGGAGAGAACACAACTAAACTCATTCTATGAGGCCAGTATTACCCTGATAACAAAAACAGGCAAAGACCTATCAAAAAAAGAAAACTAAAGGCTAAGATCTCTGATGAACATTGATGCAAAAACCCTCATCAAAATACTAGCAAACCGAATTTAACAACACATTAAAAAGATTATTCATGGCCAGGCATGAGAATTGCTTGAACCCAGGAGGTGGAGGTTGCAGTGAGGTGAGATCATGCCATTGAACTCCAGCATAGGGGACAGAGCTAGACACCATCTCAAAAAAATAAATAAATAAAATAAATGAAGAAGACACACAAAAAATGCAAAGATATCCCATGTTCATGGATTGGAAGAATCAATATTGTTAAAATACCCATACTACCCAGAGTAATCTACAGATTCAATGCAGTCCCTATCAAAATACCAGTGACATTCTTCACAGAAATAGAAAAAATAATTCTAAAATTTATATGGAACCACAAAAGACACAGAATAGTCAAAGCCTTCCTCAGCAAAAAGAATAAAACTGGAAGACTCATATTACCTGACTCCAAATTATACTACAGAGCTGTAGTAACCAAAACAGCATGGCACTTGCATAAAAACAAACATATAGACCAATGGAACAGAATACAGAACCCAGAAACAAATTCATACACCTGCAGGAAACTCACTTTTAACAAAGGTGCCAAGAATATACATTGGGGAAAAAACAGTCTCTTCAGTCAGTGGTGCTGGGAAAACTGGATATCCATATGCAGAAGAATGAAACTACACCCCTATCTCTCGCCATATGCAAAAATCAAATCGAAATGTATTAAAGACTTACATCTGAGACCTCAAAGTATGAAAATATTACAAGAAAACGTTGGGGAAACTCTCCAGAACATTGGACTGGGCAAAGATTTCTTGAGTAATACCCCACAAACACGGGCAACCAAAACAAAAATTGACAAATGGGATCATATAAAATTAAAAAGCTTCTGCACAGCAAAAGAAACAATCAGCCAAGTGAAGAGACAACCCACAGAATGGGAGAAAATACTTGCAAACTATCCATCTAACAAAGGATTAGCATCCATTATATAAGCAGCTCAAACAACTCAACAGGAAAAAATATGTAACAATCAGATTTTAAAATGGGCAAAAGATCTGAATAGGTATTTCCTTCCTTCCCTTCCCTTCCTTCCTTCCTTCCTTTCTTTTTCTTTTCTTCTTTCTTTCTTTCTTTTGAGACATAGTCTTGCTCTGTCGCCCAGGCTGGAGTGCAGTGGCGCAATCTGGAGTGCAGTGGCGTGATCTCAGCTCACTGCAAGCTCCACCTCCTGTGACAGGAGAAAGTTCACACCATTCTCCTGTCCCAGCCTCTGGAGTAGCTGGGACTACTGGCACATGCCACCACACCCGGCTACTTTTTGTATTTTTTGTAGAGACAGGATTTTGCCATGTTGGCCAGGCTGGTCTCAAACTCCTAACCTCAGGTGATCCACCTGCCTCGGGCCTCCGAAAGTGCTGGGATTACAGGCATGAGCCACCACACCCGGCCTGTATGTCTCAGGAGGCTGAGGCAGGAGAGTCGTTTGAACCTGGGAGGCAGAGGTTGCAGTGAGCCAAGATCACACCACTGCACTCCAGCCTGGGTGACAGAGGGAGACTGTGTTCCCCCCCACTCCAAAAAAAGATATACAAATGGCAAACAGGTATATGAAAAAGTGCTCAACATCACTGATCATCAGAGAAATGCAAATCAAAACTACAGTGAGATATCTCACCCCAGTTAAAATGGCTTATATCTGAAAGACAAGCAACAATGAATCCTGGCAAGGATGTAGAGAAAAGGGAACCCTCATATACTGTTGATGGGAATATAAATTAGTACAATCACTATGGAGCATAGTTCGGAGATTTTCAAAAAACTTAATATAAAACTACCATATAATCCCAACAATCCCACTGCTAGACATAAACCCAAAAGAAAGGAAATCATTCTATCAAGGAGATATCTGCTCTCTCATATTTATTGCAGCACTATTCACAATGGCCAAGATTTGGAAGCAGCCTAAGTGTCCATCAACAGATGAATGGATAAAGAAAATGAGGTGTATATACACAATGGAGTACAACTTAGCTATAAAAAAGGAATGAGATGGCTGGGCACCATAACTCACACCTGTAACCCCAGCACTTTGGAAGGCCAAGGTGGGAGGAGGGCTTGAGCCCAGGAGTTTGAGGCCAACCTAGGCAACATAGTGAGACTCGGTCTCTACAAAAAATAAATTTTAAAAAATTTAGTCAGGTGCGGTGGTGCATGCCTGTAGTCCCCACTACTTGAGAGGCTGAGGCAGGAGAATCACTTGAGCCCCGGAGACTGAGGCGGCAATGAGCCATGATTGTGCCACTGTACTCACTCAACCTGGGCAACAGAACGAGACCCTGTCTAAAAAAAAAAAAAAAAAGAACGAGATCCTGTCATGTGCAGCAACATGGATGATGGAATTGGAGACACTATGTTAAGTGAAATAAGCCAAATATAGATAGACAAACTTTGCATGTTCTCACTTTTTTGTGGGAGCTAAAAATGAAAACAGTTGAACTCATGGAGACACAGAGTAGAATGATGGTTACTGGAGGCTGGAAAGCATAGTGGGTGGGTGGGAGGGAAGTGGGGATGCTTAATTAGTACAAAAATATAGTTAGATTAAATGATTAAATGAATAAGATCTAGTATTTGATAGCACAACACGGTGAATACAGTCAACAATAACTTATTGTATATTTTAAAATAACTAGGCCAGGTGCAATGGCTCACACCTGTAATTCCAGCACTTTGGGAGGCCGAGGCGGGTGGATCATCTGAGGTCAGGAGTTCGAGACCAGCCTAGCCAACATTGTGAAACCCTGTCTCTACTAAAAATACAAAAATTAGTCGGGCATAGTGGCGGGCACCAGTAATCCCAGCTATTTGGGAGGCTGAGACAGGGAGAATTGCTTGAACCAGGGAGGTGGAGGTTGCAGTGAGCTGAAATCATGCCATTGCACTCCAAACTGGTCAACAGAGCAAGACTCCATCTCAAAATAAACTAAAGTAACTAAAAGAGTATAATTGTGTCTGTAACACAGAAAGGATAAATGCAGCTGGGCACAGTGGCTCACGCCTGTAATTGCAGCACTTTAGGAGGCTGAGGCAGGAGGATCACTTGAGCCCAGGAGTTTGAGACCAGCCTGGGAAATGTAGGGAGACCCTGTTTTTAGAAAAAAAAAAAATTTTTTTTTTAATTAGCTGGGCTAATTGGCACATGGTGGCACATGCTTGTGGTCCCGGCTACTTGAGAGGCTGAGGTGGGAGGATTGCTTGAGCCCAGGAGGTCAAGGCCACAGGAAGCCATGATTTCACCACTGCACTCCAGCCTTGGCAACAGAACAAGACCCTGTCTCAAAAAAAAACCAAAAAAGGTTTCAACTTAAAGTATGCTTGAGGTGATGGATATCCTACTTACCCTGATGTGATTATTACAGGTTCTATGCCTGTATCAAAGTATCTCATGTACCCCATAAATATGTATACCTACAACATAGCAACAAAGATTAAAAATAAAAACAAAAAATTAACTGTAATCACAGCACTTTGGGAGGCTGAGGTGGGCGGATCGCTTGAGGCCAGGAGTTCAAGACCAGCCTGAGCAACGTGGCAAAACCCCACGTCTACAAAAAATACAAAAATTAACTGAGTGTGGTGGTGTGCCCCTGTAGTCCCAGCTACTAGGGAGGCTGAGTTGGGAGGATCACTGGAGCCCAGGGGGGTCGAGGCTGCAGTGAGCTGAGATTGTTCCACTGCACTCCAGCCTGAGTGACTTTTTAATTTTAATTTAAAATTTTCCATAAGTTATTGGGGTACAGGTGGTATTTGGTTACATAAGTAAGCCCTTTAGTGGTGATTTGTGAGATTTTGGTGCACCCATCACCTGAGCAGTATACACTGCTCCCTATTTGTAGTCTTCTATCCCTCGCCCTCTCCCACCCTTTCCTGACTTTTTATTTTTAATTTAAAAAAAAAATTTTAATATTAAAAAAGGAAAAAAAAAAAAAAAGGAAGGACACCATGTTTATTGATGAATATTTCTTAATCTGTCCCTTCACTGTCTAGGTTTTTCTACAGCTTCCAGTAGAGCATAACTTTGCCATGGTTGTCCATACAAAAGCAGCAGGCCGGACCAGTATCAAGGTCACTGTTCACTGCATGAACAGTTCCTCTGGGCAATTTGAGGGGAATTTGTTGGAACTCTCTGATGAAGTACAGATCCTGGTAAGCTTCCAAATCTAAATCTTATTTTCGTATATTAAGGATAAGAAAGTTATATTCTCTTACCATCAACAAAGAGCTTAGTCTGGATAGAGACAGATAATTGTTAGAGCGATTCCTGGAACAGGTTTGTACTTCCTAGATTATCATTCCTGCTAATTGCTTGTATATAGTTTTGTTTTTTGTTTTTGTTTTGTTTTGTTTTGAGACAGAGTTTCGCCCTTGTTGCCCAGGCTGGAGTGCAATGGCACAATCTCGGCTCACCACAACCTCCATCTCCCGGGTTCAAGCAATTCTCCTGCCTCAGCCTCCCGAGTAGCATGTGCCACCAAGCCCAGTTAATTTTGTAATTTTAGTAGAGACGGGGTTTCTCCATGTTGGTCAGGCTAGTCTCAAACTCCTGACCTCAAGTGATCCGCCTGCCTCGGCCTCCCAAAGTGCTAGGATTACAGGCGTGAGCCACTGTGCCTGGCCTGTTTTTTGTTTTTGAGACAGAGTCTCTCTCTGTCGCCCAGGCTGGAGTGCAGTGGTGTGATCTCGGCTCACTGCAAGCTCCTCCTCCCGGGTTCACACCATTCTCCTGCCTCAGCCTCCCAAGTAGCTGGGACTACAGGCACCTGCCACCATGCCCGGCTAATTTTTTGTATTTTTAGTAGAGACGGGGCTTCACTGTGTTAGCCAGAATGGTCTCGATCTCCTGACCTCATGATCTGCCCACTTCAGCCTCCCAAAGTGCTGGGATTACAGGTGTGAGCCACCATGTCCGGCTTGTTTTTTGTTTTTGAGACAGAGTCTCACTCTGTCGCCCAGGCTGGAGTGCAGTGGCACAATCTGCACTCACTTCAGGGTTCAGGTAATTCTCCCTGCCTCAGCCTCCCAAGTAGCTGGGATTACAGGCGTGCACCACCATGCCTGGCTAATTTTTGTATTTTTAGTGGAGACAGGGTTTCGCCACGTTTTCCAGGCTGGTCTCAAACTCCTAACCTCAAGTGATCCACCCGCCTTGGCCTCCCAAAGTGCTAGGATTACCGACGTGAGCCACCACGCCTGGCCGCTTTTATATACTATTGACATTAGAAACTATTAGTACTTGCAGGTGAGTAGTCTGGAAAAAAAAGAAAAGAAACTATAGCACACACACTCCCTTCCACTCCCCATATCAGTAACACAAGATATGAACACCATAGTAACTAGAGAGGGATTCATTTCTGATCCACTCCATCTGACATAGATATTATAAGTCCATTAACAATTTTTATTTATTTATTTATTTATTTTGAGACAGTTTCACTCTGTCGCTTAGGCTGGAGTGCAGTAGCATGATCTCGACTCACTGCAACCTACGCCTTCCAGGTACAAGTGATTCTCCTGCCTCAGCCTCCTGAGTACCTAAGATTACAGGCACGCACCACCATGCCCGGCTAATTTTTGTATTTTTAGTAGAGATGGAGTTTCATTATGTTGACCAGGCTGGTCTCGAACTCCTGACCTTAGGTAATCTGCCCGCCTTGGCCTCCCAAAGTGCTGGGATTACAGGCATGAGCCACTGCGTCCAGCCAATATAAGTCCATTTAAATATATTCACAGTTAGGATAAAACATAATTCTAACTTTTGATAAGGTGTAAGAGTATGAATAGTTTCTACAGATATTCTTGGGCTAAAAGCTAAATGGCTCTGTTGTTTTTATAATTCAAAAAACAAGTTATCACTTATATGGGTCGAGTAAGTTTCACTGCCTCTGATTTTGAGACTTTTTTTTCCTTTCCTTTTTTATTTTTTTCTTTATTTTAGCTTTGGTTCTCTGATTCCATGTGAAGTAGAGGAAAGAGCACTTTACTAGAAGGTGGAAGACCTGGATGGTGTTTCATGCTAATTTAATATTATAGGTTCTTTGTCCCAAACTTCATGTCATTTTACCAGAGCCAAAATTAGAAATTTCAAAGTAATTTTATACCTAATATCTAAATAATATGGAAGATGTGGTAAGTGTAAACTTTGCTACATGCTCAGTCCCTCAGAGTCAGAAATAGGGCTAACATTAGGTTATATCTTCTAGAATATCTAGTTATGTTTTGAGTGCCTGGTTCTTTTTGGAGAGGGGTATTGTGGACGATTTTAGACTAATTAGAAGTTAGGCAGACTGTTGATTTGTAGTTGCCATTTATTTGCATGTAATCTCTTGGGGATTATACTGAAATCCATACGTAAGTAAAAGTCATAATTTGTCTTTGCCAAAAATGAGGAAAACATTTTCTCATTATAGGTGTTTGAAAAACTCCAACTCTTCTATCCAGAGTACCAACCAGAGCAGATTCTGATGCCTATAAATTCTCAGCTCAAACTCCATACCAACAGGTAAGGAAAAGGGAGAATAAGGGAGTGCCAGGATCTAAGCTTAAGTATTTTCAGTAAAACATTGACATAGAAAGAACACCTTTGCCTTCTAGGAGGTTTTTCTAACCCCCAAATAATTTTTTGTGTGAGGTGAAATCCCATAACGTAAAACTATTATAAAGTGTAAAATTCAGTCGCATTTAGTACATTCACAATATTGTGTGTTCAGCATCTCTATCTAGTTCCAAATGTTTTTATCACCACCAAAGGAGATCCCATACCTGTGAAGCAGTCACTCTTCTTTCTTTCCTCCTCGCAGCCCCTGGCAATCACTAATCTGCTTTCTATGTATGGTATTAGCTATCCTGAATGTATTTCATATAAATGGAACCATACAATATGCAACGTTTTGTGTTGGCTTTTTTTTTTTTTTTTTTTTTTGAGACAGTTTTGCTCTGTTGCCCAGGCCGGCGCACGGTGGCGCAATCTCAGCTCACTGCAACCTCCACCTCCCAGGTTCAGGCAATTCTCCTGCCTCAGCCTCCCGAGTAGCTGGGATTACAGGTGCCTGCCACCACACCTGGCTATTTTTGTATTTTTAGTAGAGACAGAGTTTCACCATGTTGGCCAGGCTGGTCTTGAACTCCTGACCTCAGGTGATCCTCCCGCCTTGGCCTCCCAAAGTGCTGGGATTACAGAGGTGAGCCACCACACCCGGCCTAAATAATTTTTTAATGATCAATATGTAGTAAGATTTGATTTTAAAGAAATAAACATAATCCAAAGGCAGACTTTTACCTGAGGAACAAATAATTACACATGTGGAGAATGGCAAGCAGTTTTCTCGAGTACATCCCCTAACAGTAATCCTGGAAATTTTTACTCTTTTCTCTCTGGTCAGACAGGACCCCCAAAAGATGCCACTTCCTTTCCTTGTTCCCTAGGGAAGGAGCTGCCTTCGTGAGTTCTCGTGTTCTCAAGTGTTTCCCTAATTCATCCGTCATTGAGGAGGATGGTGAAGGGCTCCTGAAAGCTGGTTCCGTTGCAGGTACTGCTGTATTGGAAGTCACTTCTATAGAACCTTTTGGAGTCAACCAAACAACCATAACTGGGGTCCAGGTGAGTTCATGGACTTACTAAAAAAAACAAATAAATAAGAGTCATACCCTGGCCTTAAGAAGCAGAGTTCCTTTTTTAAAAAAACTAGAAATTTTCTTATCATGCCATTAAAGAAAAAAAGAAAAAGAAAAGAACTAGAAACTTCTGTATCATGAGAGAACATGAACCAGAAAAAAAAAGAGAAGAAGAAACCTCTGGGAGTCAGAAATGAACCTATAAAAGGCCAGTCTTGACATGGTTATAAGCCATAAAATTAAAATGAACTTTAGAGCCCTTGTTATAAAACAGATCAGCCTGGCAGGGCGCGGTGGCTCACGCCTGTAATCCCAGCACTTTGAGGGGCTGAGGCGGGCGGATCACGAGGTCAGGAGCTCAAGACCATCCTGGCTAACACGGTGAAACCCTGTCTCTACTAAAAATGCAAAAAGTTAGCCGGGCGAGGTGGCGGGCGCCTGTAGTCCCAGCTACTCAGGAGGCTGAGGCAGGAGAATGGCGTGAACCCCGGGGTGGGGGAGCCTGCAGTGAGCCAAGATCGCGCCACTGCACTCCAACCGGGGCGACAGAGAGACTCGGTCTCAAAAAAAAAAAAAAAAAAAAAGACAGATCAGCTTAAATTTATATGATTGTCTTCCTAGCAGCTTTGGCAAAAGGGTTGGTATCGGAGGAGTGTAGAATGATTGCTATCAAAATTGGCTGGGCTCGGTGACTCACACCTGTAAGCCCAGCACTTTGGGAGGCGGAGTCAGGAGAATCACTTGGGTCCAGGAGTTTGAGACCACCCTGAGCAACATAATGAGACCCCCATCTCTACAAAAAAATGAAAAAAAAAAAAAATAGCCAGACTTGGTGGCACATGCCTGCAGTCCTAGCTGCTTGGGAGGCTGAGGTGGAGGATCACACGAACCTAGGAGTTTGAGGCTGCGGTGTGCTGCGATTGAACTGCTGCACTGCAGCCTAGAAAACAAAGCAACAGTCTGTTTCTTTTTAAAAAATTAAGCTTTGCTACAAGAATTAAAAAATTGAGAAAAGACCTCAGAGATAAGTTAGTCTTAACATGAAAAAAAAAAATTTTAGACATTAAACATCTACTATATACTATGTTGGTCTTTGTGTGTATATTATCTCTTTTAACTACCACAAAAGCCCTATGAGGTAGGCATTATTATCCCCATCTAACTGTTAACTGATAAGAAACCTGAGACCCAGAAAAGTTACATGAGGCTATGAAATGATAAAGCTATGATTCAAACCCGGGCTTCACTTACTGTATCGCAGCTCTCTTACAGTGTGAAAACACAATATAGATTGTGTTCCTGATAAGTAATTGATTATTTAACTATAAGTATTGAGCACTCTGCATGAAATGGATGAATTATAGTCCTTTCCTCATAAAGCTCCAGCTTCTCTTCACATTCCCACAGCTTTAAAAATTAAAAACCCGGCTGGGCACAGTGGCTCACGCCAATCCCAGCACTTCGGGAGGCCGAGCCGGGTGGATCACAAGGTCAGGAGTTCAAGACCAACCTGGCCAAGATGGTGAAACCCCCGTCTCTACTAAAAATACAAAAAATTAGCCAGGCGTTGTGGTGGGCGCCTGTAATCTCAGCTACTCAGGAGGCTGAGGCAGAGAATTGCTTGAACCCAGGAGGCAGGGGTTGCAGTAAGCTGAGATGGCACCACTGCATTCCAGCCTGGGCGACAGAGCGAAATTCCGTCTCAAAAAAAAAAAAAAAAAAAATTAAAAACCCATTTCAAGCCGGGCACAGTGGCTCACGCCTGTAATCCCAACACTTTGGGAGGCCAAGGCGGGCAGATCACTTGAGGTCAGGAGTTTGAGACCAGCCTGGCCAACATGGTGAAACTCTGTCTCTACAAAAAATACAAAAATTAACCAGGCGTGATGGCAGATGCCTGTAATCACAGCTACCTGGGAGGCTGAGGCAGGAGAATTGCTTGAACGCAGGAGGCAGAGGTTGCAGTGATTCAAAATCATGCCACTGCACTCCAGCCTGGGTGACAGAGTGAGATTCTGTCTCAAAAAAGAAAAGAAAAGAATTTCCTATGATGCTATGCTGTCATATTTCTTTTCACTCTGACTTAAGTCATCTTACATCAAAAGCTAACTATTTCCTATGGAAAAGAAACATCACTCTTTATCATTGATTATAAGTCTCAGAATATGGTTGCAGCACTTCTCCAGTGCATCTTTCTCTGTACCAGTAGGTTTTGTCTCCCACAGGTAGCACCGGTGACATACCTGCGAGTGAGCAGCCAATCCAAGCTATACACAGCCCAAGGAAGGACCCTGTCAGCATTTCCCTTGGGCATGTCTCTTACCTTCACTGTTCAGTTTTATAATAGTATCGGAGAGAAATTCCACACACACAATACCCAACTTTATCTGGCTCTGAACAGGTATGGAAGTCAAAGGAATGGTATTGACACTATGGTAGAAATCTTGCATATTAGGCTAGTATTATATAGCAGCTCCAGTAAATTCCTCTCACATTCTGAATTTGGAATTTGATCTTTCTTTTGTTAAAAAAAATTTTTTTAAGTGAGGCCAGGTGGGTGGCTCACACCTGTAATCCCAGCACTTTGGGAGGCTGAGGAGAGAGGATCACTTGGGCCCAGGAGTTCAAGACCAGCCTGGACAACATGGTGAAACCCCATCTCTATACAAATACAAAAATTAGCTGGGTGTGGTAGCATGTGCCTGTAGTCCCAGCTACTAGGGAGGCTGAGGTGGGAGGATCACTTGAGCCCAGGAGGCGGAGGTTGCAATGAGCAGAGATTGCGCCACTGCACCCCAGCCTGGGTGACCAATTAAGACTGTCTTAAAAAAAAAAAAAAAAAAAAAAAAAGACCAGACTTAGACAATGGTATTAGTTGTCACTTAAGAAAAATTTCAGGATATCTTAAATCCGTCAAGTTCTAATTCACTAAAAGATCCATAGGGAGCTAACTGGAGTATTATTATCAAAAGGTTTTACTGGAAAAAAAAAGCCTTCCTGGGAACTATACATATGAAGGTAATAGACTGATCTTTGGCCCATACTTACTTACTCTTTATTGTGGAATTCCTTCTGAACTTCTGAGCTGTTGAATATAAAATGTGGTGGGGTGTTCCCCAGAACTATTTTTTAACTATTGTCTCTTTTTAAAGATTTCTACCTTTAATGTCTACTTGCAGAGATGACTTGCTGCTTATTGGACCAGGGAATAAGAACTATACTTACATGGCCCAGGCTGTGAACAGAGGGCTGACACTTGTGGGGCTTTGGGACCGGAGACATCCAGGCATGGCAGATTATATTCCTGTTGCTGTAGAGCACGCCATTGAGCCAGACATCAAGCTTACCTTTGTTGGAGATATCATCTGCTTCAGTACTCACCTTGTCAGCCAGCATGGTATGTATACATTCCCTTTCTCAACCTTACAACTGATAGTTGTGGGGATTAAAAAGCAGTTATTTAAAAAAAAAAAAAAGCAGTTACTAATCCCTTGGACTGGTGTAGTGGTTTATACCCATAATCTCAGCCCTTTGGGAGGCCAAGCTGGAGAGGTCACTTAAGGCCAGAAGTTCAAGAAAGCAACTAATCCCCTAGAATATTTTTTTCCAAATTATCTAAAATCTGAGGGACTCTCTGAGAAAGAAAATAATTGAGTATTTTATTATTTGTAATGTTACTGATAATTTTTAGCTTAGTGCCTGTTTCACTCAATAGCCAGCCAATTAGAAGCCAGGCAGTAATATTTATCAAGAGTCTATTTGACACATCGCTCTATTTTATATTATGTAGGTAGTGCAGGGTACTGTGTCTTCTCCTCCATTCCCAGCTTTTGAAGGAGGGTAATTACTATATTGAAGGACAGTAAAGGATAACAGGAAGGAAAGGGCAAGAAGGCTTTAGTTCTAAGAACTAGTTATGTGTATGCTATTTTGTGAGGCACATTTGAAGGCCTAAGTCCTAACATATCATCATTGTAATAAGGTTTTTTCTTTTACCGGATAAACTATACTTTTTTTTTTTTTTTTTTTGAGACAAGAGTCTCACTCTGTCATTCAGAATGGAGTGCAGTGGCACGATCTCAGCTCACTGCAACCTCTGACTCCTGGGTTCAAGCGAGTCTCCTGCCTTAGCTTCCCGAGTAGCTGGGACTACAAGCACACAACACCACACCTGGCTAATTTTTGTATTTTTTATACAAGGGGTTGGCCCCTGGCCAACTATACTCTTGAAAACAAAGCATTTCTGTCCTAAGTACTGAGTTAAAAATAAAATCATAAGCCAGGCGTGGTGGCCCATGCCTGTAATCCCAGCACTTTGGGAGGCTGAGGTGGTGGGATCGCAAGGTCAAGAGATTGAGACCATCCTGGCCACCATGGTGAAACCACATCTCTACTAAAAATACAAAAATTAGCTTGGCATGGTGGCATACACCTGTAGTCCCAGCTACTCGGGAGGCTGAGGCAGGAGAATCGCTTGAACCTGGGAGTTGGAGGTTGCAGTGAGCCGAGATCGTGCCACTGCACTCCAGCCTGGCAACAGAGTGAGACTCCATCTCAAAATAAATAAATAAATAAAATAAAATCATAGAAAACATTTGGGAGGCCGAGACAGGCAGACCACCTGAGGTCAGGAGTTCGAGACCAGCCTGGCCAACATGGTGAAATCCTGTTTCTATTAAAAATACAAAAATTAAGTCTGGGTATAGTGGCTCACGCCTGTAACCCCAGCACTTTGGGAGGCCGAAGCAGGCGGATCACAAGGTCAGGAGTTCAAGACCATCCTGGCCAGCATGGTGAAACCCCGTCTCTACTAAAAATACAAAAATTAGCCAGGCATGATGGCACGTGCCTGTAGTCCCAGCTACTTGGGAGGCCGAGGCAGGAGAATTGCTTGAACCCAGGAGGCAGAGGTTGCAGTGAGCCAAGATCACGCCACTGCACTCCAGCCTGGGTGATGGAGCGAGACTCTGTCTCAAAAATAACAATAATAATAATAGTTAAATTATCCCGGTGTGGTGGCATATGCCTCTGGTCCCAACTATTGGGAGGCTGAGGTGGGAAGATTGCATGAGCCCAGGAGATCAAGGCTGCAGTAAGCTATGATTGCGCTACTGCACTCCAGCCTGGATAACAGGCTGTGTCTCAAGAAAAAGAAAAGGAAATCAGTCTTTGGTTAGGAAAT
The DNA here is from genome assembly GCF_006542625.1 of Nomascus leucogenys. Classification (NCBI taxonomy): domain Eukaryota; kingdom Metazoa; phylum Chordata; class Mammalia; order Primates; family Hylobatidae; genus Nomascus; species Nomascus leucogenys. The sequence continues at coordinate 47,195,333 of NC_044392.1, forward strand.
GAGTGTGAATTCTTTGGGTTTCCAAATATCATATCCCAAAGTGGTGTACACTGCCTGGATGTATACATCCAAGTAAAACCTGCTTGTAGTAATGTATGGCTTTGGCTTTGCAGCCTCTTCTGGTAACTATGGATATATATGTTTAGGTAAAGTGATGTAAATATTTGACCTGACTTTAACATTAATACATATTTTGGACCTTGATACAAAGGGGCTCTATACAGCTGAATCCCCCAGTGCTATAACAGCTGATTTGCAAACAACCACTACCAACATGCAATCCAGGACCAATGAGCTAAACCTACTTTAAGGTTGACAATGAGAGTTACAATCCCCTGATTATAAATCCCTTGTCAATGAAGCAGAGTATTTTTTACCGTCTCTTTTTGTTTGTTTGTTTGTTTGTTTGTTTGAGACAGAGTTTCACTCTTATCACCCAGGCTGGAGTGCAAAGGTGTGATCTTGGCTCACTTCAACCTCCGCCTTCTGGGTTCAAGTGGTTCTATTGCCTCAGCCTCTCAAGTAGCTGGAACTAGAGGCATGCGCCACCATACCTGGCTAATTTTTGTATTTTTAGCAGGATGGGGTTTCACCATGTTGGTCAGGCTGGTCTCAAACTCCTGACCTCAGGTGATCCTCCAGCCTCGGCCTCCAAAAGTGCTGGGATTACAGACGTGAGCTACCGTGCCCGGCCTATTTTTTACTCTTTTTAGCTAGATTTTTGACAGGATTGTCCCATAGTCTTCCAATCTGGAATTTTGGGAGGCTTCATCATATGATGAAGGAAAGAGCCATATGCCAGGATCAGTAGTCCTGCAGGCTAAGTACAAACTCTAACCCAGTTTTTGGCATTCCTCGGCCATCTTTAGACTTAAGCCAAAATAAACAAATCCTTTCTCTTGCCAGTAGTCACTTTTTTGCAGTCTTCTTGCTGTCATCAATTAGTAGCTCAAAGCAAATTTGTCCTTAGCAGCTTCTAAACAAAATTTATTCAGAAAGTTATCCCTGTATGTAAAAAGAGCTTTTCTTTTTCCTAAGGAGAACAGTTACATTCTCCAACTAAGTAGCTCTTACGATTCTTTATTTTGCTGGCATGATATATGAAGAGGAGCCCCACACTGAGAAAACAGTTATCTTCAAAGCTGGCTGTTTCTCCTGGGAAGAGATATCTGCATGCTTGAAAAATTTACTGATTTGTAGTATGAATAAGTCTAGAGTGATTTATATCAAAGGCTTCAGCCAAGTGCTTTCTCTTGTCTTTTCCTAGGTGAACCTGGGATATGGATGATTTCTGCCGACAATATTCTACAGACAGACATTGTCACTGGAGTAGGAGTGGCCAGGAGTCCGGGGACTGCAATGATTTTTCATGACATCCCAGGAGTAGTGAAAACATTTCGAGAGGTAAACATAACTGTATCAGAGTTTAAGAGACTAGGGTGACTATTGCCACATATGAGGATATGCATAGAGAAAATACATCCTAGGAAAGGAAATACACTCATAAAACAGATATAAAGCCAGCCAGCAAACTTTATTGGAACACAAAGCCAAACAGTGCTTAGGATTCTTAACCAGCAGAATGACTACCTGTGTTTTAAGAGATCACTGTGGGTACTGGTTGGCACTAGACAGTAGACGCCAGGGTAGAAGTTGAAAGACCATTTGGGAGTCTACTACGGTAATCCAGGTGACATATGTTGGCAGATCAGGGTGGTGACAGAGGAGGTGATAAGAAGTTGATCAGATTCTAGTTATATTTTATAGGCAGAGCCAATAGAGTTTCCTCACAGATTATATCTAGAACATAAGAAAATCCAGAATGATTCAGGTTTTTGGTTGAACAGCTGAAAGGACAGCATTACTGTCAACTGAAATGGGGAATACTGCAGGTGGAACAGTTTTGGAGGGAAAAACAGTCAGCTTTGGATATGTAAAATTGGATATGTCTATTAAATGTCAACTGGATATGTTGAGGTTGCTGGATATAAAAGTCTGGGAGTCACTGGAATAGAGATATTTAAGGCCATTAGATCACCAAAAGAATGAATGTAAAATAGAAAAAAGGCCAGGCACAGTGGCTCACATTTGTAATTCCAGCACTTTGGGAAGCCAAAGTGGGAGGATCACCTGAGGTCAGGAGTTCGAGACCAGCCTGGCCAACATGGTGAAACCCCATCACTACTAAAAATACAAAAATTAGCTGGGCCTGGTGGCTCACATCTGTAGTCCCAGACTCAGGAGGCTGAAGCATGAGAATCTCTTGAACCTGGGAGGTGGAGGTTTCAGTGAGCTGACATCAAGCCACTGTACTCCAGCCTGGGCAACGGAGTGAGAGTCGCTCTCAAAAAAAAAAAAAAAAGGAAAAAGATCTAAGTACTAAGTTCTGGGAGCACTTCAATCTTAAGAGTTCTGATTGCCTTTTGATTAGTGGCAAATAGAAAAAGAAAGAAACAAAGGGAAAAAGGGAGCTCTGAGAGAAGAACCAATAAGAAACAATAAGAAAGACTTACAAGAAACAACCAGGCGGCCGGGCGCGGTGGCTCATGCTTGTAATCCCAGTACTTCGGGAGGCCGAGGCGGGCGGATCACGAGGTCAGGAGATCGAGACCACGGTGAAACCCCGTCTCTACTAAAAATACAAAAAAATTAGCCGGGCATGGTGGCGGGCGCCTATAGTCCCAGCTACTCGGAGAGGCTGAGGCAGGAGAATGGCGTGAACCCGGGAGGCGGAGCTTGCAGTGAGCCGAGATCGTGCCACTGCACTCCAGCCTGGGCGACAGAGCAAGACTCCGTCTCAAAAAAAAAAAAAAAAAAAGAAACAACCAGGCTTGGCGCCGTGGCTCACGCCTCTAATCCCAGCACTTTGGGAGGCCAAGGCAGGTGGATCACAAGGTCAGAAGTTCAAGACCCAGCCTGACCAACATGGTGAAACCCCGTCTCTACTAAAAATACAAAAATTAGCTGGGCGTGGTGGCACACATCTGTAATCCCAGCTACTCGGGAGGCTGAGATAGGAGAATCGCTTGAACCCAGGAGGCAGAGGTTGCAGTGAGCTGAGATCACGCCACTGCACTCCAGCCGGGGCAACAGAGTGAGACTCTGTCTCAAAAAAAAAAAAGAAAAGAAAAAAGAAAAAAAAGAAACAACCAGTGAAATAGGAGGAAAATCTAGAGATATGGGTATCCTGGAAGGCAAGTGAAGAAAGTATTTCAAGGAAAGAGGGAGTGATCAACTATCATTACTATTAATGGGTTAAGCTGAAAATTGAGAAATGACTGATTGTTTTTGCAGTATGGAGACTGGTGCTAGTGACTTTGTTGAGTAGCTTCAGCAAAGTGACCTGAGCCTGCCCCCCCACTTTTTTTGTTGTTGTTGTTGGAGACAGAATCTTGCTTTGTCGCCCAGGTTGGAGAACAATGGCTTAATCTTGGCTCACTGCAACATCTGCCTCCCAAGTTCAAGCAATTCTCGTGCCTCAGCCTCCTGAGTAGCTGGGATTACAGGCACGTGCCACTACCCCTGGCTAATTTTTGTATTTTTAGTAGAGACAGGGTTTCACCATGTTGGCCAGGCTGGTCTCGAACTACTGGCCTCATGTGATCTGCCTGCCTCGGCCTCCCAAATTGCTGGGATTATAGGCATGAGCTGCCACAGCACCCAGGCTTTTTTTTTTTTTTTTTGAGATGGAATATCGCCCTGTTGCCCAGGCTGAAATGCAGTGGTGTGATCTCAGCTCACTGCAACCTCTGCTTCCTGGGCTCAAGCTATCCTCCCACTGCAGCCTCCCTAGTAGCTGGGACTACAGGTGCACGCCACCATGCCCAGCTAATTTTTTCGTTTTGTTTTGTTTTGTTTTGTTTTATATTTTTGATAGAGATGACGTTTCACCATGTTGCCCAGGCTGGTCTCGAACTCCTGAGCCCAAGTGATAGGCCTGCCTTGGCCTCCCCAAGTGCTGGGATTATAGGCGTGAGCACTGTGCCCAGACAGAGTGACCTGAATGAATGTTTGATTGGAGAATTGGAGAAAAGGAATTGGAGACAGAGAATATAGAAAGCTCTTTTAAGAAGTTGGGGTTAAGAGTTTGTTTTGTGGATTTTTTTTTTTTAATGAGAGAAATAGTGGATTGGGAATGATTCAGTGGAAACAGAAAATTTGATGTAAGTCAGAGGATTGCTGGAGGGAGTAGTATTCTTGAGTGGGTGAGATAGGTAAACAAGTAAAGGGATTTTTTTAATGAAATATTTTCTATTCCCTTCTTAAATATATGTAATGTCTCCTTCCTCTTTGCCCAAAGCACTTCTTTGTTCCTCTTTTTTCATTCCTCAAACATGGTAGCATAACTTTTTGTGTATCTACTATGGGCTTGGCACTTCTCATCTTTTTTTTTAAGAGACAGTGTCTCACTGTTGCCCAGGCTGGAATACAATGATGCAATCATGGCTCACTGCAGCCTTAAACTCCTGGGTTCAAGCCATCCTCCTGCCTCAGCCTCCAAAGTAGCAGGACCACAAGTGTGTGCCAGCATATCTGGCTAATTATTTTTATTTTTTTGCAGACACAGGGTCTCGCTATGTTGTCCAGGCTGGTCTCAAACTCCTGGATTCAGGTAATCTTTCTGCCTCAGCCTCCCAAAATGCTAGGATTATAGGCATGAGCCACTGCACCTGGCCATCTATTTTTTTATTTATATTTATTTATTTATTTATTTACTTATTTATTTGAGACAGGGTCTTGCTCTGTCACCCAAGCTAGAGTGTAGTGGTGCGAGCTCAGATCACTGCAGCCTCCACCTCCTAGGCTCAAGTGATCCTCCCACCTCAGTCTCTCGAGTAGCTGGGACCACAGGTGCGCAGCACCACACTCAGCTAATTTTGCCGTGTGTGCGTGTGTGTGTTTGTGTGTGTGTGTGTGTGTGTGTGTGTGTGTGTTTTGAGACAGAGTCTCACTCTGTCGCCCAAGCTGGAATATAGTGGCTGAATCTCAGCTCACTGCAACCTTTGCCTCCTGGATTCAAGCAATTCTCCTACCTCAGCCTCCCAAGTAGCTGGGATTACAGGCACCTACCACCACACCCAGCTAATTTTTGTATTTTAGTAGTGACAGGGTTTCACCATTTTGGCCAGGCTTGTCTCGAACTCCTGACCTCAAGTGAGCTGCCCACCTCAGCCTCTGAAAGTGCTGAGATTACAGGCATGAGCCACTGTGCCCAGCCAATTTTTTGTATTTTTGGATAGATGGGGTTTCACCCTGTTGCCCAGGCTGATCTCGAACTCCTGGGCTCAAGTGTTCTACCTGCCTCAGCCTCCTGAAGTGCTGGGATTACAGGTATGTGCCACCACATCTAGCCCAGTCTTTTTTTTTTTAACATCCAGTACACCTATCACTTTTAACTGTATCACTTTTAACTCTGCAAAGTAAATATATGGGGCATGGAGGGAGGGAGAGCATCAGGAAGAATAACTAATGGATGCTGGGCTTAATACCTGGGTGATAGGTTGATCTATGCAGCAAACCACCATGGCACACATTAACTTATGTAACAAACCTGCACATCCTGCACATGTACCCTGGAACTTAAAATAAATGTTGAAGAAAAAAAGGTATTTTCCCAACTTTGTTTTATTTATTTATTTATTTTTATAACAGCATCTCACTCTGTTGCCCAGGCTGGAGTGCAGTGGCAAAATCTCTGGTCACTGCAACCTCCACCTTCCAGGTTCAGGCAATTCTCGTGCCTCAGCCTCCCAAGTAGCTAGGACTACAGGTGTATGCTATCACATCCAGCTAATTTTTGTATTTTTAGTAGAGACAGGGTTTTGCCATGTTGGCCAGGCTGGTGTCAAACTCCTGGCCTCAAATGATCTGCCTGCCTCAGCCTCCCAAAGTGCTGGGATTACAGATGTGAGTCACTGCACCCGGCCCCAACTTTATAGATGAGTAAGTTACTCAATATGTGTGCACATGGTATCTGGTGCCTTCTTTTAAGGAGCTCATAGTCTAGTGGTGACATAAACAATTACATACATGGCACAAATAATTACAATAGGCAAATAAAAGTACATGTTGTGTTTGAAGACTAATGAATAAATCAGGGTAACTTCAATACAAAATTAATAAGGGTAGAGAGGGGAAATTTGGATAACATCCAAAAAGAACTTGTATCATAAGCAGATAAGAGGTTCAAGGACAGAGGTAGCATGAAAAGAGTACTAGAAAAAGAGACCGAGAAGGGATTAGGAATCAGAAAAGCAAAGAGAAACAGTGTCATAGAAGGCAAAGGAGGAAATGGTTGTGGTGTTAGATGCTACAGGGAAGTCAAAAGGTCACTCCTATTCTAATTTGTGTACTTCGTAGAATCCTCATTTAATTATTCACTAATTAGCAGATACTCATTAAAGCCTATTAAGTGTCAGGCATTGTGCTGGCCTCCAGAAATACAAATATGAAAAAGACAAAATTCCTTTCTTTATTAAGCTATTAATGTAACTAACTTGGGTTTTAAGGTTCTTGAATTTAAAAAACCTGTGGTAATACTAAGGAGAATGTAGAGTATATTGCATTTAAATTTAAAATATTAAGGGCTGGGCATGGTGGCTCACACCTGTAATCCCAGCACTTTTTTTTTTTTTTTTTTTTGAGACGGAGTCTTGCTCTCTCGCACAGGCTGGAGTGCAGTGGCGCAATCTTGGCTCACTGCAAGCTCCGCCTCCCGGGTTCATGCCATTCTCCTGCCTCAGCCTCTCCGAGTAGCTGGGACTACAGGCGCCCGCCACCACGCCCGGCTAATTTTTTTTTGTATTTTTAGTAGAGACAGGGTTTCACTGTGGTCTCGATCTCCCGACCTCGTGATCCGCCCGCCTCGGCCTCCCAAAGTGCTGGGATTAAGATTAATCCCAGCACTTTTAGAGGCCGAGGTCAGTGGATCACTTGAGATCAGGAGTTCGAGACCAGCCTGGCCAACATGGTGAAATCCTGTGTCTACTAAAGATACAAAAATCAGCCAGGTGTGGTGGCACATGCCTGCAATCCCAGCTACTTGGGAGGCTGAAGCAGGAGAACTGCTGGAATCCGGGAGGCAGAGGCTGCAGTGAGCCGAAATTGCGCCAGTGCACTGTAGCCTGGGTGACAGAGCAAGACTCCATCTCAAAACAAACAAACAAACAAACAAAACTTACAATATAAGGCAGAACAGTACAAGTATTCTTGAGAAAAAACAATGTACTTTGAAGTTTCAGAAAAAATTGAGATTATATGCAACTAGAGACAAAGAGAAAATGTCCTAAAGAAAGTTGCAGTTGTTTTATGTTTTTGTGTGTGTGTGTTTTTGTTTTTCTTTGTTTTGTTTTGTTTTTTTGAGATGGAGTCTCACTCTGTCGCCCAGGCTGGAGTGCAATGGCACAATCTTGGCTCACTGCAGACTCCGCCTCCCGAGTTCAAGCAATTCTCCTGCCTCAGCCTCCCTGGTAGCTGGGATTACAGGCACACTCCAACATGCCTGGCTAATTTTTGTATTTTTAGTAGAGGCGGGGTTTTGCCATGCTGGCCAGGCTGGTCTCAAACTCCTGACCTCAAGTGATCCACCCGCCTCAGCCTCCCAGAGTGCTGGGATTATATGCGTGAGCCACCGCACCTGGCCTCAAAGGCATTTTAATAGGGAGTCATACAAAGGGAAGATATGTCTGAAGGAATAATTGGACCCAAGACTTCCTTCTAGAAAAAATGTTATTTTAAGGCCAGGCGCAGTGGCTCACGCCTGTAATCCCAGCACTTTGGGAGGCCGAGGCAGGTGGATCACGAGGTCAGGAGATCGAGACCATCCTGGCTAACACGGTGAAACCCCGTCTCTACTAAATATACAAAAAATTAGCCGGGCGTGGTGGCGGGCGCCTGTATTCCCAGCTACTCGACAGGCTGAGGCAGGAGAATGGCGTGAACCCAGTGGGCGGAGCTTGCAGTGAGCCGAGATAGCGCCACTGCGCTCCAGCCTGGCTGACAGGGCGAGACTCCATCTCAAAAAAAAAAAAAAAAAAAGAAAAAGAAAAAATGTTATTTTGGGCTGGGCATGGTAGTTTATTTCTGTAATCTCAGCACTTTGGGAGGCCAAGGTGGAAGGATGGCTTGCAGCCAGGAGTTCGAGACCACCTGGGGCAACATAATGAGACCCCGTCTTTTTTTTTTTTTTTTTTTTCCAGAGTCTCGCTCTGAGCCACCGTGCCTGGCCAAGACCCCGTCTTTTTTTGTTGTTGTTGTTGTTGTTTTGATTCACAGTTTCGCTCTTGTTGCCCAGGCTGGAGTGTAATGGCGCAATCTCGGCTCACTGCAACCTCCGCCTCCCAGGTTCAAGCGATTCTCCTGCCTCAGCCTCCCGAGTAGCTGGGATCACAGGCATGCACCACCAAGCCCGGCTAATTTTGTGTTTTTTTAGTAGAGGCGGGGTTTCTCCATGTTGGTCAGGCCAGTCTGGAACTCCTGACCTCAGGTGATCCACCCGCCTCGGCCTCCCAGTGCTGGGATTACAGACGTGATCCACCGCGCCCGGCTGACCCCGTCTTTCGTTGGTTAGGCATGGTGACACATACGTGTAGTCCCAGCTTCTCTAGAGGCTGAGGCAGGAGGATTGCTTGAGCCTAGGAATTTGAGGCTTCAGTCAGCCATGATCATGCCACTGCACTCCAGCCTGGGTGACAGAGCAAGACTCTGACTCAAAAAAAAAAAGATATTTTGTCTTCAAAGGCAAACAGATTTTGTTGTTCTCAAATATATGGTCATGAGATGGAATTTGTACTTGTGTGAAACAGATACTTTTGGTTAAATAAGTTACGAGGGGTGGATCCGGAAGGAATCAGATTCTCTAGGAACTTAGGTGCAGATTTTCCTTTGATTTGCTGACAGGTGGTGGTCAATGCATCATCAAGATTAATGCTCAGTTATGACCTCAAGACTTATCTCACCAATACCCTCAATTCAACTGTATTCAAGCTCTTCATCACCACTGGCAGAAATGGTGTCAATCTTAAAGGTCAGGAATCTCTTCATGGTTTCAGTGATTGTTCCTACCTTTCTTGTTTTCCCTCAATTCATTTATCCCTTCGGATTAGTAATCCAGATTTTCTTTTTATTTCAAAACTGACTCCATCTTGACAAATAAATCATAGAGCTCTATGAGACCTTAGAAATTATGACTAGACTAAGGTTTTAAAATAGGCTCATCCTAGTCACTCTTGTCTTTCTAGTTTTAAAAATACAAATTTTAGGCCAGGCGAGGTGGCTCACACCTGTAATCCCAGCACTTTGGGAGGCCGAGGCAGGCACATCACCTGAGGTCGGGAGTTCAAGACCAGCCTGACCAGGAGTTCAAGACCAGCCTGACCAACATGGTGAACCCCATCTCTACTAAAAATACAAAAACTAGCTGGGTGTGGTGGCGTGTGCCTGTAATCCCATCTACTTGGAGGCTGAGGCAAGATAATTGCTTAAACCTGGGAAGCGGAGGTTACAGTGAGCCGAGATCGCACCACTGGACTCCAGCCTGGGTGACGGAGTGAGACTCCATCTCAAAAAAAAAAAAAAAAAAAAAACATAATTTTAGGACTCTGGAGTGGTGGCTCATGCCTGTAATCCCAATTATTTAGGAGGCTGTGGTGGGAGGATCGCTTGAGGCCAGGAGTTTGAGACCAGCCTGGGCAACAAAGCAAGACCCCATCTCTCAAAAAAAATAAAAATAAAAAATAGAGATGGCTGGGCGTGGTGGCTCACACCTGTAATCCCAGCACTTTGGGAAGCCAAGGCGGGTGGATCATGAGGTCAGGAGTTCGAGACCCGCCTGGCTAAGATGGTGAAACCCTGTCTCCACTAAAAATACAAAAATTAGCCCGGTGCAGTGGCAGATGCCTGTAATCCCAGCTACTCGGGAGGCTGAGGCAGGAGAATTGCTTGAACCCGGGAGACAGAGGTTGCAGTCAGCTGAGATCGTGCCACTGCACTCTGGGCGACAGAGCAAGACTCCATCTCAAAAAAAAAAAAAAAAAAAAAGAGAATTTGAATTCTATTTGCCTTCAAGCATTTAACATATTTTTTCAAATTAGCTATTTAATTTTATTATAAATACAAAGATAGATAAATAAGTAAATAATATTTTATCTTTAAAATTTCCCAAGTTCTTTTATAGACAAAAAATACTAAATGTTTCTTCATAACATATTCACCCACTGTTGTCCAAATTATGATTTTATAAACAGACTATCTTTTTTATTTTTGAGATGGAGCCTTGTTCTGTTGCCCAGGCTGGAGTGCAGTGGTGTGATCTCGGCTCACCGCAACATCCGCCTTCTGGGTTCAAGCAATTCTCCTGCCTCAGCCCCTCAAGTAGCGCAGACTACAGGCATGCGCCACCATGCCTAGCTAACTTTTGTATTATTGGTAGAAGCAGGGTTTCACCATGTTGGCCAGGCTGGTCTTGAACTCCTGACCTCAGGTGATCCGCCCGCCTCGACCTCCCAAAGTGCTGGGATTACAAGCGTGAGCCACCATGCCTGGCCAACAGACTGACGTTTTATTCCCCAGAATCTTTCTAAAATCACTACTTATTTTATTGAGAAACCTCATGCATCAGTCCCTTTGATTTTGCTAATGATTTTTCAAAAAGAATGCCACTCATTGCAGCTGACCCAATGATAATAACAGTCCACTTCTTGCTGTCTATATGATTCCTCTTAAGGCACCACTTGTGATGAAGTTCTAGGGACTCAGGGCTTGAATTATATTGTAATTGTATTACAACATTGTATATGAAAAACAAATTCTCCTAGACCTAAAAGCTACCTCCCAACTGTACTGCTTTATTTTTATTTATTTATTTATTTATTTATTTATTTATTTGAGATGGAGTTTCGCTCTTGTTGCCAAGGCTAGAGTGCAGTGGCACAATCTCGGCTCACTGCAACTTCTGCCTCCTGAATTCAAGCAATTCTCCTTCCTCAGCCTCACGAGTAGCTGGGATTACAGGCATGCGCCACCACTCCCAGCTAATTTTGTATTTTTAGTAGAGACAGGGTTTCTCCATGTTGGTCAGGCCGGTCTCGAACTCCCGACCTCAGGTGATCCGCCTGCCTCAGCCTCCCAAAGTGCTGGGATTACAAGTGTAAGCCACCGCGCCTGGCCTATTTTTAATAGATTTCTAACTTCCCTGTAATCTGTCTGACTCCCACTGATGCCAGGCGTGGTGGGAGGCACCTGTCATCCCAACTACTGGGGAGACTGAGCCAGGGAGAATTGCCTGAACCGGGAGATGGAAGTTGCAACGAGCCAAAATTACACCACTGCACTCCAGACTGGGCGACAGAGCAAGACTTCATCTCAAAGATTTTTCAAAGTCTTTGAAAAAAGATACCACCTATGTATGATATTGACAATGGACGCCCCACTGTAGTCATTCACAAATTAGAATGCGAGGGTCTCACACTATTCTTTCACCTTGATTGAAGCAGAAGTGGGCAAACCAGCCATAATTGACCCTCTTTCTTGCTTATGTTTTTTTATGCTCCAAAACTGCCTCCATATAATGGTCTCTCTTTTTACAAATTCTTGTTAGTGACAAAGCTATTTACCTCTTTTCTGCTTTTCAGGATTCTGTACCCCAAACCAGGCCTTGGCCATTACAAAAGTACTTCTTCCAGCGACCCTCATGCTGTGCCATGTACAGTTCAGTAATACTTTGCTAGACATTCCAGCAAGTAAAGTCTTTCATGTCCATTCAGATTTCAGTATGGAGAAAGGTAGGTTACACCAGTTGAATCTGGTTTCCCCATTCTGTTTATCTATTTGTATGATTGTCCCATTCTTATTGGATTGCATTTATATCTGTAGTTTCATCTGATATGTAACTATGGAATCTTTCTCAGGCAACATTTTTGTTCAACCCATTCAACTCTTTTTTTTTTTTTTTTGAGACAGGGTCTTGCTGTGTTGCCTAAGGCTGGAGTGAAATGGTGTGATCATAGCTCATTGTAACCTTAAACTCCTAGACTCAAGCAATCTCCCTGCCTTAGCTTCCTGAGTAGCTAGGACTACAGGCACATGCCATCATGCCTTTTTTTTTTTTTTTTTTTTTTTAAGAGCGACATGATCTTCCTATATTGCCCAGGCTGGTCTCAAACTCCTGGCCTCAAGCAATCCTCCTGCCTCAGCCTCCCAAAGTGCTGGAATTACAGGTGTTAAGCCACTGCCCCCAGCCCTATTCAAATAAGTTTTAACACATGCCTCCTAGAATACCCTGTGCTTTTCTATTATAATTTACTATTTTCTTGTTAGTCCCCATTAACTCTGTGAGGCTCTGCATTGTGTCTCATTTATCTTGCATTCCCAGCATGTAGCACAGTGTTTGGATGTTTTGTTGAATTGAAAGATATTCCAAATAAAAGAATAGGATTAACAAGTGGAAAGTGGAAATAGGCATGATGTTAGGATGACTTTATGTAAAATCAGCTTATCTAAAAATGAAAGGATTCATATCAAATATAAGGTATAGGGCCGGGCGCAGTGGCTCACACCTGTAATCCTAGTACTTTGGGAGGCCGAGGCAGGCGGATCACCTGAGGTCAGGGCTTCGGAGACCAGCCTGGCCAACATGACGAAACCCCATCTCTACGAAAAATACAAAAATTAGCCAGGCGTGGTGGGAGGCACCTGTAATCCCAACTATTGGGGAGACTGAGGCAGGGAGAATTGCCTGAACCGGGAGATGGACGTTGCAATGAGCCAAAATCACACTGCTGCACTCCAGACTGGGCGACAGTGCAAGACTTCATCTCAAAAAAAAAAAAAAAAAGTAAGGTATAAATAAGGTAGTGCTTCATCATGAGAGAACCTCTAATGCTAGATCAGGCAGTCTGAATGGTTTGGGTCATGAGCAACCACTGAAGGAAGATTCGTTCAGCAAACTGTTTATAATACCTGATAGCAGGAGAAGATGTGGAGTTACAAAGAAAAGTAATTTTTGGTTTGTTTGTTTTTTTGTTTTGTTTTGTTTTTGAGACGGAGCCTCACTCTGTCTCCCAGACTGGAGTGCAGTGGCACGATCTCAGCTCACTACACCTCTGCCTCCCGGTTACAAGCTATTCTCCTGCCTCAGCCTCCTGAGTAGCTGGGATTACAGGCGCGTGTCACCACACCCAGATAACTTTTGTATTTTTAGTAGAGATGGGGTTTCACAATGTTGGTCAGGCTGGTCTTGAACTCCTGACCTCGTGATCCGCCCGCCTCAGCATCCCAAAGTTGTTGGGATTACAGGCGTGAGCCACCGTGCCCAGCCATTTTTGTTTCTTTATTTATTTTGTTTGTTTGTTTGTTTGTGTAGGGACAGGGTCTCCCTATGTTGCTCAGGCTGGTCTCAAACTCTTAGCCTCAAGTGATCCACCTCGGCCTTCCAAAGTGCTGGGATTATAGGCATGAACCACCATGTCCAGCCTAAAGCTTTTAACTTTTAGTGTTACCCTACCAGGTGATGAGTTACAGGGTAGACACATACATGTTTGTGACTTCAATTTATTGATGAAAAAATAAATCAGGCCAGGTGCAGTGGCTCACACTCATTATCCCAGCACTTTGGGAGGTCGTGGCGGACAAATCACTTGAGGTCAGTAGTTTGAGACCAGCCTGGCCAACATGGTGAAACCCCATCTCTGCTAAAAATACAAAAATTAGCCAGGCATGGTGGCAGTCACCTGTAGTCCCAGCTACTTGGGAGGCTGAGGCAGGAGAATCACTTGAATCCAGGAGGCAGAGGTTACAGTGAGCCAAGATCGTGCCACTGCACTCCAGCCTAGGCAACAGAGCAAGACTCCGTCTCAAAAATAAATAAGTAAGGCCGGGCGCGGTGGCTTACGCCTGTGGTCCCAGCACTTTGGGAGGCCGAGGCAGGCGGATCACGAGGTCAGGAGACAGAGACCATCCTGGCTAATACGGTGAAACCCCATCTCCACTAAAAAAATACAAAAAATTAGCTGGGCGTGTTGGCGGGCGCCTGTAGTCCCAGCTACTCAGGAGGCAGAGGCAGGAGAATGGTGTGAACCCGGGAGGTGGAGCTTGCAGTGAGCCGAGATCGCGCCACTGCACTCCAGCCTGGGCAACAGAGTGAGACTCTGTTTCAATAAATAAATAAATAAATAAATAAATAAATAAATAAATAGAAAAAATATATAGGCCGGGCGCGATGACTCACGCCTGTAATCCCAGCGCTTTGGGAGGCTGAGGCGGGTGGATCACCTGAGGTCAGGAGTTCACGACCAGCCTCACCAACATGGAGAAACCTGGCCTCTACTAAAAATACAAAATTAGCCAAGTGTGGTGGCACATGCCTGTAATCCCAGCTACTAGGGAGGCTGAGGCAAGAGAATCACTTGAACCCAGGAAGTGGAGGTTGCGGTGAGCCAAGATGGCACCATTGCACTCCAACCTGGGCAACAAGAGCGAAAATCTGTCTCAAAAATATATGTGTAGGCCTGGCGCAGTAGCTAACACCTGTAATCCAGCATTTTGGGAGGCCGAGGTGGGCAGATCACTTGAGGTCAGGAGTTTGAGACCAGCCTGGCTAACATGGTGAAACCCCGTCTCTACTAAAAATACAAAAATTAGCCGGGCATAATGGCAGGCGCCTGTAATCCCAGCTATTTGGGAGGCTGAGGCAGGAGAATCACTTGAAATAGAAGAAGGAGGTTATAGTGAGCTAAGATCACGCCACTGCACTCCAGCCTGGGCCAAAGAGCGAAACTCCATCTCAAAAAAAAAAAAATATATATATATATATATACACACACACACATATGTATATATGTATATATACACACATATGTATATATGTATATATCATATATGTATATATGCAACATACATATATGTATGTATCATATATGTATATATGCAACATACATATATGTATGTATCATATATGTATATATGCAACATACATATATGTATGTATCATATATGTATATATGCAACATACATATATGTATGTATCATATATGTATATATGCAACATACATATATGTATGTATACATATATGTATACACACACGTGTATATGTGTATATATATGCATGTGTATGTATGTGTGTATATATATATATATATATATGGCATGGTAAGAAAGCAGAAAGAGGCCAGGCACGGTGGCTCACGCTTGTAATCCCAGCAGTTTGAGAGGCCGAGGCAGGCAGATCAGCCAAGGTTAGGAGTTTGAGACCAGCCTGGCCAACATGGTGAAACCCCATCTCTACTAAAAAATACAAAAATTAGCCGGGCGTGGTGGCACATGCCTGTAGTCCCAGCTACTCGGGAGGCTGAAGCAGGAGAATTGCTTGAACCCAGGAGGCAGAGGTTGCAGTGAGCCGAGATCGCGCCACTTCACTCCAGCCTGGGCGATAAGAGTGAGACTCCATCACAGAAAAATAAATAAATAAATAAAAATAAAGCAGAAAGAAAGGAGGAGTATCTACATGAAACCTAGAGGCAAAAATAAGTAACGTTTTACAGAGGGAATGACCTTTAGAAGTACTACTAAGAGTGAACTAGATGTGAAGAGAACAGGACATTCCAGGCAATATAGGGCCCTAGAGAAGTTTGTTTTAGTTTTGGTTTAGTTTGTTTTTTTTTTCCAAAAATAAGATAAAATCACTTGGGCCCAGGAGGTTGAGGCTGCAGTGAGCCATGATAGTGCCACTACACCCTAGCCTTGGTGACAGAGCAAGACGCTGTCTAAATAAATAAATAAATAAATAAAATAAAAATGAAGGCAGTTTTTGGCCAGGTGGGGTGGTTCACACCTGTAATCCCAACACTTTGGGAGTCTGAGGCAGGCGGATCACCTGAGGTTGGGAGTTCAAGACCAGCATGACCAACATGGAGAAACCCCGTCTTTACTAAAAATACAAAATTAGGGCGGAGCGCAGTGGCTCATGCCTGTAATCCCAACACTTTGGGAGACTGAGGTGGGCAGATTACCTGAGGTCGGGAGTTCAAGACCAGCCTTACCAATGTGGAGAAACCCGTCTCTACTAAAATTACAAAATTAGCCAGGTGTGGTGGCGCATGCCTGTAATCCCAGCCACTCAGGAGGCTCAGGCAGGAGAATCGCTTGAACCCTGGAGGCAGAGATTGCAGTGAGCCGAGATCACGCCATTGCACTCCAGCCTGGGCAATAAGAGCAAAACTCTGTCTCAAAAAAAAGAAAAGAAAAAAATACAAAAATACAAAATTAGCCAGACGTGATGGTGCATGCATGTAATCCCAGCTACTCGGGAGGCTGAGACAGGAGAATCACTTGAACCCGGGAGGCAGAGGTTGCGGTGAGCTGAAATCGCACCATTGCACTCCAGCTTAGGCAACGGGAGCAAAACTCCGTCTCAAAAAACAAACAAACAAACAAACAAACAAACACTGGGCGCGGTGGCTCACGCCTGTAATCCAAGCACTTTGAGAGGCCAAAGTGGTGGATCACCTGAGGTCAGGAGTTCAAGACCAGCCTGGCCAATGTGGTGAAACCCTGACTCTACGAAAAATACAAAAATTAGCCAGGCCTGGTGGCTCACGCCTGTAGTCCCAGCTACTCGGGAGGCTGAGGCAGGAGAATTGCTTGACCCTGGGAGGTGGAGGTTGCAGTGAGCTGAGATCGCACCACTGCACTCCATCTTGCCTGGGCGACAGACAAGACTCCATCTCAAAAAAAAGAAAAATAAAGAATGAAGGCAGTTTTTAAGGATTTAGTGGCAGTATATAGAATGGATAAGAAACAGAAAAGAGGAGGCTGGGCACAGTGGCTCATGCCTGTAATCCTAGCACTTTGGGAGGCCGAGGAGGGTGGATCACAAGGTCAGGAGTTGAGACCAGCCTGACCAACATGGTGAAACCCCGTCTCTACTAAAAATACAAAAATTAACTGGGCGTGGTGGCACACGCCTGTAATCCCAGCTACTCAGGAGGCTGAGGCAGGAGAACTGCTTGAACCCAGGAGGTGGAGGTTGCAGTGAGCCAAAATTACACCACTACACTCTAGCCTGGGCGATAGAGTGAGACTCCATCTCAAAAAAAAAAGAAAAGAAAAGAAAAGAAAAAAGAAAAGAGGAATAGCCTGGCCACAGTGGCTCATGCCTGTAATCCCAGCTACTCAGGAGGCCAAGGTGGGGGAATCCCTTGAGCCCAAGAGTTCAAGGCTGCAGTGAGCCATGATCACACCACTGCACTACAGCCTGGGCAACAGATGGAGAACCTGTCTCAAAGAAAGAAAAGAGGAATAACGGCAGGGCACGGTGGCTCACGTCTATAATCCCAGCACTTTGGGAGACTGAGGTGGGCGGATTATTTGAGGTCAGGAGTTCAAGACCAGCCTGGCCAACATGGTGAAACTCTGCCTCTACTAAAAATACAAAAATTAGTCGGGCGCCTGTAATCCCAGCTACGTGGGAGGCTGAGGCAGGAGAATCACTTGAACCAAGGAGGCAGAGCTTGAAGTGAGCTGAGATCCCACCACTGCACTCCAGCCTGGGCAACACAGTGAGACTTCATCTCAAAAGAAAAAAAAAAGAAGGCCCGGCGCAGTGGCTCACGCCTGTAATCCCAGCACTTTGGGAGGCCGAGGCGGGCAGATCACGAGGTCAGGAGATCGAGACCATCTTGGCTAACATGGTGAAACCCCGTCTCCACTAAAAATACAAAAAAATTAGCCGGGCGTGGTGGTGGGCTCCTGTAGTCCCAGCTACTCGGGAGGCTGAGGCAGAAGAACGGCATGAACCCAGGAGGCGGAGCTTGCAGTGAGCCAAGATCACGCCACTGCACTCCAGCCTGGGAAACAGAGTGAGACTCCATCTCAAAAAAAAAGAAAAGCGGAATAACAGGCAAGGGTACCTGTGAAGGGGCAATAATGCAAGCATGAATTGATAAGGGTCTAGACCAGACTAATGGGTCTGGACCAGACTAATAAGGGTCTAGACCAGACTAATTATCCATAATTATCCAATTGCAATAATCCAAGCATGCATTGATAAGGGTCTAGACCAGACTAATAGAGAAATACTAAGAAGGGGCAGATGTCAGAGACATTTCAGAGGAGGAGTTAGCAAGATTTGGAAATGATTGGATATAGGGATGAAGGAAAGGATGTAAAGACAACTAAGGCCAGGTGCAGTGGCTCATGCCTATAATCCCAATGTTTTAGGAAGCTGAAGCAGGAGGATCACTTGAGCCCAGGAGTTTGAAACCAGCCTGGGCAACATAGCAAGACCTTGTCTCTCAAAAAATAAAATAGCCAGGCATGGTGGCGCGCACCTGTAGCCCTAGCTCTGAGGCAGGAAGATTGCTTGAGCCCAAGAATTCAAGGTTTCAGTGAGTTGTGATCGTGCCACTGCACTCCAGCCTGGGCAAGAGCAAGACTCTGTCTTTACAAAAATAATAAACAGTCCAGGCATGGTGGCTCACGCCTGTAATCCCAGCACTTTGGGAGGCCAAGGTGGGAGGATCACAAGGTCAGGAGATCGAGACCATCCTGGCTAACAAGGTAAAACCTCGTCTCTACTAAAAATACAAAAATTAGCCGGATGTGGTGGCGGGTGCCTGTAGTCCCAGCTACTTGGGAGGCTGAGGCAGGAGAATGGCGTGAACCCGGGAGGCAGAGCTTGCAGTGAGCTGAGATTGCGCCACTGCACTCTAGCCTGGGCAACAGGTGAGACTCCGTCTCAAAAATATATATAAAATAATAATAATAACAATAAATAAAAATTAAAAATTAGCCAGGCATGGTGGCACATGCCTGGAGTCCTAGCTGCATGGGAGGCTGAGGTGGGAGGATTACTTGAGCCCAGGAGTTTAAGGCTGCAGTGAGGTAGAATTGCACCACTGCACTCCAGCCTGGGCAACAGTGTGAAATTCTGTCTCTTTAAAAAAAAAAAAAAAAAAGACAGCTAAGGATTAAGCATGGGTAACTGGAAAAACAGCTCCTACCATTGATAAAAATAATGACACCAAGAGGTGGTCTGATACATAAGTTATTAATGATGCTCAAAGCTTGTCTTTCTTTCACAAACCCTTTCCTGAGTTCACCAGCACTGACTACTTTATTCTATATCCCCAGCTCTTAATTGCCCTGCTTGTGTTATATCATTTAATACTCCCGGACATGTTGAATAAGAATGGTATTCTTAGCCAGGGAGCGGTTTCTCACACCTGTAAACCCAGCACTTTGGGAGGCCAAGACAGGAGGATCGCTTGAGCCCAGGAGTTTGAGACCAGCCTGGGCAACATAGTGAAGCCCCATCTCTATAAAAAATATAAATTTTTTTTTTTTCGAGACGGAGTCTTGCTCTGTCCCCAAGCTGGAATGCAGTGGTGTGATCTCAGCTCACTGCAACCTCCATCTCCTGGGTTCAAGCAATTTCCCTGCATCAGTCTCCCAAGTAGCTGGGATTACAGGTACCCACCATCACACCCAGCTAATCCTTGTATTTTTAGTAGAGATGGGGTTTCACCATGTTGGCCAGGCTGGTCTCGAACTCTTGACCTTGTGATCCGCCCACCTCAGCTAAAAATACAAAAATTAGCCAGGCACAGTGGCTCATGCCTGTAGTCCCAGCTACTCAGGAGGCTGAGGTGGGAGGATCGCCGGAGCCTGGAAGGTCAGGGCTGCAAAATGCCATGATCGCGCCACTGTGCTCTAGCCTGCACGACAGAGTGAGACCCTGTCTCCAAAAAAAAGAAAGAATGGTATTCTCAGTAAACAAGTTCAGTTGTGGTTTCTCTAGGACTGTTTTTCTTTTTATTTCGTATCCTCCTTATAGTGGCCAATATTGTGCTGATATTGAATACTCAAAACTAAATTCACATTTTCTCTTTTGCTGAATTTGTATGTCACAATTTTTCCTTCCTATCCTAATTCAGTTGGCTCAATAGAGCCTCTGAACCTTCCTGCTCAGTTTTTCCTCTTTTTTTTTTTTTCCAGGGGTTTATGTCTGCATAATCAAGGTTCGACTGCAGTCAGAGGAGCTGCTACAGGCCCTCAGTGTGGCTGACACCTCAGTCTATGGGTGGGCTACACTGGTCAGTGAACGTAGCAAGAATGGAATGCAACGAATCCTCATTCCTTTCATCCCAGCCTTTTATATTAACCAGTCAGAATTGGTTCTTAGCCACAAACAAGATATCGGGGAGATAAGAGTACTGGGAGTGGACAGAGTTCTTAGGAAGCTAGAGGTATGTTAAGAACTGAACCAAAACAGAACAAGAGATCAGGAATTTGAAAAGATAGTTTTCATTCTCACTTCAAGGGCAAAAGAAGTTACTGAGTGACCTAATAAAAATTACCATAGGAATGACAAAATCAAATGAAGAAAACTTATCTCTTTCATAATGCCAGGCAGGCTCCCAGAGTCCAAAATCTAGGTCATGAGCTTTGTCAACATACCTAAAGGAGTAAAAAAAGTAAATGATTGGCCGAGCACGGTGGCTCATGCCTGTAATCCCAGCACTTTGGGAGGCCAAAGTGGGTGGATCACAAGGTCAACAGATCAAGACCATCCTGGCCAACACGGTGAAACCTCCTCTCTACTAAAAGTACAAAAATTAGCTGGGCATGGTGGCGGGCACCTGTAGTCCCAGCTACTCGGGAGGCTGAGGCAGGAAAATTGCTTGAACCTGGGAGGCAGAGGTTGCAGGGAGCCAAGATTGCGCCACTGCACTCCAGCCTGGGTGACAGAGCGAGACTGCCTCTCAAAACAACAACAACAAAAAAGTAAATGATTTATTGATTGTCGGCTAGCTAGCTAGAAATCCAGATCTTGACAATTATTGTACTGTGTATGCTTGAGATTGGAACATATTGATACAAAATTGATTTTTTTCCTTTTAAATGAAAGGTTTTATCTTTTCTCCAAGGTCGTCTCCAGCTCCCCAGTTCTAGTGGTCGCTGGCCATAGCCACTCTCCCCTCACTCCTGGCCTGGCCATCTACTCTGTAAGAGTGGTCAACTTCACTTCCTTCCAGCAGATGGCATCACCTGTTTTCATCAATATTTCCTGTGTACTCACCAGTCAAAGTGAGGCAGTGGTAGTGAGGGCTATGAAAGATAAGTTGGGTGCAGGTAAGCATCAGAGATTCATATTTATAATCTAGAGAGGAAAAGAAGAAAGAATGTATTACATTAGTACCCCCCATCTGCAGTTTTGCTTTCTGAGTTTCACTTAACTGACAGTCAACCACGGTCCAAAAATAAATGAAAAACTTCTTAAATAAACGGTTTAAATTGTGCACTGTTCCAAATAGCATGAGGAAATCTCACACTGTCCTGCTCTGGTCCCCAACCATGAATCATCTCTTTGTCCAGCATGTTCACACCGTATACACTATCAGCCCTTTAGTCACTTAGTAGTAGTCTCTACTATCAAATCAAGTGGTATCAAGGTATCACAGTGCAGTGCTTGTTTCAAGTAACCCTTATTTTACTTAATAATGGCTCCAAAGCATAAGAGTGGTGATGCCTGCAATTCGGGTATGCCAAAAAGAAGCTGGAAAGTGCTTCCTTTAAGTGAAAAAGTGGAAGTTCTCAACTCAGTAAGGAAAACACATAGTACGTAGAGGGTTCAATATTATCTGCGGCATCCACTGAGGGTCTTGGAACATATTCCCCACAGATAAGGGGGGACAGATGTTATCACAGTTTAGTTAATGGGAAACATTCAGCCACTTGACCAAGATTACTCAAACTAGTTGAGGCATGAATCTTCCAAACCTACCCAAAATACAACCTTTAGGTAGCTTTCTTAACACTACCTAAATTTTATATTTAACTTATATATTTAAGAATAGTTGTCAGCCAGGCGTGATGGCCCATGCCTTGTAATTCCAGCACTTTGGGAGGCCAAGGTGGGCAGATCCCTTGAGCTCAGGAGTTCGAGACCAGCCTGGGGAAAAAGGCAAAAATCTGTATCAACAAAAAAGTACAAAAAAAAATTACCTGGGCATGGTGGCATGGACCTGTGGTCCCAGCTACTCGGGAGGCTGAGGCAGGAGGATTGCTTGAGACCAGGAGTTCAAGGCTGCAGTGAACTGTGATTGTGCCACTGCACTCCAGCCTGGTGACAGAGCAAGACCCTGTCTCAAAAAAAAAAAAAAAAAGGAAAAAGAATAGTTGTCAGTTTAACACGAGTTTGCCAGCTTTGTAAGTATACTATTTGCCCTATTTTAAACTTTTTTTTTTTTTTTTTTTTTTGAGAGCGAGTCTTGCTCTGTCGCCCAGGCTGGAGTGCAAGGTCGTGATCTCGGCTCACTGCAACCTCCACCTCCCAGGTTCAAGCGATTCTCCCGCCTCAGACTCCCGAGTAGCTGGGATTAGAGGCATACACCACCATGCCCTGCTAATTTTTGTATTTTTGTAGAAATGGGGTTTCACCATGTTGGCCAGGCTGGTCTTGAACTCCTGACCTCAGGTGATCTGCCCGACTCGGCCTCCCAAAGTGCTGGGATTACAGGCGTGAGCCACCGCACCCGGCCAATCTTATCAATAAATGTTTTGTTGTCTTCAAAAGTATTTAAATCTTTTTGCATCAGGCAATGGGCCAATGTTAACCCTAGAACCAAGACTTAGCTTTCCCAAATCCTGATTCCAGGCATTACCTAGTTTAGGAATAATGCCACATTAGGATAGGATGGGAATAGTTATGAAAAGGTGTTAGAAAAGCTAGAGAACCATCAGTCTCCTTATATTTTATTTGTCAAGCCCGCTTCCCCACCCCTCAAGGGAAGCTACTTAATTACTGGGAACGATCTAAGCTAAATTATAGTATATCTCCTAATGGGAAATAGATTTTTGTTGATCGTTACGTGAGCATCTGGTTTGTATTGATCATTATCTTAAGCACATTTATATGCTTTTGGTTTAATTCTCTTAACTCTAGGAGGTAGGTATTATTCCCCAAGAGCTGAGGAAACTGAGATGCTGGCACAGCTGGTGCAGTGGCTAGTAATCCTAGCACTTTGGGAGGCTAAGACTGGAGGATCGCTTGAGCTCAGGAGTTCAAGACCAGGCTAAGCAACATAGCAAGACCTTATCTCTACTAAAAATCAAAAGAATTAGCCATGCATGGTGGCATGCACCTGAAGTCCTAGCAGGAGGTTGAGGTGGGAGGATTGCCTAAGCCCAGGAGGTTGAAGTTGCAGTGAGGCCTGATCACACCACTGCACTCCAGCCTGGGTGACAGAACGAGACCCTGTCTCAGGAATTTAAAAAAAAAAAAGTATCTCTAGATACTATCACAGAATGTATTGGAACAGAGTTTTTAAATCTAGAGACCATGGATCCCCACAAAGGTCCATAGATAGAATTCAAGGTGTCCATGACCCTGAGTGGAGAAAAATTGCATCTTTTTCCTTTTCCTTTTTTTTTTTAAAGACAGAGTCTCCCTCTGCCGCCCAGTCTGGAGTGCAGTGGCACCATCTCAGCTCACTGCAACCTCCACTCCCAGGTTCAAGCAGTTCTCCTCCCTCAGCCTCCCAAG
Organism: Nomascus leucogenys; assembly: GCF_006542625.1. Taxonomy (NCBI): domain Eukaryota; kingdom Metazoa; phylum Chordata; class Mammalia; order Primates; family Hylobatidae; genus Nomascus; species Nomascus leucogenys. The sequence goes on from NC_044392.1 coordinate 47,218,873, forward strand.
TAGCTGGGATTGCAGGTGCCCGCCACCATGCCCGGCTAATTTTTGTATTTTTAGTAGAGGCAAGGTTTCACCATGTTGGCCAGGCTGGTCTCGAACTCCTGATCTCAAATGATCCACCCACCTCGGCCTCCCAAAATGATGGGATTACAGGCGTGAGTTACCGCGCCCTGCCATGCATCTTTATTTTCAATTGACCACTAACTTAAAGTTAGCACTTTCGCTGATTGTTAATATAGGCAGCAAACCATCATAATATCAGCAGTATTGTGTGCTTTTGTCACCAACAGAATTCATTGACTATACTTTCAGGGATCATTTCTATAGTTCATTACTAGAGAAGTTTCTCAGAATGTATAGAGAGAGAAAAAAAAGAATCCATAGATATATTCATGTTCCTACTGCCAGATTTAAAAAACATTTCTCACTTAAAAATTACAGTAATCGGCCGGGCGCGGTGGCTCACGCTTGTAATCCCAGCACTTTGGGAGGCCGAGGCGGGCGGATCACAAGGTCAGGAGATCGAGACCACAGTGAAACCCCGTCTCTACTAAAAATACAAAAAAATTAGCCGGGCGTGGTGGCGGGCACCTGTAGTCCCAGCTACTCAGAGAGGCTGAGGCAGGAGAATGGCGTGAACCTGGGAGGCGGAGCTTACAGTGAGCCGAGATTGCGCCACTGCACTCCAGCCTGGGCGACAAAGCGAGACTCCGTCTCAAAAAAAAAAAATTACAGTAATCGGCCGGGCTCGGTGGCTCATGCCTGTAATCCCAGCACTTTGGACGGCTGAGGCGGGTGGATCACAAGGTCAGGAGTTCAAGACCAGCCTGGCCAACATGGTGAAACCCCATCTCTACTAAAAAAAAAAAAAAAAAAAAAATAGCCAGGTGTAGTGTCATGCACCTGTAATCCCAGCTACTCAGGGAGGCTGAGGCAGGAGAATAGCTTGAACGGTGAGGCAGAGGTTGCAGTGAGTCGAAGTGCCACTGCACTCCAGCCTGGGACAGAGCAAGACTCTGTCTCAAAAAAAAAAAAAAAAAAAAAAAAAAAAAAAAACAAATAAAGTAATCACCAGCCTGGGCAACATGGCAAAACCTCATCTCTATAAAAAATACAAAATAATTAGCCAGGTGTGATGGTCTGCAGTCCTAGCTACTCTGGAAGCTGAAGTGGGAGGATCCCTTGAGCCTGGAAGGCAGAGATGGAGTAAGCTGAGATCTCACCACTGCACTGCAGCCTGGGTGAGAAAGAAAGGCTGTTTCAGGAAAAAAAAAAAAAAAAAAAGAAAAGAAAAGAAAAACAGCCAAAAGGCCAGGCGCGGTAGCTCACGCTTGTAATCCCAACACTTTGGGAAGCTGAGGCGGGCAGATCACCTGAGGTCAGGAGTTCAAGACAAGCCTGTGCAACATAGAGAGACCTCATCTCTACCAAAAATTAAAAGTTAAAGAAAAAAATTTAAATTATCCAGGTGTTAAAAAAAAAAAAAAGGTCGGCGCGATGGTTCATGCCTGTAATCCCACCACTTTGGGAGGCCGAAGTAGTTGGATCACCTGAAGTCAGGAGTTCGAGACCATCCTGGCCAACATGGTGAAACCTCATCTCTACTAAAAATACAAAAATTAGCTGGGCGTGGTGGCGGGCACCTGTAATCCCAGCTACGAAGGACGCTGAGGCAGGAGAATTGCTTGAATCTGGGAGGCAGAGGTTGCCGTGAGCTGAGATCATGCCATTGCACTCCAGCCTGGGCAACAAGAGTGAAACTCCGTCTCAAAAAAAAAAAAAAAAAAAAAAGACGTGATGGTGTGCACCTGTAGTCCTAGTTACTTAGGAGGCTGCAGTAAGCCATGACTGCACCACTGCACTCCAGCCTGAGACCTTGTCTCAAAAAAAAAAAAAAAAAAGGCAAGTCTAAAGTTTTATTGAGGATAAGGTTAGATACAAATCAGAGTGCTCCCAAAAAATGACATCCTGAGTAGGACAAAGGTACTGTGGATTTAAGTGGTCACTGATGATCTAAAAAAAATGTTTTGGCTGGGTGCAGCGGCTCACGCCTGTAATTCCAGCACTTTGTGAGGCCAAGGCGGGTGGATCACCTGACGTCAGGAGTTTGGAGACCAGCCTGGCCAAAATGGTGAAACTCATCCCTACTAAAAATACAAAAGTTAGTCAGGTATGGTGGTGGGCACCTGTAATGCCAGCTACTAGGGAGGCTGAGACAAAATAATTGCTTGAACCCAGAAGGCAGAGGTTGCAGGGAGCTGAGATGGCGCCATTGCACTCCAGCCTGGGCAAGAGACTCTCTCTCAAAAAAAACAAAGAAAGAAAAGAAAATGTTTCAAGATAGAGATTACAATTATAAATGGAATCAGCATACTATCACAAGTTTAGTGAAGGGAAGCATGTTACCTGGGGTTGAAGTGCACGGGGAAGGTAAACAGCATGTTTTTGTTTTGTTTTGTTTTGAAATAGAGTCTTGCTCTGTCACCCAGGCTGGAGTGCAGTGGAGCGATCTCGATTCACGCCATTCTCCTGCCTCAGCCTCCCAAGTAGCTGGGACTACAGGTGCACGCCACCACACCCAGCTAATTTTTTGTATTTTTAGTAGAGACGGGGTTTCACCACGTTAACCAGGATGGTCTTGATCTCCTGACCTCGTGATCCACCCGCCTTGGCCTCCCAAAATGCTGGGATTACAGATGTGAACCACTGCGCCAGGCCGCATTTTTTTTTTAAGTCTTCTCCACTTTTATTACTCAAAAGTTTCATTTTTTATTTAGCTGACTCTGTGCTTGTGCCTTCAACATTTTCACGACAATTTTCTGCTCCTCGATAAGGAAAGCACGCTTGATCCAGTCGCGAACACATTTAGCACACGTGGAACCCGACATGTTTTTTGTTTTGGACAATCTCATAAGAACTTCAGGTTTTACAGCACGAATCCCTTGAAGCCTGCCTGGGCACATGCCACATGCAGATTTTGGTGCTTTCCCATCCTTCTTGGTATAAAGGTAAACAATTCTATTACCAAGGGTTTGGGACAGCCTAGTTTTGTCAGAGGCTGTATTGTAGGAAAGCCTACGTTGTTATGTCAAACGCTGGACCATTCTGAGTGCCTGCAGACAATGTCCCTGGAAGAGGAAGAAGTGGTAACCAGCATTTTAAAGTAGCAGAGGATTTAAAGCATCCTTTGAAATCTAAGAGGAAGAAATAACAAGCTCAAGAATCAGAGAGTTTTATTACTCTGGAGATAGGAAGAAGTCAAAAAGAGGTGGTTGAGCCAAGTATAGTTCACACCTGAAGCTCTCTTCTCTTACTAAGAGGGCTGAGTTTTGAATACTTCTGGCAGATACTCTTATTACTATTTTTAGTCATAAGTTTTAAAATGCAGCATCTGCTGGAGGTTGCAGTGAGCTGAGATCGCACCACTGCCCTCCAGCCTGGGGGACAGAGTGAGAGCAAGACTCTGTCTCAAAAAAAATTAAATTTAAAAAATGCAGCATCTGCCCATGGTTGCTATTAAATAACTATTATCTTGTTTTGTTATGGCCAATGTATAGATCACTGTGAAGATTCCGCCATCCTCAAGCGGTTCACTGGCTCTTACCAGATCCTGCTCTTGACCCTCTTTGCAGTGCTGGCATCAACAGCTTTCATCTTCCTAGGTAAAGAGTCCTTATATTCAATACCATAGACTTTGACATGAAAACTGCCTTTTTTTCTTTTTTTTGTTTTTTTTGAGATGGAGTCTAAGTCTGTCGCCCAGGCTGGAGTACAGTGGCGCAATCTTGGCTCACTGCAACCTGCGCCGCCCGAGTTCAAGCAATTCTCCTGCCTCAGCCTCCCGAGTAGCTGGGATTACAGGCGCCTGCCACCGCACCCGACTGATTTTTGTATTTTTAGTAGAGACGGGGTTTCGCCATCTTGGCCAGGCTGATCTTGAACTCCTGACCTCGTGATCCACCCGCCTCGGCCTCCCAAGTGCTGGGATTACAGGCGTCAGCCACCGTGCCCAGATGAAACTGCCTTCATTTTATTTCACAAACAAGGATGAAAATTAGCTGCTTATCACATATAATTTTAACAAGTAGTGTAAACTAAGTTAGCCTTGCTAGTCCTAGTAACATAGTGGATTAAAGGTCCCCCTCAGCTACTTTTGCTGAAATTCATAGTTAGGGATAATTCAAGTAATACAACAGACTGGGTGCAATGGCTCACGCCTGTAATCCTAGCACTTTGGGAGGCCAAGGTGGGAGGATGGTTTGAGTCTAGGAATTTAAGACCAGCCTGGGCAACACAGTGAGACTCCATCTCTACAAACAAACTTTAACATTAGTTGGGTGTGGTGGTGGCACACATCTAGTCCCAGCTACTAGGGAAGCTGAGGCAGAAGGATTGCTTGAGCCAGGGAATTCAAGGCGGTAGTAAGCCATGATTGTGCCACTGTACTCCAGTGATACCGTGTGTCTAAAAAAAATTTTTTTTTTGAGATGGAGTCCCATTGTCACCCAGGCTGGCGTGAAGTGGTGCAACCTCCACCGCCCAGTTTCAAGCGATTCTCCTGCTTCAGCCTCTCGAATAGCTGGGATTACAGACACCTGCCACCACACCTGGCTAATTTTTGTATTTTTAGTGGCACGTTGGCCAGGATGGTCTCGATCTCCTCACCTCGTGATCCGCCCACCTCAGCCTCCCAAAGTGCTGCGATTACAGGCGTGAGCCACCGCACCCGGCCACTTCCCCCTTTCAGCCAAAAGCTAAAAGTAACTCTAAAATGGGTTAAATTGGGGTAAGAACTTCCTGTAATAGTGCCATTACTATTACTTATTTTGAAGAATTATTTTTAGCAATATTCTCATTCTAGAGTTGACTTTGCCATTTAAGGCCTTCCTCAGATATGCCTTGTGACATTTCCTTTGTCCTTTTTCCAGCATACAACGCCTTCCTAAACAAGATACAAACAGTTCCAGTTGTGTATGTACCAACTCTAGGAACACCACAGCCAGGTAAAAAAGCCTGTCCTCATCTTTGAAAAGCTCAGATACACACGTTTAATTCACTCAACTTTTCCCTCCTCTTCTAGGTTTTTTTAACTCCACAAGTTCTCCCCCTCACTTCATGAGTCTACAACCTCCATTGGCCCAAAGTCGGCTGCAACATTGGTTATGGAGTATAAGGCACTAACCTCTGCTTGGACAAGTTCCTTTCAACTGCAGGGTAATGAAGATTTCTAGTCCTCGACAAGAAGCCTAACAGCAACTTCTACATTAAGTTTCCAGATAACGCTTCTGAGAACTATAAATAAAGCATCCTAAGCTGTTCCTTAAAACTGGTATGTCAGACTGTGTTGTAGAGTTAACTGTCGGCCGGGTGCGCTGGCTCACGCCTGTAATCCCAGCACTTAGGCAGGCAGATCACCAGGTCAGGAATTTGAGACCAGCCTGACCAACATGGTGAAACCCTGTCTCTACTAAAAATACAAGAATTAGCCGGGTATGGTGGCAGCTACCTGTAATCCCAGCTACTTGGGAGGCTGAGACAGAGAACTGCTTGAACCCAAGAGGCGGAGGTTGCAGATCGCGCCACTACACTCCAGCCTGGGCGACAGAGCAAGGCTCCATCTCTTTTAAAAAAAAAAAACAAAAAAAAAAAACACCAAACACAACACTTGAGATAGTATCACAGTTTAAAAAAAAAAGATTTTTACCCAATGAGCCTAGGTGGTTAAAAATGTCCCCAAAGGCCCTTTTAAAGTACTTGGCCACTTACGTGCCCCAAATGATTCTAATATTCTCCTCTTTCTGGTTGCCCCTGAATACTTGAGACATGAACTTCCTAACACTTAAACAAGACAATAAACAGGATTTATCCAAAATGCGTTTATTGAGATGGTTTCCCACTCATCTTGATTCAGAGTGCTTTCAGTGCTGCTTCCTCCTGAAGGAACATCCTGGAGGAAAAAGATTCAGAGATTAGCTGACATCAGTCCAGGTATTCTGCCCACCTCTCCCACAAAAGCAGATGTACGATGATCCACCCACAGAAAGCTACATCTTTTATTTTTCTCAACTCTTAGGTACCTGCGCATTTGTATCACTTTGGTCACTTCCTATCAACTTGAGCCCTTTTATCACCGATTGATCCCCGCTTTAGACAGTAGTGCTTTGAGATTAATACATAGATTTTCGTAGTATCTACTTAAACAATTACCAAATCCAACACTTCTTGTCTAAAAATTTACATTATAGATGATCTCTGTCACTGTAAGACTGAAAGATCCTGAGAAGTGTTTCCATTTCTAGAAAGCAAACTCAAAGCCCCAAATCACAACATTAGTAAACCATTTACCTTCTGTAAGCCTTGCTTTTCCTCCTGTAGGCTGGCAGAGGACAGTGGAGCAGCCAACACACAAAACTACCGTTTGTGCATGGCTAAAGACCGTGGTGATTTTATAGCATCCTGAAAGAAAAGCAGACAACATTTTTTTCCTCTATTACACCCATATCTTTCCTACACTTACGCTCAACTCATCATCCATTACATTGTTTCCCAACACAAAAAAACGTAGGGATTATTATGTGAAATGTGATGGGAGATCACGGTGAAATGAATCACTCCTCCTAAGATGAAAAACTTTGCCAGTCTCATACATTCAAATTTTAAGAGTATCAGGGAAAATATTTTCCACAGGCGAAGAAACTGAAGCTGCTGCACAGCTTCAAGGATACGAGACAGCTCACGCTACAACATTTTCCAACTGTTGAGGTCCAGTGTTTTCCCCACTACAGCAAGCCGTCTCCTCACCTGGGCATTTCACATCCATAAAGTAGGAATTGGGGCTCTGCACCAGGCGTTTCTTCTTGTGTTTCCTCTTCTCCTCTTCTGGAGAGGGATGAAGGAGATCCTTTGCGAGCTAAAAGGGACAGAAATGCAGAGATTTAGAAACCAACGGCGAAAATGGGTTGGTCGAAAACAGCCCCCACTGTCACACACCGGGGAGAGCTCGCCCCTCGCCGCCCCTGGTGTCTGCGCAGCTGGGCCGCCATCTTATTTCCTCTCCGCTCCCGTCTATGCGGGTGGCCCGTGGACCGCTGCGGTCCCTGGAGTTAATGTCCTAAGAAGCGCAGAGGGTAAATGAGAACCCTCTACGATCCGAAATCAGCGTGAGAGGAGCGTGCGGACAGAACACCGAGAGCTCAGCCGAAACCTGGACCAAAGCACTCACAGGCATGTTGTCGTGTGGGTAGGTCGTCACCGCCGGAAAGGAACAAAAGCGGAAATCCTGCCCCTTATATTGAGCACACTACAGGAAATGACGCAAGGATCTTGTGCCACCATGTTTTGAAGGTCCTACTTTGGTCCGCCGCAGTGGGGAGACAAGGGAGCTGACATTTTCGGAAGGTCTTTAACTGTTAGTTGTGACACATATGCGTCACCATGTTGAGAGGGTTACCTTGCTAATTTGATCACTATCCAGGGATAAATGGACACTTTTAAAATTTTGTGCTATACCTTGACAGTTGGAGCCTAATAAATAGGAAAGGTTGAGGAAAACACCAGGGAGAAGGAGCCATGTCCGGGACTTCCGTCCTATTTTTTAAATACCTATATTCTTAACTCTTTTTCTATTGGTTTAATTTAACAGTTTAGGCTGGGCGCGGTGGCTCATGCCTGTAATCCCAGCACTTAGGGAGGCCAAGGCGGGTGGATCACCTGAGGTCATCAGTTCAAGACCAGCCTGGCCAACATGGTGAAACCCTACTAAAAATACAAAAATTAGCCAGGCGTGGTGGCACGCGCCTGTAATCCCAGCTACTCTGGAGGCTGAGGCAGGAGAATCGCATGAACCTGGGAGGCGGAGCTTGCAGTGAACCCAGATCCACTCCAGCCTGGGTGACAGAGCAAGACTCAGTCTTAAATAAATAAATACATAAATAAACGGGAGACCTGGTTTGGTCAGTGAAAAGAAATAGGGAAGACTCAAGGAGATAATGAGAGGTGAGAGAATGGACAAAAGGAGATTGAATAGTTTAGCTTGAGAAGGGACAAGCATGGACACTGAAGGTGATGGGGATAAGTGAAAGATGCCTCCTTTTTTTTTTTTTTTTTTAGACGCAGTTTTGCTCTTGTTGCCCAGGCTGTAGTGTGATGGCGCCATCTCGGCTCACCACAACCTCTGCCTCCCGCATTCAAGCGATTCTCCTGCCCCAGCCTCCCGAGTAGCTGGGATTACAGGCATGCGGCGCCACTCCCGGCTAATTTTGTATTTTTAGTAGAGACAGGGTTTCACCACGTTGGCCAAGCTGGTATTGAACTCCTGACCTCACGTGATCCGCCCGCCTCGGTCTCCCAAAGTGCTGAGATTACAGGCGTGAGACACCACGTCCGGCCTTTAATTTTTCAATAGGCATCCAGAATAGGCTCGAGAGAGACTCCCTTGAATAATTTTTTCTTTGCCGGTCTCGGTGGCTCACGCCTGTAATCCCAGCACTTTGGGAGGTTGAGGCGGGCGGATCACGTGAGGTCGTGAGTTCGAGACCAGCCTGGCCAACATGGTCAAACCCCCGTCTCTACTAAAAATACAAAAAAAAAAAAAAAAAAAATTTAGCTGGGCGTGGTGGCAGGCGCCTGTAATCCCAGCTACTTGGGAAGCTGAGGTTGGAGAATCGCTTGAACCCAAAAGGCGGAGGTTGCAGTGACGGGAGACTGAGCCATTGCACTTCAGCCTGGGTGACAAGAGCAAAACTTTGTCTCAAAAAATAAAATAAAACTAAAAATAAAGGCTGGGCGCCGTGGCTCACGCCTGTAATCCCAGGCCTTTGGGAGGCAGAGGCGGGTGGATCACCTGAGGTCGGGAGTTCGAGACCAGCCTGACCAACATGGAGAAACCTCGTCTCTACTAAAAATACAAAATTGGCAGGGGGTGGTGCGGGTGCCTGTAATTTCAGCTACTCGCGAGACTGAGACAGGAGAATCGCTTGAACCACTGAGGCGGAAGTTGTAGTTAGCCCAGATCACACCATTGCACTCCAGCCTAGGCAACAAGAGCGAAACTCCACCTCAAAATAAATAACAAAAATTTAAAAAAAAAAAATAGGCCGGACGCGCTGGCTCACAACTGTAATCTCAGCACTTTGTGAGGCCGAGGCGGGCGGATCAGAAGGTCAAGAGATCGAGACCATCTGGCCAACATGGTGAAACCCCGTCTCTACTAAAAATACAAAAATTAGCTGGGCGTGGTATCGGGCACCTGTAATCCCAGCTACTCCAGAGGCTGAGGCACGATAATCGCTTGAATCCGGGAGGCAGAGGTTGCAGCGAGCCGAGATTGCACCACTGCACTCCAGCCTGGCGACAGAGCAAGACTCTGACTCAAATAAAATTAATTAATTAATTAATTAATTAAAATTTTTTTGAGACAGGATCTTACTCTATCACCGAGGCTGGAGTGCAGTGGCATAATCATGGCTCACTACAGCCTTGGACTCTTGGGCTCAAGTGATCTGCCCACTTCTGCCCCGCAAGTAGCTAGGGCTGGGACTACAGCGCACACCACCATGTATGGCTAATTTTTTTGTTTTGTCGAAGCAGTCTCACTATGTTGCCCAGGCTGGTCTTGAACTCCTGGGCTCAAGGGATCCTCTCACGTTGGCCTCCCAAAGTGCTGGGATTACAAGTGTGAGCCACCGCACCGGGTCTTAGATAATATTTTCTTTCTTTCGTTTTTCGTAGTTTTTTCCACCCCCAGTACACATATGGCAAGAATTTTTTTCTAGAGGCAGAGGTAAACTTGTTTCTTTTTTTCTTTCTTTCTTTCTTTTTTTTTTTTTTTGAGACGGAGTCTGGCTCTGTCGCCTAGGCTGGAGTGCAGTGGCGCAATCTCGGCTCACTGCAAGCTCTGCTTCCCGGGTTCACGCCATTCTCCTGCTTCAGCCTCCCAAGTAGCTAGGACTACAGGCAGGCGCCCACCACCACGCCCGGTTAATTTTTTTTTTTTTTTTTTTTTTTTTTTTTTTTTTTTTTTGTATTTTTAGTAGAGATGGGGTTTCACTGTGTTAGCCAGGATGGTCTCGATCTCCTGACCTCGTGATCCGCCCGCCTTGGCCTCCCAAAGTGCTGGGATTACAGGCATGAGCCAGCGCGCCCGGCAAACTTGTTTCTTTATAGCCGTGCTGTCCATATTTCAGCTTCCTGGTTACCAAGGCTACATTCATGGCCTATGAGTGAGATTTCAGGAGTACTGCACCTTAAGTGGGCCATATTAAAAGATCCACGTGAAGAATGACATTTTTAGTTCAAATCTCTGTTTTCCTAAGCTATTTGGTCAGAGAAATCACACATGGGGCCCCATAAGAGAGATCGTTCCAACCGAAGCCCCAGAATGTGTCTAGGTAGGCTGTGTGTGTTGGGGTGGTGGGGCCGATTTTGTATAACTAATTTACGTTTTCACCCTGTTCCACCAGGGGGCAGACTGACTCAACAAATAACGTACTTCTGCGCATCCCGCTTTTTTCAAAGGGAACTGGGACCCATAGAACTAAGGGCTTGGACAACTAACATTAAAATTCTAGGACTGCCTTTTACTCAGCCCCAGAAACCGATAATAACTCATCTTCTAGCTTCGTTGAATAGCATCTCCAAAACTCAACCCCATGTTTTTTTTCAATTTCTAGTGCTCTCCCTACCTTCACCCTTATTCCCAAAACTCTTTTTCTCTTCCCCTTATCCCTCTAAAATTTCTCTTCCCCTGGTCGTCATGGTTAAACCTCTACTTCCCTTCACCCCAGCCTCTCTGGCCTCAGAATGGAAGAGTAAGGTCGTAAGAGGGGAGCTACAGTTACCGAAAGGCTGTGGAAAACAGCGAGAGAGACAGGCCGGCCTAAGCTAGGAAAGGAAAACCGAGAGAACAGAGGCCGGGCTGGCCGCCTTGGCCTGCCCAAAAGGGTGGGCGGGCAGGGGGTGGAGCCCGGAGGGGTGCCGCCTCTCCTCTTTCCCGGAGCCTGGGCGGAGAGGGAGGAAAACTTCTTCCTGGCCTGGGCTCCGTGCCGCTCTGTTTGCCAACCGTCCAGTCCCGCCTACCAGTGCCGGGCGCTCCCCACCCCTCCCCCGGCTCCCCCGGTGTCCGCCATGGCCAAAGCCTACGACCACCTCTTCAAGTTGCTGCTTATCGGGGACTCGGGGGTGGGCAAGACTTGTCTGATCATTCGCTTTGCAGAGGACAACTTCAACAACACTTACATCTCCACCATCGGTGAGCCCGCTGGCCATGTCCCAGACCCCGACTCTCCTGTGACCTCCTTCTCAGGCTCCCGAATTACTAGTGACCCCACTTTTCAGACCCGTTAGAGTAAGGCTCCTCAATTCTAGTCCCTCAACCCCTGGCTCCGACCCTTCCCCCATGCATGTCTCGGTATAGTAACCAAACCTCTCACCTCTCTGAGGCCTTCAGATAACTCTTCAACTGCTGCCAGCTCCTCATTTTCTTGGTACCATCGCCTTAGTCTCCCCAAATCCACAAGAACTCTTCTCTATTTTTCTCTGTGCCCCCCTTCCCCTACCCCCACCACCTAGAACTCTCTCGATCCACTCTCCGTGTTTCCTGTATCCCTGTCCACCACATCTTTTTCTCCCGATCCGATCCGCTAGCCTCTTTCTGTCTTGCTGAGCTTCAAACTCTCCCACTGCGTCCCCACCTCACCATCTACTTCCCAGATTCTTTGCCCCAGTCTCCCTGCACCTCAGCTGAACAGGGGTTTGGGAAGGGTGGAACAAGGTGGCTGGGTGTGCTGGCGGGTGGCCCAAGGACTGCGATCACGAATATGCAGCCAGCTTGGTGAGGAACGTGGAAATGAGGGGACTTTTGGGGTCTCTGAGTCAGCCTGGTGACTCATCCTCCTCCCAGGGGCCCCCAGCAGGCTTGGGGGAGGTGCCCAAGTTTCTACTAAGAAGAACATCGTCTCCCCTCCTCCCTTCTCTTCTTTCTTCATCTCCTCTGGCTTGGGAAATAGACAGGAAGAGTCTCACGACAATTCTGGTTACAAAGGAAAAGGAAAAATGCCTCTCTTTCCTAATTGTCTCAAAAGTAATCCTGTTTAGCCTCAGACTTTACTAGTGCCAAGTTTGACCCACTAGTTAATTCACATAGACTGGCTTCAGCTACTTTTTTCCTTACTCTCTACTAGGAGGGTGGGTGGAATACCAAGACTAGAGGGCTCTAAGAAAACAGAGAAGAGGAATGTGAAAGTAATATCTGGGGAGAGACAGAGACTGAATTCAGAGAGTTGTCACCTGGTATAACTGAATGGACCCAAGAGGTGGCCTAAGGATTTTAAGCCTCCATGCAGAATTTTCATCACCTTTTCCCTCCCACAATCCATAAAATGTACGTAAAAATAGTATTCTTGCTATACAAATACAGCTTTGGGAAAATTCTCCTAGCTTGGCATTTCCAACAAGATTGCTCCCCAGGTGCCTCCCCTGCAGAATTTCTGGTGCCGACACTGCTCCGTTCCTGTCCCTCCCATCACACAGTTTTACATGTGTGCATGCATGTCTCAACTTCAGTGCATACCTTCCACCCCTAGGAATTGATTTCAAGATCCGCACTGTGGATATAGAGGGGAAGAAGATCAAACTACAAGTCTGGTAAGTCAATCCTCTGGGACGCCTCTCCAGTGTTCCCCATTTACCTCTTACACACTTTTCCTTCTATTTTGTTTCATTTCTCTTCCTTTCCCCATTGCTCCTTCTAGCACTTCCAATCTATTTCTCTGGATGCACTCAGCTGTCCTTCCATCTCTTTTCCTGCTCTCCCAACTAGTTCCAACTCTTTTATAACTCTTGCCTCCTCTGGCTGCAGAGCATCCTCTTAATTTGAGAACAAACAACTGTTCAGTCATAACATGGAAACATGCTGTGAGCAGTTAAATGGCAAAGGCAGAATTAAGACTTGACTCTAAGTCTAGTGTTTTCTCCAAAATATGGTGAGCCCAGAGAGCCAAATATAGACCCTGGAGGTGTTTAAGTGGTATGAAGCTTAGTGGAGGCATTATGCTATGACATATAAGAGCAGACTGGTGGGCAAATCTGGTTCTTCTACTTATCTCCTTGCCTGACTTTCATTAATTATTCAGCCTATCCAAATCTGTTTCCTCTTTTTTTTTTTTTGAGACAGAGTTTTGCTCTTGTCACCCAGGCTGGAGTGCAATGGCACAATCTAGGCTCACTGCAACCTCCGCCTCCTGGGTTCAAGTGATTCTCCCACCTCAGCCTCCCAAGTAGCTGGGATTACAGGTGGCCGCTACCACGCCTGGCTAATTTTTGTATTTTTAGTAGAGACGAGGTTTCACCATGTTGGCCAGGCTGGTCTCGAACTCCTGACCTCAGGTGATCCACTCGCCTCAGCTTCCTAAAGTGTTGGGATTACAGACGCAAGCCACAGCACCTGGCATGTTTCCTCATTTGTAAAATAGAGACAATAATACATGTCTTACAAGGAAAGAGTAAGGATTAGATAAAATGATACATACACAGTGCTTGACACATAGCAAGCATTCAATGAATAAGCAAAGACATCTTGTTTCTTGGGCCGCTACCATCTCTGGAAATCAGCTCAACTGTCTTTAATCCCATTCCCCTTTACTGTTTCCTTATTCTGTTGCCCCACCATGTTACAAAAGCTAAATTCTTGTGAGAGAGGAAGAATTATTCCATTGGAGAATTCTTTCCTCTATTCCATCCCATGAAACCTTCCCCTTCTTTAGGGACACGGCTGGCCAAGAGAGGTTCAAGACAATAACTACTGCCTACTACCGTGGAGCCATGGTATGAAGTGTGGGTCTGAACAAAGGATGAAGGATGAGGCCGCAGAATATATTATGAATACAAAGGGTCAGGGGTTGGGGCAGGTAAAAATGGGAGGGGTGCAGTGTGGGTTGCAGAGGGCCCAACATGGCCTAGTGTTTAGACCCATGGATGCGGGGTCACTTACAGGGCAGTGGGAAGCCTCAATGGGAACATGGTCCAAGGTGAATTTTGTCATCTCCCAGGGCATTATCCTGGTATATGACATCACGGATGAGAAATCTTTCGAGAATATTCAGAACTGGATGAAAAGCATCAAGGAGGTGAGGACCCTCCAAAAGAGATGGGGGAACTGGATAGAACCTGGAGAATGAAGGGGTCCATCAGGATAGGCAGGACCTAACTTTTTTTTTTTTGAGACGAAGTTTTGCTCTTGTTGCCCAGGCTGGAGTGCAATGGCACGATCTCAGCTCACTGCAACCTCTGCCTCCCGGGTTCAAACGATTCTCCTGCCTCAGCCTCTCAAGTAGCTGGGTTTACAGGCATGCACCACCATGCTCGGCTAATTTTGTATTTTCAGTAGAGACGGGGTTTCACCATGTTGGTCAGGGTGATCTAGAACTCCTGCATCAGGTGATCCACCCGCCTTGGCCTCCCAAAGTGCTGGGATTACAGGCATGAGCCACCGCGCCTGGCCGGCAGGACCTAACTTTTACTTGTCTTTTGCCCCCAGAATGCCTCGGCTGGGGTGGAGCGCCTCTTGCTAGGGAACAAATGTGACATGGAGGCCAAGAGGAAGGTGCAGAAGGAGCAGGCCGATAAGGTGAGGGCCAGGCTGAGCAATGTTCTAGAACTGGGCTGGGAGGGGCAAGATAGGTTGCATTGCAGAGGACTTGGCTGCTGTCCTTAATTCAATTCTCTTCTTCCCACATCACCCCTTATAGTTGGCTCGAGAGCACGGAATCCGATTTTTCGAAACTAGTGCTAAATCCAGTATGAACGTGGATGAGGTGAGATCCACACCCCCATCCCCGACCAAGAGCGGAAGTATTAGAAGGTAGATTCTCCTCCCTCCAAACTGACTCTGTTCCCCACTTTAGGCTTTTAGTTCCCTGGCCCGGGACATCTTGCTCAAGTCAGGAGGCCGGAGATCAGTAAGTTGGTTTTGCTGGACTAGGTACAACTCTGGGGTGTGTGTGTGTGTGTGTGTGTGTGTGTGTGTGTTGGTGTTGATAAAAACGGGGAGCACTGCTAAGATTTCTTATGAGGGTGGATTCACTTTAAACAGTTTATACCCTCCTACCCTAACTATCCATTCACACCATGACCCCTGTGCCCTTCTCCCTCTAGGGAAATGGCAACAAGCCTCCCAGTACTGACCTGAAAACTTGCGACAAGAAGAACACCAACAAGTGCTCCCTGGGCTGAGGACCCTTTCTTGCCTCCCCACCCTGGGAGCTGAACCTGAGGGAGACAAGGGCAGAGGGAGTGAGCAGGGGAGAAATAGCAGAGGGGCTTGCAGGGACACATAGGTAGATGGTAAAGAGAATGAGGAGAAAAAGGAGAAAAGGGAAAAGCAGAAAGGAAAAGAAGGAAGAGAGAGGAAGGGAGAAGAGAGAGGAATGAATTGAGGAAGTGAAAGAAGGCAAGGAGGTAGGAAGAGAGGGAGGAGGAAAGGAAGGAGAGATGCCTCAGGCTTCAGACCTTACCTGGGTTTTCAGGGCAAACATAAATGTAAATACACTGATTTATTCTGTTACTAGATCAGGTTTTAGGGTCCTGCAAAGAGCTAGCTTGGCACTAGACTAGTGGATTTGCTCCTGTTCTGTCACTTGTCATGGTCTTTCTTGGTATTAAAGGCCACCATTTGCACAAATGTTCCTGTTTTGGGTAACTTGGATTATTGTCAGAATTGTTCTCCACTCAAATCCAATTATTGTGTCTTCAAAGTGATTGATTTACCCGAATGAGGCTGGGTTTCTGTGGAACCAGGACTAATCCTACCGCTGTCTCTTCCCTAGCTGTTCAGTTGGTAAGGAAAATAGCAAAGAGCAGGAGGTAGAGTGATCTGAAGGTCTGGATATCCTCTTTCCGCCATGGGGTCCGGATGCCCTTGTGGGCAGAGCCTTGTCCTGAGCACAGGAAATTCCAAGCGAGAAGGACTCTAACAGTCCTAGCCTCAGGGAAATAACTGCACCTAGTGTTTTATCCAGCGATTTGTGTAAGCTTCTTTGATTCTGCCAGCAATCCATTTAGGTATTTGATAGGCATTAATATCTGCTTTTATTAGTGAGGAAAATGAGAAGTTCATTTATTCATAGATGTATACTGAGCAATTTAAATATACATTGAGCGGCCGGGCGCGGTGGCTCACGCTTGTAATCCCAGCACTTTGGGAGGCCGAGGAGGGCGGATCACGAGGTCAGGAGATCGAGACCACGGTGAAACCCCGTCTCTACTAAAAATACAAAAATTAGCCGGGCGTGGTGGCGGGCGCCTGTAGTCCCAGCTACTCGGAGAGGCTGAGGCAGGAGAATGGCGTGAACCCGGGAGGCGGAGCTTGCAGTGAGCCGAGATTGCGCCACTGCACTCCAGCCTGGGTGACAGAGCGAGACTCCGTCTCAAAAAAAAAAAAAAAAAAAAATATACATTGAGCATCTACTAAGTGCCAGGCACAATGGTCAGTTATTTTATTTATTTATTAATTTATTTTTAGAGACAGAGTCTTGCTCTGTCTCCCAGGCTGGAGTGCAATAGTGCGATCTCAGCTCACTGCAACCTCTGCCTCCTGCCTCAGCCTCTCAAGTAGCTGGGATTACAGGCATGAGCCACCATGCCTGGCCACAATAGTCAGTTACTATAGCCCTTGGGTGGTACTTACAAGCAGAGGGACAAGGACTTTTTTTTTTTTTTAAGACCAAGTCTGGCTCTGTCGCCCAGGCTGGAGTGCAGTGGCACGATCCCAGCTCACTGTAACCTCTGCCTCCCGGGTTCAAGTGATTCTCCTGCCTCAGCCTCCCGAGTAGCTGGGATTACAGGCACGCGCCGCCACACCTGGCTAACTTTTGTGTTTTTAGTAGAGACAGGGTTTTGTCATGTTGGCCAGGCTGGTCTTGAACTCCTGGGCTCGAGTGATCGGTCTGCCTGGGTCTCCCAAAGTGCTGGGGTTACAGGTGTGAGCCACTAAGCCCAGCCTGGGATAAGCAAATTTTAACAAAAACAGCTCTTTGGCTGGGCATGGTGGATCACAACAGGACTTCAAGACCAGCCTGGCCAGCATAGTGAAACCCCATCTCTACTAAAAATACAAAGAAAAAAAATTAGCCAGGAGTGGTGGAGGGCGCCTGTAGTCCCAGCTACTTGGGAGGCTGAGGCGGGAGGCTGAGGCAGGAGACTCGCTTGAACCTGGGAGGCGGAGGTTGCAGTGAGTTGAGATCACGCCGCTGCACTCCAGCCTGGGCGACACAGCCAGACTCTGTCTCAAAAAAACAAAAATGAAAACCAAAACAGCTCTTTACTAAGTAACAAAGATGGCAAAACTACTGGAAATGCAAAAGAAAATTCAGGCTTGGGCCGAGCACGTTGTCTCATGCCTGTAGTCCCAGCACTTTGGGAGGCCGAGGTGGGTGGATCACTTCAGGTTGGGAGTTCAAGACCAGCCTGGCCAACATGGCGAAACCCCGTCTCTACTAAAAATACAAAAAAAAATTAGCTGGGCCTGGTGGCGGGTGCCTGTAATCCCAGCTACTCAGGAGCCTGAGGCAGGAGAATCACTTGAACCTAAGAGGCAGAGGTTGCGGTGAGCAGAGTTCATGCCATTACACTCCAGCCTGGAAACAGAGCGAAACTCCATCTCAAAAAAAAAAAAAAAAAAGGAAAATTCAGGCTTGATGCACAGCATCCTTAAGTATATATATATTATATTATATATTACAATGTATAATTATATATAGTTATATTATATATTATATATTATTATTAAATATATAATATATAATAAACATATATAACATGTTTATACATGTTTATAAACATAACATATATAATTATATTATACATAAGATATCGTATATAATATATAATTATATATTTAATATACGATATATTATATATTTAATATATTATGTATAATATATAATTATATATGTTTAATATGTAACACATATTTTAATATATGATATATATATCCCCCTTTCACCATACATAATATTTTTTACACAGCAAAATGTAATAACTTGATAAATGTCAGTATCCAAGCATTGATGGGGTAATGATAAGCCTTATTTGTGGCTTATGTTTAAGTTCTTTTTTTTTTTCTTTTGAGATGAAGTCTCGCTCTTGTTGCCCAGGCTGGAGTACAATGGTGTGATCTCAGCTCACCGCAACCTCTACCTCCCGGGTTCAAGTGATTCTTCTGCCTCAGCCTCACGAGTAGCTGGAATTACAGGTATACAGCACCATGCCCAGCTAATTTTGTATTTTTAGTAGAGACGGGGTTTCTCCATGTTGGTCAGGCTGGTCTCGAACTCCCGACCTCAGGTTATCCACCCACCTCAGCCTCCCAAATTGCTGGGATTACAGGCGTGAGCCACTGCGCCCAGCTGTGTTTGAGTTCTGTAGCAAACTGTCCAGTTGGTTTAATTTGCTCAAGAGATGAGGAAAAGACTTGCACTTTGTGCCTCCTGGGAAGGAGACTAACGTCTTCAACATACCTTTTGGCAGATATTTAATTTCAGAGTAGAGACCCCACTCTGATGCCTGGTAAGGTTATTGGAAGTGAAATCTTACAAGATCTTACAGTTTGTTGTGAGATAAGGTAGGATTTGGTGAGGAGTAACAAATACTAGCAGATTTCGGCCCAAACTTCAATTATAGCTAAACATTACTGGAAAAAACCCCACAACCTACTTTATGTAACATATAACTACTCACACACATACACAAAAATAATACACACACACACACAATTTCAGCAAACACAAATAATAATTTAAAGAAACAAATTCAAAATTAGAGCCAGGTATGGTGGCACATGCCTGAAATCCCAGCTACTTGGGAGGATCCCGGAAGACGAGAAGTTCCAGGCTATAATGCACTACGATGGCTCCTGTGACTTGCCACTGCACTCTAGTCTGGCAATATAGCCAGAGTCCATCTCGTTCAAAAACAAAAACAAACAAACAAAAAACGGCAAAATGAAAGCTCAGCCCTCATCAGGTTTGGGTGACAGAGCGAGACCCTAAGAAAAAAAATAAAATTAAATGAAAATTCATTATCAGACAGTAAAGCATGAACCCAGAGTGCTGGTGAAGTCACTGCAGGTCTGAGTGTATATCAAGGTTTAACTCCATAGGATGAAAAGCAGGCAATGAATCTTTGGCCTGGGTGTTGACACTCTAGGCTCAAGCCTCAGCTTTCCCACTCACTAGCTTGCTGACCCTGGACAAGTCACTTATATTCTCTGAACTTACTCATGAAACAGAGATACATTTCATCTGCCTCTCGCAAGAAAAAGTCCTGGTAAATGCACATTAGCATTTCCGTTTTACACAGAACACTGAGAGTCAGATACTGTCCTAAGATCATGGAGTTAATAACCACCAGAACCTAGACTCAATACTTATGGAACTTCAAATCTCATGCTTTTCTCGTTGCACTTATGATTATTCCATTATGTAGGAGCAAGGGAGAGTTGAGAACATTTGAAGAGGTTATGCAGAGGACAAGCTCTGCGGAGTAGGCTTAGCAAGTAACACGAGGGAAGGTAACACCATTCATCTGTGTAGCGGAGTGGGAGCCAAGAGACAAGGAGAAAGTTTCATGTTCGCCATGTGTCTCGGATATTCCGGCTTCTGCAGGGACGAGAACGCGCAGTTTCGCCTCCATCCCTTGACCTCCAACACAGCTTCTCCACTGGACCATCGGTGAAGGGGCGGCTGGGGAAGGATGTCAGAGAAACCTGAAGCTTGACGGTGAATCCTCGGGTTTTAAGGAGAGAGCAAAGTCCTGAGAGGGCGATGTATTGTCCCTGCTCACCTAGCCCAGAATGAACAAACAGGCGCCAGCCAGGGAGCAGCGAGCCGAGAATCCGGACGAACCTCTGCAACCGCCATTTGCCGTTCTCGTAAAGACTACCAAGACCACAATGCAACGGGGCGCCGAGCTAATTCCCAGTGAGCAGCAGGCGAGGCGCCACCGACCGCGGAAGACTACAAGCTCCAGCGGGCGACGACAGAACGCGCCTGGGACCAACGGGACCCGAGCTCGGGCCCGCGCCCAAGGATCCTCCACGGGGCTAGATGGCTGCGTCGGGGGCGGGAGCGGAGGTGAGCGGGCGCTAGGGTCGCGAGCCCCCGCCGTCCCTTCCTCCAGCGCCCTGCGGACCCCGCAGAAGGCGCTCGCCTCCCTAGCCCGCAAACGCGTATCGATTTTTCTCGC